>NC_044040.1:182333620-182988567 GCF_901765095.1 Microcaecilia unicolor | reverse complement strand
AGTAGTTTTCCTTATGTGGTTAAGGGCTGAATATTGATTTTACTAGCATTGTGTTAGCCAGCCCCCCCCCCCCCCAAAAAAAAACCTCCAGATATTCAATACCGAAACCCGGACAGGGCCTGGCATTGACTATTTGGGAATAACACCGCTGGCAGCAACAAAACGCTGACCACTGCCAGCTGAATATCAGGGGGAATGGTTTTAGTTCTATACGCGGAGGATAATTTTATAACGGGAAACTTAATATAAGAGGGTAACTGTTTTATAAAGACACCTGAGAGCTTCCAAATGTTATTCTCTATGAAGGGAATTTTATAAGTGAAGCCTAGTTTAAGACAACCAAAACACACCTGTTTTATACCTATATTATAAAGAAAAGTAGGCACCTAATATTCTTTATAAAATTCCAGCATAAGTGGCCAAAAATGTACCCTTGATTTGGTGTAAATGAGCATATTTTCATTTTGCAAATAAGGATGTAAAATATATTACTTTATAATTAACATATATACTTGTTCACATCACCAACACTCCACCCATATGCCTACCTCCTGTGATGCATATCCCACGCATGTTTGAATTCCATTACCGGTGGAGATGAAAACAGTAACGGAATTCAAACATGCGTGGGATATGCATAAAGGAATCCTGTGAAGTAGGAATGGATCTTCAGAAGCTTAGCCAAAATTGGGTGGCAGAGCAGGTGGGGGAAGAGAGGTTGGTGGTTGGGAGGCGAGGATAGTGGAGGGCAGACTTATACGGTCTGTGCCAGAGCCGGTGATGGGAGGCGGGACTGGTGGGAAGCTGCATTGAGCCTGCCATGAGTGGGAAAGCGCGGGGTACAAATGTAACAAAACAAAAATACTGCTGGGCAGACTTGTAAGGTCTGTGCCCTGAAAAAGGCAGGTACAAATCAAGGTAAGGTATACACATATGAGTTTATCTTGTTGGGCAGACTGGATGGACCATGCCGTCATCTACTATGTTACTATGATAGTGCACACCAAACTAACAATATAAGTACTTTTATGCTGATCAGTATTTACTAGGAGGTTATTTACATACATAAACAGCCACTTAATTATGCACAATCCAGGTGCCTAAAACCAGGTGGTTCCTTATAAAAATTACACCCTACATGTCCCATCTTCATGCTCTGAAACTTCCCTTTGTTTTGAGCCACATTGGGGATAGATATACCCCTAATAGTATTTAAGTCTTATGGCATTTCCAGACCTCTTTCTTCCTTGCATAGAAGCCAAAGGACTAATCATCTTAAAAGGCATGAGATATTGATGTCGGAATTATAAGGCAAAACGTATTTCACAACAAAACAACTCATTGAAAAATAGTCCCGTCTCCCAGCCTCAGCATAAAATGAAGAACGTTTTGATCTTAGTAGCCCCAGTAACGATTTAAGAAAGTTGCAGTATAACCAGACTCTAGACCTCAGGGCAGCCCTAATCAGTATCTCTACAGCATCTGACACATTGCCTTAGAGGTGGTCATAGAAATATAAGAACAGAGAAAATAACAGCAGATATAGAACACATGGCCCATCAACACTACAACTACTATCTCTTTTTCTCCCTGAGATCCTATGTGCTTGTCCCATGCTTTCTTGAACTGGTTACAGTCTTTGCCTCCACCACCTCCACCAGGAGGCCATTGCACACATCCAAACACTTTCCGTGAAGAAGTAGTTCATTAGATTACTTGAGTCTATCCCCTTTCCCCTTCATCCTATGTTGCCTTGTTTCAGAGCTTTTTTTTTTTTTTGATACATTTGTACCCCGCACTTTCCCACTCATGGCAGGCTCAATGCGGCTTACATGAGGCAATGGAGCTGCCTGTGCCTGAAGTGGGAATTGAACTCAGTTCCTCAGGACCAAAGTCCACCACCCTAACCATTAGGCCACTAGCTTTGTTTCCTCCCATGCATTTATGCCACAAAGATATTTAAATCAGGGGCGTAGCCAGACCTCATGGTGGGAGGGGGCCATAGCCCAAGGTTGGGGGCACATTTTGAGTGCCACCCTGCTGCCCCCCCCCACCGCCACGCCTCGCCTCCTCGCCCCCCCCCCACCTCCTTGCCACTTCCCCCGCTAAAACAAATACCTTTGCTGACTGGGATCCCCAACCCTCGCCAGCCAAAGTCTTCTTCAGCGCCAGTCTCCGGTGCAGCCGCGTTTGCTGCCCTGCTCTTCTTTCTTCCTGCTCCTCTTGTGCAAGCTGACGCTCCTTCTCAGTTTCACGGTGCTGAAGAAGGCTTCGGCTGGCGGAGGTTGGGGAACCCCATCAGCCAAACCAGGGGCCCAGATGAAATTTGTGGGGGCCAAGGCCCCCCGTAGCTACATCCCTGATTTAAATGTCTCTCTTATATCTCTTCTCTCCTGTTTTCCTTCCAACGTAGCACAGAAAAGTAGGGATGGACAGATAGGGTTAGATTCTATATAAGGTGCCTGAAAAATCCGTGCAGAAAAAAAAAGACACTTAGGCGTATTCTCTAAAGTACGCCTAAATTTTATAGAATAGGCTTAAATTTCCACGTGGTAAATTTGGTCATGTCCATTTAGGCCATGTTTTACTTGGTGTAAATCCCCGCACCTGAATTAGGGGCAGATCGGGTGTATTCTATAATGTGTGCTAATGAATATATATATCCCTAACACAAAACCACATAAGAGCCATGTCTCCAAATCCTTAAGTCTTTGACCTGATTGTATTTGCTGTTGAAGCACAATGAAAATGACAAACTGGGAGATAGTATTATAGACATTTTAAAGCACTCTTGGGCAGTAGCAAAACTAAAGAAGCTTCTTTGGTTTGGCACATCAGGAATATACTGAAATGAAGCCTCTTCCTGCTATTTGTTAAGAAAAAGAGAATTATGTTAGGGGTTTTACAGGTGTGCTGCTCTCTTGCCAGATTAATGCATATTTTGGTTAATAGACGTCTATATACAGAGCAGAAAGCACAATAGTTGCTATACCTCCTGCATACTGCGGATCTGTTTTCAGTCAGCGTCAAGTCTGTGTGTGAGTGTGGTGGTGGGCAAACAGTTTTAGATATCACCCGCCCCCTCTGTAAGGACAAAAAAGATTTTGTTTGAACAAAGCCCATTGATAAAGCCAGAGTCTACCATAAGAAAGTCTCCCTCTGGTTAAGAAATGCTCATTTGTTTGGTGTGTGTGTGTGTGTGCTCTAATGCATTAAGAATACAATGAAAGACTGCTTTTCTCCATGACTAACAAATGCTTACGCATTTATAAAGCTGAGGTCGCATATTATAATCTCATAAATAAGATTCAGAGGACAGATTCTTTGAATAATGTTGGAGTAATGGGAAACAGATACTTCAGTGATGATCTTTGCTTTTTGTTTAAACAAAAAATCTTTCCCTGATTTGTCTTTGTTTCTGTTAGGTGGAGGTGTAAGTTTAAATAAGCATTCAGGACAATGCAGCTTAATATGTAACAGCACATTACCATTTAAAATGCGTGTGAAAATATATTTCTGGCTATACCACTGTTAACTGGAAGCTTTTACCTGCAAGAGAAACGGCTGCCCACTTAGTGAACCCTACCTATGTAATTAGTCTATTATAGAATTTATATACACAATTTCAGTTATGTTGGAGAGGCAGTTACGGCTCCAAAATGCTAAATATAATAGCTATACTTATGAACTTTCTGACTAAATGGGTATGTAATTTGATCATTATGGCATCTTAGTGGTAATTTCAGCCAGAGAGGGTTCGGAGACAATTAAAAGAGTTTTATTATAATCAAACAATGATTACCTCTGGGGAGGGATGTAAGCTTACAATCCACTTAATTTAGTCACAGCAGTACTGTGAAGAGCAAAAACCTTTCAAGTGCTTTGAAATCAAGGTGCTCATTCTCATTAGAGTTCCGAATTAGGGGACATCAGACAGCATTATATATTTTTGTAGGATAATCTTTAGTTAGGATAACTTTGATTAACCATAGAAAGGTTACCATTTGGTACCCAACTGAATTCATCGTTTCTGAAATTACAACTTCCTCAGCTTTTTAACCAAGCAGAATAATTTAAAAACCTCCAGCTTGCAGCCTATTTTGAATATGTGCTTTCAATACAGTATGATGTGCTCTTTGGCTCATTGACCTTCACTACTTTACTGAATAAAAATCAATGCTGTGTACTAAAGACCTCATTGAAATATTTTGTTTGTGCTCACATCTTGCATAAGCAGTGTAGAACTAAACTTTGCTCATAAAGTATAACCAGAGAAAATACTTCTTCGTGGAAAGGGTGATGAATTTGTGGAATGGACTCCTGGTGGAGGTTGTGGAGACAAAAACTGTATCTGAATTAGACCCTGACCGAACCCAGGATCTTCGGTTTCTGCCAAAACTAAACCTGCAACCGAAACTGACCATTCAGTTTCAGCAGAAACCAAAAATGAAACTGCCCCCTGGTCCTTGCCCACACCCAACCAATAAAGCCCCTCTCACTCTTTGCCCCCTGTAATTACTCTCCACCCCCCATCCCACCGAAATATCTATAAGGTCCTTCCCAGGTCTACATTAGGAAACCCTGGTGGTCTAATGGCTTCTTCGGGTAAGGAGCGAACCCTACTCATTCTTGCCCAGTGCCACTGCTCCATCGCATTGGCAGCTGAGACTTGCCATGGCAGTCTCTGCAGTCATTTTTTGATTGGAACCAACATGGACAGGAGTGAATGATCACTGGGGGAGAAGAGTTTTGGTTTCAGCCAAAAAAACTTCACAGGCATTTTCACCTGAAAGTCCAACTCACATTTCAGTCTGGTTTTGGTGCTAAACTGAAATGTGGTTGGCCTCTAATCTAAATTCAGAAAAACTTGGGACAATTACATAGGATCTCTAAGGGAGAAGAAGAGGAAGTAAATGTTTGTTTACTGACATTTGTTACATTTCCCTGTTTTATAACAGAAATCAAAGCAATATACAAGTAAACAGTCCTGACAGTGGGTGGTGCTGTTTCACTATCACTTTTTCAATAGTGAGGGAAAGGCAAACTCTGCAGGACTTTAGGGAAGCTGTATGTCCCTAGCAATTGAAGACACAGTATTGAAGCACCACCCTCTACTGGCAGCGCTGTATTTGGAGGACTCGTACTCAGCTTAATGGGAACAGAGATAACATCCTCTTTCTTTCTTTTTTTCCCCTCCCCTTTCTTCCCTCCCCTTCCCCCTCCTTCCCCCTTTTCCTTCCTTCCCTTTTCCCCACTTTTCCTTCCCCCTTCCCCCCCTTTTTTCCCCTTTCCTTGCTTTTCTCCCCTTTTACATCTCTCCTTCCCACACTTATTTTTATTTTTATTCTTTAGTTTTTATTTTTGGTTTTATTATTAATATTATTTTCAATTTTTATATTTACTTATTATTTCCATTTAATTGTCTGGTGCATTTAAACAATATGATCATTATGATTTATCCATCATATTCTCCATAGGGACTTAAACAATATTCATCAGACATATTTATGTCATTATGCATTATTTTTTTTTTCTGTACAAACCAAATGATGTGCACAAAGTACTTATTTTTACCATTTTTTAATTTTATTATTATTTTTTCATTATATTTTTACTATTATTTCCTTATTATTACTTTTTTCAATATCATAATTTTTTAATTATTTTATTATAGTACATTTTTTCATTATTCCATTATAGTACGTTTTTATTTACACACTCGGAACATGTCATTCTGTATACGTGTACATATGTGTATATATATATATATATATATATATATATATATATATATTGTAAGCTCGCGCCTCCTTAACTCATCCGTCGCAGCTCCAAAAATCACAAACAAATTCAGGTACAGTTCAATTCAAAAAAAACACAAAGAAAACTGTTCAGGGGATAGAAAGAGAGTCTCTCGTTTGGTCTGGCTTTTTATTCAAGTCCCAGCCCTCAACACTTTTACTCTCTTCAAGCCGAGCGATACACAGCCCAGGCTTCAGCAGCTACTTCCCCTCTACCTCTTAGAAGAGGAAAACTTTGCCACAAAAAACAAATCAATAATACAATCCCGTGTTTCTCGGCTGCTTCCCCTCTCCCTCTCCTGGAGAGTTGTAGAAAAAAAACACCCCACATTAAACTTCTGGCCTGTTCTCTCTTCACAGGTAAGTGGCTCTTGTGAAACAAAAACCCATGAGCCGCAGCCCAGTCCTTCTTTAGCTTTTCAAACACGTAACAAGTCCTTCACACCGTACCTCTCTCTCTCTCGCTCTGGCTCTGCGCGGGAACAAAGCCAAGGGCCTCCACCCTCTTGGTCAGTCACACTCTCACCTGACCTCCTTCCGCTTGGACCCACTTTGGCATCCGTTATCTCCCGGGCTTTCGCTGAGCCAGCGCTGAAAAGTCCATCGGCTCTTCCTGGGCGTTCTCCGGTTCAGTCAGTTCCATAGGGCTTGGGTCCGCCTCCTCCTCCCCCTTTTCAGGAGCCCAGTCCATATTCTCCTCACCCCGCCCTTCCCTCAGCTGCCTCCCCTTTTCTTCATTAAGGATCTTTTGTATCTTTTCTTTCTCCGCCCACTTGTCCCACCACCTCCTCCACCGGTTGGAGACTCGGCCTTACTCCTTTCCCTGCAGCCCTCCTCTGGTGACTCTCGGGAATGCACGTACCCTCTCCTACCCCTGGGTTCCTTTAGTGCATGTTGAGATTTGTAGTCTCTTTCTCTCCTTTTCTCTTCTTGTCCCCTAGACCGTTCCACCTCCTCTTTACAATATATATATATATATATATATATACAGAAAGGAACACCATATAAAAGATAGGAAAGGGAATGGGATTTGACATAACACTTTTCTGTGGATTTTGCAACTACATTCAAAGTAGTTTATATAGTATATCCAGGTACTCATTTGTACCCTGGGGAATGGAGGGTTAAGTGACTTACCCAGAGTCACAAGGAGCAGCATGGGAATTGAATCCAGTTTCCCAGGATCAAAGTCTACTGCACTAACCACTAGGCTACTCCTCCACTTACAAAATAATCACGCAACAACAATTGTCCATAAGAGATAGGGACAATCAAACATACATACCAATAATTCTTGCTGGTCGCTATACCATAAAGCACTGTCAAAATAGGCAGATGTCCCTTAAACCACGGGCCTTAGATCAATTAAAAGCTAGAGAAAACAAACTGGATTTCAGGCCTGTTTTAAAGTTTTTGTAAATGAAGCTTTCAAATGGAGAGTAAGAGGTAGACTGTTCCAGAGGAAAGGGGCCATAAAACAGAAGACACTCTTTCTAGTAGATTCCCAGTAGGCCTGGGACGGGATTTGGAAGAATAAGCCTGTGATCATTTATTGATGACATGAATGAGCAGCCTGGATAGGCCATATGGTCTTCCTTCATTTTTCTATGTTTCTATGTAATCTCACCCCTTTCTTTTATACAGTAGGGATGGGCAGCCAGAAAATTGTTGTTTTATGTCATTTTTATGGTTCATTTTTTTCCATTCTGGGATGAATGTTGTTGAGAGTGCATACTTTCCAATAGTGTGCATATGCAAACACCATCGTGCATGTGCTCATGTATGCACTATCAGGAAAGAGTGTGGTCACCCATTAGGAAGAGTGCACTCTCTTTATAAATATTGCACACTGTGCAAAGAATGCACACTTTTATTTGTGAATAAAGAAACATGAAATGTCATGCATTTTTCTCTTGTTTTCATTTGTTAATGGCATGCAATGACATGGGACACGTCATTACAACTGACATCCCATCCCTATTGAGTAAAACAAGCAGCACAAAAATCATGTAAGTCTGGTCAGAAATGGATGTCATTCCAGTATTACGGAGCCTTTAAGCTCTGTTCTGCCTTCCCTGTTCTTTATTAAAAAAAAAAACTTCAAAAGATTTGAGGCTCATATTTAACCGTTGCTTAACTGTGGAGCAGAAGTGCACTGCCTTCAGCTCCCCAGTTCATTCCATAACATCCCACAGAGATTTAGACATTTCTTTATACATTTCTTTCAATTCCATAGTTTAATAATACTGTCAGGAAAGGTTTATGTGCCCTGAAAACATTTGCAGAGGGTGTCAAAATCTGAAGTAGTCAAGTCATAGATGAGTGTTAAACTGCAATGTGTTATAATCCTAGGAACCTGTAAAGATTTTTTGCTTCTTAAACATTTTCCACCAAAGGATTTTGAGGTGTTAGATATAGTCAGTCCATGGTGGTTATTCTTGACTGTAATTTAGAACACCAAGTGCCTGTAAAAATATTAGTTACTAGAAATAGACTGTGAAGTAAAACATACTCTGTCAGTGTAATTTCTCAAGAATGCTAAGACCTGACAGTATTTTCACATTAAATTGAAGGTTTTGAAATCAGGTCCTGGAGTGAGGGCAATTCAAAGTCTATTATTAACTAAACCACTGGACATAAAATTAAACTTGTTACACTTTCTTTTCAACCATGTAGAACCATCTAGTAATTTCTAATGTTAGCTGCACTTTAAATCAAGGCAACTTTTCTCTGACAGAGTAAGGAATAGAAGTACAAATTTGGTCTAATCTGGTTCCATTTTTGTGCCTGTGAGAAACATTTTATCAAAAGTAATAAGTGGTTTACAATTAGCAGAATGATTTGAAGCATCAATTTTCCTTGATGTTGTATGGCATTAAATTTAGAGATGACCTTTCCAAACTCATTTTTTTCCCTGCCTATCATTACGCCAGTGTCTTCCTGTGTAAGACATTTCTCATGAAATCTTTTCACTCTACATGCACAACTACACCCTATAACTATAACTATGCTTCTCTGAGGCCTCTTCTAAACCTCTTACCAACCCATTTAACTACTCATGATCACAGCAGTGTGCACTATGAGATCTTTTACCAAGCTAAGGCCATTTTTACTGCATCAGTAAAATGTTAAATTTTATATTTTTTGTATTAATGGCTATGAACTTATGTTGCCATTAGTGTATGGTTATGTGAGGAGCATACAGAACGCCCCTCACCCTTAAGAATAGTCTCTCAGATAGCCTGAGCCACCTTAAAACCACTATTCCCACCCAGGGAGGAAATGAGATGGGAGGGGTGGAGTCAGAACCAGGAAGTATAAAAGGCAGGGCCAGAGTGGGGGTTAAAGAGGCCCAGGGAAGGAAGAATTGAAGTCCCAGCATATGCCTTTACAATCTATGTCTAGCGTCCATGACCTGGCTGAGGGAAGACATGTTTTGGATTTGAGACTTGTAAGCCCTGTCCTGAGGTCTGGCTGGAGCCAGACCTGGTAAATCAGAGAGACAGAGAAGAATTGACAGGTTGTGTTTGGGGCATGGTGGTCAATAGCCACAGACTGTGTTTTGGGCCCTGTCAGTCACAGGCCCCCATTAAGACTGTGTTACTTGAACTAAAGATACTTTTCATCTTTTGTTCCTGGCCCTGTGTTGTAACAGGCCTCAGGTTTCTCTTAATAAAGCACTGGTTTCATTTTTACATCTTTGTTCGTCTGTGATATTGTGCAGTCTCACCCTCATCCCTTGCGCGCCATATCACAGGCCATTAAAAAAATTACCATGGGGCCCTTTTACTAAGATGCATAGGTGCCTAAGTGCATCCACCGCTCACCAAATTGGAACTGCCGCCCGGCTACCGCATACCCCGGGTGGTAATTCCATTTTTGACATTTGTCCAAAACACGAGGTAGAAAAGCGTGTACCTGACGGTAATCAGCAGTTTACATGCGTTGGCTACTTGCCGTCTGGTTAGCGTGTGAGAGCTTACCATTAAGTCAATGGGTGGTGGTAAGGTCTCAGGCCAAAAATAGATACGCACTGGTTTTAATTTTGCTGCACATCCATTTTTGGCCAGAAAAAAAGCCTTTTTTTTCCAGGCGTGCTGAAAAAAATAACCTGCGCACATCCAAAACACGCGCCTTAACCAGCACAGGCCATGTTTAGGTGTTTTATCATCTTCTTTTCTTTGTCTTGTTTTATTTCTATTTATTCATTTTTATACAGAAACTGCATGCAAGTAGAATCACTCAGTTCAGTTACACACGCAGAGTAGACGAAACCTCACCAGAAGTAGAATAAGTGACCACAAGTTGAGAAGTATCAGGACAAAAAGTAGAACGGATGCCCTAAAACCAAGACTGAAAAATGGAGAAAGAGAAAGAGAAATGCATTTCCTTTAATGTTGAGCAAAATGCCAGAGCAGCACGTTCATGCCTGATGAAACTTGTAAGTCACCGCTCTACAGCCTGCCCCAATGCGGCTGCCCCAAGCATCTATCATTTCCGGGGGGGAGGGGGGGGGGAGAAAACCCCTGGAAATGGCTTGCACAGAGGTAACCCTGCAGTAATCGGGCATCGCAATTTGCTGCCGGTTACCGCCGGGTTACTGTGAGAGCACTTACCGCCACCTCAGTGGGTGGCGGAAAGGGCTCCTCGCTGCACGGCCACACTGTAAGAATTCTCTTATTACATGCCCATATTTGTCTGGTAGCTTTTTACCCACTGCAGTTAAAAGGGCCCTGGTGCACAAATAAAAACAGCCCCCACCGCTTGTGCAGGGCCCTTTTTCCCACAGCTTGCTAAAAGGACCCCTTAGTGCACGCTAAATCTGTAAGGACACCTTAGCAAAAGAACCCCTACATCTGTATCCGACATTGATCTTTCCTTGTAATCTAATTTTTCTCAACTTTTTTTTGCCTCTATCCACTTGCAGCTAGATTTCCTCTTACTGCAGTTCATAGAAGGGTTAGGAATTTATTAAGAGTGTAACCACATGCCTAAAATTATATGAGCAGACCTGCCACTTACTGTGTGAAAATATAATAGTCATACCTACTTGGGAATTAATTAAAGACAGAATAATTTTCACAGGTGGTATGACATCACAAAACAGAGAAAATATCAAAACAGCAAGAAGCTCAAACGAAAACAGCTAGAAATTATTACTGTAAGCGAAAACACATTTCCTGGCATTCTGGAACATTTCTAACTGTAAAAACACGACAGGATAAAATGATATAGTACCTTGCACTCAAAGCACTTGGCTTTGTTGGATAGCTCTAACCTCACAATTTATCTAAATCTTAAGTAATTTTATTTTACATGCTCCCTGTTGTGATATTACTTACACACTTCAGTTACACACCCTAGTATTACAATAAAACAACAACTGCTGTTTTTCTTAATCCATATCTAGTGCTTGGAAGGTGGGTTTTCAGAAAGTAAAAAGGGCAGATTGGGGCAGGATCTTCAAGAACAATAATCAGTTTTGTAGAATAAAGTTACTTTTAGGTCCTTAGCGATAGTCTCTCATTAAAGAATTCACCAACTTTGGATTAATACAGTAGGTCTCTTTCTACTTCAGGCTTGGTAGTGCATGGAATTTTCTAGAAAGTCCTTCCAAAAAACTGTTTTCAAGTTTATAGTTCTACTGTGTGTTAGTAATTTTATCTTTAGAAGGTTTTAAAATATGTTTATGGTATCTAGCTGTAATTCCGTGTTATAACCATGAACTTGCCTTTTTAAGGGGCCCTTTTACTAAGCTATGGTAAGCACTAACGCATGCTGACCACAGCTTAAAATGTCTTATCACACGGCGCGCTCAGGTGTCCTGTGGTAATTTTGGCATCACTGTGTGCTTCCCATGAGCTAACAAAAATAGATTTTATTGTTTAGCGCTAGGGGTGGATTGGAGCTAGAGAGTATTATTATTATTTGTTACATTTGTAGCCCACATTTTCCCACCTATTTGCAGGCTCAATGTGGCTTACATATTACCGTTAATGGTGGTATTTCATGTTGAGACGGTGGGGTATGCTGTTCTGAACAGGTCTGTCTTTAGTGCTTTCCGGAAGTCTAGATGGTCGAGCGTAGTTTTTATTGCTTTTGGCAGTGCGTTCCATAGTTGTGCGCTTAAATAGGAAAAACTGGTTGCGTAGATGGAGTAGGCATGTTCTGTGCTAATTGTCTTCCTGTACTTACCTCAATCTACACCTCCCCAACTGCAAAGGTATTAAGTACAAATCCTTCCACGCATCCAATTTTTCCTTTTTAGGTAGCCAGCTTTGGAATGCTCTACCAAGATCTATCCGTACCATCAACGGCCTTCTGCCCTTCAGAAAAGCACTGAAGACGCATCTCTTCAAGATAGTCTACCCTAACGATCCAACCTATCCAAAACTTGCTCACATGATTCTTATTGACAATAGTTATATTCTGACCATGTTCCCCATTATCCTTTCTACTACCCCACATCCATTCCTTTCCATCTTTCTACGCCTACCTCACAACGCTCATTTCCTTCTGAATCCAATTCCTCCTATGTTTAACTTACTTTCCGTTAACCCCATTAGTTTTGCATTTACCACAAACTGTATATTCTTCTTACGACTTTGTAATTATTTATATTGTTACTATGTAAGCCGAATTGAGCCTACCATGTGTGGGAAAGCGCGGGGTACAAATGTAATAAATAAGTAAATAAATAAATAAATAAATTAGCGAGTGATTAGCGCATGAGCCCTTACCAACTACAAAATAAGTGGCAGTAGGGACTCATGTGCTAATGGGCTCCCACGCTACTCCCATGCCAATCAGCTAGCGTGCAGTAATGTGCCCATGCTACCCAATTAGCGCAGGCATGCCTACTGTACGCCCATGGGCACACTTCCCATGCTGGAAAATAAAAAATATTTTCCACTGTGGGATTAGCATGTGCTGAGTGGGAAACTACCATGGGATACCTCAGCGTGTCCCACTGTATTACGCTTTTAGCGTGCGGTAGGCCCGCCGCACCTTAGTAAAAAGGCCCCTTAACTCCTTATACCTAAGGGGTCCTTTTATTAAGGTGTGCTGAAAAATGGCTTGTGGTACTGTTTCTCAGAGTTATTTGATTGTTCCTCAATAAAGATTTGGAAATCCATACGTCTCCCTCGTGTTTTGGATAGAGGCCACCTGTCATACTCCACCCCCCAGACTTGCGGTAGTATAGACACGGGTTTTGGGTGCACTGATCCATTTTTCAGCGTGCCTGTAAAAAAGGCCTATTTTTTATTTTTGCCGAAAATGGACGTGCGGCAAAATCATAATTGCCACGCTTCCAGTTTGGGTCTGCAACTTTACCACCAGCCATTGACCTAGCAGTAAAGTCTCACGCAGTAACCAGTTGGTAATGGCCTGTGCACGTCAAATGCCACTTGGCACGCATCCGAAAATAAAAATAATTTTTTGGATGTGCACCAAAAATGAACTTACCGCAAGAGTCACGTGGTAACCAGGTGGTAACTCCATTTTGGCGCACGTTGCGAGCGCATAAATGCTTACACGGCTTAGAAAAAGGGCCCCTAAGCTTTTCTCAATTTATCATTCTTAGTGGTTGCCTTTTTAAACATTTCTTTGCTTTTTTCCCACTGTGGCGTTACAGTGTGTCTTTCACACGGCCTGTTTATAGGCGTGTAAATTAAAACTTGTCTGAATACTTTTGTACTGACAAAGAAAAGTCCCAGAACCCATCAGGTGAATGAATGGCCGTAACACTGAGCCAGCTTTGTCAGGGCTCAAAGAGTGGCAGAAGACCAAATGGAAATTTTGCTCATGAAAGTTTTACAATATGCCATTTAACCTTAAAAGCAGTTTTAGCAGAACATCTGAGTTGATAAAGGTGCTAGTGAAAACAAATAAACAAATCCATTTTATTCAAAAATTAATGTGGTGAATAAAGCAATGATTAGAACAAAAGTATTGTTGTCTCATAAGTGCCCCAACTTCATTTTTTTTTCTCAGCTGGCATTCTTATATTTAAACAAATGCAGTTTAACAAGAAACTGTATAGTGAGCCAGCTTTTTGACCCCCAATGGGATTGTAAAATAAAAAAAAAATGGCTGGAAAAAAGGACAGCTGTTTTCCTAGAATTTTAGCTGTGATGAAAAGTGGTAATGAAAATTGGCTAAACTCTACTGTCAGATGCAGCAAATAGCTGAAGTAGGTTTTATGACCAGTTAACAGCCACATCACTGTGTCTCTCGGGCTTGTTGCCAAATACTGGGCAAGTTTTGAGGGTTTAAAGCTTGAACTGACTGCAAATCAAACAAGTATCTCACACAGAAGGAACACTGACCTCAACAGCCTATATAATGTTTTTCCTTTAACCTTTTGGTCTGTTAACGATAAAAAGAGAGAAAAAAAAATTGAAAAGCTGACAGACTCTTTTTGTACCAGATCGGCCTCGGGATCCTCTCATTCTGGCTGCTTGCTGCTCATTTTAAAAGTCATTCCAGCTTTTTGCTACAGTATAATATAATTCCTTGGAAACCAAAGATAAGAGTTTGCCTGTTCTAGTGAATTTCAAAAGCACAACAAATAAAAGGCATAATTATAGGCCTTGTCGCCTGAAAGTAATCAACAAACAGCATAATAGTACAGCCTGTTTTATTAATTATACTTCTGCATATATACTTGTTTAAAATGATATAATAGCATCTCTAATGCCCAAGGAAAGGAACTTAAGCACATGAATAACTTCCAAATAGTGGGTTAAAAAACTATAAACTTCAGTGTCTCCAGTTTTTCAAATGATACTTGAAAGATGTTAGATCTTTTTTCATATTAAGAAAACCACATTATAATTCAATCACTTGTTAAATTATTGAAATAATTTATTCCTAATTAATGTAGCAGGGCCCTACAATCTGAGGAAGCAAATTCTAGAGACACTGCTCCTTAGGTGTTTGTTTAAGTGAATGGGGTCTTCCCTGTGGTTTTTATTTATTTATTCTTATTTTTTGCAGAGGGAAGTATAAAAGACTGAACCCGATTAAAGGGGGTTTTGAGCTCCAGCTGAAGAAACAGGAGGAGGAGTTTATAGTAACATAGCAAATAATGGCAGCTAAAGACCAGCATGGCCAACACAGTCTGCCCAGTGAAGGGCTCTTTTACAAAGGTGCGGTGGGGCTTCTGTGTGGGTAGTACATAGCAAAAGGCCTGAAAGGCTCCACTGGAGTGGAGGAGTAGCCTAGTGGTTAGTGCAGTAGACTTTGATCCTGGGGAACTGAGTTCAATTCCCACTGCAGCCCCCTGTGACCCTGGGCAAGTCACTTACCCTCCACTGCCCCTGGTACAAAATAAGTACCTGAATATATGTAAACTGCTTTGAATGTAATTGCAAAACCTCAGAAAGGCGGTATATCAAGTCCCATGTCCTTTCCCTTAACACAAGACTATCTCTACTTCAGGAAGCAGGTGAAAACTTGGCTCTTCAACCAGGCCTTTAATGGAAGAAGTAACTAACTTGCTAGTCTCACTCACTCACACACACACACAAGGAGTGACCTGGGCTACACATACTGCAGCAGGACATGTTTATCCACCCCCACCTTAGCTAATATTTAACCATCTGTCTCTGACCTCAGTCAGAAGAAACCAAACGAAGGAAGACTTCGGCTGGCGAGGGTTGGGGTCCCCCGCCAGCAAAGGTAGCAGGCGGCGGGTTGGCGGCGGGAGGGGGGGTTAAGAGGGTCATCGGCAGGGGGGGGGTCAAAGTTGTTGGAGGTGAGGTCAGACTCACAGAAACAGAACGAAGCCTTGCGATCTGCAGGGCTTCGTTCTGTTTCTGTGACGTGCAGGACGTCAGACTCAGTCAGAAGAAACCAAACGAAGGAAGAAGACTTCAGCTGGCGGGGGTTGGGGTCCCCCGCCAGCAAAGGTAGCATGCGGCGGGTGGGCGGCGGGAGGGGAGGTTGAGAGGGTTGCCAGCAGGGGGTCTTGACCCAAATCTATGGGGGCCCAGGCCCCCGTGGCCCCATAGCAGCTACGCCCCTGCTGTATAGCCTCTGACACAGCCCTGCTGGGCGAAACACGGCCAGTATTGGGCTGGTTTGAATATTTTATTGTCATTCAATAAATTGATGATTTTCTTCTACTGATCTGCTTTGTTATTCTTCCATAATTTCTATTAGCACACGGCCATTTATGACTTCCATTTAAAATAATGGAAATACCTAGGGGCCCTTTTACTAAGGCACGAAGGCACCTACATACATACAACGTGCGTCAAATTAGAACTACCGCCTGGCTACCACGTGCCCCGGGCGGTAATTCTAATTTTGATGTGCGTCAATAATGCACAGCAGAAAATAATTTCTGTTTTCGACCGCATGGCGCTAACTGGGTGGTAATTGACAGTGTAGGCGTGCTGATGATTACTGCCCAGTTAATGAATGAGATCTTACCGCTAAATCAATAGGTGGTGTTAAGGTCTCAGGCCCAAAATGGACGCGCACTGTTTTTTTTATTTTGCCGCACATCCGTTTTCAGACCCTCCAAAAAAAAGGCCTTTTTTGCAGAAGAGCTGAAAAATGGACCTGCACACGTCCAATACACACGCCTACACCAGCGCAGGCCATTTTTTTGGCACGCCTTAGGAAAAGGGCCCCCTTGCTGTGGTAAAAGTGGCCCCGACACGTGGCAATTTTCACAAGCCCGCACTACCGCAAGACACTTTTTACCACAGCTTAGTAAAAAGCCCCAACGTTGATAGAGTTGTACTTAAGACTTGGTGGGGGGGGGGGGGGGGGTCAATATTCAAAGTGATTTGAACAACTAGAGATGGCTTCTGGCCGGGGCTAACCTGACATATTCAGTGGCACTTAAAACTGGATAGTACTACTGAAAATGCCTGGTTAGCGAAACAAGTTACTTTGGGCTCTGTTTACTAAGCTGTGCGTGCTGAACGCTAAAGACACCTGTATATTTCTATGGGTGTCTCTAGCATTTAGCGCATGCTAAAAATGCTAGCACACCTTAGTAAACAGGGCTCTTTGTGCGTTTTTTGGGGGCAGAGTCAGCTGGTTAAGTGCCAATATTCAGCATTTAGGGCCTCTTTCACCAAGCTGCAGCAAAAGGGGGCCTGCACTGACATCGGTGTCTGTTTTTCATGCACGTTGAGGTCCCCTTTTACCACAGCAGGTAAAAGCGAAGTCTTCCTTTCCTGCAGGAAATGGCCATATGGCAAATAAAGCACTTGCCACATGGCCATTTTTTGGGGGGGAGCCCTTACTGCCACCCATTGAGGTGGCTGTAAGGGCTCCCGCTGGGTACACACCAGCACTACAAAAATATATTTATTTTTGTAATGTCGGATATGACAGCGCGCTGGGGTTGGGAAGTACCGCTGGGCTGCTGCAGTAACCCGGCGGAACTTCCTGTTTAGCAAGCAGTAAGCCTGCATTGGGCTTATCGTGGCTTTGTAAAAAGGGCCCCAAAATCGTCCCTCAATGCAGCAATGGATAATGAGCTGAAGCCAGTTGCATTGCTAGAAAAAAACACATTTTTATTCTGAAAAATAAGGCTGATAATTTCAATAAGGTTTGAGCATGGAGGAGGACATCCTTTAAAAAACTGGTTAATTGATGGCCAGATAGTTGAGAATATGCAAATAGTGAACTGTAAAATATAAATAATAATTATAGTATGTAGTTTTTGATAATTATAAGAATATTTATTTATGATTGAAAGATAATTGAGTATTAGAATGTTGTGGTTGGCTGACCTTAGTAAATTCTCAATGTGAAGTGTTATATTAATCATACATCTATTATGCTGCTTTATTTCTTCCTTCTATGTGAATACGTAGCAGTATAGCATTTAATATAACAATATTTTTTAATAGATACTTAAGAGAAAACTTGGATGACTTTTGGGTAGACTAAAGAGACAATTTCAAGTCGCAGCACAACAATTTTCCTATGCAGGAGATCTTTTTGGGTGTAATTGGTACTTATCAATTAACGGCTTTAATTAGAATTTATGTGCACAGCTTTCTAGGTGTCTTCTATAACATGCTGCGTGTAAATTCTCATGCATGCAGCTGAAAAGGGAGCATGACCATGAGCATGGAATTGATTGTGTTGTGGGCGTTTCAAAAAAGAAATGATGCACACTATTATGGAATAAACCAAATCTGCTCCTAAGTTAGGCGCAGGTATTTAGCCCTGGTTTTAGGTGGCCTAAATGGGTACTCCTAAATTTTAGTTGCAAGAATAGCACATAAGCATATTCTATAAACTACATCTAACTTTGCAACTAGTTTATAGAACCATGCTAAGCGTGTGGTTTTTCAGAAAAAACTTGGCATTAGCTTTTCAATCACTGGTTAAAATCCTCCATATTTTTAGTGCCCATAAGGTGACCTTCAAGAAACTTTATATAACCAACATTTAAAAAAAAAAAAAAGCAGTGTAAATGACACTCCAATGTTGATGGGTTTTCATCTTCAGAATGTAGAAATATCTACTAAATTTTATCTTACACCAACAGCATTTCACTCATTGCACCGTAACAAGGAACCAACATGGACCAATATATTGCAAAAATAAAATTCAAAGTGCCAACATATGATCAATTATTTATTCAAGATTCCTTATTAAATATATTCAGAACTTGACACCAATCAAAATTTTCAATACTGAAAACTTGCATGATTACTTTTACAAACAGTAGGAAGGGTTTGCAATTTCAACACCCCCAAATACTATTATACCTAAGTTACGGGTCCTTTTACCAAGCTGCAGGAAAAAAGGCCCTGCGCTAGCAGCGGGGGGCCATTTCTCCCTTGCACCAGGGCCGTTTTTACCTCAGAAGGTAAAAAGACCCCAGGAACAAATGGCCATGCGGTAAGAGAACTCTTACCGCATGGCCATGCGATGGGGAGCCCGCGCTAACCCAGTGGTAACCGGGCAGCACACGGCTATGCCGGATTACCACTGCGCAAGCCATTTCCGGGGGTTTTCTTTTCCCCCCGGAAACGGTGCTTGCTCGGGGCGGGACTAATGCCAGCGACTGTGTTGGGCTGGCAGTAGTCCCGGAAAACCGAGCGGTAAGCCCGCTTGGTGAAAGGGCCCCTTAATGATTTTAAAATTGGTATCTTATTTAGTATCGGTTCTTCCAGGATAAGCAAGAAACAGGATAGAAAGTAAAAGATGCAGCTTGTATAATACTTCTAGCATGAATAAATGGAAGACTTTCCAGTAAAGACGAGCTGCAAGAGATATGCTGTACTTACCTGAGTAACAATAAAGGAGAATCAGCCATGTTTCAGAAGGATTTCAGAACAATTATTTTTTTAGACAGGAAACCAATTTTATTTTAGCAATTAGAAAATGAGACAGAATGAAACCTCAAGGTGTCTTTTGTTGTAAACCTACAGGCATGTGTCTAACAAGGATTCCCTAATTAGAATCTTGAAAGACATCAACTCATTCTAAGCTAGGGTAGCTTCAGGTCATATTTGAGAAGAAACACCTCCTCTCCTTGAAGTCTTTACACTAATCAGAAAATGAAAGGTCCCTTTGGAAACACATGATTCAAGTATATTGACTCCTCTGTTCGCCTCTTAATCCTACCTCCAGGTCATTTGGAAGCTTAAACAGTATACTGCTTCCTATGCAGTGTACATAAGAATGTTGACTGCCCCCTTCCATAAAGAAAAGCCTCAATACACCATAACATTTCTTTTGATGCTCTGCGATACAGTTGTTTCCTGTACTCTAAGGGAGCAATTTAGAGACTGCCCTTTGGAACAAAGCTTGTGTGATTATTTCCTATCTATGATCTTTGTACCAAGCGTCAAAGAGAAAATATACATGTGAGTGGAGTTGAACGGGTAGATATGAAGCATCTGTTTACGCTTTCCAAAAATACTAAGACTAGGGGGCATGCGATGAAGCTACAATGTAGTAAATTTAAAACTAATCGGAGAAACGTTTTCTTCACTCAACGTGTAATTAAACTCTGGAATTCGTTGCCAGACAATGTGGTAAAGGCGGTTAGCTTAACGGAGTTTAAAAAAAGATTTGGACAACTTCCTAAAGGAAAAGTCCATAGACTGTTATTAAATGGGACTTGGGGAAAATCCACTATTTCTGGGATAAGCAGTATAAAATGTTTTGTACATTTTTGGGATCTTGCCGGGTATTTGTGACCTGGATTGGCCACTGTTGGAAACAGGATGCTGGGCTCGATAGACCTTTGGTCTTTCCCAGTATGGCAATACTTATGTACTTATATAGAATCTAGTCCGAAATATTCAAAAAGAAGTGATGCTATAAACAATATTCTTCAAAAAACACTTCCAGTGATAAAGCAAGTATTTCCATATCATCTTTAAAAATTCTTCATGCAATGGAGAGAAATGGGAGGCAAAAGGCTAGCTGCAAGTACATAAGTACATAAGTACATAAGTAGTGCCATACTGGGAAAGACCAAAGGTCCATCTAGCCCAGCATCCTGTCACCGACAGTGGCCAATCCAGGTCAAGGGCACCTGGCACGCTCCCCAAACGTAAAAACATTCCAGACAAGTTATACCTAAAAATGAGGAATTTTTCCAGTCCATTTAATAGCGGTCTATGGACTTGTCCTTTAGGAATCTATCTAACCCCTTTTTAAACTCCGTCAAGCTAACCGCCCGTACCACGTTCTCCGGCAACGAATTCCAGAGTAATCAGAGACTTCCTCTATTGCCTTCCATTATAATCATCTACCCAGAAACTCCTCATATACATAACTAAATATATCACTTCAGAAACAATTTTTACAGTTAAGTGTGAATAAACTTTATAATGTCAGCACTTATCTGATTATGCCAGCTGCTTATATTATATTTCAGAAAAACAACCAATGCGATCACATTTTGAGCCATTAACAGCTCTGCATCAGGATTTCAACAAGCACTCGTTCATTCAGCAATACAAAAAGCACTCATTATAAAAATATAAATACATTAACTTAACAATATTATTCAGAATACTCTTAAATAACAAAAGCTCTGTTATCTGATTTACATAATAATGAGATATTTCACATGTCTTCTTGGTATCTCATTATTATGGATCCTAGAATAACATATTAACACGTGTTACAGATATTGCTGTTTAATGTAAATTAAAGGAAAATAATATGTGTTATGGCCATAATACACCTTAATAACTATCCCCTTTACGTTTTGTAACATCGGTCTATAATATTTGTTCTTGAGCTGCTAAGATCATTCCTTCACTTTCTTTTTTAAGT
Source organism: Microcaecilia unicolor (assembly GCF_901765095.1). Lineage (NCBI taxonomy): Eukaryota > Metazoa > Chordata > Amphibia > Gymnophiona > Siphonopidae > Microcaecilia > Microcaecilia unicolor. The sequence continues at coordinate 182,967,487 of NC_044040.1, read as the reverse complement.
GCTTCAGTTTTCAGCCATTCCCATCCTAGGTTTATGCAACTTTTGCCATCAATATCTTTTACGTATTGGTCAGACGTTGGCTTGTCTTTCCAGCTGTCGAACCTGAATTCAGTTTCTTTATTTTTAATATTGTATTTTCAATTCTGATGCTTTGAATAATTTTTATTTGTAAACTTCAGTTAACGTGTAGGCTCCTTGCTTTTCCTAATATAGGGCTGCTTTTACCAAGCTACGGTGAAAGGAAATGGCCATGCGGTAAGTTAAACACTTGCCGCATGACCATTTCCTGGGCGAGCCCTTACTGCCACCGATTTAGGAGGTAGTAAGGGCTTTTGTGCTAACCCGTTGGTAACTGGGGCCCTTAATGTTGGTAAACAGGGCCCTTAATGTTATATTTACAGATATTTACAGCTTCTCCTGTCCATGTCTATCCTGCAGATATATATATATTTATTTACTTACTTTTATTTATTGCATTTGTATCCCACATTTTCCCACCGTATGGCAGGTTCAATGTGGCTTACATATTGCTAAAAAGGCGGTTACAAAATTTAGATTTGTAGAAGTCTAGTACATAATACAGAAGTACAATAAAACGCTTAGGTTGATATATTAGCATATTGTGAGAGAGGTTATTATTGTTTTCCATTTCTGAACTTTTCGTGATGTATGGTGGTGTGGGATTAGGCAGAGCCAGGGAGGAAAGACTTCTTGAAAAGATGTGTTTTCAGTTTCCTAACACAGCTTAGTAAAAGGTCCCTTAATTTGTTACATTTGGGAGATTTTAATTTGTATTTATCATGACAATTATTATTTTGAACTACAAACGTTTTCGATGATCGATTGTCATGATGTGATTGATATTTGTAAGCTCTTGTTTTTGAGGAGAAAATGTATTTATTTAAATTTATGCTTTATTACTACTCTTCCTTGCCTCCATCCCTTTGCTTTTCCAGAAATTCTTGATGACCTCAAGCCTCTAAGGGACCTTGTGCCTTTTAAATGTTACCCATTTTACTCTAACTTTAAATTCTCAACCATTCCTTTTTTAAAACCTCAGTTCTTGTAAATGTTATTATTTTACCCTATGATCCTTTTTTTTTTTTTTTAACTTCAGTTCTGCAAAATACATGGCTGATATGGCTGATTATGTTGGGTTATTCTCCCTAAGTTTTGTGGCATTTTTTTATTTTTTCCCCAAAGACTGTACTTCTCTTCTTTACACTAATTTAGGCGCCCTTTTTACTAAAGCACATTAGTGTTTTTAACATGCCTACAATTAACATGCACGCTAACCGTGTAGGTGCCTATAGGGATATTGTAGGCGTGTACACTGTTAATGCTAGTACATGGTTAACACGCATTAAAAATGCCAACGCACCTATAACGCAACTTAGTAAACAGAGCTCTTTACTTTTTCGGGCTCAGACCCCCCCCCCCTCTCGATCTGATCATCCTCCAGCAGTGGCCCCACCTTTGGTCCGCCCTTCTTCTGGAATGAGGTTTCCTCTTTTCAACCCATAGCACACTATCTCCTGGTTGCTACTTATTGGAGCCACAACCTACATCTCACAGGGATCTCTCCAGTTGTTAGGACTCCCCTCTCTCTCCTCCTGGTCAATACCAGGGGATATACAAGCAACTCCAGACCCGCAGGCAACCAAAAACCTCTAGGCAACCAATGATCCCTCTTAAGGGCATAACTCTAGTTTTATTTCCTTCCAAGCTCCTCCTCTCCCCCCCCCCCCCCCCAAGGGGTCAATCTTCAGTTTTAGGGTACTATATATCTGCATTTTATTTAAAACTACTCCCCACGGGCTGGGCATCCTCCCACCCAGGAACATAACACCACTCCAGCCCTCTGGCAGGTACCTCCCTCCTGCCAGGGCTCTGGAAAAATCTATCATTCTAGTAATACCCATTCCATGGGGTATTTCATTTTGATTTGTCATAGTGTTTTAATTTTTTTTTTTTACTTTGATTTGAAATTTGGAATTCATAGTTAGTACTGGTAGTAATTTGTTCTAAATTGGTTGCTTTATCTGCTTTATGTAACTCTGTTTTCATATCACTGAATTTTCCTTGCTAGTGCCACAATTATTTCCTTTTAGGGGTCATTCACTGAAGCTTAGCTCGAGTTATCTGCAGCAGGGCCCATTTTATTCCTATGGAGTCTGCAGCAGATAACTCAAGCTAAGCTTTAGTAAAACACCCCCTTAGTTTGTCTGATACCTCCGAGATTGATTTGGCCCAATGTTGTACTTTTTAATGAGATTAAGTTGTACTCTTTCATCTTTAAGTAGGCCCTCTTTCAAATTCTTCAAATTGCTCACATCTGCCCAAAGCTTTTTGATTTTCAGTTCTAGGCAGATTTTCTGTTTTGTCTTTTGTTTTCTTCACAGTATCAAAGGCAGCAGAGTATATTAGTTCGTTTGTTTCTGCAATGGTCTCTGTGGGACTTGTTTGATCATTGCATTAATATTATGCAGAGATTCAGCCATATTTTCTCCTGCTTTAATGTGAGTAATCATATTCTTGTGGCATCATTCATCAATCTTTGATTTGTTTTTCAACCACATCATTTTGTTAATGGGTTAACTGGTCACTTTCTATGACATATAGAGGCCCTGTTTAATAAACCGCGCTATAGGCACTCTAGCGTTTTTAGCACACGCTAAAAATTAGCGTGTGCTAATGCTAGAGACACCCATAGGAATATATGGGTATCTCTAGCGTTAGAGCACGCTAAAAATACTAGCGCACTTTAGTAAACAGGGCCCTTATTTATTTTATTTCTATTCCACACTATCCAAAATTCTAGGTGGATTTTTGTTTGCTCATTGTTCATGTACAGCAGAATGATTTTCTTATTATTTATCTTCAGCTTTGTCCACTCTTGGTTGCATAACAGAGAAGACTGAGTGCTGTAGCCCATTTGTCACGATGCCTAAGAATCATAGGGGCTCTTTTACTAAGCTGCGTGTCTACGCGCTCCCAACATACGCCAAAATGGAGTTACCACCTGGCTACCGCATGGCTCTTGAGGTAATTTCATTTTTGGTGCACATCTGATACACGCATCTGAAAAATAATTTTTATTTTGGGATACGCATATCCGACGCACGCCAAGTGGCATTTGACATGCGTAGGTCATTACCACTTGGTTACCGCATGAGACTTTACCGCTAGGTCAATGGCTGGTGGTAAGATCTCAGACCCAAAATGGACGCGCGGCCATTTTCATTTTGTCTCATGTCCATTTCCAGCAAAAATTTTAAAAAGGCATTTTTTGCAGGTGCACTGAAAAATGATTCTATGCATGCCCAAAACATGCATCTACACTACCGCAGGCCATTTTTCAGCGTGCCTTTGTAGAATGGTCCCGTAGCATTTGACATGGCTCTCAGAGTCAGGCGATGGCCAATCTAGTATGAATGAGTGTCTTGTTTTCACCATTGGTAATGGATTGTTGGAACATGTTTAGGCTGTCTCTTTAACTAAGATCTGTCTGAGTCTGAGCTGGGTGGCCCTATTGGTAGCTAAGCTACTGCTTGCAAACCTCTTAGTATCCTCAGAGCACATAAATCCTCTAGCACAGGGGCAGCAAACACACCAATTCCCAAGCTCTCTAGTTGTTGATGCTCTGTTCAGAAAACTATTAGTGGATCCAGGACCCCAAGTGGCCCACCCCATTCTGCTGCCTATGCTCTAGCATGTCAATATAGTGCCTCATGTAGGGATTATTATTAGTATAGGCAGCCATGCATGGACATAGCTCCATTTCACAGTTCCCAAGAAAGATCAGAACTAGGATCCTACCTTCCTGCTCTATTTGCTTAACACCTCAATCACTACATTATTTTATTTTTTATTTTTGTTACATTTGTACCCCGCGCTTTCCCACTCATGGCAGGCTCAATGCGGCTTACATGGGGCAATGGAGGGTTAAGTGACTTGCCCAGAGTCACAAGGAGCTGCCTGTGCCTGAAGTGGGAATCAAACTCAGTTCCTCAGTTCCCCAGGACCAAAGTCCACCACCCTAACCACTAGGCTACTCCTCCACACCATTCACACCCATACCACCTCAATCACTACTTATGGCCCCTGTACACATTATCTTCCTTGCCCTATCCCTTCCTAATCTTTTTCCCCTCCCCCTACTGCTGTCTACCAATGAAACTCACTACCCACCCATGTCCTCTCCAGTCCTACTCACTACTGCAATACCCTATTCACCCCCGTCCCTCACCACCTCACCATCTCTCTTATCCCCCTCCTCCTTCCTAGCTCTCAACCGTCAACACTTCCTTCCTGCCATTAACCCATCCCCTTTCCTCCTAAGTGAATCCCGTCTTCGTCGCCTTCGTCGCCCTACCTCCCCCACCCTCCTCCGCACTCTCTTGCTCCTCCTCCTGCTATCCGCGGGAGACATCAATCCCAATCCAGGTCCCCCCCCCCCACCTGTCCTCGTCCTATCCATGCAAATGATTCCGGGATGTCTCCAATCTCATCTCTATTCCCCTCCTCCCCACCTCTTCCCTCCCCTTCTCATGTGCCCTGTGGAATGCCCGATCGGCCTGCAACAAACTTCCCTTCACCCACGATCTCTTCATCTCTCGTTCCCTTCAACTGCTCGCCCTAACCGAAACCTGGCTCTCCCCTGATGACTCTGCCTCAGTCACAGCCCTCTGCCATGGAGGTTATCTCTTCTCCCACACTCCCCGCCCAGTTGGCCGCGGTGGAGGTGTCGGGCTACTACTCTCGCCCTCCTGTAGTTTCCAACCCCTCCTCCTACCGCAATCTCACTGCTTCTCATCCTTTGAAGCCCACTCCATCCATCTATTTTACCCATTGCCACTCAGAGTGGCAGTCATTTACCGCCTCCCGGATAAATTCCTCTCTTCCTTCCTCACTGACTTCGATGCCTGGCTTTCTGTCTTTCTTGATCCCTCATCTCCGTCCCTCATTCTCGGAGACTTTAACATACACGCTGATGACCCATCCGACTCTCACGCTTCTCAGTTCCTCACTCTAATATCCTCCTTCAACTTCCAGCTGTGCTCCACCACCCCTACTCACCAAAATGGCCATTGTCTTGACCTCGTCCTCTCCTCTTCCGGCTCACCCTCCAATTTCCACGCCTCAGCTCTTCCTCTCTCTGATCATCACCTGATCACTTTCACACTTCTTCACCCCCCTCAGCCCCACCCAACATTAACCACTACTTCCAGGAATCTCCAGGCTATTGACCCTCCCACCTTATCCTCTAGTATTTCTAATCTCCTCCCCTCCATCATATCCTCCGAGTCTGTCGACAAGGCTGTCTCCGCTTACAATGCCACTCTCTCCTCTGCTCTGGACACCCTCGCACCATCCATCTCCCGTCCCACAAGGCGTACTAATCCTCAGCCCTGGTTGACCACTTGCATCCATTACCTTCGCTCCTGCGCCCGTTCTGCTGAACGCCTCTGGAGGAAATCTCGCACCCTTTCAGACTTCCTTCACTACAAATTCATGCTATCCTCCTTCCAGTCCTCCCTATTCCTTGCCAAACAGGACTACTACACCCAATTGACCAATTCTCTCAGCTCCAACCCTCGTCTTCTCTTCGCCACCCTTAACTCGCTCCTCAAAGTGCCCTCCGCTCCCACCCCCCACCCCCACTCTCTCATCAATCACTGGCTGACTACTTTCACGACAAGGTGAAAAAGATCAACCTTGAGTTCACTACCAAGCCACCTCCTTCAACCATCTCCCTCAACCAACCTACCCTGGCCTCTTTCTCCTCCTTTCCTGATATCACCGAGGACGAAACTGCCCGCCTTATTTCCTCCTTGAAATGCACCACTTGTTCTTCTGATCCCATCCCCACCAACTTACTTAACACCATCTCTCATACTGTCACCCCCTCCATCTGTCATATCCTCAACCTCTCTCTCTCCACTGCAACTGTCCCTGACACCTTCAAGCACGCCGTAGTCACACCTCTCCTCGAAAAAACATCACTTGACCCTACCTGTCCCTCCAACTACCGCCCCATCTCCCTCCTACCCTTCCTCTCCAAAATACTTGAGAGCGCCGTTCACAGCCACTGCCTTGATTTTTTCTTCTCTCAGGCCATCCTCGATCCGCTTCAATCCGGTTTTCGCCCTCTACACTCGACAGAAACAGCACTCTCTAAAGTCTGTAATGACCTGTTCCTTGCAAAATCCAGAGCCCACTACTCCATCCTCATCCTCCTCGATCTATCCGCCGCTTTTGACAGTGTCAATCATGGTTTACTTCTTGCCACACTGTCCTCACTTGGGTTCCAGGGCTCTGTCCTCTCCTGGTTCTCCTCCTATCTCTCCAACCGCACCTTCAGAGTACACTCTCATGGATCTTTCTCCACCCCCATCCCGCTCTCTGTTGGAGTTCCCCAGGGATCTGTTCTTGGACCCCTTCTTTTTTCAATCTACACCTCTTTCCTGGGCTCACTGATCTCATCTCATGGTTTCCAGTATCATCTTTATGCTGATGACACCCAGCTGTATCTCTCCACACCAGACATCACCACGGAGACCCAGGCCAAGGTATCGGCCTGCCTATCCGACATTGCTGCATGGATGTCCAACCGCCACCTGAAACTGAATATGGCCAAGACCAAGCTTATCCTCTTTCCACCAAAACCCACTTCTCCTCTTCCTCCACTCTCGATCTCAGTTGATAACACCCTCATCCACCCCGTCTCATCCGCCCGCAACCTCGGAGTCATCTTCGACTCCTCCCTCTCCTTCTCTGCGCATATCCAGCAGACAGCCAAGACCTGTCGCTTCTTCCTCTTTAACATCAGCAAAATTCGCCCTTTCCTCTCCGAGCACACCACCCGAACTCTCGTCCACGCTCTCATTACCTCTCGCCTTGACTACTGCAACCTACTCCTCACTGGCCTCCCACTTAACCATCTATCCCCCCTTCAATCCATTCAGAACTCTGCTGCACGTCTTATATTCCGCCTGAACCGATATACTCATATCACCCCTCTCCTCAGGTCACTTCACTGGCTTCCGATCAGATACCGTATACAGTTCAAGCTTCTCCTTCTTACCTACAAATGCACTGTCTGCAGCCCCTCACTACTTCTCTACCCTCATCGCCCCTTACGTTCCCGCCCGAAACCTCCGCTCACAAGACAAATCCCTCTTCTCAGTACCCTTCTCCACCACCGCCAACTCCAGGCTCCACCCATTCTGCCTCGCCTCACCCTATGCTTGGAATAAACTTCATGAGCCCTTACGCCAAGCCCCCTCCCTACCCATCTTCAAATCCTTGCTCAAAGCCCACCTCTTCAATGTCGCCTTCGGCACCTAACCTTTATACCTCTATTCAGGAAATCTAGACTGCCCCATTTTGACTGCCCCTACTTGACTGACTGTACATTTGTCCTTTAGATTGGAAGCTCTTAGAGCAGGGACTGTCCTTCTATGTTAAATTGTACAGCGCTGCGTAACCCTAGTAGCGCTTTAGAAATGTTAAATAGTAGTAGTAGTAGTAGAAAACTATTAGAAATCTACCAGTCTGCTTCTGCCTTTCCAATGGGCCCTTTTAACAATGCCACGGTAGAGTTCTCTTGGCTTTGGCACGCACCAATCCGGCACAACCGCCGGCCCATCACAGGAGCTGGCGATAGTGCTGCCCCACCATGCATTTTTGCAAGTACAACTGGAAATATTTTTTATTTTTAACATCAGGAGCTTACCCGGTCGTAATCGGGGAGTGCCGTGCTCTGCCGGTTACCACAGGGTTAGCATGGGAGCTCTTACCACATCCTAAATAGGAGGCAATAAGGGCTCCCCCAGGAAATGGCCACACAGCAAGTTTGTATTTACCACACAGCCATTTCCTTTAAAATTAAAAACAAAACACTACAGTAAAAGGGGCCTCGGCACGTGGCAAATCCATGCACTAACACCTCCGCAGGGTTCCTTTCACTACAGCTTGGTAAAAGGGCCCCTATTTATTTATCATTTCTTTATTAATTTTCAGAATAAACAGGAGCTCACAATATGGTCCTATGTGCTCATTTACAAACATGTCAAAACATGAGCTCACATACAAGAGACAACAACCAAGTCTAAATTGAGAGAATAATAAAAAGAGTAAAGAGAAGGAAAGAGAAAAAGAAAATAAAAAGGGAGAAAGGGGGGAGGGAGGAGGGATGGAGGTTACAAAACAGAGCATATGGCATATACATCTTGTTCATGTGACGGAGTTGAAATATGATACTAGCAGCAACCATTTTTCTCTATACTTAGCAAAACGAGGTGATTTCTTTTTCAAGATGCATTTCGAATTTATAAATTTGAAACGGTAAGCCCCACCACTCCTGGGAGGTGGCTTGAAACAAGGATTTCCAATGCATTAAGATCACCTTCAATGCTAAAGATATCATGGTATTAATAAGGATACCTTCACTGGGAGTTAACACATTTTTGTAGCATTGATCTTTTAAGTCATACATAAACATTTGAAGACATCTCAAATGTTCTAACTAAACAGCCTTTATTTTAAATTATGACACTGTGATGCATTTTTGGCAAGGATTGCTATCACAGAAATTAGAAAAAATATGAAAAAAATTCATCAATATTCTGTTACTGTATATTAAAACACAGATCTTACAAAAAAAAACAAAAAACGAAGACTCCGAAAATGGGAAAATGGGGAAAAATCCAACTCAGGGAAACTTTAAGATCTGTTGCAAGAAAACCTGAAGGGAAGAACTTTGTGATCCTGAAAGCTTCTGACATCATCATCTTTGCAAAAATCTTCTACTGGGCCTAAAGAAGAAATCACAACTTGCAGACCCACCCCCCCCCCCCAAAAAAAAAAAACCCCAAAACAAACGACAACAACAGCAACAACAAAAAAACCCCACAAAGATTTGGAATGAGTAACATAGGCTGTTCTGTCTGTAAACTTCAAACCATACTGCAGTGACAATTGTTTACTCATCCACACTGTATTTTTAGCATATTGGGGACAATTTTATCACGATGTGCCTACTTTCCTTTCTAGAATACTGGCCTAAGAGGTGACAAGCACACAATTATGGAACGCACTGCCTAAAGTTGTGAAGACAACCTACGACCACCTAAACTTTAGGAAATGATTAATTACCTGTTCAAAAAGGCATACCCCGCCAACCCAACATAAATGCCTGCACTCTGCAACACAAACAAAAAAACAGCACCACGGGCCTTTAAAAATGGAACACAGTTCTTTAATGAATGATACAGAAAGTGAAAGTGCCTTGGTGCTTTGTAGCTTTTACTACATGAGACGTGGGGTAAGGAATAATATATTGTAGAGGAATATATTCGAGTTATTTCCCAAGTTTTCCACGTCATCACTGTGACCCCTGACGCAGGTGCTAGTCACCGAAACACGGCCCGTGTCGGGTCTTTTTGTCAAGGCTCATTCATTAAAGAACTGTGTTCCATTTTTAAAGGCCCGTGGTGCTGTTTTTTTGTTTGGACTTTAGTTTGTATTTTGTTCCCTCTCTTTTGTTGCACTCTGCAACACATCATAACCAAAGCTTGTACCGGACACAAAATAATCTTTCCTCTCCTTGATTCCCATTGTAACTGAAACATATGTTCCTTACTCAACCATAATACCACCTGTATTTGTTTCTTTACCAGACTGGTGAAGGCCTCTCCGGTACTATGTAAGCCACATTGAGCCTGCAAATAGGTGGGAAAATGTGGGATACAAATGTAACAAACAAACATTTTGAAAAGTTATTTTGCCCAAAGACAGAGAAAAGATTTTTCATCATCCATTGAGGAAGGAAGAATAATACATAAACATTTACAGTTAAGTAATTTCCTTTTTTTCTTATTTAATACTGCACAAAAATGATCGACAATTAGAATATAAGGGCTCTATAGGAACCCACCAGCCTTTCTTTATATGAAGCATAAAGTTTTGCAATTCATAAACAGATACTTCAGTCGTAACCGGCAGTATATACTGAAAGATTTAAAGACCTCAGAGGTAAGTATACAGATAATAAACTGAGAAAGCAAAGTCATCTCTGGATAATTCTCCTTGTTTTATACTACTATTTCAGCCTTTGTTAGTTTTTTGCCTTTTTATATTTTTTTCATAAATCACAAAAGAAGCTTTGCTTTCTGTTATATTAACTTTGAAAACGATTCTGACAGCTTAGAAGTGCGTTTCTGTGTATTTGAATGAATTCAACTGGTATCTCTTTTCTATAGCTGGAGAAAATAATTCAAAGGCAATTTAGTGATAACTGCAAAGACTGCACTAAGAAAAGCAAAAGTAAAATATAAAGGGTCACAAATGATAATTAAAAAGACCCTTGCAAGGTCATAGTATTAAATATTTTCTCATTTTGTTAGACCAACTTCCAAGTAGTAGGTTTTATTTTATTTCTCTATTATTATTGATTTATTTTTGCCATCATTTAAGGAAGGCTTACCCAACTGCAAGTTTTAGCATTGTAAACCAAACTAAGGGGGTATTTTACAAAGGTGTGGTAAAGTTATTAGCGTGTGTTAAACGCTAGAAACATCCCTAGGAATATATTGGCATCTCTAGCGTTTAGCGCATGCTTATTTTTAGCATACGCTAAAAATGTTAGCACGTTTTTGTAGAAGGACCCCTCAGTTATGGTTATTTCTCTGATGATTTTCTGTAGGAAATCCTCTCTTTCATGGTTTGCTGGTTATCAACCATTAAGCAAATAAGTAGAAATGTGTATTTGTTAATGCCTTAAAACTTTTAGGAGCCCTTTTACAAAGGCGCCTAACCAGCTCATTTTCGAAGGAGAAGGGCGCCCATCTTCCGACACAAATCGGGAGATGGGCGTCATTCTCCTAAGGTCGCCCAAATCGGCATAATGGAAAGCCGATTTTGGGCATCCTCAACTGCTTTCTGTCGCAGGGACGACCAAAGTTCAAGGGGGTGTGTCGGCAGTGTACCGAAGGTGGGACGGGGGCGTGGTTGAGATGGGCGTCCTCGGCCAATATTGGAAAAAAGAAGGGCGTCCCTGACAAGCATTTGGTCAACTTTACTTGGTCCCTTTTTTTTCAAGACCAAGCCTCAAAAAGGTGCCCGAACTGACCAGATGACCACCGAAGGGAATTGGGGAGGACCTCCCCTTACTCGCCTAGTGGTCACCAACCCCCTCCCACCCCCCCAAAAAATAAAACACATTCTTTTCCAGCCTCTATGTCAGCCTCAAATGTCATACCCAGCTCCATGACAGCAGTATGCAGGTCTCTGGAGCAGTTTTTAGTGGGTGCAGTGCACTTTAGACAGGCAGACCCAGGCCCCCCCCCCCTTACCTGTTACACTTGTGGTGGTAAGTGGGAGCCCTCCAAAACCCACCACAAACCCACTGTACCCACATCTAAATGCCCCCCTTCATCCGTAAGGGCTATGGTAGTGGTGTACAGTTGTGGGGAGTGGGTTTTGGGGGGCTCAGCACATAAGGTAAGGGAGTTATGCACCTGGGAGCAATTTTTGAACTCCACTGCAGTGCCTCCTAGGGTGCCCGGTTGGTGTCCTGGCATGTGAGGGGGACCAGTGCACTAGGAATGCTGGCTCCTCCCATGACCAAATGACTTGGATTTGGTCATTTTTGAGATGGGTGTCCTCGGTTTCCATTATTTGCGAAAATCGAGGTCGCCCATCTCTAAGGTCGGCGATCTCAATATTTAGGTCGACCTAAATGTTGAGATTTGGGCGTCCCCGACCGTATTATCAAAACGAAATATGGATGCCCATCTTGTTTCGATAATACGAGATGCCCCGCCCCTTCACCAGGACATCCTTAGAGTTGGGCGCCCTTAAAGATGGGTGCCCAGTTCGATTATGCCCCTCCATGCATGTCCAACGTGTGTCAAATTGGCACTTTTGGTATGCACCCAAAACATGCAGTAGAAAATATTTTCTATTTTCTACCACGGGGCCCTTACCCGGCAGTTGGAATGCGCTGCATGCTTACTGCCCGGTTTAAGCATGAGACCTTACCATTAAGTCCTCAGGCTGAAAATAGATGCGTGCTAGTTTTCATTTTGCCGCATGTCTATTTTCTGGCAAATTAAGAAATCCCTTTTTTTCCAGGTGCACTCAGGAAATGGACCAGCGTGCGTCCAAAACACACGCCTACACCAGCACAGGCCACTTTTGGGTATGCCTTAGTAAAAGGGCCCCTGAGTTGATTAAAAAAAAAAAATTTCAAGCACATTGAACTATGAATTAACACTTGTATAATCAAATTTTTCGCATGTGTCGAAAAGTTCATACAGGTTAAAAATGTTTTTATCAAATTGGATGTGTGAAGTGAACCAAAAAATTCCTGAATATTGGAGAAAAGTCTGAGAATTGCCCTCTCCCCTCCCCCCACAAAAAAACCTAATATTTTTTTCTGTACACATCTCTACAAAAGACCTTTTCAGTACTGGGCCCCACTATATGAAATAGACTTCAAGAGGACATATGACAAGCATGAGAATCAATATTTATTTATTTATTTGTTACATTTGTATCCCACATTTTCCCACCTATTTGCAGGCTCGATGTGGCTTACATGGTACTTTAAAGGCGATCACCAATACCGGTATGAACAAATACAGAGTGATGTTGTAGTAGGACAAAGGTTCATGTGTAATAGACAGTTAGGGAATCGTAGAGAGGAAGAGTTATTTTATGTCCATTATGATCTTTAGTTTCGTTGTGATGCAGGGTTCAGGCATTTAAGTTGGGTCGGTAGGGTATGCCTTTTTGAACAGGTTAGTTTTTAGTGATTTCCGGAATTTTAGGTGGTCGTATGTTGCTTTCACGGCTTTTGGTAATGTGTTCCATAGTTGTGTGCTTATGTAGGAAAAGCTGGATGCGTAGATTTATTTGTATTGGAGCCCTTTGCAATTTGGGTAGTGGAGATTTAGGTATGTTTGTGCTAGTTTTGTTGTGTTTCTGGTTGGTAGGTCTATGAGGTCTGTCATATATCCCGGTGCTTCGCCGTATATAATTTTATGGACCAGAGTGCAGATTTTGAAAGCAATGCGTTCTTTGATAGGGAGCCAGTGCAGTTTTTATCAGAGGGGTTTGGCGCTTTCAAATCGCGTTTTTACAAATATATAAGCCTGGCTGCCGTGTTTTGAGCGGTCTGAAGTTTCTTTATGATTTGTTCTTTGCATTCTGCATACATTCTATTGCAGTAGTCTGTATGGCTTAATACCATTGATTGTATTAGGCTGCGAAATGTTTCCCTCGGGAAGAATGGTTTCACTCTTTTGAGTTTCCACATTGAGTGGAACATTTTCTTTGTTGTAGATTTCACTTGGTTCTCTAGTGAGAGATTATGGTCGATTGTAATGCCGAGAATTTTCATGCTGTCTAAGATAGGAAGGGTGTAACCTGGGGTATTTATGCTTGTGGGTTTGTACATATTGTATTGGGATGAGATGACGAGACAGTCTGTTTATCTGTGTTGAGTTTTAGTTGGAATGTATTTGCCCATGAGTCCATAATGTTCAAGCTGAGCTTGATTTTGTTGGTTATTTCTGCCAGAGTATGTTTGTATGGAATGTATATTGTGACATCGTCTGCATAGATGTAAGGGTTAAGTCCTTGGTTGGATAAGGACTTGGCTAGTGGGGTCATCATTAGGTTGAAAAGGATCGGCGATAATGGTGATCCTTGAGGTACTCCGCAGTCTGCTTTCCACGGCGATGATATGTTTGAGCTCGATTTCACTTGGTATGTTCTAGTGGTTAGGAAACCCTTGATCCAATTAAGTATATTTCCTCCAATCCCACAGTAATCTAGGAGTCTTAGTAGTATATTGTGGTTTACCATGTTGAACGCACTAGACATGTCGAATTGGAGGAGAAGTATGCTTTTACCTGTTGCTATTTTCTGCTTGAATTTGGCTAGTAGAGTAATTAGTACTGTTTCAGTGCTATGGAGGGGGAGAAATCCCATAGTTTTCAACCCAATCCTTAGGGACCACCTGCCCAGTCAAGTTTTCAGGATACCCACAATGAATATGCACAAAAGATATTTGCATGCAATGGAGGAACTGCGTGCTAATATATATCATGCATATTTATTGTGGGTATCCTGAAAACCCGACAGGCCAGGTGGTCCCTGTGGACTAGGTTGAAAACCACTGATCTAGAACACAGAAGGCAACAGATTCTTAAGAGTGGAAAATCCAGACCAAAAGCTTGCACATCAGATGTTGGTCATGGGGAGAGAGAAAGAAGGAGAGGAAACTACAGCTTGCCAAACAGACCCAGCAGCAAATTCTTCTCCTGTGTTTCATTGTTTTGTAAATAAAGTTCTAGATGCTTTCTTCTTTCTGCCCTCAACACTGACAAACAGTCCCATGAGCCTGGATTACTTTTATACCATTTTGATTAAATCACTTTGACTATCAGGCCCAATGTGTATAGTTTGCAAATACAAAAGAAATGCACATAGTTCCAATCAGGGGTGTGCTGGTAAATTTTTAACAACAGGCTCTTTCTCCGGATGTAGCCAGCTCTGCAGTTGAAAGGGCCAGGGGTGGCCGGGTGGGGGGAGGGAGCAACACTTGCCTTTCTCTCCTCCCTCCCTTCGTGCGGGCACGCTAGGCATACCTTTGCTGGCAACCAATAAATGGACTGCCACCACTCCCAACGTCTTGCTCTGAGCAGCATACTGAAACTTCTCACACATGCTGGAGAAGTCCTACCCTGCTGCTCAGAGCTGGAAACAAGGAGCTGGGAGCAGCAGCAGTCTATTTACTTGGCTGGCAGGGCTCAGCATCCCCACCAGCAAAGTAAAAGAGAATTCAGCAGGGGCCCAAGCCCACATTTTGGGAGCCAGTTGTTAAAGTAGCCATGGAGGGCCCTACTTTAACAACCGGCTCCCAAAATTCTTAAAAACTTAACAACCGGCTCTTGCGAAACTGTGAGAGCCTGCTCCAGCACACCACTGGTTCCAATCCTCACTCTAACTTTGTCCCTGCACATATTTGTTCCATACTGCTTTATTCATATACCACAGGGATAATTAACCTGGAGTACTGAGCTACCACAGGTTAGTCATTCCTGTGGTAAATTAAGGTGCGGTAAAAGCTTGACTTTGACCTCACCTCAACCTCAACCCCCCCCCCCCCCCCCCCCCCTGTTAATGATCCTGCTTGCCATTTTGAAATCAGCTATGAATAGCCAGCTACACTGGCTTGGAAGCAGAAACACATTTAAAAAAAGATAATGGCTGGAAAACTTGTAACGTACCACACTGTAAACTGTGCCCGTATAGGACACAAAAATCAGTAGGTAAGGCAGTTTCAAACGAGGGTCATAGCCTGTTGATACCCAAGTTCAAAATGGCAGCTCTGACCTCTAGCAGTAGTAGTCTTACCTCAAAGAAACACTAAATATGAGGCAAGAAACTATCTCAGACTACACCTCCCAAATTGCAAAGAAGTGATCTACAAAACTGTCCACTCTGCAGACTTCGCTTAGCTAGGAACCAAATGTTTGAACTCCTTACCACCCAAAATAAGAAATATACAGGACTATACTAGATTCCGCAAAATCCTCAAATCGTTCCTATTCAAACAAACCTTCACAAAGAACAACCACATCTCAAACAACTAATTAGTACCTGAATTGGTTATTACTCTATTTACCATTAACATTCTCTTGGCTTCACGTACTATTTCTCATTCATAACAGATTTTCGAAATGTTAAACTTCCATAGCTATCCCAGTATGTTTATGATACTGTATTGTAAAATTGGATGCTTATTATTTTCTTATGCATTATTCTTTGTAATGTATCCTATACTGTTTATTGTAAGCCACATTGAACTCAAACTTGTTTGGGATAATGTGGGATATAAATGTCACAAATAATAAATAAATAGTCTTATGCTATTACTGCTAGTGATCTAGGTTTCAGTTCATACTGCCCCTGATACAGCTAGTATATTTTGCCGAAACATGGCCATGTCGGGCACAGATGTTTATTGACCTGAAAGCATTTTCCCTTCATTAAACACCACCTTTTTTATGAGATCTGCCTCATGGTTTTATATTTTCCACACTGGATTTGGCGGATTCTTTGCCTACTGGGCTAGATGGACCATCAGTCTGACCCAGTATGGCTATTCTTATGTTCTTATTAGAGATTTGAATGGTGGCAATAGTATGGACAGATGATTCCCATCAAGTGTATGACACAGTGCGAACACTAGCGGGGGGATTCTAAATAGTGTGCCAAAAAATTAGGTGCGAATTAGGCATCAAACTTTTGGTGGGGCAATGGGAGTTAACAGATGTTAGGTTCTAAAATGGGGCTGAAACGGCAGTTAGGCACCACAGCTCTTTTATATGCTATTCCAGAATATGGCACCCAAGTGTTCTAGGGACCCTTTTATTAAGCCGAGGTAAAAATTGGCCTGTGCTAGTGCGGACGCGTGAAATTGGCGCACGCTGGGCCATTTTTTACCATATTGGGTATAAAGGCCTTTTTTAAATGGGGCAGTAATTGGCTGGGTGCTAATATTAAAAGTAGCATGCGGCTATTTACTGACTGAGCCCTTACCGCCGTCTATTTACTTGGCGGTAAGGGCTCACGTGCTACTCATGCAGTAATCAGGCAGTGCACGGCAATCTGGCTGTGCTGCCAATTGCCAAAGGGAATGCCCCTGAGGTAAAAAAAAAATAGAAAATTATTTTCTACTGTGGGGAAACAGCACACACCAACTTTGGAATTACCACCAGGTGCCTGCGCTACCCAGGCAGCAGGGTTAATTCGGAGCACGCTACTCATGCGGTAGCCCTATCACAGCTTAGTTAAAGGGCCCCCCCCTAGTCCATAACTGCAAGGGAGCATTCCCATGGGAGGTGTATGGGCAGGTCATGGGCATTACAACTATTTTGGCTTGCACTTTATACAATAGTTGCATTCATAGGAGCCAACTTTTCAAAATAATTGGGGGTGCTGAAATTGTTTTTGTTTTTTACAGGTGGTGCATTCCCCCTCCCCTTGTCCCCCTCCCTCTCTCCCCCTCCCCCTCTCTCCCCCATCCCCCTCCCTCTCCTCCGAGTTCCAAGCCCTCCCTCCCTCCCTCCGAGTTTCAGGCCCTCCTTCCGAGTTCCAACCCCTGCCCGACTGTTTCTCCCACAACAGTCCTCCGCCGGTCTGCCCTCGCCTTCCTGCGTGCCGCCCAGAATTTTAAAAGTCATCTTACCTCGGGGTCCCGGTGGCAGCAGTGAAAGGCGAGCAGGCTCGGCACTTCAGCCTTCCCTTCTCTCATCTCAGTTCTGGTCCTTCCCTTGCGGAAACAGGAAATGAGGGCGGGACCAGAGCTGAGACGAGAGAAGGGGAGGCTGAAGCGCCGAGCCTGCTCGCCTTTCACTGCTGCTGCCGAAACCCTGAGGTAAGATGACTTTTAAAATTCTGGGCAGCACACAGGAAGGTGAGGGTGGACCAGCAGAGGACTGTTGAGGGAGAAGAGGGCAGGTCAGGCTGGCGAACGGAACTTCCGGTTCCGACTTCCAGCAGGTGAAATATTGGGGTGCTCGAGCACCCACAGCACCCATGGAGTCGGCGCCTATGGTTGCATTTACACGCCCAACTGCTGATTTAGGTGCCAGCATTTACGCCAACCATAGACATGGTGTAAGTGCTCATGCCTGAAGTTTGGCCCATAATGGCGGACTTATGCAAGTATTCTATAACAGACAAACTTTAGACACCAGTTATTGAATAGAAGGTTATTTATGCCATTAGTGAGCTATTTACAAGGAGCTGAATGAAAATTAATAAAACATTATGATGAACTCATGCTGCATATTGATGACAACCTTATAGAACTAGAAGGATCCCAAATTTAAGCTGTTAACATTTGTTGCTTGCATAACTTAGCAGTTGTGCATACAATTAAAAAAAAACATGCAGAAAAGCAGCTCCATTGTACAAGGATGTTATATGAAATTAAACATTGCTGCTTGAACTGTGGCATGGATGTGTGGGAGGAGGGAGAGCAGAAAGAGCAGTAGAAAAACAAGAATTTAATGAGCACCTAGGACACATTAAGCAAATAAAGGCAGTGTTATTCAGCTTCCACCGATTATCAATGTAAAATAATATATTACTTAGCTGGGTTCAAGATCTTCTGCATAGCAAATATATTTCCATATAAAGTAAATAAGACTCATTTGTGCCCACTGGGGGGAGGAGGAAAGGAGTCAATGGGAGGTTGTTTGCCCCACCCATTGATTTTAAAGACTTAATTGTTTTTGTAACTATTTCTATGGTTTTGGTTTTATTCATCTTTTAAAAAAAATTGCTATGCAGCATCCTCCCACCCCCCTAAAAATGTTTGCTACAGGCACTTATTCCAACAATTTAAAGAATTCAGGGAAGAAAGATTGGCTAACCTACTGGAATTCCTGCTCTTCCAATAAGTGTATTTTTTTTCTTCTTAGGTGCAGGAGTCAGGAAAGCTTGCATAGCTGAAATCTACAGAGTGGATTAGTGTGCTAATACTAGAGAGTGTCCTTATCTATTGCATGATAGGACATGAACTGACGTCAGCTCTGGCGAGACGTGCCTTGTGTAATATTGTAGCAGAGGAATTATTGTTATTAAACAAAGAAAATGTTCCACTCAATGTGGAAACTCAAACACATGAAACAATTCTTCCCAAGGGGAACAGTTCGCAACCTGATACAATCAATGGTGCTAAGCCATGTAAACTACTGCAATGGAATTTATGCGGGATGCAAAGAACAAACCTTAAAGAAACTTCAGACCACTCAAAACACGGCAGCTAGGCTTATCTTCGGAAAAATGCGATTTGAAAGTGCAAGACCCCTTCGTGAAAGACTACACTGGCTCCCAATCAAAGAACGCATTGCTTTCAAAATCTGCACTCTGGTTCACAAATATTATCTACGGTGAAGCTCCGGGATACATGACAGACTTGATCGATCTACCAACTAGAAACACATCCGAATCAACACGAACGTACCTAAATCTGCACTACCCAAGCTGCAAAGGACTCAAATACAAATCAACTTACGCATCCAGTTTTTCCTACATAAGCACACAACTGTGGAACGCATTAACAAAATCCTTGAAAACTACGAACGACCACCTAAACTTCTGGAAAACATTAAAAACTAACCTGTTTAATAAAGCATACCCTACTGATCCAACATAAATGCCTGATCTTTGCAACAACCTGGCCAAATCGGTATAATCAAAACGGCCAAAGTTCAAGGGGGCATGTCGGCAGGGTACCGAAGGCAGGATGGGGGCGTGGTTAAGAGATGGCCAGCTTCAGCCGATAATGAAAAGGCCAGCCCTGACGAGTATTTGGCCAACTTTACTTGGTCCTTTTTTGTTCACGACCAAGCCTTGAAAGGGTGCCCCAACTGACCAGATGACCACCGGAGGGAATTGGGGATCACCTCCCCTTACTCCCCCAGTGGTCACCAACCCCCTCCCACCCCCCAAAAAATTTAAAAACATTGTTTTGCCAGCCTCTATGCCAGTCTCAAATGTCATACCCAGCACCATCACAGCACTATGCAGGTCCCTGGATCAGTTTTAGTGGGTACTGCAGTGCATTTCAGGCTGGAAGACCCAGTCCCATCCCCCCCACCTGTTACACTTGTGGTGGTAAATGTGAGCCCTCCAAAACCCACACGAAACTCACTGTACCCACATCTAAGTGCCCCCCTTCATCCCTAAGGGCTATGGTAGTGGTGTACAGTTGTTGAGAGAGGGGGTTGGGGGGCTCAGCACCCAAGGTAAGGGAGCTATGCACCTGGGATCAATTTGTGAAGTCCACTGCAGTGCCCCCTAGAGTGCCCAGTTGGTGTCCTGGCATGTGAGGGGGACCAGTGCACTACAAATGCTGGCTCCTCCCACGACCAAATGGCTTGGATTTGGTCAGGTTTGAGATGGCCATCATTAGTTCCCATTATTGGCGAAAACCAATGGCGGCGATCTCGAACACCGGCGATCTCTAAGGCCAGCCCAAATGTTGAGATTTGGCCGGCCCCCGACCATATAATCGAAACGAAAGATGGCCGGCCATCTTGTTTCGATAATACGATCAGGTATGCTGCTTTACGAGGCCGGCCTTAGAGATGGCCGCCCTTATAGATGGCCAGCCCTGTTCGATTATGCCCCTCCACGTAAGCCACATTGAGCCTACAAATAGGTGGGAAAATGTGGGATATAAATGTAACAAATAAAAATAAAAATTATTTGACTTTAGCTCACACCTTTTCAGTAGTAGCTCAAGATGAACTACATTCAGGTAACTAGGAAAATTCCCTGTCCCTGGAAAGCTTACAATCTAAGGGGCCCTTATACTAAAGCTCAGCGGTTCCCAAACCTGATCCTAGAAGCATCCCAGCCAGTCAGGTTTTCTGTATATCCACAATGAATATTCATGAGATAGATTTGCGTGCAATGGAGGCAGTGCATGCAAATCTCTCTCCTGAATATTCACTGTGGGCATCCTGAAAACCTGACTGACTGGTGTGCCTCCAGGACCAGGTTTGGGAACACTGCTAAAGCTAATTGCGCTAACAGATATCAGATATTTTACCTATGGGCCACTCTCTTCATCAAACACAGCTAGAACGCCAGTCTCCACTGCAGTTAACATTCTCCTGATGATGCCACAGTAAGGTGAAACATGCCAGTATGTAGAGAATGAAGAGAGAACTTGGGAAAGAGCACACACACAATTTCACGGATTTATTGAACCGGGTTATCATAGAAAGACTAATGTAATGGTGGAGAGAATTAACAACTGGGGGTTTTACACGATTGAACAACTGCAATCATCCAGGTCCTGACTCCTGGCACGGACAGGAGCAGGAGATGATGAGGACAGACCATGAGAGCAGGCACCAGGAAGTCCAGGCCCAGGCCGCCCCTTGGAGGCAAAGAAAGATGGGTAAGGGGGTGGGTAGGACCAGTGTGAGTGTGGGTGGGGGTGGCATGAGTGGAAGGGGCAGCTTGTGGCGGTGCAGCTATGTCTCTCGGTGGCCCTGGCTACTACTGTTCATTTAAACCAGTGGCATAGCTGAGGGGGGGCGCCAGGGGAGCAGCCGCTCCCCCAAACGGACTTCCGCCACTCCCCCAAACGGACTTCCGCCAGCATCTATTTTTTACTCAATGTGTTGCATTTAAAACGCACGCTGGTGGAAGTCCACTCTAGCTCCCCCCATGCCTTCAACCTGACTCCGCTTCTGCTTTAAACCTCTGTGTCCTGGGTTGTATACAGATGCAGCTGGTGGCTTTCTAAAGTAGCTTCATCTGATTGCTTTGCATTGGAAAAATAATCAGCTTGTTTCGTTTCATGAATGGTGGAACCTGCTGTGTTCATATAGGCGATATGAAGAAATAGCTGCCATAAGATTTGGTCATATCTCGTCTTTTCATAAAGCATGGTCACTACTAGACAGCTATGTAACCTTGTAAGAGGGAATTAACTTCCTAAAAATAAGATGCATATAGTGTTCTGCTTTATTTTTACCAGCCCACTGTCACGTTGGTTTGTAGGTTTTTTTTTTAGTTTTTATGTTTCATCTCAATAATATATGCTGATGTATGTTTCTATAAGCATTGTATCGTCTTAAAATTAATAAATAAAGTTTAAAAAAAAAAAATAAAGTAGCTTTGTTCACATGTATGCAGTCCTTCCTATAAGTGATGCTGTCTCTCTTTCTCTCTACGCTCTCCTCCCTATCCCTCACACCAAACAAAGCAGCTTCTCATTTCTGAGTTCTTATTATGGCACCTGCTCTCTAGAACAAATTTCCCTTTCCTATCCAAGATTCCACCCCCTCTTTCTGCCACAGCAACAACCTAAACGCCTAACTAATCCAACTTGCTTTCCCTGACAGTTCATTGTTCTGGTTCTGCATTCTTTTTGTTATGATTGTTGCTTGTTAATGTGAGGTTCCCCAGTCATGGTACCATTCAACAACTGATAAATAAAACAAATAAACACAAAAGCACGTTTTTCTATAGAGGAGTAACCTAATGGTTAGAGCAGCAGGATTAGATCCAGGCAAGTCTAGCTCGAATCACATTCCAGCTATTTGTGATCTTATTTATTTATTTACGAACATTTATACCCCACTTTTTTCCACATAAAACAGACTCAAAGTGGCTTACAATATACAGATTAATCAATTACAATTACATTGGATAGGGGGGAAGGAACAGGGTAAGAAGGAAAAGGGAAAGGGAAGAGAGACTAAGATGGACGGTGGAAATCCAGATGCGGAGATGGCCCAGAGTGGTTCGAACAGTTCACGGCAAGGCGATCCTCAGTTGGGAGTCACTAACCCTCCATTGCCTCAGGTATAAACTAAGGGGTCCTTTTACTATGCTACAGTAAAAAAAAAGGGGGGGGGGTCTTAACGCACCCTTAAGCAGGTCTTTCCCCATGCTAAGGCCATTTTTACCACAGCTGGAAAATGGCTGATTTTCCTCTTTTCTGAATTAATGGCCATGGCTAATTTTGTCATTAGCATATGGCCATTTAAAAAATTAGCGTGTGGGCATTTACTGACACCTATTTTGTAGGGGGCAAGAGCTCATGTGCTAATCCCACGCTAATCAGTTAGTGCAGGGCAATGTAGATGCAATTAGTGCAGAAGCGCCCACTGTCTGCCCCCCCCCCCAGACACACCCCCTGCCACAAAAATGGCAAAATATTTTTTAGTGTGTGGTTCGGGCATGCAGATCCAAAACTTACTGAGGATGCCTGAGCGTCTACCATGGTAAGCTTTTTTAACCCATGGTAAGGATGAGCTAGCATTTACTGCAGTTTAGTAAAAGGACCGCTTTGGGGCCAGGGAAATATCTAGTGTACCTGAATATAACTCATTCAACTGGCAAATCCAAAATCCCACTTCTTCAGATTTGAAATCTTATGTACCAGGGGCGTAGACAGACCTCAGCGGGAGGGGGGCAGAGCCCGAGGGGGGGGCACTGTTTAGCCGCCACCCCCCCAGCCGCCGCAACCACACCCCCCCCCCCCCCGCCGCCACCACCTGCCCCTGCATCAGGTACCTTGTTTGCTGGCAGGGGTCCCCAATCCCCACCAGCCGAAGAGTTTTCTTCAGCGCCGGTCGACTCCGGCGCCTTCGTTGTGTGATCATCTATTTCTGATGCCTTACGTCCTGCACGGGGCTACATGCACAGTGCAGGACGTAAGGCTTCAGAAACAGATGATCATACAACGAAGGTGCCAGAGTCGAGCGGCGCTGAAGAAGACTCTTTGGCTGGCAGGGATTGGGGACCCCCGCCAGCAAACAAGGTACCTGATGATGATGCAGGGGGGGGGGGGGTCAAATGTAGAGGGGGCCAGGGCGTAATCTGTGGGGGCCCATGCCCTCATGGCCCCACATAGCTACGCCCGTTATGTACTACAACAGCATTTTATTGGCCTTTTGGTAGAGGTATCATAAAAGAAGTGCAAGGAACAAATATGAAAGAGTAATGTTATGCTTTGTATGTATGTGCCATTTTATGCAAAATACTCAACAAAATGCAGCACATATTAACATCATCAATCATCTTCAAAAGCCTTCAGAAAGGAAAAAAAATAAATTTCTTCAGAAAGGTCAGAAAATCGAATTCAGTCCAGAGGAAGGGCAATATGGAGTGGGGGGACTCGGCTCCTTATGTCCCTCTTCTTGTCACACTTGTGGTGGAAACTGTGAGATCTCCCAAAGTCACCAAAACCCTACTACCCACGTATAGGTGCCCCATTCACCCATAAGGGCTATTTGTAGTGGGGTACAATGTGTTTTGGGTGGGTTTTGAAGGGCTCAGGGGACAAGATAAGGAAGCAAAGGTGAGATGTGTACCCATAGGCGTAGTTTGACTGTTTCATTTGGGGGGGGGGGGCAAAGGATGGGCGCAGTATATTAGCATATTCATTTACATATATAAATATGCAAATGATATGCTAATATGGAGGAAGGAATTGAAATTTACAGGCAAAATATCACAGATGCACATTTCAAAAAGCTGACATATTTCAATTAATAAATTCTGAATAAAATACTTTTATCTACCTTTGTTGTCTGATCATTTAGGTTTTCTATTCACTTTGGTCCCAGTGTCTTCTGTTTTATGCAGTGTCTTCTTTCCAGTAGGCTTCCCTCTGCTCCCCACCCTCCCAGTCCCATCCATCTCTTGCTCCTTCCCTCTGCTCCCCACCCCTCCCAGTCCCATCCATCTTCTGTTCCTTCCCTCTGCTCACCATCCCTCCATCCCATCCATCTTCTGCTCCTTCCCTCTGCTGTGCCTGACCTCTCCCAATCCCATCCATCTCCTGGTCCATCCCTCTGCTCCCCACCCCTCCCAGTCCCATCCATCTTCCCTCTGCTCCCCACCCCTCCCAGTCCCATCCATCTCTTGCTCCTACCCTCTGCTCCCCACCCCTCTCAGTCCCATCCATCTTCCATCTGCTCCCCACCCCTCCCAGTTCCATCCATCTTCCCTCTGCTGACCCCCCCCCCCCGGCAAGGTCCAGGATCATGGACTCCGTTTAACCCCTCTCTTCCTCCCTCCCTCCGGCGCAGGCAGCAGTCTTCTTCAACCTTTCTGTGCTCCTGGCAGCGGTAGCGACGTACACGCTGCCTTCGGGCTGCCCCGGAAGCCTTCTCTTCAAGTTCCTGTTCCCACCTATGCGGGAACAGGAAGAGAAGGCTTCGGGGCAGAGCCAAAGGCAGCGTGTACGTCGCTACCGCTGCCAGGAACAAAGAAAAACTGAAGAAGCATGTTTGCTGCCTGCGCCGGAGGGAGGAAGAGAGGGGGTAGACGGACATGCTCGTCTCCGTCCGCTTCCCTGCCCTCTCTGTCTGCGTCCCGCCCGAAAGGAAATGACATCAGAGGAAGGCAGGACGCAGACAGAGAGGGCAGGGAAGCGAAGGGGACGGAGATGAGCGCGTGCCTGCTTGTTTTTTTTTTAACTACTGGCATGGTGGTGCCAGTCTCACGTCGTCCTCGTTTGGGGGGGCATTGCCCCCCACTCGCCCCCCCCCCCAGTCTACACCCATGTGTGTACCTGAAGAGCATTTTTATGAAGTGCACAGAAGTGCCCTCTAGGGTGCCCCTTTGCTCTCCTGGGATGTCTGGGGGACCAGTCTACTACAAATGCTGGCTCCTCCTACATCCCAATGGCATGAATCTCTGTTTTATACTTATTTGTTTTTTTGTTTTTCAAAAATGTACCAAAAAACAAAACGTCCAAAGCACAAATCAAGATTGTATTTTCAAAAAATAAAAATAAAAAAAAGAAGATGTTCTTTTTCAAAAATGACCTTCTTTCCTAATTGGGTCGGACTTAGACGTCATATCAAAAATGCCCCTCTTTGTGTTCTGTGCTAACCCCAATATTCAGTGGCACTTAGGCCACTGAATATTAGCGACTTGCCCCAACCAAGAGGTTTAACTGGTCAGTGGCTAGCTCCATCTTTGTGAATATCGGGCAATGTGGGGCCAATATTCAGACCATGGGTGTTAGACCGACTAACTCCGATGGTTGGCGCTGAGCCCAGACATTCAATGCTGGGTCAATTCCGGTGACCGGCATTGAATATCCGGATTATTTTTGGCCGGTTTAAAGATAACTGGCTAAGTCGACGTAGCCAGGAAGTTACATGGAAATACTTTGATAACAAATAGCAGGACATATTTTTTCACTCAACGAATAGTTAAGCTCTGGAACTGTTTGCCGGAGGAGGTGGTAACAGCGGTTAGCGTATCTGGGTTTTAAAAAGGTTTGGACAAATTCCTGAGGAAAAGTCCATAGTCTGCTTGCCCTGGGATTTATAGTATGGAGTGTTGCCATGATTTGGGTTTCTGCCAGATACTTGTGACCTGGCTTGGCCACTGTTTGGAAAACAGGATAATGGGCTAGATGGACCATTGGTCTGACGCAGTATGGCTACTCTTATGTTCTTATGTAAAAATATCCTACCTTTTCACGCATCCAAATATGGCCACTAAACCGGCTTTAAAAATAGGTGCATAGCCGGTTATATCAGGTGATATAACCAGCTATCTGCTAGCTGCTAACGGGGGATATTCAGCGGGGAATAGCCGGTTAAGCGCTATTTAACCATTCAGCAGACACTTTGCCCAGTTAAATAGTGCTGAATATTGGGGGGTATGTTTTTGAGTATGGAAATGCCTACATTGATATGATAGATATCATTAAATATGTTGTTTTATAAGTCCTTAGGGGACAATATATTGCTAGACCAATTGGCCTAGTGTTGTAATCCCAGAATATGCAAACTACTGCTGGAAGTAGTTAATTACTACTACTACTACTAGTTAGCATTTCTATAGCGCTACAAGGCATACGCAGCGCTGCACAAACATAGAAGAAAGACGGTCCCTGCTCAAAGAGCTTACAATCTAATAGACAAAAAATAAAGTAAGCAAATCAGTTAATAAAACTATATTACAGAAGACCAGCTTTGGCAAAGTGAATAATCATATGAACAATTGCACTATGAATGCAGTGACTAAATCAAAGTGCACAGTACATTTCTGCAGAAAGTTTAGTTGTCATGAAGTCAACACACAATCTGAATAATAAAGGCTTTGAAAGCAAGATTCCAAGGTTTTTGAATCAGAAAGCTCACTTGGATGCCAAAGCACAGCAGAGGATTTTATTTTGAAGTCTATGTGCCAATGATTAATGCTATAATTGGAAGAGTAAATGAGAAAAGGAAGCAAATCAGAACTTGATCCTTCTGTGGCCTCCTTTTGTGTGAACAAATATTACACATACAATCTGTGGCATTTTTCTACCTGGCTCCTCCTCATTTTTTTTTCATGCCACTCAGTGTATTCTTTCTGAGCTGCAGGGCCACCGAGAGACACAGCCGGACCCGGGGCAGGGCTGCCACAGCTGCATCCTCCCCCCAACTCGGGACGCAACCACTACCCCCCCTTCGTTCGCTCAGGCTGCCACCACCCCTGCCCCTTACCCTCCTGTATCTGTGAGTCTGCTTCTCCCTGGTCTCTAAGGGGGGAACCTGCGCTGGGGTCTGTCTCTCTCCTGCTCCTGTGTGCTGAGACTGGGTCCTGACAGGAACAGGAGAGAGACAGACCATGGTGCTGGGACCCTCTTGAAGACCGAGCCTGGGGAATTTTACCTTCCTATCTCTGTAAATCTGCTTCTTCCCGGCCTCCAAGGGGGACCCTGCACAGGGGTCTGTCTCTCTCCTGCTCCTGTGCGCTGGGACTGGGTCCAGACAGGAACAGGAGAGAGACAGACCATGGTGCTGGGACCATCTTGAAGACCGAGACTGGGGAATTTTACCTTCCTACATCTGTAAATCTGCTTCTTCCCGGCCTCCAAGGGGGACCCTGCGCAGGGGTCTGTCTCTCTCCTGCTCCTGTGTGCTGGGACTGGGTCCTGACAGGAACAGGAGAGAGACAGACCATGGTGCTGGGACCCTCTTGAAGACCGAGCCTGGGGAATTTTACCTTCCTATCTCTGTAAATCTGCTTCTTCCCGGCCTCCAAGGGGGACCCTGCACAGGGGTCTGTCTCTCTCCTGCTCCTGTGCGCTGGGACTGGGTCCAGACAGGAACAGGAGAGAGACAGACCATGGTGCTGGGACCATCTTGAAGACCGAGACTGGGGAATTTTACCTTCCTACATCTGTAAATCTGCTTCTTCCCGGCCTCCAAGGGGGACCCTGCGCAGGGGTCTGTCTCTCTCCCGCTCCTGTGTGCTGGGACCGGGTTATCACATTAATGCAATCACCCGAGTCCCGACAATAACAGGAGAGAGCCAGACCATGGTGCCAGGACCCTCTTGAAGGCTGGGCCCGTGGAAATTTGCCCCCCTGTCCCCCCCTCTCGACGGCCCTGCTGAGCTGCATACAAACGATGGACATGTAATTATTTGCGCACTATCACCCAGATTCTATATATATAGTGCTCAAAATTGCACGCAGAAATTTGAGTGCCTAATTTAACTGAATAATAATTGGGTGCTAATAATTATTGGTGCTAATTGGCAGCAATTAGAATTTACATGCATATCTTGCTTGGTATATTCTATAAAGATGCAAGTGTAAATTCTAGAGTTTATTATGTTTATGTTTATTAAAACCTGCGTACATCTGAAAAGGGAGCATAGCCATGGGAGGGGTATGGACAAAGTCAGGGGCATTCCAAGAACTTGCATGGACTGTTATAGAATATGTCTGATCCATGCCTATGTAATGCCCCATTATGATGGGGATTACTAAATAACATGAGAGAGCTCTCCAGGGTTACTGAGGGGAGGGTTCTGAGGTTGTGGGTGGTAAAGGATCCAGCCTAAGGGGGTGGGTTCCTCTGTAAGTTGCAGAGGGAAATGTTTTTGGTTGTTGAATGACAGTGGGGAAGGAGTTAGGAGTTGATAAATGTTGTTGAGGAAAGCACGAGGTCTTTGGTTGCCTCTACTCCCGCCCAGGACCCTTGAGAAGAAGTGGGTGTCCGGGATGGGTTCAAGAAACTAAGGCTGACCAAAGAGGTCAGTAAAGAATTATTTGTGAAGTGGGGGAGGGCTCCAGGTGGGAAGTAGGGGATCCCAGCCTGGGAGCAGGAACAGGAAAGAGCATGTTCGGAGCCAAAGGTGGTAGCACGGAGAGGTAGTCCTTTGGTGAGTGTGGACAGACAGGGAGGTCTGGTCCAAAGGAAGATCTGCTTGCTGCATAATTGCAGCAGGCACAGCCTTAGGTTGTTACACCCAAAAGGGGTGGGTATAGACAGGAGAAGATGTAAATATGCACATACTGTAAGATTATAAATTGTACTTGAGAAGATACACCATATCCCTCCCTGAGTTTGCTTCTGGAATTATTGTTATTGGATATCAAGTTGAATTACAAATTGACTGTTTGTTTCAAAAAGGATTTGAACTGCCTGTTGCAAAATCTTCAGTAACGTTCTGGTTGTTTTACATAAAACTCTGGATTGGGGTCTTTTCTTTGCATGAGAGCAAGAACTTACTTTCTGGACTAACAGAGGAAAGTGTGCAGAGTGTATAAAAAGTAAAAGTCCAGGCTTAACATCCTACCAGCACCAGCCTGCACCCAGCTCAGTTTGTGAACAAAAGTTCTTGGATTGGAAATAACATTGTGGCCCTAGCAGTGGCGTTCCTGGCCTGGATGGCACCTGGGGCGGAGCGCCCCCCCCCCCCCCCCCCCGCTAGATGACACCTCCCCCCCTCCAGTGAAATGACACCCCCCGGGTGCACGCCGCTGGGAGGGGGGGGGTGCCGCGGCGCGCGCCTGCTCCTCCAAGTTCGCTAAACTTCGTTTGTTCGCTGCAGCTCCTTCTGCCCCGGAACAGGAAGTAACCTGTTCCGGGCCAGAGGGAGCTGCAGCGAACAAACGAAGTTTAGCGAACTCGGAGGAGCAGGCATGCACCGTGGCACCCCCCAGCGGCATGCACCTGGGTCGGACCGCCCCCCCTTGGTATGCCACTGGGCCCTAGTCTCAGGTGCTAACCCATGTTGAGCTAGCTGGTGTCTGGACTGTGTGTGGTGAGACCAGGGTTACATCTAATTTAGGTGCAGGGATTTACACCAGGTTTCAGTTAGTGTAAATCCTTACACCTAAAAGTCATGGGTCCTGATGATAGGTGTTATTCTTTAAACGTGCCCAACTCGGATATTTTATAGAATAGTGCTTAGTGCTCTTTTTTTTTTGCGCCAATTTTTCAGCACCATATATAGAATTTGTACTATCTGTAGAAGCCATTTCTGTTGTCTAATTAATACCAAAGAACCTTTGGAAAATAGCAAAAATATATGCTTATCTTGATGTAGCACATTCGGAAATGTGACTATGCTCACTGGCCTAAATTCTCTTCCAGTTATGCTCGACTCATAGTAAAAATTAGGATAAATCACATTCCAAGGAAAGGTACATGTTTATTTAATAAGATTTCTCTAGTTATTAAGATCTTTTACCCACCTTTATGAAGTGGACTACTTAAGATGATGAACAACAGCTGTAGCTTGACATAGGCAACTTGCATTTTGGAATTTCCTGAAATTCCACCTGTGATACTATCTCCCAATCGCCATCTATTTCCTGCTGAATGCTGGAAGGGGAAATATGGTAGTCAATAGAGAAGGTGACGAGATGTTTGAGGACAGTCTAGATGTGACTGAACTGCTAGAGAATTCTCAGGTGGAACAGGGTTTAAGAAGAATACTTCTATTGATGTTTGCTCTGGAGCCAGACAAAATTTGGCCACTCAAGCTATATTTCAGATTTATTTGTATACTAGTAAAAGAAGCCCGTTTCAGAGCAAATGAAATGGGTGCTAGCAAGGTTTTGTTGCCAACACCCCCCTCCCTCCCTGGCCAATCCCTTCGTTGTTCTGGCATTGCTCCACCCCCAACATCATGACGTTTGACGTGAAGGCGGGGCCCGGAGCGATTTCCCACCCCCCCTGCCTCCCTGCCTCCCTCCCTGCCAACCCCTTCGTTGTTCTGCCATTGCTCCGCCCTCAAGGGCGGGGCCCGGAGCGATTTTGGTGGCTTCACCACCACGAACCTTCGAACCTTTTTGAAGGAAGTCAGAGCTTGGCTTCACTGACGTCAGTGTCCTCAGAACGTTGAGGGTGAGTTTTATTATAGTAGATATTTCCGGATATTTCTAGAAACTCTTGAGAGAGGCATAAAGCATTTCTTGCTCAGAGCTAGCTTATTTTTATTGCATTTTCCATGTTTGTCCTTGATGAAATTGTACGAGGTTAAATATGTTATTTTATTATCTCAAACAGCTGCAGAATTTGATGGATCATTGAACTGTATTTTGAGTAACTGTTTTGACTGATTGGTACAATGTATTGGTGGTAGTAACTACTCTTAAAAATATATCCTCCCTTAGCCTGCCCTTTGTCCTTTATTTAGTTTCCTAGTTGTTAAATGAAGATCTATAGCTTATGCCTTATTTATATCAGTTTCTCCTTCTACTGGTAGGTTTTCAAATGTTACGGGGAATCTGTATTTTTTCTCCCTTTTTTCCATTTGGAATATTAGTTATATAGATTTCCTTTTTTTTCTTGTTTTTTGTGCATAGGTGGGGGATCTTGTACACACTATATTTCTTTAAGCAAATGTAAATTCTTATATATACATTTTCAAAAAACATCTTTTCATTCCAAATACATTAAACATTCTCTGACAAATGCATAGAAACATGGATTAGGAATTGGTTATTGGACAGAAAACAGAGGGTAGGGTTAAATGGTCATCTCTCTCAATGGAGGAGGGTGAACAATGGAGTGCCGCAAGGATCAGTACTGGAACCGGTGCTATTTAACATATTTATAAACTATATGGAAATTAGAACGATGAGTGAGGTGATTAAATTTGCAGATGACACAAAACTATTCAAAGGTTGTTAAAACACATGCAAGTCTGTGAAATATTGCAGGAAGACCTTAGGAAATTGGAAGACTGGGCATCCAAATGGCAGATGAAGTTTAATGTGGACAAATGCAAGGTGATGCCCATTGGAAAGAATAATCCAAATCATAGTTACCTGATGCTAGGGTCCACCTTGGGGGTCAGCACTCAAGAAAAAGATCTAGGTGTCGTTGTAGATAATATGTTGAAATCTTCTGCTCAGTGTGCAGCGGCAGCCAAGAAAGCTAGGACTTATTAGGAAAGGGATGGTGAATAAGACCGAAAATACTATAAAACCTCTGTTTTGCTCCATGGTGTGACCACACCTTGAGTATTGCATTCAGTTCTGGTTGCCGTATATCAAAAAAGATATAGCGGAATTAGAAAAGGTTCAAAGAAGAGTGATGAAAATGATAAAGGGGATGGAACTCCTCTCATATGAAGAAAGGCTAAAGAGGTTCAGCTTGGAAAAGAGATGGATGAGAGGAGATATGACTGAGGTCTACAAAATCCTGAGTGGTGTAGAACGAGTAGAATACATTGATTTTTTACTCATTCCAAAGGTTCAAAGACTAGGAGACACTCAAGCAAGCTACATGGAAATGCTTTTAAAACAAATAGGAGGAAATATTTTTTCACTCAACGAATAGTTAAGCTCTAGAACTCTTTGCCGGAGGATGTGGTAAAGGCGGTTATCATATCTGTGTTTAAAAAAAGGTTTGGACAAGTTTCTGGAAGAAAAGTCCATAGTCTACTATTGAGACAGACATGGGGAAGCAACTGCTTGCCCTGGGATTGGTAGCATGGAGTGTTGCCATGATTTGGGTTTCTGCCAGATACTTGTGACCTGGCATGGCCACTATTGGAAATATGATATTGGGCTAGATGGACCATTGGTCTGACCCAATATGGCTACTCTTATGTTGTTATGTTCTTATGACATATAAGAACAGTAATGCCCTTCTAATTTCTATCCAATGTACTTCTGGTGCAGTGCCAGAGACCCTCAGTAGATCTCCGATTTTCCCTTCACTTCTCTGTAATTAGGGATCCCTTGTGCATCTCCCAGGCCTTCTCAAATTCCTTTGCTATTTTTGCCTTTACGACCTCTCCTGGAAGGATAGAAGTTAAAAATAGTCTGGATATATACAGATTATTCACATTCTCCTAAATTCCCACCTGTCTGCATTTTTGACAAACTCATGCAATTGGAAGAAAAAAAAAGACATGTTCAACAAAAGAGGGACTGGCGGAAGGGGTGTCATCCTCAGCCTCCATTCCAATCTCACAGGCAGCCTAGCTCACATTTATAGGTTCCAGCCTCCCAGAGGAGAAAGGAAGAGCCAACTGTGTAGGGTGGAGGCTTTGAAGGGGCACTGAAGACAGGAGGAGGAAGCAGAGCCTGACTGAACAATCTGCAGTGACCTGGTAGCAGAAGGAAGGATGGCACACAGACTTGAAATTCCAGCTTTCTTTTTTCTATTTTAAGTTTTTCCCCTTGTTCCTCCAGTTCTATCAGCAAGCGACCTTTCCTAAACACTTGACTCCTGGTGTGTGGCTTTTGTCTTGAGATTTCACTCATGCACCAGAAGTGAAGCGTTGTAAATAGTGTTGTATACTGCTGTTTAAAGAGCTGTTCTCTACGTGCTCCCTTCACCAAGCGGTGGTAAAAGGGGCCCTGTGGTAACATCAGCACGAGGGTTTGCTGCGTGTCAAGTCCTCCCTTTTACTGCCATCCAGGAAAAGGAAATTCTGGGCGGGAGATGGAAATGACCATGCAGTAAGTAAAACACTTGCCATGTGGCCATTTTCCAGGGGAACCCTTACTCCCATCTACTTAGGAAGTAGTAAGGGCTCCTACACTACCCTGATGGTAACTGGGCTGCCTGCGACGCTGCCCGATTGCTGCCAGGTAAGCCTCGGTGCAAAAAATTTTAAAATTATTTTTTTTAATGTTCCTATGCGCCGAAAATGGAGCACATTGGGGGCAGGCACTACCGCCAGGCTCCTGTGGTTTCCTGGCGGTACTGCAGTATTGGTGTGTCGCAAAGCAGCAGTATGGGTACTGCCGCTTTTTAAAAGGGGCCCTAAAAGTCAAAATGTTTGTAATTTGGAGGTGTTTTTCAGTGCCAGAGAGATAAGCACACTTTCTCTATCAAGCTGCCCTTCATACACTGGGTCCAAGCAAAAACATTTGCCACATTTTATATGTGACAACGCAAGTGTAAATGCTGAAGAGAGAATTTTCCAAGGTATACATTCACTGTTCCCTCTAAGCTGAGTGGGAGTCCTCCAACTGCATTATTTTATTTATTTATTTATTTATTGCATTTGTATCCCACATTTTCCCACTTCTTTGCAGGCTCAATGTGGCTTACAATACATCATGAATAGTGGAAATATAAAAGAAAGTAGACATTTAGTATTACAGAAGAATTTTGGGTAACATGATAATGATAAAGCATGATGGTAGTATAACAGCAAATATTATAAGACAATTCTGGATATGTGTGGAGGAGTTCACATTTGTTGATCTTTGTGGTATGCCGTGTTAAAGAGATGGGTCTTCAGTAGTTTGCGGAAGTCAGTTAGTTCATAGATCATTTTTAAGTTGTGCGGCAGCGCGTTCCAGAATTGTGTGCTCAAGTAGGAAAAGGTTGATGCATGCGTTAGTTTATATTTTAGACCTTTGCAGTTGGGAAAATGAAGATTAAGGAATGTACGGGATGATTTTTTAGCATTCCTGGGTGGTAAGTCTATCAGGTCTGACATGTAGGCTGGGGCGTCTCCGTGAATGATTTTGTGAACTAGGGTACATATTTTGAACGTAACGCATTCTTTAAGAGGGAGCCAGTGTAGCTTTTCTCGTTGGGGTTTAGCACTTTCATATTTTGTTTTGCCGAATATGAGTCTAGCTGCAGTGTTCTGGGCTGTCTGAAGTTTCTTGATTATTTGCTCTTGCAGCCAGCATAGAGTGCGTTGCAGTAGTCTAAATGGCTGAGTACCATTGATTGTACCAGGTTGCGGAAGACAGATCTTGGGAAGAAAGGTCTTACTCTTTTTAATTTCCACATTGAGTGGAACATCTTCTTGGTTGTGTTTTTCACGTGGCTCTCGAGTGTTAGGTGTCAATCAACGGTGACTCCAAGAATTTTTAAGGAGTCCAAAATTGGAAGATTCAGTTTTGGTGTGTTAATGGTGGTGAATTTGTTCGTGTTATGTTGAGAGGTGAGTATTAGGCATTGGGTTTTTTCTGCATTGAGTTTCAGCTGAAATGCATCTGCCCATGAATGCATGATATGTAGACTTTGGTTGATGTCATTGGAAATTTCCTTTAAATCATGTTTAAATGAAATGTAGATCGTTACGTCGTCTGCATATATGTATGGGTTGAAGTTTTGGTTTGCTAGTAGTTTTGCCAAGGGTATCATCATTAGGTTGAATAAGGTCGGTGAAAGGGGGGATCCCTGTGGAACTCCGCATTCAGGTATCCATGTGTCTGATATAGTCGAGTTAGATGTCACTTGGTATGATCGTGTGCTAATGGGGGGCAGGGGGGTGTTGCTTCAATATTTTGTTCTCAATAGCTAGAGACAGGCAGGTTCCCTGGAGTCCTGCAGAGCTGTCCTGTCCCTCACTACTGAAAATGTGATAGTGAAACAGCACCCTCTGCTGGCAGGACTGTAGGTGGAGGACTCCCGCTCAGCTTAGAGGAAGCAGTGTATATGTTTATTACCATTCTAAAATACAGAATACACCCATTTTTTGAAAGACTACCTAAAATAAGCCAATGAAACGCCTTTAAATCTCTGCATGCCACAACATATACAGATAAGTAGCATCTGCTCCAGCTACTTATACGTACATGTAGACTAACACGAGTAAACCTACTTTATACATGTGCAAATGACACCTAAACTCTTCTACTGCTGCCTCCCAAATCTACCGTGTTAAATTTAGTTTGATAAGGTTCCTTTCATTGCACCAGTCTGCCGGTGCCTAGAAAGATTCAGAATCAGATGTAAAATGATCAGAGGATGCTCATAAGCCTCTAAGTCGTTTCTACATTCTAAAATAGATTGGCAGTGCAGGGCAACAAGATAGAAGAAGAGACTAATAATGTGTTCCAATAAATAAAAGTGTGGGAAGAAGAAAGGAAGAACAGACAGCTACACAGGCAAAGAGAGTGGAAGGTGTCTTAGCAAACTGGAGTTAACTAAATCCAATTAGTTGAAATAATGGTTTGTAAAATACCAGCTGACACATGAATGCATGTTGCAAAGGAAGCCTCATCTCAATTAATGCTGAATGTAGTTCAAACTCTCACCTACCAGGAACTGGAATTAGGATTGCTCTGCTTTCCCAGAGAAATTTTTCTGTAAAGCAAGCAAATCGCTTCAGTAAACCAGCTGTAGTTAGTTTACAATACCAGTCAATTCAAAGGAATGAATATTTTAAACATCCGAAACTGAGAAGAGGAATAAAAAAAAGATCAAAATAAACATTTGCAATTCATATCTACGTGCACCATAAATTTTCCCAAACGTTCGTTTACAGATCATAAAGCATGAAAAAATTTGGATATCTGGAGAAAATTGCAATACGGTTTTAAAAATGGGCTTAACAAAAGAGGGGCCCTTTTACCAATGCGTGGGAGGGCCTAAGCCAGGGGCGTAGTTAGGTGGAGGCATGGCCCCCACAGATTTAGCCCTGGCCCCCTGCTTTCACCCCCCCCCCCCCCCCGCCGACCCTCCCAAGCCACATTTGACCCCCCCTCCCGCCACCGCCAATCCTCCCCCACCGCCGCCGTCAGGTACCTTTGCTGGTGGGGGTCCCCAACCCCCGCCATCCGAAGTCCTCTTCAGTGCCGGTCTCCGAGCGGTGCTGATCTGGATTCTGTTTCTGTGAGTCCTGACGTCCTGCACGTAGCATGCAGGACGTCAGGACTCAAAGGAACAGATTCCAGATCAGCAAATGTGCCGGACTTGGAGACCGGTGCTGAAGGGGACTTCAGCTGGAGGCGGTTGGGGACCCCCGCAGCAAAGATACCTGACGGCAGCAGAAGGTTGGCGGCGGCGGGAGGGGGTCAAAAGGGACAGGGGAGGGGGCGGCGGTGCCAGAGGGTGGGCAAAAATGTGCCCCCTTACCTCGGGATCTGGACCCCCCTCCCGCCGAAGTCTGGCTACACTCCTGGCCTAAGCACATACATCATGCGCCAAATCAGCACTACTGCCCGGCTGGTGTGTGAGCTGGGTGGTAATTTCGAATCTGGTGCATGCTGAATCCCGCAGAAATTCATTTTCTATTTTCTACCGCAGGCTGCTTACCCAGCGATAGACGGTGGCGCACACTGCATGCTTACCGGTCAGGTAGTATGTGAGACCTTACAACTAGGTCAATGGTAGGGTTACCATACGTCCGGATTTACCCGGACATGTCCTCTTTTTGAGGGCATGTCCGGGCGTCCGGACGGATTTGGCCAGCCTGCCCATTTGTCCGGATTTCTGGACAAACGGGCTGGCTGGCGGGGGCAGGAGCGGAGGCGGGGGCGGGACTCCCTTCCCCTCCCCTTACGCTACTATCCCTGGTGGTCTAGAGGTACCTCTTCGCTCGGGGCAGGAAAGAAAGAACCCCTCTTTCCTGCCCAGAGCGCTGCTGCTAGCTGCCCTGCTGCATCCTGTGCAAGTCCGACTCTCAGCGTTTCAAAATGGCCGCCGAGAGTTGAAGTCTCGTGAGGCTGCTTCAACTCTCGGCGGCCATTTTGAAACGCTGAGAGCCGGACTCGCACAGGATGCAGCAGGTCAGCTAGCAGCAGCGCTCCGGGCAGGAAAGCAGGGGCTCTTTCTTTCCTGCCCCAAGCGAAGAGGTACCTCTAGGTCACTGGGGATAGTAGCGTAAGGGGAGGGGAGGTGACGGGTGGAGGGAAGGTGATGGGGGGAAGAGGGGGCGACCGGGGGCGTGGTGATAGTGTGAAAGGGGCGTGGCGATAGCGTGAAAGGGGCGTGGCAATGGTGCGAAACGGACGGGGCGAGAGCGTGAAATGGGGTGGGGCGAGGGCGTAAAATAGGGCGGGGCAAGTGTCCTCTTTTTATGAGGACAAAAAATGGTAACCCTAATCAATGGGTAGCGGTAAGGTCTCAGGCCGAAAATGGAACGCACGCTGGTTTCAATTTTAGCGCACGTCCATTTTCTGGTCCTTTAAAAAGGTTCTTTTTCCTAGACACAGTAAAAAATGGCCCAGCATCCACCCAAAAAACATGCTTGCACTACCGCGGGCCATTTTTTCCTGCAGTTTAGTAAAATGACCCCAAAGTTTGAGATAGAGCAATAGGAAATTGTGGTTTATAGATTAAAAGCTTGTGTGTAGATCACAAAATCCATACCCAAAAAAGGACTTGTTTCCAGAGCTGAACTGAGTCAATATGTAAAATAAATCATAAGCCTCTCTAGACCATGTCCTTGAGGATTATTGCAATTCTTATCTCATATCATTAATTCACTGATAGATCTTAGAGCAGCAAGTGAGATAATTACTTGAACTGAAAAGTTGATGCTCCGTATCACATTTACATGTTTGGCCAGGGCAACTGGCTGGTCATAGAATTCATCAACAAGGAATTAGTCCTTATAAGCAAATTAAAAAAAAAAATAAACTCCAAATGGGCCTCACTAGAGACTTATACAATGGCACTATCACCTCCTTTTTCCTGCCTTATTAGCTGTGAATTTTGGTAGGTTTATGCTGATATGGCTGGCAGTAGAACAGAAGGGAGGGGGAATGTTGCTTGAGGATGAAAGTATGTTTAAGGAAATTAGAAGTCTGGGCTCTGGAGTGAGTTTACCATCCTTAAGGAGGATTATTTAAGAACACTGGTGAATACATTTGCAAAGAGGAGTAGTATAATTGATTTCTTCTCCAGCAGGACTGATGACACATCTGCTGGAAGAAAACGTTCACTGTTTAAAAGGAATGATTTATAAATCCTTGGAAATTTTCCAGATGCTTTTAAGAGGGCAGTAGTGTGACCTGTTATCAAAAATCTATTCCTTCCAGTATCTCAGTTTAGCAATTACCATCCAATCTCAAGTTTGGGAATGGTGGCAAAGATTACTCAGTCTTTTGTGTGAAGGTCCATTTCTATGATTATTTAGAAAAACTACAGGGTCTGGACTGTGCAGAATTGTGTTTTCATTCCAACATAGTACTGAGGTGATTTTGGTGGGCTTTTAAGATGAAATGCGTTGTTAATAGATAAGGGTCAACTGGAGCGTCTGATATCATTGGATCTTAAAGACATGCAGGAGCCCTTTTACTAAGGAGTGGAGGAGTGGCCTAGTGGTTAGGGTGGTGGACTTTGGTCCTGGGGAACTGAGTTCAATTCCCACTTCAGGCACAGGCAGCTCCTTGTGACTCTGGGCAAGTCACTTAACCCTCCATTGCCGCATTGAGCCTGCCGCGAGTGGGAAAGCACAGGGTACAAATGTAACAAAAATAAAATAGATACTATTGGAGATTCTACATGGAATGTTGCTACTATTGGAGATTCTACATGGAATGTTGCTATTCCACTAGCAACATTCCATGTAGAAGGCTGCGCAGGCTTCTGCTTCTGTGAGTCTGACGTCAGACTCACAGAAGCAGAAGCCTGCGCGGCCACATTGGTGATCTGCAAGGGCCGACTTCTACATGGAATGTTGCTAGTGGAATAGCAACATTCCATGTAGAATCTCAAATAGTAGCAACAGTGGAGGAGTGGCCTAGTGGTTAGGGTGGTGGACTTTGGTCCTGAGGAACTGAGTTCGATTCCCACTTCAGGCACAGGCAGCTCCTTGTGACTCTGGGCAAGTCACTTAACCCTCCATTGCCCCATGTAAGCTGCATTGAGCCTGCCATGAGTGGGAAAGCACAGGGTACAAATGTAACAAAAAAAAAAAAAAAAGACACACTGACGTTGCTGTTTGTGCAATGTGCATCAGATAAGAACTACTGCCCAGCTACCGCATGCCCCAGGGCAGTAATTCTAATTTTGATGCACATCCAAAACGCGCGGCAGAAAACAATTTCTATTTTCTATCGTGTGGTGCTAACTGGGCAGAAATTGGCGGTGTATGCACACTGATGATTACCGCCTGGTTAACACGTGAGACTTTACCGCTGAGTCTATGGGTGGTGGTAAGGTCTCAGGCCCAAAAATGGACGTGCGCTGATTTTTATTGCGCCGCACATCCATTTTCATCCAAAAAAAAGCCTTTTTTTGCAGGTGTGCTGAAAAATGGACCTGCACAAGTTCAATACATGTGCCTACACCAGTGCAGACCATTTTTTGGCGCGCCTTAGTAAAAGGTCCCCCACAGATTCTATAGATGGCATCTAGATTTGCACACCAACATTTGGGCATGCTTTTGAGATGCACACACAAATTAATTGACTAACGAGCCATTTATCAGCAATAGTCAGGGTGCTAACAACTAATTATTGAAGTTAATTGGCACCTGGCTATAAGGCACAGTGTCTAACTCTACTAGTGTGTAAATCAAAGGCTTTTACAAAGCCTCCTCATCACACCAGTTCTGCTGTTGCTGGGATAACTCAGAGCTGGAGCAACAACAAACACTAGTTAATGCTGAATGGCAGCATTAGACACTGATGGAGCTTATGACAGCATTAGGCAGATGGAACTGATAGTGCATCAATTATAACTTCTGTCCATGCACATTAAACAGTTTGATAGTCTTCTGGAATGCTATGGGCTCTCTCTCTCTCTCTCATATGATGCAAAGGAGGTTACCGTACAATGACACGATAGCTACACAACTTAGTACATTCCACGCCCCACCCCCTTCAGTGAGGAGCTTCAATATGGTTTTCCCCCTGTGAGAACTAGCATATGTCCTTAGGACTCCCCCTGGCTATCAAAATGGGTAGCTTTGCCCCATCTACCTTCTCCTTTGTGGCTCTGTATGCCGACTATACATCTAAGTTTCATGTTTAAGATAAGTATAATTCTTACCAGAAAACTAAGAAAAGCAGTTACATATATTGAATTAGTAATTGGAGGATGGTGGGGTTGTTGAGCCAATGACGAAGTGAGTGCATAAATCTCTGCGTATAAGTATATGAACGCAGAGACTTATGCACTCACTTCGTCATTTTAATCTATAACAAGACATTCGTGGAGAAGCTGGTCTTATTTAATATTCATTAATCTGCATTGAGTATCTAACAGATGTGTTTGTGAGGAACCAGCAGAAGGTGGTGTCACGCTGGGCATTTGTTGATCGACCACTATGTCATATGCACAATAATTATTTTAGTACATGTCATACCTCTTGCTGTATATATTTTATATTCATAAACATCAGTGCTGACTGGAGAGATATTAAACTGAGTATAAATTAAGATTTGATCAGAGGAGATGAAGGAGAGTCATAACTCCATGAAAATTCCTGTCCAAGTAAATGAGAAGAGAGAAGTCTCAGACTACCCAGTCTTAAAAATTCAAGCACACAGCTGTAACAAACTTCTGTCCCAGGTGACCTTTTTTTGGTAACCCCACGGATTCTCTATAGTGCGCCTAAAGAGCCAAGTCAAAATCCAGGCATATTCTATAACAACGCTCATAACGTAATTGGCTTAACGAGCTAATCAGCATTGATAACAGCATTTAACTAGCAATAATTAGACTTTACGTGCACAACTCACTAAACGTATTCTGTAATGAACTGCACCTAAATTGTAATGCACGCAGTTCAAAAGGGGCATGGATATGGGCGGGGAAATGGGCATTCTGTGGGCCCATTTACATGTGTTGTTATAGAATATGACCCAGAGTGCATAAATCTACGTGTGGGGATATACACCACATTTTGATTGGTGTAAATGGAGGCACATATTTTTAGGCACTGGGATATGAACTAAGCATATTCTATATACTGTGCCTAAATCCAGGCGCCGCTTATAGAATATGCTTAGGCGGAAATGTTTACTGCATGGATTTTTTAAGTACCTTATTTAGAATCTGGTCCAATATGTACACAGAAGTGGCCCTTCACATTACAGTGTTGAACACATAGACCCCTGGAGTCTATACAGGTCACCAAAGCTGGACACAAAAATGTGGGCACGTAGGGCAGATGCACATGCAAATTAATGAGCTAACAATGTATCAAAAATCAATAATTGGAGTTAATTGGTATCAATTTGGATTGCGCATACATCTGCCTAGTTGTTACTATACCATCTCATGGGCGTAGGCAGACAACAGATTTTGGGTGGGCCTAGGCAAGAATTGGTTGGGCACCAAGTGTTCCACCCACCCCCACCACCACCACCACCACCACCACCAAACAAAATCTCAGCTGGCAGGAAAATGCTTCTTTCCAATTTGGCAGTCTGCAGCAGGCATGCGCTGAAATTGAGCATACACAAGTTGCCGGTATCATGGAAAGTAGCGTTTTCATTACCATCAGGAGGAAGTCTTCAACTGGGCGGAGCTTGGGATCCCCACCAGCTACCACTAAACATGTGCTACTGTTGGGTGGCCTGAGCTTTAAGTGGGTGCGCCTTGGCCCACCAGGCCCACCTGTGGCTACGCCACTGTAACATCTGTGCCTAAATTTTATAGCATGCAATTCAGAAGGGGGTGTGGTCATGGGCGGGGCATGGTGAGTTGGGATGCTCCCAGAAATGAGGTGTGATGTTACAGAATACTTGGACAGCAGTTGGGCGCCCAAAGTTGTCAATGGGAATCCGCTCTAAAGGTTATTTTATACAGTTTTCTCAGTGCTAATTGACCTTTATAGAATTTGTGCTTAGCACGGATCTTATTAGTGCCTGACTTTGGGGTATTCTCTAAAGATTGCCTAAAGTTTAGTTCCAGGATGATATGAGCTAAGCATGAATTCCTAAAACAGTAGTTGTGCGTACAACTGCCATTATAGAATACACGCCTAACTTTAGGCGCGAACACTTACAATACCCAATGGCTAGTGTAAATTGCTTGCACCTAACTGTAGACTGTTAGGCACATTAATGCTAATATTCTATGACCTACACATGTAACTGCTTGACATGCCCCTGACACACCCATGCCCCTCCCAGGTTCATGCCCCATTGAAGCTGTGTGCACTGTGATTTGAATGTACAACTTATAAAATACTGACTAAAAGAAATTATGCATGTAACTGCTAATTGGGTCCAATTAGTATCAATTAAGGTCAATTATAGACTTATTTTTCATCAATACCAATTATCAGATCATTATTAATTTACGTCCACAACTGACTTTATTCTATAACTTGAATATGCAAATTTATATCCTGGTCACAAATTTGAGCACGTAACTTTCTAGAATGAGGGGAATATTGACCTACTGCTTTTAGAAGGGGTTAATCGTACCTATGAGCAGAACTGGACCAAATTGGGAAGTGCACTAAGCAGAACAAGGGTGTGCCATCATTTGAAGGTACCAAAACCTATCCTAAGCATCCTTCTGCTACCTTTTGCTCTCACCCTGTCTGCATGTGCAGATGCTAGAATTTTGGCCCTTTACAGAGGGAGCAGCAGTCTTAGAAGCATCCTGTTCAAACTTCTTCTACTAACCTATAAATGTAATCACTCTGCTGCTCCCCAGTATCTCTCCACACTCATCCTTCCCTACACCCCTTCCTGTGCACTCAGCTCCATGGATAAATCCTTCTTATCTGTTCCCTTCTCCACTACTGCCAACTCCAGACTTCGCGCCCTCTGTCTCGCTGCACCCTACGCCTGGAATAAACTTCCTGAGCCCCTACGTCTTGCCCCAACCTTGGCCACCTTTAAATCTAGACTGAAAGTCCACCTCTTTAAACATTGCTTTTGACTCGTAACCACTTGTAACCACTCGCCTCCACCTACCCTCCTCTCTTCCTTCCGTTCACATTAATTGATTGATTTGCTTACTTTATTTATTTTTGTCTATTAGATTGTAAGCTCTTTGAGCAGGGACTGTCTTTCTTCTATGTTTGTGCAGCGCTGCGTATGCCTTGTAGCGCTATAGAAGTGATAAGTAGTAGTAGTAGTCTCTTGTAACCAGAGCTAATATTGTGATGTCATAATGCCTCAGGCCACCAATAAGAGCCAACCTCATCAGTGATGTCACAATGGCTTGATTGTCCTATACTTGGCTCACTTTTATTACATAGCTCTTTGAGCAGGGACTGTCTTTCTTCTATGTTTGTGCAGCGCTGCCTATGCCTTGTAGCGCTATAGAAATGCTAAATAGTAGTAGTAGTAGCTCCCACATCTGGGGGAGGGGAGCTTTCCACATTTGTTATCCCCCATGCAGCTTTTTAAAATCAATACTCCATTTGTAGGTGGAGGGACTTCCTGCACCTATTTCATGAGAGGCTTTACGTTTGACAGAGCTTCTTGTAAAATACTAAGGGAATTCTCCACATCTTGACCTCTGCAAGTGATCCCAGCGGGATCCAGCGCATTACAGGGGGCTTGTTTAGCCCACCGACTGCGGGCATCTATCTTTTCCTGCTGGCTTCTTCAGTGCTGCGGGTCTCCCCCCCCCCCACGTCGGTTGCTGGCTGTTGGAGCTTGTGGGCGGCACCGTTGGGTCCTCTTGGACAGTGCTGTCCTGCCAATTCCATCTGCGAAAACGGCCTGCTATGACTGCTTGTTGGCTGCCACTTTTCATCCAGCTGTTTATCGTTGAAGATGTCGGAGGGTGAGTGGGTCGCTGCGCCAGTTGCCATGGGAGCAGGAGTGGACGGATAAAAGAAGCAGATTTCAGCTCCATTTCCATCATGCAAGGTCATCTTGGTGTCTCCGGTCGAATTAGAGGTTCAGCCTGCTCCAAGGAGTCAACCTATCACCTGAAGTCCATCCTAACGCAATTTCTTCGGACCATTTTAGACTCTTTTATCCTTTCCCTATTTTCTTCTTTCCCTGTTTTCTTCTATCCTATCTAATTTAATTGTAACACCTCTGATCTGGCGATGGCCTATCAGTACATTGTAAGCCACTTTGAGCCTGCA
Organism: Microcaecilia unicolor; assembly: GCF_901765095.1. NCBI lineage: Eukaryota > Metazoa > Chordata > Amphibia > Gymnophiona > Siphonopidae > Microcaecilia > Microcaecilia unicolor. Next base: position 182,922,961 of record NC_044040.1, on the reverse strand, counting down.
AACTGTGGGAAAAACGTGAGGTATAAATGTGCAAATAATAAATAAATGTTCCATCTAAATTCTGCCTGTACATGTTATACATGCTGATCTCATATTGGAACAGCACTGGCCTTTGAAGCCTGTGTTTGTTGGTATAACTTTCTAAATCCCCTGGAGGACTGTTAAACATTCTCCTAGGCGAGGCAAAGCTAACAACTCCTTTGTGTCATTCCAAATATTTTTCCGGGTGACTGAACGGTTTTTCAGGGAATTGGCCTATTTCAGAAGTGTTACTTCTTCTACCAGTTGTTATCCTAGTTTAACACTCCTAAGCATTCACATCCTTTTTATGGGTTATTAGAAGTCAGGATTCAGAGAGGCTGCCAGTATTAAAGAAAAACTGCATCTTATACTGACGATGACTGAGTTCACCAGGAGAAAATATTTTGCATTGTGCTTTCAGGAAACTACAAAATGGGAAAGGCATTTTTTTTTCTTTGCCACATTAACATCTGCACTTAATTTTTATTACATTTGTACCCGCGCTTTCCCACTCATGGCAGGCTCAATGCGGCTTACATGGGGCAATGGAGGGTTAAGTGACTTGCCCAGAGTCACAAGGAGCTGCCTGTGCCTGCCCCTTGCAGATCATCAATGTGGCTGCGCAGGCTTCTGCTTCTGTGAGTCTGACGTCCTGCACGTACGTGCAGGACGTCACGTCACAGAAACAGAAGCCTGCGCAGCCTTCTACTTGAATGTTGCTAGTGGAATAGCAACATTCCATGTAGAATCTCCAATAGTAGCAACCTTCCATGTAGAATCTCCAATAGTATCTATTTATTTTTGTTACATTTGTACCCTGCGCTTTCCCACTCATGGCAGGCTCAATGCGGCTTTACATGGGGCAATGGAGGGTTAAGTGACCTGCCCAGAGTCACAAGGAGCTGCCTGTGCCTGAAGTGGGAATTGAACTCAGTATCCTCAGGACCAAAGTCCACCACCCTAACCACTAGGACCACTCTTCCACTCTAATAAGACACCATTAGAAAGAAAGGTGTTGGTAGTTCTGTGCACCTACAGCTTATCTATACCGTAATTTGAAATACTGACTTTCACAGAGAGTTTTATGTTATTCTTTGCTATGATGGCAATGAGAAAGAGGCAGATGGGGGATGAGTGGCCTCCTGAGTGAATCATCATAGAACTGGCTGGCATGAGAGACGGATTCCTTCCATTACATGTGATCATTGAGCAATTAATGAGGGTGTGGATCTATCCTAATCTACTTAGTTTTCCATATCATCCAAAGTACAGATTTTTGCCAGGCGACATAAAGCCCCATTTTATATAAGACATCAAGAGAGAACTGAGATGTCTAGGTCAGGATATGCTCATAGCCCTCTGTATTTTACAAAGGTTCTGCCAAGTGCAGAACTTGTTATAAACTATGCATAAGGATGTCAGTTGTACATGTGTCTGCCAGCAAGAGCAGCAATTTAAATAAAAATAAACATGGAAAAATAGGGCACTCTGGTGTAGTTGCAGCCAGGAACATTGCAAGCTCCTGGCTGCAGCAGTGAGATACTGGCCCAAGTCATGCCCTGCTATCTGTTTAAAGGACCAGTTGCTCCTATTCTATACAGTACCCTGGTTCAAAATGGCACCTCTAATTCCTAATGATAGTTCCTCTTGTAAAAATAGGGAAGTTCACATTCTATATTGGGTCAAATGGGGAAAGGGAAAGAGAAATGGGACTTGATGTACCGCCTTTCTGAGGGTTTTTGCAACTACATTCAAGCGGTTTACATATATATTCAGGTACTTATTTGTACCAGGGGCAATGGAGGGTTAAGTGACTTGCCCAGAGTCACAAGGAGCTGCAGTGAGAATCAAACTCAGTTTCCCAGGATCAAAGTCCACTGCACTAACCACTAGGCCACTCCAAAACAGAGGCAGGATATGCAACGCACGGAGCAGCAGAACAACAGCAGGCCACCGAATGAAGATTGGAGTAGCAGTAAAAGCTTTTTAGTGCATCAAAGAAAGATTGTGCCCAATGTGGCCACGTTTCACCTACAAAGGGTACCTCAGGGGCAATGATGGGGATGAACAAATACCCGCTTTCCTAATTCCAATAGAGCAAACAATCGCTGGCAATAAGCCTCCAAGTCAGTGGCATAGCCACAGGTGGGCCTTTTTAGGCCCACCCAAAATTGTGACACTCTTGCTATGGCTGATAGGGGATCCCAAAACCTTACCACCTGAAGATTTTCACTTCTTGGCAGTGAGCGCGCTTCCAAATGTCAGCCGGCAGCACTTGCCTTGAGCTAACGCTGAGACCGGCCCTTCTGCACACGCAAAAGCACTGAGCAGGGCACGGCCTGCCGGCAACAGCATCAGTTTGAGGCAAGTGCTGCCAGCTGCCGTTTGGAAGAGTGCTGGCTGCTGGAGGAAGGGAGGAAATCTTCAGCTGGCAGGGTTTGGGCTTCCCGCCAGATCAAGTATTTAATATTTGAGGTTTGTGGGCAGGGAGGGGTGGAGAGAGGAGCAACCGAAGGGGAGCCGGGGGGGGGGGGGTGAATTCCATGCCCACCCACCCTTAGGCTCAAGCCCACCCAAACTGGTCATCTGGCTACGCCCCTGCTCCAAGCAGCCCCTGTTGATTCCTAGTGATAAGCAACCAGGCTCATGGTGTTCATTCCCCCTACTGGGGATTTTCCTGGTGCCTACACGGTGTAAAGTATGCATGTACAAAGTACCTACACCCTCTGGTACACAGGTGCAAATTATGCCGAACCAAGTAAACCATATTCACCTACAGACCAAATGTTTCAGCTCCTTGGAAGTTTCCCTTTGTAAAATTAGCATACAGACCAATGGGTGCAAGTCCAATGTGCTCACAGACCTGCACGTCTTGTGGGCCAATAGAATATTGTTCTCTTTCTGTCCATAATTTAACACCACCAGTTACCAAATCACAGGCCTAAATCTAGCCATGAATTTTGTCTGGGTAGATTTAGATGAACTTTTAGCAAAAGGCTAGTTGATCAGGCAAACCAGGTAAAAAGGAGTAGCCTAGTGGATTGTGCAGCAGGCTTTGATCCTGTTGAACTGGGTTTGATTCCCCCTGCAGCTCCTTGTGACTCTGGGCAAGCCACTTAACCCTGCATTGCCCCAGGTAGAAAATAAGTACCTGTAAATAATATGTAAACCGCTTTGATTGTAACCACAGAAAGGTGGTATATCAAGTCCCATCCCCTATAATTGATGGAATTAATTTTTGAAAATTGACCCATGAGATTTAAGAAATAGAGGAGAAATGTATGCAGGTTGCATGCTTCTTATCCACAAATGCTGGCAGCCTTCAGTCCTGGGAAAGCAATTGGGGGGGGGGGGGGGGGAGAGGGGGGAGGGCTCACGGGTTACAAACACTTGTATATGCTGGTGTTGAATTACTCCAGTGCAAACCAGCAAGAATGCATTCTGAGCAAGTGTTCACTCTGTACTGTCGATTCCATGGTAACAGATTTAGAACAAATGTGTCTACTATGTTGAAAGACACTCATCAAAATGAATGAGCATTCATAACATCACACTGTGCCTTAACAACAGCTTGCAAAAAGGGTGCAAAAGAGCTAGCACCAGGTGACACTGCTGATGCAAAGGTCAATAGTGACAATGATGATGTGAGCTGCACGGCAGATGGAATAAAACACTTATTACCCCAGTCATTTCTGAGCACCTCAGACCACCATCACACGGCATTAGAAGGTTCCATTTAAACAATTGGTCTTCTCTGACATAGCAGATAAAAGAGTAAGAGGACTAATTTTTGTGAATGCTTGTTTTGTTTTCACATTCTGAAGTGCTGCTCTGTTGTCAGGGCGTTGCACAAGTGAATATATTTGCACATTTTCCCCTGGATTCTATATTACTACTACTATTTAACATTTCTAAAGCGCTACCAGGGTTGCGCAGCGCTGTACAATTAAATATGGCACTTTGAGTTCCACACACAAATTTGGATGCATGTCCAATTTGTGAATGCAACTTAATTAACAAGCCAATCCGTTCTGATAATTGGGCAATAACAAAGCAATTATTAGCACTAATTGATAATAATTAGAATTTATGCACACATCCTTTTTAGGCGTATTTATAAAAGAGGTGCACTTAAATTCTAGTATGAGGATCTGAAAGGGGGGCATGACCATGGGAAGAGCATGGGTGGGATGGGGACGTTCCAAAAATGTATGTGCGTTGTTATAGTACTAGAGGATTCTGCGCCTAATTTATGCGTGGGGATTTACACCAGGTTTTCATTGGTGTAACATGGTCGCGCCCTAAAGGTAGTCACAGGTCCTGGTGAAAAGTACTATTCTATAAACCGCACCTGACTATAAGTGTGGTTTATAGAATAGCACTAAGTGTGTGTGTGTGTGTGGGGGGGGGGGGTGCCGATTTTTTTAGGCATCATTTATAGATTCTAGTCCTTTATGAATTGTTAATTAGCAAAAAAAGAAGCAAGATGCAGTATCACAAAAGAAGAGCAATCAAAAATCAGCACGAATCATGTAAAGATAATACCAAATTTAAAAAAAAAAAAAAAAAAAATATATACAGTGGGGGAAATAAGTATTTGATCCCTTGCTGATTTTGTAAGTTTGCCCACTGACAAAGACATGAGCAGCCCATAATTGAAGGGTAGGTTATTGGTAACAGTGAGAGATAGCACATCACAAATAAATCCGGAAAATCACATTGTGGAAAGTATATGAATTTATTTGCATTCTGCAGAGGGAAATAAGTATTGATCCCTCTGTCAAACAAGACCTAATACTTGGTGGCAAAACCCTTGTTGGCAAGCACAGCGGTCAGACGTCTTCTGTAGTTGATGATGAGGTTTGCACACATGTCAGGAGGGAATTTTGGTCCACTCCTCTTTGCAGATCATCTCTAAATCATTAAGAGTTCTGGGCTGTCGCTTGGCAACTCGCAGCTTCAGCTCCCTCCATAAGTTTTCAATGGGATTAAGGTCTGGTGACTGGCTAGGCCACTCCATGACCCTAATGGGCTTCTTCCTGAGCCACTCCTTTGTTGCCTTGGCTGTATGTTTTGGGTCATTGTCGTGCTGGAAAGACCCAGCCACGACCCATTTTTAAGGCCCGTGGCGGAGGGAAGGAGGTTGTCACTCAGAATTGTACGGTACATGGCCCCATCCATTCTCCCATTGATGCGGTGAAGTAGTCCTGTGCCCTTAGCAGAGAAACACCCCCAAAACATAAACATTCCACCTCCATGCTGACAGTGGGGACGGTGTTCTTTGGGTCATAGGCAGCATTTCTCTTCCTCCAAACACGGCGAGTGAGTTCATGCCAAAGAGCTCAATTTTTGTCTCATCTGACCACAGCACCTTCTCCCAATCACTCTCGGGCATCATCCAGGTGGTTCACTGGCAAACTTCAGACGGGCCGTCACATGTGCCTTCCGGAGCAGGGGGACCTTGCGGGCACTGCAGGATTGCAATCCGTTATGTCGTAATTGTGTTACCATGGTTTCGTGGTGACAGTGGTCCCAGCTGCCTTGAGATCATTGACAAGTTCCCCCCCTTGTAGTTGTAGGCTGATTTCTAACCTTCTCATGATCAAGGATACCCCACGAGGTGAGATTTTGCGGTGAGCCCCAGATCTTTGTCGATTGACAGTCATTTTGTACTTCTTCCATTTTCTTACTATGGCACCAACAGTTGTCTCCTTCTCGCCCAGCGTCTACTGATGGTTTTGTAGCCCATTCCAGCTTGTGCAGTGTGTCTGATTTGTCCCTGACATCCTTAGACAGCTCCTTGCTCTGGCCATTTTGTAGAGGTTAGAGTCTGACTGATTCACTGAGTCTGTGGACAGGTGTCTTTCATACAGGTGACCATTGCCGACAGCTTCTGTCATGCAGGTAACGAGTTGATTTTGGAGCATCTACCTGGTCTGTAGGGGCCAGATCTCTACTGGTTGGTGGGGGATCAAATACTTATTTCCCTCTGCAGAATGCAAATAAATTCATATACTTTCCACAATGTGATTTTCCGGATTTAATTTGTGATGTGCTATCTCTCACTGTTACCAATAACCTACCCTTCAATTATGGCTGCTCATGTCTTTGTCAGTGGGCAAACTTACAAAATCAGCAAGGGATTCAAATACTTATTTCCCCCACTGTATATATATATATATATATATATATATATATATATATATATATATATATATATATATATATATATATTTATAAAACCCAACATGGTCATGTTTTACACCTAGGCTTCATCTGGGGTAAAATCTCTAAAACCAAAATAAAAAATATAAACATGAATATCACATCCAAAAACATAAACATCACTTATAAAAACTTTTTTGACTGGTAAGTAATATACAGAAATAATATTAGAAACAAATTATACATCTCTCCAAAACAGTGGTGAGTGTAAACTCGAAAGAGGCAGTTCTATAATTGGACGTCTCCATTTAGGTATCTAAATAACATGGAGAATGAAGCTATTCCGTACAGACACTTATGCTTGTAAGTATCCTTACAGAATACTAGTTTAAGCCAGCATCAATACGCCTAATTGTAAGCATGCACATTTATGCAGGTCTATGGCTGACGTAAATAGGCTCATCTAAATGTGACATGAACACACTCAAATTACAGCATTGTGTAAGTTGCATGGGTAAAGGTTGGCCCTTTCTATGCTCTGTCCATTCTCCTTACCTGTGAATGCCCCACTAACAATTACATGCTAAGCCCTTTTAGCTTGTAACTATAGAATAGCACTTAAGCCCACTACTGCCATTTACATGCTCATGGATGACAATATTATATAAATTTAAGTGCACAAATGGTGCTTTAGATGTCCTGTTATCAAATGAAGGAGCAAATGTGGGCCAGATACATAAGAACATAAGAATAGTCATACTGGGTCAGACCAATGGTCCATCTAGCTCAGCAACCTGTTTCCAACAGTGGCCGATCCAGGTCACAAGTACCTGGCAGAAACCCAGTTAGTGGCACCATTCCATGCTACCAATTCTGGGCAAGCAGTGGCTTCCCCACGTCCATCTCAATAGCAGACTAACAATATATAAAATAATGTTCAAGACGTAGAAACAGAGAAAATGATGGCAGATGAAAGCCATATGGTCTATCTAGTCTGCCAATTCATACCATCTACTATCTCTTCCTTCCCTTAAGAGATCCCATGTACTTGTCCCACGCTGCCTTGAATTCAGATTCAGTCCTTGTCTGTATCTATCAAATTATTACCAAACAGATTATAGCATCAAATTGATGTAAACCATAGCAGAATAGTAAATATCTGTTCAAGTTTTGGCAACAAATGACCAGATGGTGGTGGCCACAATATAATCTACATTATGAAAAAGAAATTAAAAAAAAATGATCAGTGCAGCAAAATAATTGCACATACTTTTACACATGTAACACTCAAGGTAAAGCCCTTTCATGCATATAAATCAGGGTTATATATGCATAGATTTTATTAATTACCCCTTAAGGTCTTTGTGCAACATTTTTACAACAAGAAGATGAGTTGACACATCAGTGTAAAATCATATCACCTGTGTATGGCTGGCTCTGTACAATACATACAAGGAATGGGCAGTGGCGTAGCTGAGGGCGGCTGACACCCGGGGCGGATCGCCGCTGCGCACTCCCCCCTGGGTGCAGCACGGTGCACCCCCCCTTTGGTGCGTGCACCCCCCCTAGGAGCGCATTCTTACCACTGGCGCTCCGCCCCGCAGTGCACGCCGTCGCTGGGATCTGCGTCGGCTCCGCTGGTTCCGTGCTCTCTCTGCCCAGAACAGGAAGTAACCTGTTCCGGGGCAGAGAAGCAGTGAACCAGCGGAGCCGACACCCCCCACAGCGGCGTGCACCCGGGGCGGACCACCCCACCGCCCCCCCTTCCTACGCCACTGGGAATGGGCATCCAGAATTTTCATTTTGTGTTTGTTTTTTAATTAAATGTGGAAATAAATATCATTAACCCTAGAACGCATGACGTTAAAATATACATATTAACGTCATGGGGGCCTTTTAGGCCCCCATGCACATAATGTAGAAAAACACACTTAAATAACTTTCACAAGTTTATTTCAAAATTGCTCAATAAAATATGAATAGTGGACAACATTTTAATTATATTTTTCACAGAAAACACCAAAAAATCTTTTTTTTCCCAAATTTCATCGCAAAGACATGAAAACACACAAAAATGCATAGAAATCTATAGCAAACTAGCTGCAGCTACATTTTTATTCTAACTTTCTTTTCTATTATATTAGTCTTCCAAACAATTCTGACATGTTATTTTTTCAGAAGAGTGTTCTTTGCAAACAGTTTCCTTACAAGTGGAACAATATCGCTCAGTTTTCCTCTCTATGTTTCTTGGACACATGAAACAACGCTTTCGTTTTCTTTCTCCTGGCTCTGGAGTAATCTGAAACTGTACGCCACACAGTTTCATTGCTTCTTTAGTTTTCTTTGGCAAGCATTTCAAGTCGCTTCGCTCTATCATGTGAGGTATTACAAGTTCATGACAAAGGTCCTTCAAGAATAAGCGTCTCCTGTCCTTCCTCTGTGCATGAAATTCAGGATGAGTTTCTGTATAAATAATGAATGAATTTAGGCTGCTACAATCAAGCATATTTGAAAATAGTACTACAGGCCATCGTTTGTTTGCCTCTTACACGAATATTCTCCCACCATCTCATCCATTTTATCTACACCTCCTTTTGTTGCATTGTAATGCAGGATGATTTCTGGTTTCAATTTTTGGTTATTGCTGTCAACACTGCAATCGTGATGCATGGTACTGAGTAAAATTACAGATTTCTCCTTCTTTGCCTTGTAAGATACCAAAGTCGCTTTGTTATTGAATCCAAAGACACTCTCATAAAGTGCTCGCTGACGATTGTGTTTGAGTGCTGCTGGAATTTCTCGTCTGTTTTGCTTTATAGTACCAACAAGTGTAATAGCTTTTGCAAGCAGAAAATTGCCTAGTTCAACATTGGTGAAATAATTGTCCATGGTGATGTTTCTACCTGAATTGAATATTGGAACAGCAAGAGTTTTGACTATTTCAGACCCCAGATCCTTCTGTACTGGTGCACCAACCTCTTTGCCACAGTAGATTACGCCATTTATGCCATAATAATTTGCAGAATCACACATCCAGAAGATTTTTATACCGTACTTGGCTGGCTTGCAGGGCATGTATTGTATGAATTTGCAGCGTCCTCTGAACGGTACAAGTTGCTCATCTACAGTAACATTAGTACTAGGATTGTAAAGTTTTGTGCAATTTTTGATAAATATGTTCCAGATATAACTGATAGGGGCTAATTTGTCTGTTTCAAACCTCGCTGCACGAGTTCGCTTATCATCAAAGCGAATGATCCTTCTAATTTCCTCATACTGTATCTGCCCACTGACATTGTCGCCTTATAGTGTGGATCAGAAAGTGGGTCCAGAAATAATTCTCGTATTGGGACATCATACGATTTTTGACTCCCTGCCAGCAGGAAAAGTCCAATATATGCATAAAGTTTCTCTTTTGAGATATTTTTCCAGGACTTATTTTTTGCTGAAGCGATACGTCTTCCTTCTAGGTTTGAACATAATAGGACCTCTTCTGCAATATTGTCAGAAAAATAAGTACAGAATACATCTTTAGGGGTAAAGTAACTGGGACTTCCCACAGCTCCTTGAGCCTGTCTCACAATATTGTGTATTGGAGTACGTCCGACTAATATAGGATTACTGTCCCAAAAAACATTCGTTTTGGATGTTCTACTTATCACTTCTTGAGGATCCACTAGATTCACTTCTTCATCATCAGAAGAATCACTGGATGAGGATGTTTGATTAGCTGGTGGCAGATATTCTTCATCAGACAAAGATAGTTCACTTTCATCATCGCTTTGAAACATAATCGCTTCAATCTCTTGGTCAGTCAGACACTTGGAGGAAGACTGTGCCATTGCTGACTAGATGTTAGAAAATGAAACAGATTTCCTCTCAACAGCTTATCTTATCACAGGTCCTTCAGCAATTAGCTCACAGTGTATACTGTCCTCAGTGTTCAGAGGACCTGAGGTGATGTCATGGCCTTATCACTCCCTCCAAAAATCACATGACATCCTCACATGTTATTATCCACACCCTGGCCCCTCCACCAGCATTACTGAGTACAAATAAAGTAACTTGAGACACAAACACTTCTGAGAACATGATAAAAACAGCGGGGGCCTAAAAGGCCCCCAATTCGTACAGATGTAGTTTTCACCAAACAAGCATTGTTACACCATAATACCTATGAAAAAAAATTATATGAACAACTGGATATTATCAACAATGACATACTTGAGTAATACCTTGAGTTTCAAAATTCTAACTAAAGTAATTTTGCAGATAATAGCAAAAATGTAAGCATGGGGGCCTAAAAGGCCCCCAATATGCGTTCTAGGGTTAAGAGCACACACACTATGCATCCATTATGTGTGGTTTCTTTAAACAGGGCACATTATTTGCATGTGGGAAAGAGGAACCCGAACTATAGCTACGTGATGCGAGGTTCCATAGAGCATACACATAACCAAGCATTATTTAAGTAATCACACAGAGCCAGTATAGCGTAACTTATTTATTACTGCTATTGAACAGTAAACAATTATCCATCACTGCAAAATGTTCTAAGGCATATCCAATTATCTAAAAAAAGATCAATAGAGCATAAATAAAATTTTTGCTATGCAAAACTAATGTCTCTTAAATGGAATTAAAAAATCTGTAATTGTTTTCTGTACAGTGTTTTGTCTATTTGCGTTGTAGACAAGGTCCAGCAGGTCCTAATAATGTTTGTAACTCTGGCACCCATTACTTTCTAGGTAAGTTCTCACAATGTCCAAGCTTTGTAATGCAGCATAAAATGTCACAGTGGGTCTTGCTTCATGCTCACCGCCAACTTCCACCTCTGTTGGCTCATCATCTGTGTCTCCAGCATCTTCAGCCACAGACTGCAACTCTGAGCAAATCTCTTCGTCCTTTATATCGACAGATGTCTGCAGGTCATCATCAACTGCCACATAGCAGTCAAACTCCTCAGCAGTCACTCCAGCTGGGAGGTCAACAGTGGATGCAGGATTTTCATCATCATAAACTTCTTTCATAAAGCTAGGCTGTCTGTAGCAGTTGGAAATTGTACTCTGGGTAACGTGACACCAAGCATCCTTCTGCATATGTAGCGAGTCCAGTAGGCAAATCTTGCAAACCATCTCAGTATCTTACTTGCCAATGCTTTCATCATTGTCCGTTGGGCCCATTAGATGGTGCATCACCGGCACTCTGTAAAGCTTCTTGAAATTGGCTATGATACACTGATCCATCGGCAGGATAAGTGAAGTTGTGCTGGGTGGTAGGAACAGAACAGTGGCGTAGCCAGACTTAACATTTTGGGTGGGCCCAGAGCTAGTATGGGTGGGCACTATGTATATAGGAGTGAGTAGCATTTCTTGGGATACTCCTAAATAATGCCTTGATGAAGGATTTCTAATGAACAGCCTGCCCAGCAAGTGTCCTGCATAAACACTAATCAAATAAATACCTATGTTGCAAACCTTACCACCACCAATTCTGAACACACAAATATCAATAACAGCACCTTTAAAAAGGCAGCAGTGAATATACACAACAGCAGTACGAGTCCCATTGGAAAAGCCAAACTAGTCAGACTGATATAGATCCCCTCACAGCCACATGCCAGAAGAATCTTTCACCTCTGTCACATGCAGAACACAGACCAACCCTCATCAATTACAGAATAAAGGACCAAAACTTTTAAATTGTCCTGTAACTCAGCATCAGCCCTACCCATTCCTTCTTACCACCCATCTATCCCTGTAGCCTGGCATCAGCTTTACCCTTCCCTTCCTAACCTGCCCCCCCCCCCCCCCCCATATTCATATAGCTCAGAATCAGCCCTACCCATCCTTTCCTACCTCCCATCCATCTCTGTAGCCCAACATCAGTCCTTCCCTTCTCTACCTTACCCCCTCCTATCTCATTCAACCCCATAGCATCCATCCACATAGCCCAGCATAAGCCCTTCCCTTCTCTACCCTACCCCCCCCCCCATCCATCAGCCCTTCCCTTCTCTACCCTAACCCCATCTCCATAGCCTGGCATCAGTCCTTCCCTTCCCTTCTCTACCCTACCCCCATCCCTCCTTCCCCGTAGTCTAGTGTTAGCCCTGTCCTACCCTTTACCCATCTCCCCATAGTTTGGACTGTCCCCCAAGTCTGCAGGGCCTAATTACCTGACTGTGCTCCGGACCTGGGATGGGAGTGGCCTCCAAGATTCTTCTGCTGAGTGCTGATACAGTAGGTGGCCCAGCGGGGATGGAGTGCAAGCGTAGCAGGCAGCGGAAAGCGCAGGCTCGTGGCTGCACTGATGATGGTGGGCAGCCGCGAGCTAGGAGGGAGAGAGGAGCCAGCCATCGGAAGAGACATCAGTACGCAAGGTGCACGGGCCGAGGTGCCGCAGGGGAAGGAAGGCTCAGCAGTCATCGGTCGAGATGGGCGGGACTCGATGGAAAAGAGAAGGAGGAGACGCACGCAGCGAGCGGCAGGCAGTAGAGATGTTAGGCGCGCGCCGGTGTGAAGGCAGGCCGAACTGACGACGGAGTAGAGGTTAGAACACCCCCCCCCCCCCATTGGGTTGCACCGGGGCGGTCCGCCCCCACCGCCCCGCCCTCTGTAAGCCACTGCTGATTGCGGCAAGGAAAATAAAAGGCTTAAACGCATGCGACGTGGGGGGCAGGAAGGAACGAAGTGGAAGCACAGTCTGCAGTGCTCTCTAAATCTGTCGGACTAAACTCAGGTGAGCTGCTGTTTTTTCTGTCGGCTGTGCACTGCACTCTCCCTCCCACTGCAGCCTAATCAGCGCCTAGAGGACCGGCACCGATTGGAGGAGCAGGACAAACTGGGTGGGCCTGAGCTGAGATTGGGTGGGCCAGGGCCCACCCAGGCCCACCCGTAGCTACGCCCCTGGAACAGAAGCTTAACATTTGAAAGGTTCACAGTTCAACTTCACAGCCCACAGTTTTGGTACTCTACCACCACTTCAGCCGCTCAATTGCATGGGCATTTAGATGCATGGTTCAACTTTAGGTGCACAGTTCAAATTTATAGCCTACAGTTTTTGTACTCCACTGCCACTAGGCATTTGGGTGCACATACCTATATGTTATATGAGGCCACAAGTAGTTGAAATTTTGAGTTGTCATTCAATTAAATGGGTGAGAAAGAAAATGGCAGGCACCCTCCTTCTTCATTCACAGCCACTTGACCTATGCAAGAAAGAAAATGGCGATCACCTGCCCTTCTTCATTCAGAGCCATGTGATCCATGCTGCTGTGAGCCAATGAAGGAGAGAGAGAGGAGAGAGGCAGGACCGCCCACTCCTACCTCATTGGCTCCCAGCTTCATGATGTACAACTGCCGTGCCGCACAGCAATAGCACATCATAAACCCGGGAGCCAATTAGATAAGACGGGTGGCTCACACAGCATTAGAACTTTACGTGGACAGGAGAGGATGAGAGAAATTGCACTTAAAAGGAGTGATGTCCTAAAAAGAGAGGCTCGAGGTATTGCACAAAAACAAAGTATGCACTTATCACTGGTGTGCCAAACTGGAGTAAGTTTACCTTAGAATGAACGGGAAAAATTTGGGACTGTAAGTTTTCATTGCAGACAAGTGGTGTGTGCACTTATCCGATGTGCACTTAAGTGGAATGCACTGTACATGATCACTTTTGCTCATAAACCTTTATACAATCTTGGATCCTCACATTACAATAGGAAGGCCACTTTTTTCTGCTAGGCTGCCTGGAGGAAGCAGTGATTGATATTGCTAAAAGGAAACTTCTGTCATTTAATTTTTCAAAACAGGGGGAATCTTTCTCAGCTACAGGAAGTCATGATGGTAGATGGCAGAAGGCTGCCTCAGGAAGTGGTAAGACAAGGCTGGCACAGAGAGCAGCAACAGAAGGAGAAGGAGAAGGAGGAGTATGGCAGCAGGACAAGGATACATGGCCAGCCGTGAAGAAGATATCCAGCCATGCAGAATTTACCATGCACACACTAGAAATATGCTGTCATATTAAAATGCATGAAAACATCAACGTTATTAGTGGTATTTTGTAGAGGCTATGTTGGTCATAATGACAGTCCATTCTATATTCAGTGCTATTTAACCAGTCAGAAACAGCCACTGATTGGTTAAATAGTATTTTTGCAGCTAACTGCGAATATTTAGCGAGAGATAACCGGTTACCGCCCATTGACTATTAACCAGATAGGACAGGCTCTTGCCTGGTTAAATCACCTGTGTGAGGCTAACCACTGATTCAGTGGCACTTAACCAGATAGTGTCGCTAACTGCCTAAGCTGAAACAGCTATTCAGTGGGCAGTCTGGGAGAGAGGTGGCACTTAACTGGTTAAATACCAATATTCAACCCTTAACCAGTTAAGTTACCTGGCCAAATAGGGCCACATAAATAGCAGTCCTGTCTTTGGCCAGTTTAACTTAACTGGTTAAAGCTGAATATTGGCACTTAGGACCTCTTTTATCAAGCTGAGATAGCTGCTCCCAGCATGGTTATGCCGATAAAGCTCATTCACTTTGAATGGGCTTCATTGGCATTGCAGCGTGGCTTGATAAAAGATGCCCTTAGCCAGTTGAGTGCTAGCCACCTACACATACTAGAATATTCAATGCCAGTGCCTAGACATGGCCCAGGATTGAATATCTGGGCATATAGCTGGAGATGGTGAAAAAGAAATCACTGACTGCCACTGGCTAAATATTTACCTCCACGGTTTTGGCTAACAGGATCACGTTTGCAATTAAGAAATGAATTATCTATAAAAGAGTGTTTTTCAGTGATCTCAAAAGCCCAGATAAGAGTAGGAGCACGCTGCAAGGGAGTGCAGGGAGCAGCTGTGCGACTGTCGGCTCCATCAGTTCCCTGCCCCGGAACAAGAAGTGATGTCAGAGGGAGCAGGGAATTGGCGGAGCCAACAGCCGCCTGGCTGCTCCCTGCATCCCCAGGAGGTAAGAGTGATGTTGCTGGGATGGGGGGATGGAGATGATGCACCAGGGCTGATTTGCTTGGGGGGGGGGGTTGCTTGGTGGGAGTGATGCTCTGGGGGTGGCATAGCAGTGATCTGTCCCGGGTGGCAGCCGACGTAGGAATACCACTGGACACAAATTTAGTTTCATTTGAAAGACGGCAGAAATAAAAGATCCATAACATCAGTACGAGTGTACATCACAACTGCTTTCTAAAACAAAATATGAGATTTGACTTTTGTCTAGTAAAGCTTGGTATAACATCTCTGAACAAAACCTTCTTCTAAGATAATCAAGGTATTAGTTGTGAGTCGTTAATCATGTGCAATGAGACCACTGATATAGTTGAGTCCTCAGTGTAGAAATATGAATACAGTGTAGAAATATGGATTCTGAGACTGTGGTAATTACCACGCTCAGAAAAACATCTGTTTAACCCAATGCTTCACAAACAATAGCTTTCACTGTCACACCACAATCATTGGGCTCAACTTAATGTGTGTAATTTCGAACATTAGAGTAGCAAATCATAATAATATAGTGAAAAAATGTCCAGCTATGAATGAAAAAATTCTCACAAACTGAACTTGAGTGCCAAGTCAAATAATAGGTGACCACGCAAGAACATATGCAATTATAATCACAGTCACATAGTGCAAAAGAACACTTTTCTCAGTGAAGGAAACAATGTCCCAGTCCATTGGATTCAACAGAGCTCCATTTTACAGACTACTCCTTCTTCAGGAACCCCACTGGTGGACATCAAAAACAGCATACATATGGATCACCGCTGAATAGAAGATGGCAACTGGCATAACAACAAGCCTTTAGCATCCTGTTATTTAATATTTACATGGCATCATTAGGCAAGGAGTTTGATGATTTGCATGTGGAGCATCGGATTTATGTAGATGACGTTCAGGGTTTTTTTTCCTGTACAAGGGGGGGGGGGGGGGTTGACTTGGTTGAGCAAAAAAATTGAAGCTTTGTATGACTGCTGTGGGAGAGTGGATGTGGAAGAACAAGTTAGCTTTAAATTTAAGACAATATGAATTGATGTTTGTAGGGCAGGATGAAGAGTTGCTCCAATGTCAATCTGTAAAGTTGGTGAGATTAAGACATCAGTGAAGGGCAAAATGTGTGTGTTGGGGTGACCTTTTGACTCACAGTTACCGAGGAAGGATAAAATCTTGAATGCGGTGAAGTCTGCGATTTTTTCAGATACATCTATTAACCAGGCTTAAACTAATGTTACCGAGGACCAATTTTAGAGCAGTGGTCCAAAGTCTGGTGATTTCTTGGATTGATTTCTGCAATGTATTGTACTAAGAATAAGGCATTTCAGACTATTCAACATGCAGCAGCCAGGTCATGTGTCACCAGTACTTCGGGCATTGCACTGGCTACTAGTCGCTTCTCAAGTGCAGTTTAAGATAGCATGGTTAATTCAACATATGCTGTATTCAAAGACTATCCCATGGTATTTTCAGCAGGTCATCAATGTATATCACCGGCAGAGAGCTTTGCATTCAGAAAAGTCTATGTTATTTGCCAATGATAAACTGAGCACTGTGAGGTATGCTGTTACACAAGCGGCTTCTTTTTCGATTGCTGGTCCACAGATTTGGTATACTCTACCTGGTTATCTGAGATTGTTTAGTTTAGAGTAGTTCACCAAGAGTTTGGAAACCTACTTGTTTGTGCAAGCATGGGATTGTTTTGTAGAGATACCAAGTGAGAATTCCACTTTCACTTGATAAACTGGCATGCAGGCACATATATTCTCACTGCCCTCTCAAACATTATTGTATGGAGTATGCCAGTCTGTGGACCACTGAGATTTAGTGCTGACTTCTCTAAGCCTGTGTAAAACGCATGTATGCATGTACTGACTGGTTGTACACACTTTAAATCAGGACAAGCTAATACTCATATGTGGGGGGACTCATCCACATAGACAATTACCAAGCTTCCAATGCAATATTCACATTAAGAACAACTACTAATCATTTCTAAAGCGCTACTAGACGTACGCAGCACTGTACATTTGAACATGAAGAGACAGTCCCTACTCGACACAGCTTACAATCTAATTAGAACAGACAAACAGGACAAACAAGAGATAAGGGAATATTAAAGTGAGGATGATAAAATAAGGGTTCTGAACAAGTGAATAAGGGTTAGGAGTTAAAAGCAGCATCAAAAAGGTGGGCTTTTAGCTTAGATTTGAAGATGCCCAGAGATGGAGCTTGACGTACCGACTCAGGAAGTCTATTCCAGGCATATGGTGCAGCAAAATAAAAGGAACAGAGTCTAGAGTTAGCAGTGGAGGAGAAGGGTGCAGATAAGAGAGATTTACCCAGTGAACGGAGTTCCCGGGGAGGAATGTAGGGAGAGATGAGAGTGGAGAGGTACTGAGGAGCTGCAGAATGAATGCACTTATAGATCAAAGAGGAGTTTGAACTGTATGCGGAAATGGATAGGGAACCAGTGAAGTGACTTGAGGAGAGGGCTAATATGAGCATAACGACACTGGCGGAATATTAGTCTTGCAGCAGAATTTTGAACAGATTGAAGAGCAGAGAGATGGCTAAGTGGGAGACCTGTGAGAAACAAGTTGCAATAGTCTAAGTGAGAGGTGATAAGAGTGTGGATGAGGGGTCTGGTAGTGTGCTCAGAAAGGAAAGGGTGAATTTTGGTGATATTATAGAGAAAGAAACGAAAGGTTTTAGCAGTCTGCTGAATATGTGCAGAGAAGGAGAGGGAGGAGTCGAAGATGACCCCAAGGTTACGAGCTGATGAGACAGGAAGGATGAGTGTTATCCACAGAAATAGAGAATGGGGGAGGAGGAGAGGTTGGTTTAAGGGGAAAGATAAGAAGCTCAGTCTTGGTCATGTTTAGTTTCAGATGGCGCTGAGACATCCAGGCAGCAATGTCAGACAGGCAGGCTGATACTTTGGCCTGGATTTCAGCTGAGATTTCTGGTGTGGAGAAGTAGATCTGGGAGTCATCAGTGTAAAGATGATACTGAAAACCATGGGATGAGATCAGAGTACCAAGGGAAGAAGTATAAATGGAGAAAATAAGAGGTCCCAGGACAGATCCCTGAGGTACACCAACTGACAGTGGGATAGAAGTAGAGGAGGATCCACTAGAGTATACACTAAAGGTACGCTGGGAGAGATAAGAAGAAAACCAGGAAAGAACAGAGCCCTGAAATCCAAGTGAGGACAGCATATCAAGTAGGCTGTGATCAATAGTGTCAAAAGCAGCAGATAGATTGAGAAGGATGAGGATAGAATAGAGACCTTTGGATCTGTCCAGGAACAGATCATCGGAGACTTTAGCAAGCGCTGTTTCAGTTGAATGAAGGGGGCAAAAGCCAGATTGAAGTGGATCAAGAATAGCTTGAGATGAAAGAAAGTCAAGGCAATGGCGGTGAACAGCACGTTCAAGTATCTTGGATAGGAAAGGGAGGAGGGAGAAGGGGTGATAGTTGGAAGGACAGGTAGGGTCCAAAGAAGGTTTTTTAAGGAGTGGTGTGACTACGGCATGTTTGAAGGCATCAGGAACAGTCGCAGTGGACAGTCAAAGATTGAGGAAATGACAGATAAAAGGGATGACAGTAGGAGACATAGTATTAAGCAGATGGGTGGGAGTAGGATAAAAATACTCTCTGACAGTCCATCTTATATTAAAAAAAATGTTTAATATGAATGTTGCATTGGGAGTTTGGTAACTGTGTACTGGTTGTATAGGAATACAGAAAATACTGGACTACATGTAAGGACAAAACCTGAAGTGACACAGCCAGTTATGACCACGTGATGCTAACATCTGTGCCTAATGCTGGGAGCTCAGAAACAGCTAATGCCTTCTGAAAATCAACAGCACTACATGTCTAACACAATAATACAAAGAATATTTTATTGCATTTAAAAATGACAGGGCCCGTATTCAGTGGGAGATAACTGGGTATCAGAGGGTCCTACTCAGTCATCTCCATTGACTGGGTGATTTCAGACTTTTAGTGGCACATAGCTATATAGTGTTGCTGCAAATCCAGTGACGCTGGCAATTTGTAGAAAATATGCACGAATCTTAGCCTATATCAAATGCACTCCTGTTGCTAAGCACAGGAACCCTGATATTCAGTGCGGGCGGCTATCATTTAAAATTAAGTATATGCCTTGATGTTTAATACATATACTCAATGGAATTGTTTAAGTAAAAGCTAAAGGTAGAGGAAGTCCTCTGTATGTAAGCACCAAGTCACAATTAACATACAGGGGCCACCACTTGCTTGATGGTTTCTTAGCAATCTATTGGTGGGGTGGTTTGCCATTGCCTTCAGCAGTCTGTAGTGCCACAGCACATGCGGAAGCAGTGACTGCACTGGCGACTATCCAGTTAAGCCTGATATTCAGCTTAATTTAATTAATAACTTCTCCATTTACCCCCGGATTCTGTATAGCGTGCCTAGAGATCCACGTCGAAACCAGCGCAGATTCTATAACAATGTGTACAACTCAATTGCCTTAATAACAGCATTTAACAAGCAATAATGAGCACTAATTGGCAGTGATTAAAATTTAGGCATGCAACTCGCTAAGTGTATTCTGTAACGATGTGCTCCAATGCGCACAGGCAAAAAGGGGCATAGTTCTGGGCAGGGAAATGGGTGTTTCATGGGCACTGTGAAATTTAAGTGCCTATTTATAAAATATGGCCCAGTGCGCCTAAATCTACGCACCAGAATTTACGCCACATTTTCATTGGTGTAAATGGATGTGTGTAGATTTAGGCGCTGAAATATCAACTAAGCATATTCTATAATTGGCACCTAAATCTAGATTCTGATTATAGAATACGCTTAGTCGGCACTGATTTCGGCGCCCATGCCATATGATCTCCCCCTTGGCGGCTGAATATCAGTCATGGATAAGTTCCAGGTCTGCCTTTGCTTCCCTGTCTAGCATTTTGCTTATTTGCCTGTGTGCCTTAGATCTTCTCATTCATAAATACTCTTCTGTTCATTACATCTCATTGAAGAAGATTACGTTTTTATGGCATAAGTGCTTAAGTTCATTTCTCTGGCATCCTCTCTTTAAAGGCCTCTTGAAATAAATAGTCATCTCCAATATAGCCTTCTGCTACTACATAATGAAATATTTAAAGATGAATATTTGCAATTATGTGCAAAGTAGAGTGCTTGCTATGTTACTCCAAAAAATAAAATGCCCAGCAATAAGTAAAAAAAAGATGATGCTTTATGATGCACTAACTAAACATTCCTTGTTTTCAGAAATTAACATTTAGAGGGTAATTCTATAAAGACTGGCTAAAGTAAGGAGGTAGGATAACGGAGTAGAGAAGTGGCCTAGTGGTTAGAGCACCGGTCTTGCAATCCAGAGGTGACCAGTTCAAATCCCACTACTGCTCCTTGTGATCTTGGGCAAGTCACTTAACCCTCCATTACGCTCCTGGGAAAGAGAAATATCCAGAGTACCTGAATGTAACTCACCTTGGGCTACCCCTGAAAAAGGTGTGAGCAAAATCTAAATAAATAAATGTGCATTAAGCACAAATTATATATCAACAATTATGTGTGTGTGAAGGCAGTTAGCTTGGCAGAGTTTAAAAAGGGGTTAGATGGTTTCTTAAAGGACAAGTCCATAAACCACTACTAAATGGACTTGGGGAAAAATCCACAATTCCAGGAATAACATATATAGAATGTTTATATGTTTGCCAGGTGCCCTTGGCCTGGATTGGTCACTGTAGTGGGCAGGATGCTGGGCTCAATGGACGCTTGGTCTTTTCCCAGTGTGGCATTACTTATGTACTTATGATACTGCTCTAGAACACTAGAATGTCAGCGGTTCACACCTCTGCTGTCAATTAAGTATTCTAATGGAAATGTTTGACATTGGCAATCCCCCTGCCTTTCCCATCCCCCCCCCCCCCCCCCCCCCAATGTCATGAGAACATAAGAATAGCCATGCTGAGTTAGACCAATGGTCCCTCTAGCCCAGTATCCTGTTTCCAACAGTGGCCAAGCCAGGTCACAAGTACCTGGCAGAAACTCAAATAGTAGCAACATTCGATGCTACCAATACCAATTAGGGACTAATGGCAAGAGTGATCCTTTTCTCTCTGGCACTCGGTTCAAAATGGCGTTGGATGACCCGTGGCAAGCAAGGCAAGCAGTGGCTTCCCTTGTGTCTATGTTAATAACATACTATGGACTTTTTCTCCAGGAACTTGTCCCAACCTTTTTTTAAACCCAGATATTTACCACATCCTCCAGCAATGAGTTCCAGAGCTTAGCTATTTGTTGAGTGAAAAAATATTTCCTCTTATTTGTTTTAAAAGTATTTCCATGGAACTTCATTGAGTGTCCCCTAATCTTTGTATTTTTTTAAAGAGTAAAACAAACAAAGAAAAAAAAAAAAGATTCACTTTTACCCTTTTTATACCATTCAGGATTTTGTAGACCTTAATGGGTGGCAGTAAGTGCTCCCCCTGAAATGGTCACATGGTAAGTGAAAACTTATCACATGGCCATTTCTTTTTTGGGGCTTTTTACCCGCTGCGGTAAAAAGAATCTCAGCAAAAAAATTATAGCCACTGCCACTAGTACAGGGCTCCTTTTACGGCAGCTTAGTAAAAGGGATCCTAAGGGAATAACTCATGATATCTGCCTCTTATGTGCATTAACCATGAAGCAGGTTACTATAAGACTATGTGGGCAACATAATGAGATGCAAAACATCTCTTTATCAAATAACACAGCTTGTGATGTACTTCACAAGTTGTGTTATTCTTAGAAAAATAACAACAGCTTTGAGCTAGTTTATTTTCCTCCCCAAAGAATTGGGCCACTAACAGCCAATGCTCTGGATATCCTTTTTAAAATGGTCAGAAGAAAGTTACAGCTGTGTGAACCCTCACCATTCAAAGGCATCCGCTATCCCTAAGTCAAACCTCTGCTTGCCCCTGAAGGCATCCTTACTCCCAAGTCTAAACTCCAATGGCACCCCGACCTTAGTGTCAAACCCCACCATCATGAATGCTTCTGTCTACCCCTCTCAGTCAAACCCCACCCCTGAAGAAACCCCCTCTTTCTCGTAAAGTTTCTACCTCCAAACACTCCCCCTCCCCCAGTACCTAGCAGAGGGTCACTGGTACTAGGGACTAATGGCAAGAGTGATCCTTTTCTCTCTGGCACTCGGTTCAAAATGGTGTTGGATGACCCGTGGCGGGGCATTTTCGAAAGGGACATCCACGTTTCGATTTGGACGTCCTTGCAAAACGTCCCGATCCAGGGGCAGCGAAACCCGTATTTTCAAAACAAGATGGACGTCCATCTTTCATTTCGAAAATACCATCAGGAATGTCCAAATCCTTAGAGATGGATGTCCCTAGACATGGACGTTTCTGATTTTCGGCGATTTTCGAAACCAAGGACGTCCATCTCAGAAACGCAAGTCATTTGGTCGTGGGAGGAGCATTTGTAGTGCACTGGTCCCCCTGACATGCCAGGACACCAACCGGGCACCCTAGGGGGCACTGCAGTGGACTTCATAAAATGCTCCCAGTTACATAGCTCCCTTACCTTGTGTGCTGAGCCCCCCCAAACCACCCCAAAACCCACTACCCACAACTGTACACCACTACCATAGCCCTTACGGGTAAAGGGGGGGGCACCTAGATGTGGGTACAGTGGGTTTGTGCTGGGTTTTGGAGGGCTCGCTGTTTCCTCCAGAAATGTAACAGGTGGGGGGGGGGGGGGGCTGGGTCCACCTATCTGAAGTGCACTCACCCACTAAAACTGCTCCAGGGACCTGCATACTGCTGTCATGGACCCATGTATGACATCTGAGGCTGGCATAAAATATTTTACAGATATTTTTCGAGGGTGGGATGGGGGTAGTGACCACTGAGAGAGTAACGGGTGGTCATCTGGTCATTTCAGGCACCTTTTTGTGCCTTAGTCGTAATAAAAACAGGTCCAGGTGAAAACGTCCAAGTGTTCGTCAGGGACGTCCTTCTTTTTTTTGATTATGGGTCAAGGACGTCCAAGTGTTAGGCATGTCCAAGTCCCGCCTTTGCTATGCCTCCGACACGCCCCCGTGAACTTTGGCCATTCCTGCGACGGAGTGCAGTTGGAGACGTCCAAAATTGGCTTTTGATTATACCAATTTGGACGTTTGTGTGAGAAGGACGTCCATCTTCCGATTTAGGGCGAAAGATGGGCGTCCTTCTCTTTCGAAAATGAGCCCACTAGGGCTAGTCTCATAATTACTTTTACTCCTTATTTGGCACCAGGGAATCCCCTGGTGGTTTTGAGAGGTTCTTTGTGGTGGTGGCGGTGGGGCTTCGCTGAGGCCAGGGGATCTTCTGGGGGTGGTGATTGACTGGGGGAGGTAGGCGTCTCTGCAAGTACCGGCCCCTTTAAGAATGCTCACAGGGAGAATAATAATGCAGATTGTGAGGTTGATTGCAAGTTGTACATTTGCTGCAGAAGCTAGTAACTTTTTGTACTAAATTACCGCAGGTTAGTGACTCAGTGAATGGGCTGTGTCTGCATTGCCACATGGCAGCCGCTAGCAGAGCTTTGTAAAAGAGGGGGGAGGATTAGATTGTAAGCAGTACATTGAAATCAGTGGTGATAATAAAGCCTCAGTTATTTCTAGGCTCATTATGAATACAATTTAAACAAAAGTGAACCAGAAACATTAAGCTAGCCTGTATAATGAAGACATTTTCTTTGTTTCAGCAACAATGTTTACAATTTATCAATATTAGCATATGGCCATAAATGAAACAAATAGAAAAAAAAAGGCAATTTTACTGCTGTATTAGTATTATTATCTGGTTATAGGGATCTTTTACTAAGCTGAGCTAAGAAATGGGCTTAGTGCACAGGAAAGACCTGCATAAAGGTGTGCAATGCCTATTTCTTAGTAAGACATCCCATAATCAGGTAATAATACTAATACAGCAAATTAAATCCAGCATAGAAAATATTCAATAGGTAACAATCAAGCTGAAGTTTACCTAAGTCCACAAAATATAAGAACATAAGCATACTGGGACAGATCGAAAGTCGATCAAGCCCAGTATCCTGTTTCCAACAGTGGCCAATCCAGTTTACATGTACCTGGCAAGATCCCCAAACAGTACAATACATTTTATGCTGCTTATCCTAGAAACAAGCAGTGAATTTTTCCCCAACACCATCTTAATAATGGCTTATGGACTTTTCTTTTAGGAAGTTATCCAAACCTTTTTTAAACCCCGCTAAGCGAACTGCTTTTACCACATTCTCTGGCAACGAATTCCAGAGTTTAATTACACATTGAGTGAGGAAATATTTTCTCCAATTTGTTTTAAATTTACTACTTTATAGCTTCACTGCGTGCCCACTAGTCCTAGTATTTTTGGAAAGAGTGAACTCCAAAGCATTAAAAGGGGGAAAATATAGCAAAAGAAAAAAAGGAAGAAAAAACATCTGTGGGTATCCAGTGAAGTCTCATATCATTTAAATTAAGAAAGCTGTAAACTAACAGATTCCACATTGGGGGATACAGGTATCCCAACAGTTAGCTTTTCGTTGAGGGGATCAAAGAAAATATGGTTCCCTGAATGAAACATATGCATTTAAATGGAAATTTAAGAATGAAAGAGTATGTCCTCTTTGCAAGTAGTGCACACTGTTCTTCTCGGGAGAGTTGTCCACCATTATTTCAGCAACTGTATGTGAATTATCAACTGGTGGTTTATGCGACTGAAGGCGTCCTACAAGCGAGCTGTTTAAACAGCGGATAATATATCCTGATTGTTTATTCCACATCCTTGTCAACTAATCATTTTGCTGACCTATAGGAGTCCCTTGACCCCTGATGCAGACATTTGTACGCCGAAACACGGACCGTGTCGGGTCTTCATTATAAATAAAGGACTACATTTTTCTCAATCCTGAAGGCCCAGTGTTTGCTTTGTTTGTTTGTTTGATCATACATTTATGTCATACAGATAATGGTTCCTAATGAAGGAGATGACGAAATGGGGTTCTATTGAACTGAATCCTGTCTGCTGCAGATAAGTTAATTATGATTTATTCTTTTTGGCTACACTGTTTGGCCCCAATCAACTTTTATTATACAACGTACTTGATGACTTCATTGTCACCACTGCACAATTATAAATTTAGAATATGACAGATACACTCTTTGGTTACACAAATGATATTGGAATATTATATGAAGTGAAAAAAGCATTGAAATGAGAGCCTAAAGATATAGGTGTTCTTCATTATTCTAGCACTATAGACTGATATATCCCATAATAATATTAATACAGTACACAACAAATATATTTTTGTGTATATGCTGTTATCATATACATATATAGCTTTTTAGTTATACAGTGTGTATTATTTACATGGAGTGAAATTTTATTTTCTGATAAATGGACTAGGAGAAAATCCACTATTTCTGGGATAAGCAGTATAAAATGTTTTGTACATTTTTGGGATCTTGCCAGGTATTTGTGACCTGGATTGGCCACTGTTGGAAACAGGATGCTGGGCTTGAGGGACCTTTGGTCTTTCCCAGTATGGCAATACTTATGTACTTATGTACTTAACATGAAAAATGACATGGAAAACTAAGTAAGGAGAAGTAGAGGCTGACTAAAAAGATGAATCCAATGCTGCAGATATTGTGAAGAATGCTTTATTGTTGCTGATACAAGGGGACCAGACACGCGCAGACCCCACTAGGGCTGTCAGTGTTTGTCTGTTGATTTGCGCATGCCTTTTGGCCAGTTTGGTTGCACCACAGTCCCTTGAGTTGGTATCTCCTGACTGTTTTGAATATAAAGTGTTTTCTGAGGAACCATTATATGACCCCTGATGTTTTGTGGCGCCGAAACGCGGACCATGTCGGGTCCCCCTGTATCAGCAACAATAAAGCATTTCTTCACAATATCTCCAGAGTTGGATTCATCTTTCTGGTCAGCCTCTACTTCTCCTTGCTTGCTCTTCCTGATGTAGAGGTTTATTCCTGCCTTTGTTTTTACTCATGGAAAACTAAGTGCAACAATTTGCACTTTGTGAAGGAGAAAAACTTTGTGAATGGTACTTTTGCAAGTTTGCTAGTAATACTCGGCATGCTAAAATGGCAAATAACATGCTCTAGGGACATTTTACCAAGCTGTAGTAAGCACTAATGCATGCTTACCACAGGTTAAAATGATGTATTATGGGGCACGCTGAGGCATTCTGTGGTACTTTGGACATGTGTGTGTGTGTGCTACCAGCATGCTAAAAAGTAAAAAATAATTTTTTGCCATAGGGGCATGTCTGTTGGCAGAGAGTGGGCATGCCTGCGCTAATCAGTTAATACAGCTACATTACTGCGTGCTAACTGATTAGCTTAGGATTAGTGTGAGCCCTTACCACATACAAAATAGGTAGCGGATAAGTACATAAGTATTGCCATATTGAGAAAGACCAAAGGTCCATCGAGCCCAGCATCCTGTTTCCAACAGTGGCCAATCCAGGTCACAAATACCCAGCAAGATCCCAAAAATGTACAAAACATTTTATACTGCTTATCCCAGAAATAGTGGATTTTCCTCAAGTCCATTTAATAACGGTCTATGGACTTTTCCTTTAGGAAGCTGTCCAAACCTTTTTTAAACTCTGCTAAGCTAACTGCCTTTACCACATTCTCTGGCAACGAATTCCAGAGTTTAATTACACGTTGAGTGAAGAAAACTTTTCTCAAATTTGTTTTAAATTTACTACATTGTAGCTTCATCGCATGCCCCCTAGTCCTAGTATTTTTGGAAAGCGCGAACAGACGCTTCACATCTACCTGTTGAACTCCACTCATTATTTTATAGGACTCACACTCTAATTTTTGTTAATGGCTGCACACTAATGACAGGAAAAGGATCTATTGCACCAACTGCAAAAAGAAAATAACCCAAATAAATACACTGGTGCCAAAAGGAAAATACAGGAATATGCAATCTGCCGAAGAGCATTTAAGATTCTACAATGAGATCGCACAATCTACAGTTTGCAATCATTTGAAGACTGGATGGTGTCATTCTCTTCACTTACAAGTGAATACAGCACCTAAAATTAAGTGCTTTATTTGATTATATTTGTTGGCAGTTCCATAGAAGAAAAATAAAGGTTGTGGTTTTTTGTTGGAGCTACCAGACAACTAGGGGAGGTTTTTAGACCTATGAGTACTTTTCGACCGTGTGCACTCTTTAGTGGTACATACACTAGTGAGCCTCATTATTAGCAATGGTCTTTATGAGGCCTTTTCCTCCTAAAATCTAAGAATTTGTTTGATTATATATTGCATTTTCCTGTATTTTCCTTTTGGCACCAGTGTATTTATTTGCACACTCACGACAACAATAGCGCATGCTCTAATTCAACAAATAGGGAAATTTCAGCAAAAAAACAAAATGTACTCAAACAAAACAATCACAGCTGAAAGCAAAATCATATAAATACCAGATCTATTTTTTACAGAAGGAAGAAAAAGAACTCAAAAGTCAAATACTGGTAACTTTAAAATCTCATATACCAATGTTCGTGAGACTCCGCTCTCATCATCGGTCTTACAAACCTCCTCTGAGTTTTTAATCTATCATGTGCACAAAAACTTTCAAAATGCAAAATTGTTTCAAAAATATAACAATGAATAAATCATATGTAGCCACTTAGAAAATACATCCTGATGGAGATCGCCGTTTCATTTGACTTAAGCTTCATCAGGGGAGCTTAAGTGCAGTGTTAGTCGGCTTACAGACTTTTATTTTCCAAGTCTTAGCGCTGTCCTTCAAAAATGGTGCCATTTGACATCAGGACGCCAATAACATTTGGACTGTGCAGAATACAAGTTATTTAAAAAAATCAGAAAACGGAAAATCAACCATGTTCCAGTCACGGCAAAAAATAGTCTTAGCATGCAGAAAAGACGTAAAGGTACACTAAGGGACAAATTCTATATATGACGCCTGAAAAATCAGCGCTGAAAAACCACATGCTTAGCACTATTCTATAAACTACACCTAAAGTTATGTGTACTTTATAGAATATGCGCATGTGCCATTCTTGCACCTAAAATTTAGGCACACCCATTTAGGCCACCTAAAACCAGTCCTAAATACCTGAGCCTAACTCAGGTACACATCAGATTTATTCCATAACGGTGCGCATAGTTTTTAGAAACGTCCACAACCCACTCATTTCACATTCATGGCCATGCCCACATTTGGGCTGTGTGCATTAGAATTTGCATACACCGCATTATAGAATACACCTATAAGGTTGTGTGTGTAAATTCTAATTAAAGCCAATTAGTGCTGCTACTTGGTTGTTAAGTACCAATTATCGGCACTGATTGGCTTATTAATCAATTAAGTTGTGTACACAATTTGACCACATGGCCCAGTTAATGCGCACAACTTAAGGCGCCATATATAGAATTTGGGGGCAAGGCCTCTTTTTGCAGCAGCATAGTAAATCCGAAAATCACTAAAAACCAACCTGTTCAATAAGGCAGTGGCATACCAAGGGGGGGGAGGTGGGGTGCTCCGCCCCGGGTGCACGCCGCTGGGGGTGCCGCGGCGCGCGCCTGCTCCTCTGAGTTCGCTAAACTCCGTTCATTCGCTGCAGCTCCCTCTGCCCTGGAACAGGTTACTTCCTGTTCCGGGGCAGAGGGAGCTGCAGCGAACGAACGAAGTTTAGCGAACTCGGAGGAGCAGGCGCGCGCCATGGCACCCCCCCAGTGGCGTGCACCCGGGGAGGGGTGTCATTTCGCCAGAGGGGGGAGGTCTCATCTAGTGGGGGGGGGGGGGCGCTGCACCCGGGGGGGGGGGCACATCGGCGCTCCGCCCCGGGTGTCATCCAGGCCAGGAACGCCACTGCAATAAGGCATACCATAATGATCCATCCTAAATACTAGACAACGAAACTTACACCAGAACTGGACAAAACCGAACTCTCTACACCTGACTGCTTCATTTACTTTGTCACTAATGAACTTTAACGCAATACCACTTTATTTCTCATTCTGGAAATGAATTCTCTATACTTGATTCCTTATTTAATCTGTCACTTATGAACTTTAATGGAATACCACTTTGTATTTCTCATCCCGGAAATGGCGGTCGCCATTACGGAATAATGTAAGCCACATTGAGCCTGCAAATAGGTGGGAAAATGTGGGATACAAATACAACAAATCCTATATAATAATTCTCACCTCCAACATTCTGAGGCTGCCTGGAACCATGGATCCCTTGGAGGTGGTCTGGAGTTGGAGTAGATAAAAGTGATGTCACACAACCCACACCAGATTGGCCAGTAGAAGGGAGAGGGGTGGAGCCACGATACAGGGAGCAGCGAATCAGTGCAACACGGGGAATGCACAGCAGCAGGAACAGAAGCCTCTCTCACACAGTCACTCTCACATACACTCTCTCAAACATACACACTCAGAGGAAAACGTTGCTAGCGCCCGTTTCCTTTCAAACAGAAACGGGCCTTTTTTACTAGTAAATAAAGAAAAAGGATTCTTCTTTCAGAAATAATATGTACTATTTACCATTTTAGCTCACAAACTATCAGTTACAAGCTTTTCCTCCCCTCTCTCTTACTTCTTCTAGCTCATAAGATCTGAATATGTTACTCTGTGAGTTACTTCTATTCTACATTCTTTGATAAAACTGAGAAACTGAACCTGCTATTGTACAGTGCAACCAAAATGAAATAAGAGCTGCTCCCTCTCTGTACATGCGCACTTTCTGGCAGAAGAAGGTTTGCTTGAATTACATAGGGGCCCTTTTACTGAGCCGCAGAAGCGTCTACGTGCGTCCAATGTGTGCTGTAATGGAGTTACCGCATGACTACCGCGTGGTTCATGTAGTAATTTCATTTTTGGCTCACGTCCAATACGTGCAGTCGAAAAATAATTTTTATTTTATGC
The DNA here is from genome assembly GCF_901765095.1 of Microcaecilia unicolor. Classification (NCBI taxonomy): domain Eukaryota; kingdom Metazoa; phylum Chordata; class Amphibia; order Gymnophiona; family Siphonopidae; genus Microcaecilia; species Microcaecilia unicolor. Next base: position 182,892,754 of record NC_044040.1, on the reverse strand, counting down.
CATGCGTATGAGACGCGTGCCAAGTGGCATTTGGCGCGTGTAGGTCATTACCACCCGGGTTACCGCGTGAGACTTTACCTCTAGGTCAATGTCTGGGGGTAAGATCTCAGACCCAAAATGGACGCATGGCAATTTTCATTTTGCCGCACGTCCATTTTCGGCAAAAATTTTAAAAAGGCCTTTCTTACAGGTGCGTTAAAAATGATTCTGTGTGCGCCCAAAACCCACACCTACACCACCGCAGGCCATTTTTCAGTGCACCTTAGTAAAAGGACCCCATATTGGGGTATACCTACCTTCCAATCCTTCACAAAGGGATACAAAATGAGACAGGAAAAGACATTCAAAATTAGAACCCAAGGGAATAATATAGGCAATTGTACCTTGAACAGTAAAGAATTTGTAATGGAGAGAACAAAAAATAAAAACCCAACCAAATATTACAGCTCCCGAAATAATATCTTAAAGAGGGCTGGTTGCATAAAAACTGACCACTGAAGGAATTGCCTAGGACAGTGGTTCCCAAACCTGGTCCTGGAGGCACCCAGCCAGTCAGGTTTTCAGGATATCTACAATGAATATTCATGAGTGAGATTTGCATGCACTGCCTCTCTTGAATATTCATTGTGGATATCCTGAAAACCTGACTGCCTGGGTTGCTTCCAGGACCCAGGTTTGAGAACCACTGGCCTAGTATGCAACTGGATGTCATGATAACAAAGCCAATATCTCTGTTTAACACTAATCTGGCCTGATTAAAGTAATTTTTTGATCATCATTTTTCAAAGGAATTTACTGCCACTTCCTTTTAAATTCTGTGCAGATGGTCACAGATCTCATTCTCTGTTCTTCCTCTCATTTCTCTGTTGGATAAGCTTTCTTCCTACTTGTCCTCTGCTTCCTGTTGGCTATCTTACCACTAGTTACAGCTGAATCCATTCGAAATGGAATCTGTTTTCTTTCTCTCATTTCTGCCATTTATATTCCTCTCACTTCTGTTTAATCTGTGAAGAACCCTGATGACAGATTTTCTTTTTGTCTTTAGCATTTTTGGCAAGAATTTGTGGGCATCATTTAATCATTACAGTTAGGAGGGGAGAATAGGTGTATGGAATAGAAAACCAGTTAAGGACCATAAGCCTATTTCATCTGTCCAAATTCCTCTCTGTTTTAGTGTTGCATATCCCACTTGATTTCTTTCACTTCATAGCTAAGAATTCAACTTCAGTGCTTACCTCAATCTTTCTTTTTCTTTTGGTGGAGGGAGGGGATGGAAGGACATATCTCAGGCCTTTTCAGCAGTAGCTCAAGTTCAGTTACATTCTAGTAAAGTAGACTCTTCACTGCCCCCCTTAGGGCTTTCCTAGTTCATACCTGGAGCAATGGAGAGTTAAATGACTTGCCCAAGGACCAAAGGAGCATCAATGGGATTCAAAGCCAGCTCCTCTTCCACTCATCTCTTAAGTTCTACTAGAGTTTTTGCCTCTATGGTCTCCACTTGTAGGCTGTTCCACACCTTAATTGCCCTTTGGTTTAGAAAACATTTACTATAATTTCTCCTGAGTCTATCTCTTTGAAATCCATATCATAACCTCTTATTGAATTATTTAGAGAATAATGCTTGCCACCTGTAACTTATGTATGCTTTTCAGATGTTTGAATATTTCTATCATATCATCTTTCTTAACTCTCTCTGGAGTTTACATTTTTAGGAGCACTTTTACTAAAGTCATTGTTAAAAACATTCTTGTTCGGCAAGGCTTATTCCACTGGCAACTCCTTTGCTTAACCTCTGTTGACTGTGCATGGTTATTCGCCGGTTGCTATGCCCTCATCATTCACCCCGTGTTATCCCATGTTCCATCCCCTTCTGTCACACCTGTATCTGTGCCATCCCTGAACTGTATTGTATCCTTTTGAACTAATGTACGCCACATTGCACCTGCTCTTGTGGGAAAATGTGGGATAAAAATGCACCAAAATAAATAAATAAATAAATAAAGTGCAGACATTTTTACATGTTCTGCATTTTGGGAATGCAGAGGGTGTGCACAGCACCTGACTTGCATTTAATACACAGGGAGACACTCACTGCACAGACCCATGTTCCATGCCTTGCAGACTGAATGGATCCACCCACCACCTGAAACATTTTGGTGCATGCAAATCAATTCCACATACAATAATTTGTAGGTATACACACACTATTATTTCCTTATTATTATTACTTTTTCAATATCATAATTGTTTATTATTTTATTATAGTATGCTTTTCATTATTCCATTATAGTATGTTTTTATTTACATACTCGGAACATGCCATCCTGTACATGTGTACATATGTATATATATATATATATATATATATATATATATATATATATAAAATTCAATTTATTTCTATGTTTTAGAAGCATATGCATGTGATATTGTGTCTATCCTCTATTTATGTACACAAATATTGTTACAAGATATATCTATATATTGTAAAGAGTATGTAGGACAGGCCCCAAAGGAACCCTGGGATAGGCCAGAATACCCCCGTTATAGGCAGGCATTCCCCAGGAAAAAACTAGAAATAAAGAACTACAACTCCCAGCATGCCCCAAGGGAGACCGGGGATAAGAGAAACTATGTGCATTCCCAGGAGTCTCCAGAGGAGGGCCGCAGGGGAAGGAATAAGGCTGATTCTCCAACCTGGTGGAAGAGGTGGTGGAACAGGTGGGTGGAGAAAGAAGAGCCACCAAAGAGCTTTAATGAAAGAAAGGGTGAGCAGCTGGGAGAAGGGCGGGGCGAGGAGAATATGGATTGGGCTCCTGAGGAGAGAGAGGCAGAGGGTGAGCCTTGCCCTATGGAGGTGACTGAACCGGAGAACACCCTGGAAGAGCCGATGGACTTTTCAGCTCTGGCTCAGCGAAAGCCAAGGAGGTAGCGGGGCCAAGCCGGGTCAAGCGGGAGGAGGTCAGGTAGGAGTATGACTGACCAAGAGGGTGGGACCCTAGGCTTTGAGCCCGCGCAAAGCCATTACTGTGTTTTTTTTAACCTGAACTGTGTTTTTGAAAGCCTGGCTAAACTGAGCTGTATTTTGAAAGCTTGGCTAGAACTGAACTGTGTTTTTGGAAAGCCTGGCTAAATTGAGCTGTGTTTTGAAAGCTTGGCTCGACCTGAACTGTGTTTTTGAAAGCCTGGCTAAACTGAGCTGTATTTTGGAAAGCTTGGCTAGAACTGAACTGTGGTTTTTGAAAGCCTGGCTAAATTGAGCTGTGTTTTGGAAAGCTTGGCTAGAACTGAACTGTATTTTGAAAGCCTGGCTAAATTGAGCTGTGTTTTGGAAAGCTTGGCTAGAACTGAACTGTATTTTGAAAGCCTGACTAAACTGAGCTGTGTTTTTGCAAGCTTGGCTAGAACTGAACTGTGTTTTGAAAGCCTGGTTAAACTGAGCTGTGTTTTGAAAGCCTAGCTGGACTGAGCTGTGTTTTGTAAAGCTTGACGAAAAGTGAACTGGGTTTTGGAAAAACCCGCTACACTGAACAGGGTATTTGTTTTCTTTCTTTTTTTTATTATGTGCTGCTACTCTCCTCCAGGAGGGAAGGAGAGGCAGCAGCTGTGGAAGCCGGGACTGGGAAACTAACCGGCTTGAGAAAGGTGAACGATAACTGTGCTTTTTTTTGTGTTTTGGTGCCACAACTGAGGGAAGGAGGGAAACCCCTTTCAGGCAATAAAAAGCTTCATTGTTCTGAGGAAAGAAGGGAGCAGTACTGGAAGGTGTTCTTCAGGTTGTGGAGAGCTGCAACCGCTGAGAAAAGAGGATCCACTTTACAATTGGTGTCAGAAGTGGGATCGCTTCGCGGACCTGTCGCTCGAGGAGGCCAAGACCAGCAGGACAGAAAAGCCCGACGGAGGGGCCAACGCTGAGAAAGGCGCAGACCCGTCTGGGGTTCCGGTAAGCGGGGCCTAGATTGGGGGGAAATAAAGGGATCCTAGTAAAAGGGGAAACATAAGTAGTGAAACCGCACTTGGAGGTGTCCTCTGTTTTTTTCCCCCACCAGGAGTCGCTGTTCCGGAGCAAGGATGGACCCCAAGGAGATCTTCGCTTGGATGACGATGCAGTTCCAGAAACAGCAAGAACTGACGGGGAAGATGGTGGAAGACTCCTTGACGGCGGCACGAGAGCAGCAACAACCGGTGCTGAATATGCTCCAGGACTTTTTCCAGCGAGGGATCGAGGCTCCCAGGGGCGGTGGAGCCGGAGCAGCTGGACAGGGGCCAGGAGGAAGCGGTGCGGTAGGCCCTTTATCCCTGAACTCACTTACTTGGGAAAGTTGTCTGAGCAGGATAATGTAGATGATTTCCTGACCGCCTTCGAGAGGGTGGCAGTGGCCGCAGGGTGGCCACAAGAGCAGTGGGCCATGCGGTTAGTGCCTTCATTATCTGGGGAGGCTCTAGGAGCCTTTAGAGACTTGGCTCCTGGGGACGCTGCTAACTATGGGAGGTTGAGAGAGGCCATTAAAGACCGGTATGGACTGAGTACCCAGGCTTATAGGCGTAAGTTTCGGTCCACTAAATGGGAAAAGGGGGAACCCCCTAAAGCGCTGGCCACTAGACTGATGGACTTGGTAAAAAAATGGTTGGAACCTGATCGCCACATCACGGGAGAGATTCTTCAAGAATTAGTAGTGGAGCAGTTCCTGCAGGGCCTTCCAAGGGAGATTCGGGCAGGATTGGTCCAAAGGGGCTGTAAGACGGTGGAGGCCGTGACAGCCGGGTTGGAGTGTTATTTGGAAGCCCAACATTGGGGAGGACCCGACCTGGAGGGTGGGAAACCCCGACCGGGGGGAGGCTGGGGTTCCAAAAGTTCCCTCTTTAAGACAGATCCCCAGGGGGGGAAACCCGATTACGGCTGGGGTGGTAAAAAGCCCGTAGTGCCCTCAGGCCCTGGGAAAAAGGCCCTCTCGTATGAAGGAAAACTCTGTTATAAGTGTGGGAAGACTGGGCACTTCCGGAGGGATTGCCCAGGTCGAGAGGGATGGACCTCGCAGGTTGCCCAAGGGTTTAGACCTCGGTATACTGCTAAGGTGGAGGTTGAGGGTTTACCGATTGTAGCCATGTTAGACTCCGGGGCAGACCAGTCCATGATCTCCAGGAGGTTATGGGAACAAATAAGAAAAAGGAGGACAGGAGGTAAGGATACCTATGAGGGAGCAGTGGCTATTCAATGTATACATGGGGCCAGTACTCGTTATACCCTCCATAGGGTTCACGTGAAGGGGCCCACAGGGGAGATAGAGATAGCCATTGCCGTTCTGCCCAGACTGCCACAGGAGATGATTTTGGGAAGGGACTGGCCCCCCTTTACCGAGTGTATTAGTGAAAAAAGAGTGTTGGTCACTACCCGCTCTCAGGCTCGGCGAGACCCTGAGGTTGAGGAAGAGGGAATAGGAGGTATTTTTCCTTTTCAAGGGGAGGTTTTAGGGGAGCCGGGAAAAGAGAGAAAGGGGAAAGCTTTGAAAAAAAAGGAGCAGAGGGGCAGACGGGAGGCCTTGGAGCAAGCAAGAAAAGAAAGTTATCTGCCAGTGGCCCCGAAAGAATTGAGCGAGCAGTTTCCCCAGTTTCATAGGGAGCAGGCCACGGACCCTACTTTAGAATATGCCTGGGAACGGGCCCGACAAGGGGAGGGCCAGGAAGCCCCGGGGTTCATGATAGAGGGGGACATTCTATATCGCAGGGTACCCAATTGGGAGAACTCTGAAGCGGGGAGACAGCTAGTAGTCCCCCAAGCTTTCCGTTCCCTAGTAGTAAGGCTTGCGCATGATCAACCTTTGGGGGGGCATAAGGGCTCCCAAGCTACCCTGACTCAGATATTGGGCCGGTTTTATTGGCCAGGAGTTTATGGGGAGGTGGAGAGGTATTGCAAGTCCTGCCTCAACTGTCAGAAGGTGGCAGACCGGCTACCGCCTAAGGCACCGTTAAAACCCCTTGCTAGAGTGGAACAACCGGGGAGGAGAGTAGCCATGGATATTATTGGCCCAGTAACAAAATCTCAGAGAGGCTTCCTCTACGTTTTAGTGGTTATGGATATGGCCACTAGGTACCCCTGGGCCATTCCTTTGAGAAGCATATCAGCGAAGGTCATTGCCAGGGAACTGATAAAAATCTTTTGTGAGGTGGGATTCCCCCAAGAAGTTTTGACCGACAGGGGGTCCAACTTTATGTCAAGTACCTTAAGGCAAGTGTGGGAGGCTTTTGGGATACAACATATCCGTACAGCGGCCTACCATCCTCAAACTAATGGGATGGTGGAACGTTTTAATAGAACTTTAAAGGGTATGTTAAAAAAAGCGTTAGGCGAGGATAGGACGGGTTGGGACCAACTGTTACCCTTCGTGCTATATGCCTACAGGGAGAAGGTGCAAGACTCATTAGGAGTTGCGCCTTATGAATTGATGTTTGGACGGAGGCCCAGGGGCATTTTAGATATTTTACAGGAACACTGGGTACCCCCGGACACCTCCGATCAGTCAGTGGTCGAATACCTACAGGATCTGAGGACCAGATTAGATAAGTTGCAGGAATATTCCCAGGATATGCTTGAACAGAGCCAAAATCGTCAAAAGGAATATTATGATAAGGGTACTCGTGAGAGGGAGTTTGTAATAGGAGATAGGGTCCTTATCCTAATCTCTGAGGATCCTCATAAGTTTGCCTCTAGGTGGAAGGGTCCCTGGGTGGTGAGGAGGAGACTTGGGCCTCTTACATATGAGGTGGCGAACGAAAAGGGGCGGGTCCAAACCTTCCATGTTAACCTGATGAAACCCTGGGTAGCAAGGGTAGGCTTTCAGACCCGGGGAGAGGAAAAGGAGGGAGAAGAGTTGGGACTGCAAATAAGAGATATTTTCAAGCCCGGTGAACCAGGGGTTAATCCCCGGTTGACACAAGTACAAAAGAAAGAGATAGGAAGGCTCCTGAAAGGGTTTGATGATGTGTTGACGGCCTGCCCGGGAAATACTCACCTAGTGGAGCATGACATCATAACGGATAGGGGTAAAGTAGTTCGGCAAAAGCCATATAGGCTGTCCCCCATGAAAAGAAGGGAGCAGTACTGGAAGGTGTTCTTCAGGTGGTGGAGAGCTGCAACCGCTGAGAAAAGAGGATCCACTTTACAATATATCTATCTATCTATCTATCTATCTATCTATCTATCTATCTATCTATCTATCTATCTATCTATCTATATATATACACACACAATTTTATTGCCCTTCTCCATATTTTATGGTCTTCCTCCACATTTTACGGTTTATATATACATACATATTCAGATATATACACACTTTCTTACAGATATTTTTTCATTAATATCTATATTCATATGCACCTTATTTGATAATTAAAATTGTATTTTGTCTTTTATATTTATGTTTATTTTAATTTTAATTTTTATTTATATTATTTTTGCTTAATTGTTTCTTTGACATTATATCGATACTGTTTTTCTATTTTTCTATTTCTATTTTTATAAATGTATTTGTTCTTCATATATATATATATATATATATATATATATATATATATATATATATATATATATATATATATGTCCTTTTTTTCTGTGATCTTTTTGTAGACTCCTGATGCAGGCCTAGCGGCCGAAACACAGCGTTTGTGTCGAGTCTTTTTATCTAATAAACGTTTGTTTCTTGAAGAATCCATCTGTCCAGTCTTTGGTTTGCATGGTCAAACATCCCACTTTTCCTCTTGCTTTGTGTTCTTCCATGGGACGTTCGAGTTCTCCGCCTCAGGCAGATTATCCTGAATCAAGTATAATGTCCATTTGAGCAGGATTGGTCTGGAAAGTTTCTCCACCACCGCCAACTCCAGGCGCCGCTCATTCTGCCTCGCCTCACCCTATGCTTGGAATAAACGTCCTGAGCCCTTACGCCAAGCCCCCTCCCTACCCATCTTCAAATCCTTGCTCAAAGCCCACCTCTTCAAGGTTGCTTTCGGCACCTAACCTTTATACCTTTCAGGAAATCTAGACTGCCCCTATTTGACTGACTGTACATTTGTCCTTTAGATTGTAAGCTCCTTTGAGCAGGGACTGTCCTTCTATGTTAAATTGTACAGCGCTGCGTAACCCTAGTAGCGCTTTAGAAATGTCAAGTAGTAGTAGTAGGATTGGTCTGGAAAGTGTAAAGTTGGTACAATCATGATTGTTGAATTTAATTATGAAAATCATGGAAGGAGAGCATAGACACTTGGCAGTTATTTAGGGCGAAGGAGGCAAAACTCAGTAAGACACGTTTCCAGGAATCACCTAAATGCATTTTCATCTTCTTCATGTACATTTGGGAGTTCTTAGAGGTTTAGTAAGATGGTGAGTTTCTTCCAAGGGGTCTATTTATTAAAGTGATTTAATGAACGTTCAGCTGCTCTGTTAGCATGTTAATATGCACTAATGGTAATGCATAATTCTGATACTATTTATGCTCAAATATCTGGTACAATGCAAGCAATATATGCAATGAACTATATCACATGTAAGTCAATGGAAAACAGCCTATACATAGTAACATAGTAGATGATGGCAGAAAAAGACCTGCATGGTCCACCCAGTCTGCCCAACAAGATAAACTCACATGTGCCATTTTTTGTGTATACCTTACCTTGATTTGTACCTGTCTTTTTCAGGGCACAGACCATATAAGTCTGCCCAGCACTATCCCCGCCTCCCAACCACCAGCCTTGCCTCCCACCACCAGCTAAGCTTCTGGGAATCCCTTCCTTCTGAGCAGGATATACATTTTCAAAGGACGTGCCACAAATTGCTTTAAGACACGTGATATGTAGCAATCCTTTTGATAACTCTAAAAGTTACCGACATATTAGAAGGTGTAAGCTCCAGCATTAGATGATGCCAGCTAACATAAGCCACAAATGAGGACTCTGAACTCCCTCCTACCCCCTACATTATACTCATAAAGCTGCTCTGGGTAGAAGATCCCTCTCACACTGAGTCTGCTCAAAGAGAACCCAATGGTCTTTTCTCCCCAATCTCACAAAGGCCTTTCCAATGGCTTAGTCCATTCACTTCCAAAACCCTACCTCCAAAAGGAAATAAATGAAATGAAACGTCACACATTTTCAGAAAGACCACCCACAAGTAGCCAGATTCCCCCACTCTGATTTTCTGAGTGTATTCAAAGCCCCCTCCCTGATAACTGGATATCTTATCCCAAATCCTTCTCCAGATATGATTTAGAAAATTATAAATCAACACCTCTCCCCCCCCCCCCCCCTCACCGCTAACATCCAAATCAGAAGGTCATGGTGCCCTGCTTGCATTCTCACTACCTACCCCATTGGAGGAATTCCTGTTGTAAGTTGCGAGCAGGCGGGAGCATTCCTCACTCCTCTCCTCCTGCTGCTGCTAGATATTAAAATGATATCTGATGATCTCGTATTCTCCTTTCCTCTGCAGCAAAACAAGAAAGAGATCTGGAAATAAAACACAGATTTTTCAGTGCATACCTATCCTTGAGTATTGCTTTCAGGTCTGGAGATGAAATCTTTGTAAGGACACAGAAAGGACATAAGCCGTTCAAAAAAAGGTCTATTAAAATAGTACAAAATCTGCAGCTCAAATCTTACACAATGTACTCACTGGAAGAAAGAAGGGAATACAATCAAAACATTCACTTACTTGACAGGCTTCAATAAAGTACAAGATTTATGTAATCCCTTTTGTGGTGGGGGATTGCTTTTAGTAAAGGTTAAGGGGCTCAACATCAGAAGCAACAGAGAAAAATATCACCAGCTGCAGTTTCTGGGAACAGGTTCTTGGCACTGAACCAGCAATAGCTAGAAGGCCACAGCCTGAGAGACCACTCGCTTTCATGCTGTAATTAATTGTCCACAGTCCAGGTATTTCTTCCAAACCAGGAAAAGTTCACCAAGAAAACCAAAAGTGAATCAGCAGTGCAGAAAATTTGAGATAGGTACAGAAAAACAGTATCTATGAAGCCCAGTCTCTAGTACATTTGTTTGAAATAGCATGGGAGAGATCAGTAACATTTCCTACATTATTTCATATCATTTTTCAAAGAAACAATACTAAAAAACCTAAAATCACGGGTTTTCCCCATGTCGACAAGAGTAAGCACTATTTATCAATAGATGCATGTACCATTTATCAATACAAGCATTACTGAGGAATAGTGCATCTACTGATAAATGGTGTGTGCTATCAATCAGTAGTGTGCACTATTGAGTAACACTGAGGGGAATAATCGAACAGGGCCGGCCATCTATAAGGGCGGCCATCTCTAATGACGGCCCTGTTAAGCGGCGTACCCGACTGTATTATCGAAACAAGATGGCCGGCCATCTTCCGTTTCGATAATACGGTCGGGGCCGGCCAAATCTCAACATTTGGGCCGCCGTTAGAGATCACCAGCGGTAGAGATGGCCGCCATTGGTTTTCACCGATAATGGAAACTAATGGCGGCCATCTCAAACCCGGCCTAATCCAAGCCATTTGGTCATGGGAGGAGCCAGTATTCCTTGTGCACTGATCCCCCCTCACATGCCAAGACACCAACCGGGCACCCTAGGGGGCACTGCAGTGGACTTCACAAAATGATCCCTGGTGCATAGCTCCCTTACAGTGGGTGCTGAGCCCCCCAAAACCCACTCTCCACAACTGTACACCACTACCATAGCCCTTAGGGATAAAAGGGGGGCATCTAGATGTGGGTACAGTGGCCAGAACCAGCATTTAAATTAATTCACTCGTTGCTACTGCTGAAAATTGATCCCTGTATTATTAGACATGGTTTTACACAACAGAGATGTAAGCACAATTGGCCTTTCAAAGACTAGTTAAGAACCCCAGTGACAATGAGCAATTAGTTGACATGCCTGTATATGTGTAGTCCCTTTGTAAAATTCAAAATACATTTCATAATTTTAGTTTTCACTCAAATCATACTTACAACCTACCTATAATCAACTGTAAAATCACTGTTTATACATGTTGGTCATTTACATGCTATTTATACATACAAAAACCACACAAGACTTCTAAAATGACATCTGTGACTGATCTTTTTCGATTAAAAAGATCCAAGAGTTGGCTGCCACTAGAGGAAGCACACCTGAATCTGGGGATTTTCATTATAGTTGTCTGCCTTTAGCAGCAGTCTTCCCTTCATGTTGAACCCTCTACCGCTGGGGTCTGCCAAGTCCTAGGTACACGATACAGGATACTGAGGAACCCTAGAGGAAAACAGCTGGAAGCAAGACCAGTTATATTTACTGAGGAGCCTTGGCTTAGAAGCAAGGCTGGATTCCAGCAAAGGTACTGACACTGGAACAAAGAAGGCTTCTACAAAGTAGACTTGGGATTCAAAGTATAGAAAAGAGTCAGTGGTATAGGATCAGGTACTTACGTAGGCTGGCAGAAAATGACTAAATAGCAATTATTCTAGAATATGATCGTACCTCCTGTTTAGTCCTAAGCTCAGCTGCTAGGCTGTACCAATGAAAGGGACAATGCCAAGATGAAAATATATTATTTTTAATAACAATACAGCAAAATGCAAAGCAAGTTACAAAAATGTACTTATGCACTACAAAACAAATACACTAATTATTACCAAATAGATAACTGGAAATTGATATATAAAACTATATGTATGAGTGATTACACAACTATAGTATATATCCTGAGAAGATTACACACTCTTAGCAGTGAGTTAGGTTACTGACCACAAATCCTGAGATAAACCAGTCCTTTCCAGAGAAAAACCATAGACTATCCATACCCTGAAGTATAGGTAGTAAATCCCACTTCTTCTTACCCTGCAGTTCGTATTTTTACAGACTTCCAGTGTAGTGAAAATTCAGATTTCTCTATTGAGACTCTAGCAGGTTGCCTGTGAGACTGTCTGTCCAGGAATAAAATCCAAGGTCTTTGCTCTGTTCCCTGATTCACAGTTTTATAGGAAACTACAGAGCTGCAGCAGAACGGACCTTGTCAGCTTTTATCACAAGGAATTCAGTTCACTGGTGTTTTGGGGAAATCAGTCTCTCTAGCACTTCTCTCAGAGAGATCTATCCACCGTGCAAATCTTCTTCCCTTCTCTTCTTTCTTTCTCTTCAGTTCAACATTGGAATCCCTCTCGCTCAAATGATACCTATAGACCAATAACAAATTGTGTACTTCTGTCCAGCAGAATTCACGGTCATGATGAGAGGCCTTGTAATTAGCAAATAAACTCTTATCAGTCACAAGTCTGATGGTGGCAAACTCTACTACTACTATTTAGCATTTCTATAGCACTGCAAGGCGTACGCAACGCTGCACAAACATAGAAGAAAGACAGTCCCTGCTCAAAGAGCTTACAATCTAATAGACAAAAAAACAAACAAAAAAGAAAAGTAAGCAAATCAAATCAATTAATGTGTACAGGAAGGAGGAGAGGAGGGTAGGTGGAGGCGAGTGGTTACGAGTCAAAAGCAATGTTAAATAGGTGGGCTTTCAGTCTAGATTTAAAGGTGGCCAAGGATGGGGCAAGACGTAGGGGCTCCATCTTGGTTCACATATAATCCATTCCTGGAGACTTTTGTCTCTGTGACGTAAGCTCCTACGCGCTTCCCAGTAGATCACTGGAGGCTAGTTTGCAGTAAACAATGTGTCCTTGAATGAAGTCATCACAGCTGTACCAAGCAATAGTATTCCATTGTAGAAAGCTGGTTTCTGGTGAATTCAGGCCACAGGCTGTAGAATCTATATTAGCTGGTTCAGGCTTGGGCAGGCCTCAGACCAGCAACGATGAGATAGCAGGAAAATACCTCTACAGTGGGAAATCCAAACATAAAGTAACCCTGAAAGAGTGCAGACCAAGCTTTGGCAATGAGGCCAAACAAAGACTGGGTTTAAGTTCAAACCCGATATAAAAACATTCAGGACTAGGACCAGAGGTTTAGAACTGTTTCTCCTGATTTGAGATATTTCTCCTCCTATAAAGAATTTAGACATGCCTTGGAAACATGGTGGCAATATCCTTCAGCTGTTGAGCTAGGGCTCTAGGCCACTCTTCAACCCTTAATGTAATCCCTCTAAAAGTTCTCCTATAGAAATCTTTGGATAATCCCATATGGTTTCTAATGGCTGATTTTACCTTCATAGTCCTGAGCCTAGGATGGGGAAAAGGAAGTCTTAATTGGTTTTATTTCATTCACTTTTCCGCAATTACACCTCAGGTTTTACATGCCTTACTTAGATGATGCGCAGCTGTTCAAGGTACTGATATTTTTATTTTTCTTCTTCACATTCTTGGAACTTCAGCTTTTTGGTTGTATTGGCATAACACCATTGATAGTATATAACAATCTTATTAGATTTTGTTTTATTACTCAAGTTTCTTCTCAAGCATTTGAGTTTCTTTGAAGCTTTGCACAGTCTACATAAGCAGGTACCATTATATTATTGCTTTTCCACCTGTACACGCGTTAAGTATCAAAACCATATTCACTTAGGTTTTATCACTTTTAGTTTTAGATTTAGTTCATGGTATAATTTATATCTTTTCTTTAAATCTATTTTATTCTCCAATGTCATGTCATCAGTGTGATTCACTTCTGTCCATAATATGACACCATCACATTTCACTTTTAAAGGAAGTCTTAATTGGTTTTATTTCATTCACTTCTTCTTATTGTATTTACACTTTTTAGGCTTTTCGCTCTCATTAAAGATATGGTCCAATCACATTTCACTTATCAAAATAACTTTAATTGGCTTTATTTTCTTTAAAGAAGCTCCTTGCTGGTTTTACTACATATTTGATTGTTGTTTTTTTTATTGTGATCTTCACTGTATGTTATTTTTATTTATATGTTTATAAGTTAACTGATGAAGGCTGAAGAGCTGAAACATGGCCTGTGTTGAGTTAGTCTGCCTAGGACTATGTATCTACACTCAGTTTTGATCAAGACTGAATATACAGCTATCAATAAAGATATTGTTTTACACCACTTTGGATCATCTTGGTGCATTAGCCCTTCCGCTACTGAGGTTTGCTTGCGCTTTTGCATGGAAGGTTTGGTTTTCCCTTTGTTATTTGTACTTCAACTATAAAAACATCCACATTGTCTTTATCCAGTGGTGTGCTGGAGCTGGTTCACACCGGATCACTAGAGCTGGTTGTTCCATTTTGGGGAATTTAGCAAACCAGTTATTCCCCAGCACATATGGACTCTGATTGGTTGACTGGTTTGCCCTCCACAAATCTCCGTGGCCATTTTGAAGAAGCAGCAACAGTGGTAGTGGCAGACGGTAGGAAAGAGTGGGGTTCATTCCTGCCATGAAGAGGCTCCGGGAGAGGAGTGGAGGGGGATTGATACACTTGCTACTCATTGATAGGAGGGAGAGAAGGGGACAAGCTGCACATAGATGGGAAGGAAAGAAGAAGACAAGCTGCATATGGATAGAAGAGAAGGGAGAGGAGAAGGGGGAATGCTGTACATTGAGGGGAGGGAATGGATAGGAGAAGGGGGAAGGAAAAGGGGGAAATGCAGCACATGGATAGAAGGGGATGAAGAGGAGAGGGGGACAGGCTGCTCATGACTGGGAAGGAAAGGAAACGGGAACATGCTGCTCATGGATTTTTGCTTTTTTGGAAATGTACATCTTTTCTAATTTTATGTTTAGCAGACTACTGAAAAAAATGCACTTCAGGTCCAGGCACTTGTAAGGTCCATGCAGTAGTCCATGAGAAAGTGCCAGTACTCCACCAAAAAAACCAAACAAAGGGTCTTTCTCTCTTCAGGATGGGTCTGCAAGCCTGGATGGCCCAAGTGGTCCAGTATATGTTGTATTCTGCTGACTACTCCCAGGGCCCTGATTGTGGGCCGCCTTCCCACTCAGGGTGAACAAACAAATTCAGCATCCAATTGTCAGGAAGACAGATTAGTTTGTAAAGTCCACAAGATAAGATCCAACCCCTGGATTCCTTCCTTAGCAACTTAACTGTCTGTCCACAAATCATATGCAAATCAAGTCTGGAAAAATCTAGTAGATTCTTTAGTCTCTTCTCTGGTTTGGGCTCTCCCAGATTTATGAGTTCTGGGGGATGCTGACAGCGCCTCTCCTTGGGATAGTTTTCAAGCATAGCAGAGACACTATTCCCCACCCCATAGCTGTCAAACCAGAAAGCTGTAAGCTGTAACAGGTAGCTTGGAATCCCATTTTCTCACACATATTTCCATACTTTGGAATTCTACCCAATTGGCTGCATTGGAGCAGTCTATAAACTCCACTTCCGATATTTGATCCTGCCCTTGTATCTCAGGCTTCTCCACTTCCATAGGAGTAGGTTCCTCCAGCCTTTCAGGTCTTTTTAGGAACTCTTCACCCTTGAACCTGCTAGAAGCCATTATATACTGTTTGTGAATCCAGGGAGTCTCATCTTCCTCAGGGCTTCTCTCTTCACTAACCCTAACCCTGCAAGCTTTCCTGGGCATCTGTAACCTCTCCTCCCCTCCCTCCAGCTTGGGAATTCCTTGTCTACTTGTGTATTTGGTTTTTCAAGAACCCCTGCCCTTTGTGGGAAAGCAATCTTGGGAACATCCTCCTGAATATGACAGCATGCACATAAATGTATACAAAGCCAGTGAGACAAAGGGTCCATTTCACTAAAGTGCAGTACAACCTGTGCTTAACACATAATAATGTGGGAATTTACCAAGTCCAGATTTATAGTGGCATTTTTTGTAGGGCTTGTTCTTTTTTATTAGCAGGCCACGTACTAACGTTCTTATTAACGTTCGGTACCCGCAGAAAGGTAATGCAGGAGCACTTAGCACCTCCTATTTAGTAGATGTTAAGTCCTCCTGTATTAATTCCATGTTAGGCGCTTATCACATGCTAATCATAACATGCTATCCATGTCCATGCTCTACCCATGCCACACTCCTTCAATGAAAATTGTTAAAAATTAAATAACAGAGTTTAGTGCACAGAAACAGGAAAAAATATCGTGAAACACTTGAACACATTTATGCGATAACTTGTTTTCACATTTTAATTATGTATTAAGGGCTTAATGCCCTTTAGTAAAACAGCACTAAAATACCAGGATAGCGATTTTTCTTTCAGATCTGGCAAGCGAAAAAGTCACAGAAGACAATTGTGCAAGCAAAAACATGTACTTAAAGTGCAGCCTGGTTCTTAAATTTTGTCCCATGATGCTTTTCAGAGACACCGGCTATGCAGCTTTCTTTGTGTTCACATATAGTTCTCTTTTACAAACCGCAGGAGATTGAGGTCCTGTTTCATCAAGGTCTTTTCCCGTAGGCAAAGAATGGAAGACAAGCTTTTGTGAAAGAGGGCGTGAATCACAGTTGTGGAAGCAAACTGACTTGCAGGGTTTTTTTGCACTTTTTGCCAGAAATTAAAATCTGTCCCTCTTTCTCTAGTAACAGCTTGAAATCCGCCTTGGCCAGTATGTAAATTGATACCACCTTGGCAACAATATTTTCTTTCTAGTATGACTCACTATTACTTGCCCACATATCAGGATTCCTATACATCAGAGAGCCCTCTTAGAGCACTCTTGGCTTCCAAGCTCGCTTATTGATCAATTTCACTGGCTTAAAAATATACTCAAATGCAAGATCAGCTCAGAGAGGGGAGCAGTGAGATAAACTTGCAGAAAAATGAAAATAGGAATGGGAAATATGTTAGAAAACTATTTAGCACTGCTCTTGCAATCATAGAATCTCAGAAGCTGTTGGCTGATAAAAACCACATAATCCCACAAGTCTCCTCATTTGTGTATGACTGTTGTGCTGTCGCAGGTATTCTCCAATCTGTGGTTTTCACCTTCTCTTCGCCTGTTGCTACAGACCCTTTGGACTAGATTCAGTAAATGGCACTCAAAAAAAAATGTCACTGAAAAAATCCACACAGAGCGCTATTCTATAAACGGTGCTCCGAGTTCTGCGCCATTTATAGAATAGCACTTAAATTGGGGCCCTTTTTCAAAGGGCTATTGAAAAATGACCCGCGGTAGTGTAGATGCATGTTTTGGCCACACGCAGAATCATTTTTCAGCACGCCTGGAAAAAAATGCCTTTTTAAATTTTTGCCGAAAATGGACATGCGGCAAAATGAAAATTGCTGCGCATCCATTTTGTGTCTGAGACCTTACCGCCAGCTATTGACCTAGTGGTAAGGTCTCAAGTGGTAACTGGGCGGTAATGGTCTGTCTACATGTGTAAAATGATAATTACTGCCCGATTACCACCCACACGCCAGAAAATAAATATATTTTCCGGCGCGCCTACCGGACGTGCGTCAAAAATGAAATTACCGCAAGGGCCATGTGGTAGCCGGGTGGTAACTCAAAATTGATGCACATTGGGAGCACATAGACAGATGCCTACGTGACTTAGTTAAAGGGCCCCAGAGTCAGTTTCTACACCAAACTGAAAGCTGGTATAAATCCTGGCACATAAGTAAGGCACAGATCCCCAGTATTCAGTAGTACTGCATGCATCTTTAGTGAATGCCTCTAACCCACCCATGTCCCTCCCTTGGCCTTGCCCCTTTTGAGTTGCATGCTATAACATTTGCACATGAATGTTTATATAATAGCTCTTAGCAAAATGTGCAAAGAAATCCAAATTGTTTCCGAATAACACCAATTGATTGTCAGCACCCAACTAGTAGCGCTAATTAGCTTGTTAGCCAATTTAGTTGCATGCACATCTCAGGAGAGCCTGCAATTTTGCATGCCATGTACTGGATTTGGATATTTGTGTCTATCCTGTGCATGCATAAATTCTACTATTAGCTTCTACCACACCTGCTAGAGATCTCTTCCAGGTGTCCATCACCCTTTCAGTGAAAAACATATTTTCTTACAGGGTGCATGAACTTCTTTCTTTTCAGCTTCATATGATAAGCATCTGGTCCTTAAGCTTTTCATGCTATGAAAAAGGCTGCCTTCTGATATCTTATTGAAGTCTAATTGTTTGTATCGTATTTCTCCCTCACGTTTTCTTCTAAAGAGTAGATATTTATTTATTTATTTGTTGCATTTGTATCCCACATTTTCCCACCTATTTGCAGGCTCAGTGTGGCTTCCATTATGCCGTAGTGGCGGTCGCCATTATCGAAATGAGAAATACAGAGTAGTATTACATTAAAGTTCACAAGTGACAGAGTACTTTAAGCAGTCGGGTATAGAGAGTTCATTTCCGGACTGAGAAATAAAGTGGTATTGCGTTAAAGTTCAATGGTGACAGAGTAAATTAAGCAATCAATTATCGAGGGTCCAGTTTTGTCCATTTCTGGTATAAGTTTCGTTATCTGGAATTTAGGATAGATCATTGTGGTATGCCTTTTTGAACAGGTTGGTTTTTAGTGATCAGACTGTTATGACTGTTGGAAAGGGTTGGGGGAACGGGCAGGGGATAGGGAAGCCTTGTGGGGCCCTTATCCAGGTATGGGCAGCTCCTTGAAGTCACCTAGGTGCGCCAAAATTCAGTGGCAGTATCCAAATAACTAAGCAGACATAGTCAAAACTTCATTTTATTTAGCACCTTAATTCCCTCTATGTAAGACTTTTCATGCAGGCTCTGCACCATTTTGATGTCCTCCTTTTGACCTGCATCCACTTTATTAATGTCCTTCGTTACATAGAACTGGGCATAGTACTTAAGGTGGGTTCTCACAGGAGACCTGCACAGAGATAGCATTACTTCCTGTTTTCCAGTAGCAACGTGCTGCAAAGTACATTGTTTACTTGCCCTACTGCTTTTTTCATAATGATGCCTATTCACTAAGCTGTATTAATATTTTCTCGTGTGTTATTTGGTAATTAACACATGTTAATTTCCACTAATGCACATTAATCTATGTTAATACAGGTTTTAACACTGGAAAAATCAGGTGCAATTTTGTGCATAATAATAATGAGCTGTGCCAGATATAAATACATGCAAATCAGCTTATTATTATACAAATGAATTAACACAGCTTGTGGTAGGTAACCTTTTTGATGTGTTTTCCAGTCTCCATCGATGTAGAACTTTCCAACTTTCCCCCAGGAGCCTCGGCTTTCTAACACCTGAACTAATACTCTCTTGCATCATCTTAAAGGAGCAGGAGTGTCTCGGAAACTTGTGACCCACTTGTGAGAATCTTCCTGGAGGTAAAGATTAATATGGCTCCCAACATACATCTCCCCAAGGTTTGTAGTCTGGTGTAAAATAATGCATATGATCCCTCATGGTGGTCCCCTATCAACTTCCCACACACAAAAGAAGGGAATCCTTGACCTTTACTGAGACATAGCTTATCTCCCAAATCTGGTCCAGGGTTCCAAATTAGAATTTTTAATCAAAAAGCCCTGCCCCTTGATGTTCCATCACCTTTCCTGAAAATCCATGATTCCTGCCTTGGGATCTTCCAACCCTCTATTTTACCCCAAACCCAACTCATCCAAAAGGTGCAATTGCTGAAGGGGAACAGGAATGATATTCATTTAGTCCTGTCCTGTGGTGGTCATTTTAGAAATTGATGCATATTAATACCTACTGGTATGTTTTATAGACTCATTATATTCTAGGGATTCCCTCTTTAGTGTGGGTCAGATGTTTAGGGTTCTCTAGTATGGGAACTCTACACCATTTTTACATAAGAAAGTGGGTCATTGGAAAACTGCTATCTTCTTCACTTAACCTCTGGAAATGATCTGCAAGAGAGCTTTCTTTTATTCATGAAAATTGGCCCCTTTTAAAGATGGTGGACTAGGAATGGAGACCTGTCATCCCACGTTAATATAGTCAAGAAGACACAATATTTGTGGTTGCATTAACAAGCACCATAATACAATGGATTTACTAGTTGGTTGAGTTCAACTATCACAGGTTAGTAAAATCAGGGATAAGCAGGAGGATCACAATAATTCATGCTATCTTAGGAGCCCTTTTTACTAAAGCTTAGAGCATGCTACCTATGGACTTCTTAGCATTTAGCAAATACTAATTCCATTAGCGTGTGCTAAGCTTTAGTAAAAGGGTCCTTTAATGCACTTTTGTAAATAGGGCCAAATGACTGGCTTCAAACACCATATAGACCCCTCTCAATACATAATTATGCATTATTTTATATTTCTGTGCCTTCCCAATGAATAACTTTGATGATTCTTCTAATTTTTGAAAGCCTTCATTCATGTTCTCTATACCCACTGCCATATCTACCATGTTTCTACTTTTCATAGCATCATGCCAGAGCTAGAGGTACACTAGGATGCAAATAAAAGAAGTCATTTTTAAAGAATATATTTATGAGTTCTGTTTTAAAGAAAATTAATAAATATTGTTTGTTGGATTTTTAACTTTTTTTTTATTTACATTTGTACCCCACGCTTTCCCACTCATGGCAGGCTCAATGTGGCTTACATATACAGGTACTTATTTGTACCTGGGGCAATTTTTGGTTTGGTTCCAGTTTTTTGGATAAGCCTGGTTTTTATTCCCACTTCTTTTATTTTCATTATTTATCCCGTGGGATCTACTGAGTTCTCCACGTACGTGGATTCTCTTTAGACACTAGGATGCAAAGCAAGAATAGCCAGTCAAATAGGGGTGATAATGCTGCTGATGTACAGTTCCTTGGTGACCTATAACTTTGAAAAGATATATAGAAAGTAGAAGCAGTCCAGAGAATGCCAAAATGGTGCTGGGTCTATATCAAAAGTCACATCCCATGAGAACAAGGATTTAAAAATGTATACCCCAATAGAGAAGAGAAATAGGAGGAATATGATAAAGATGGTCAAATACTTCAAAATGTTTAAATGCACAATAATTCAATCTAATCCTTCTTAGCTCTGCTTTCTTTAAAATGTTTTTAAAAATTATTTATTTAGGAAATATCTTTTTATGTGATGACTTTTATTTGGGAAGGGGCTTAAAATTATTATTATTGTTTCTGCTACAATTGTAATCCCAACTTTTTATTACTGGTCAGCTTCTTGGTAATGTACTCCTGCTCTGAACTCTATAGCAGTTCATAAAAGCATAACGTAATATAACATAACATAACCTTTTCTAGAGAACAGAATCAGTGCATAAACATTGCCATACTGGGATAGACTGAAGGTCAATCAAGCCTAGTATCCTGTTTCCAACAGTGCCCAGTCCAAGTCACAAGTACTTGGCAGCAGAAGCGTAGCTAGGTTTTGATGTCAGAGGGAGCAGAACTTTGGTAAAATAGGTGCCGGTGCAAGACTGCAGGCCCAATTTGCATAGGCACCATTTCATTCAAAGTCCATTTGGGGGAGCGGTTTCTCCCCTTGAACCCCCACCAAGCTACATCTCTGCTTAGCAGGATCCCCCAAGACAAGTCATTCCTTGCTAGTCTTTACAGATTAATAAGGGGTCCTTTTACAAAGGCGTACTGAAAAGTGGCTTGCGGTAGTATAGGCACGGGTTTTGGATGCGCTCAGAATCATTTTTCAGTGTGCCTGTAAAAAAAGGTCTCTTTTTCCTCCCAAATGGATGTGCGGCAAAAACAAAATTGCCGCACGTCCATTTTGGGTCTCTGACCTTACCACCAGCTATAGACCTGGCAGTAAGCACCTACGCATGTCAGATGCCACTTGGCATGCGACCGCTACACATGTCTGAAAATAAAAATGATTTTTCAGATGCGTGTAGATTATGTGCGCCAAAAATGAAATTACAGCAAGAGCCATGGGGTAGTCGGGCAGCCAGTTCATTTTGGCGTGAGTTGGGTGCGCGTGGAGGGGCATAATTGAACAGGGCACCCAGGTTTTCTGAGGATGTCCTCGCAGGACGTCCCGCGAAGGGGCGGGGAAACCCGCATTATCGAAACACGATGGACGTCCATCTTTCGTTTCGATAATACGGTTGGGGACGCCCAAATCTCAACATTTAGGTCGACCTTAGAGATGGTCGTCCTCGGTTTTCAGCAATAATGGAAACTGAGGACGCTCATCTCAGAAACGACCAAATGCAAGCCATTTGGTCGTGGGAGGAGCCAGCATTCGTAGTGCACTGGTCCCCCTCACATGCCAGGACACCAACCGGGCACCCTAGGGGGCACTGCAGTAGACTTCACAAATTGCTCCCTTACCTTGCTTGCTGAGCCCCCCAAAACCCACTCCCCACAACTGTACAACACTACAAAAGCCCTAAGGGGTGAATGGGGGGCACCTACATGTGGGTACAGTGGATTTCTGGTGGGTTTTGGAGGGCTCGCTGTTTTCTCCACAAACGTAACAGGTAGGGGGTATGGGTTTGGGTCGCCTGTCTGAAGCGCACTGCAGTACCCACTAAAACAGCTCCAGGGACCTGCATGCTGCTGTCAGGGAGCTGGGTATGACATTTGAGGCTGGCATAGAGGCTGGCAAAAAATATTTTTGAAGTTTTTTTTAGGGTGGGAGGAGGTTAGTGACCACTGGGGAAGTAAGGGGAGGTCATCCCCAATTCCCTCCGGTGGTCATCTGGTCAGTTTGGGCACCTTTTTGAGGCTTGGTCGCAAGAAAAAATGGACCAAGTAAAGTCGGCCAAGTGCTCGTCAGGGACGCCCTTCTTTTTCCATTATCGGCTGAGGACGCCCATGTGTTAAACAAGCCCCAGTACCGCCTTCGGTATGCTTCCAACATGCCCCTGTGAACTTTGGTCGTCCCCGCGATGGAAAGCAGTTGAGGACGCCTAAAATCGGCTTTCGATTATGCCGATTTGGGCGACCCTGGGAGAAGGACGCCCATCTTCCAATTTGTGTTGAAAGATGGGCGCCCTTTTCTTTTGAAAATAAGCCTGATAGGCAGCTATGCGGCTTAGTAAAAGGGGCCTCTAATTTTTCCATTGAGAAAATCTTTGAAATTATTATGCTTTATATTAAACTCTACACTTTCTTTCAAAATTCATGTGAATTGTGTGAGAAAGAAATGTTTTGTGACTTTAAGAATACTGCAAAGAATTAGACATTTATTCCTTCTTTAGCATTTTCAACTATCAGTAGAAACATAACTGTTGACCCAGTTGGACTATTGTAATATCATTTATAATGGTTGCTCAAATTTAGTTTTGAAGAAATTTCAAACATTACAAAACACAGCAGCTCGTTTGATGTACTTAGCAATATATATATATATATATATATATATATATATATATATATATATACACACATACACATATACATACATACATACATACATATATATGATAGAGCTTCTCCAATACATCTAAAACTATATTGGCTGCCTATATGAAAATGTGGGCTTTTTGAACTATGTACTATGATTTTTTAAAATTTTCATGCTCAGGTTCTATTCTACATGTTCAATTACTTATTCCATTGTTAGGTACCCAAGGTAGAGCCACTTGAAATCTCTATAAACTCAATTTTCCTGGTAATAAAGAGATTAGATATAAAAAAAATTATTTAAACAGTCTCTTCCATTCCAGAAGGCTAAAACCTGGAACTCCTTACCACTTGGCCTAAGGTTGTGTAAGAACTATATGACATTTCGATGACACCTTAAAATGATTTTATTTCAGAAAGTTTTTAATTGTTGTGATTGACAATTCTGTTGAGATTATTTTATTATGTTGGCGTTGTAATTCCTAGTAATGACTAGCTTCTATATGTTATCCACAGTGAACTCCAGAAGTATCTAGCAGAAAGTAAGTTTTATTATTGTATTGTATTGTATTGTATAGATACATGCTGCTTATCCCAGAAATAAGTAGTGGATTTTCCCCAAATCCACCTTAATAATGGTTTGTGGACTTTTCTTCTGGGAACTTGCCCAAGCATTTTTTAAAACCCTGCCATGCTAATGGCTTTTACCACATTTTCTGGCAATGAATAAGAGGTCACAGTATGTGTCACCTATATAGTAGACCTAGGAGCAATCTCAAACAATATTTCTTCACAGAAAGAATGGTGGATGTATCGAATTGTCTTCCAGTACGAGTGAAGGATATAAAAATAATGCAATTCAAAAAAAGCAAGAGATTATCACAAAAGTTCCAAAGTATGAACATACTAGGGGACAGTCATATATCTGTCCTTTTCTGAAAGTAAAACTTATGGCTCTCATTTTACAAGCCCTATTAGCACTTGAGACATGCATGCTCGCCTCAGTTCCTGCATAGCAGTATCCTACTGACACTTGGAAAGCGACGCACCCGCTAAAGTCAATGCAAGTTAAGTAGATACCAGGTCATAAGTTTTTGAAACTGTATTTTTAAATTGTTTTAGCTGGTATACTACTATATAATGGAGTGGAGGTAGGGAGTGCTATGATGGTGGTAATGGTGTTTTTACATATCTCGAGTCTTCGGGTCGCAGTAAAACACCAAAACAACTGAGCAAATATATATATTTTTTGCACAATACGTTTTCCTATATACCATACATTTAGTTTAGGTTGTGGCTTATATTTATCTTTGGTTCCTGTAAAAATTTCCATAACCAGTTATCTGCCAGCACATCCCCAGTTATCTGCTGGCTTTGTATCCATCGATATTATATATGTTTATTTTTGTAACATAAACGCCCATTTCTCCTGTATTTTAGAACAGGCTGTACATTAGCAGATTTAGGGATCCTTTTACTAAGGTGTGCTGAAAAATAGCCTGCAGTAGTGTAGACGCATGTTTTGGGCACGCACAGAATTATTTTTCAGCGCACGTACAAAAAATGGCTTTTAATTATTTTTACTGAAAATGGACATGCGGCAAAATGAAAATTGCCGCGCGTCCATTTTGGGTATGAGACCTTACTGCCAGCCATTGACCTAGTGGTAACCGGGCGGTAATGACCTATGCACGTCAAATGCCACTTGGCGCACGTCCGAAAATAAAATTACTTTTCGGATGTGGGTATCAGACATGTGCCAAAATTGAAATTACTGCAAGAGCCATGGGATAGCCGGGCGGTAACTCCATTTTGGTACGCATTGGCTGCACATAGACGCTTACACGGCTTAGTTAAAGGGCCACTTAGTCGTCGATAATACACTGAAACCTTCTGCTCAGTGTGCTGCTGTGGCTAGGAAAGCGAATAGAATGTTGGGTATTATTAGGAAAGGTATGGAAAACAGGCGTGAGGATGTTATAATGCCGTTGTATCGCTCCATGGTGCGACCACACCTTGTGTATTGTGTTCAATTCTGGTCGCCGCATCTCAAGAAAGATATAGTAGAATTGGAAAAGGTGCAGCGAAGGGCGACTAAAATGATAGCAGGGATGGAACGACTTCCCTATGAAGAAAGACTAAGGAGGCTAGGGCTTTTCAGCTTGGAGAAGAGATGGCTGAGGGGAGACATGATAGAGGTATATAAAATAATGAGTGGAGTGGAACAGGTGGATGTGAAGCGTCTGTTCACGCTTTCCAAAAATACTAGGTCTAGGGGGCATGCGATGAAACTACAGTGTAGTAAATTTAAAACAAATCGGAGAAAATTTTCTTCACCCAACGCATAATTAAACTCTGGAATTCGTTGCCGGAGAACGAGATGAAGGCGGTTAGCTTAGCAGAGTTTAAAAAGGGGTTAGACGGTTTCCTAAAGGACAAGTCCATAAACCGCTACTAAATGGACTTGGGAAAATCCACAATTCCAGGAATAACATGTATGGAATACTTGTACGTTTGGGAAGCTTGCCAGGTGCCCTTGGCCTGGATTGGCCGCTGTCGTGGACAGGATGCTGGGCTCGATGGACCCTTGCTCTTTTCCCAGTGTGGCATTACTTATGTAAAATATTTGTGGAACTGCAGGTGCACTGACCTGTATGTCAGAATTCCTAAAATGGCATGGTATACTTTAGAATAACACTTCATTCAATGCATTTGTCAGTTAATACAAGAATAAAATTTAAAAGTATTTACAGCTGGCTTGCCAATACATTTTATTTAATTCCCTTCAATCTAGTATACAATATCTGTTCTCTCTACGGAAAACCAGTGCTATCTCAGACGGCTGCACTTTAGTATTACGTCTAAAATCTTGTAATGTAATTAATAAACCATTTCATTCCATTTATTTACTTTCCCAATTCTATTTAGTCAATTTTCCTGCAATGGAAGGAATCTAGTACATAATCCACTCCTAACAGCTAAAGTTTCAACAAAAAAGAAAATCGTCTTGGTTGGTATTTGAACACTAAAATAGCTCATCTTAAATCAGATCTAAAAATACAAAGTGTGACTGCAAAAATCATATTTAAGTTTAAAAACAGATGGTGTGGCATTACTTCTATTTTTGAAAATGTTCAAATGCTGCCTGTATTCCAGTCCACTAAATTAGCCTAACGAGAGTTTTGGTAGTAAATGTAATGTTAGTAGATAAACATCTGTTTAGCATCATCTGCCATTTGTGAAAGTCAGCATTTTCTTTTTTTATCCACAGTGTCAAGATCGGGTGGCAAAATGAGATAGATGGACATTGTATACTGGGAAAATAAGGAAAAGACGAAATATAGAGGAATAGAAACTTGCAATTTCAAGAATTATTTTTTTACTTAAAAGTAAAATATATATTTCTATTTGGTACAAAGCAGACTATGGTATTATTTTCTGAAACATATTTTAGATGTATTTTTAAAAAGCTGTCTGATAGTTCTCACAATTATGTGTCCCTTTAACACCCAGATTCTATATAGCGTGTCTAGAGATCTGCGCCGAAATCTAAGTATATTCTATAAAAATGCGCGTAACTTAATTGGCTTAACAAGCTAATCAGCGTTATGTACTTATTACTCTTTCCAAAAATACTAGGACTAAATCAGAGAAAATATTTCTTCACTCAACGTGTAATTAAACTCTGGAATTTATTGCCAGAGAATGTGGCAAAAGCAGTTAACTTAGCAGGGTTTAAAAAAAGGTTTGGATAGCTTCCTAAGAGGTCCTTTTACAAAGGCGCGCTGAAAAATGGCCTGCGGTAGTATAGGCGCAGGTTTAGGGTGCATGCAGAATCATTTTTCAGTGCACCTGTAAAAAAGTCCTCTTTTGTTTCCCCTGAAAATGGACGTGTGGCAAAATCAAAATTACCACGCGTCCATTTTGGGTCTCAGACCTTACCACCAGCCATAGATCTAGCGGTAAAGAATTTGGCCGGTAAGGACCTACGCACATCAGATGCCACTTGGCGTGCATCCACTAGGCGTGTCCAAAAATAAAAATGATTTTTCAGACGTGCGTAGTGGACGCGTACCAAAAATGAAATTACCGCAAGAGCCACGTTGGGCATGCGTAGGTGCCTACACGGCTCAGTAAAAGGTGCCCTAAAAGTCCATAAGCCATTATTAAAATGGACTTGGGAAAATCCACTGTTTATTTCTAGGATAAGCAGCATAAAATGTATTGTACTTTTTTGGGATCTTGCTAGGTACTTGTGACCTGGATTGGCCACTGTTGGAAACAGGATACTGGGCTTGATGGACCTTCAGTCTGTCCCAGTATGGTAACACTTATGCATTTATGAACTTATGTACTTATGTACTAACAGTACTTAACAAGCAATAATGAGCAATATTTGGCAATAATGATACTGAGGAGATGGAAGAGAATTCAGAAATTCTGAAACCCCCACCAAGCCTGTCTTTCTTGCAATTGGGGATTATAATTAGGAAACATTTATGGTTTGGCATTTCTGAAGTGCCGGTGTATATGATCTTGAACTTATGTACTTATGTACTAACAGTACTTAACAAGCAATAATGAGCAATATTTGGCAATAATGATACTGAGGAGATGGAAGAGAATTCAGAAATTCTGAAACCCCCACCAAGCCTGTCTTTCTTGGAAGTGGGGATTATAATTAGGAAACATTTATGGTTTGGCATTTCTGAAGTGCCAGTGTATATGATCTTGAGAGACAAGTAACAGTTCCAGAATTTTGGTCTGGTGATCTGGCAATAGCACAGTTCTGGATCTACCTGGATTGAGCATGAATTGAGTTGTTTCTGGCCCTAGATAAAACAATTCTTTTGCAACTTTGAAGATTAACTCTAGAACTCTTACTAAGTGGTGCCACTGCAGCTCCTTGTGACCCTAGGCAAGTCATTCAGACTTCGATTGCCCCATGTACAAAAAAAGTACCTGTGTATAATATGTAAACCACTTTGATTGTAACCACAGAAAGACAGTATATCAAATCCCATCCCCTTTCCCTTTCCCTAGAACATTAGTTCTGAATAACTGAGAAGAATAGAAACAATTACTTATTTAAATTGTCTTCTTGCTGTTGTAAAAACCCACAAATATTCTGCCTTAGCAGATGCAAACCACTGTGAACACCATCCTGGTGTGAGGAATGTTTTTATGTAGGTGTATTTCAACATCTACAAAACACCTTAAATGTCACTCAAATCCCTTATATGCCTATAAATAGGACAGTGGCAATTATTTTTGTTAAAAAAATATTCTGTATCTTAGTCTTATTGGATAGATTACTGACACTGTTGTACTTAAAGAAGGGTTATTTTCAATATGGGCATTTGTAGAGAGTGACACTATTAAGTTAAGGATGGTATAGAATTAGGCAAGATAAAAGTTCTTCAGGAAACAAAATGAACTGTGGAATCTTTATGAACAAATATTCTATGAAAAGAGTATAACAGTGGGTGTATACTACCATCTACCTATTGAGAATAAAGCAATAGACAGTTACTTCAAGTTCTATATATGTCCCTCAAAATTGCGTGTGCAGATTTGGGAGCAAGCCAGATTTGTGTGTGCAATTTAATTGAATAACAGGTCAGTTAGCACCAATAATTGGGTGCTAATAATTATCGGCGTTAATTGGCAACAATTTGAATTTACATACACATCTTCCTAGTAGGGATTCTATAAAGAGACGTTCAAACATTTTCATGCACTGGACATGAGGTGGCATGGACAGGTCGGGGCATTCCTAGAATTTGCAAGCAGTGTTATAGAATATGGTAGATTTTAGGCATGAGGATTTATGCCAGGTTTCAGTTTGTATAAATCCTTGTGTCCAAAATTGGGTGTGGATCTTAGTGCTATGCATTATTCTATAAATGGCATCCAACTTGGAGCACCGTTTATAGAATATCACTTAGTGCTCATTTTTTTCGGCATCCAAATTTGGGTGTCATTTACTGAATTTTAGCCTTTAAACACTAACAGCAATTAGGCAAATAGAATTGACTAACACAATATTAATGGATGATATCAATTACATCAATACTGACTGAATAAATATCTTACCAGGACATATTAGAGAAGTAACATTTGTAGTCAATTTACTTCTTGCTGCACTATCCTCATTTGGGTTCCAGGGCTCTGTCCTCTCCTGGTTCTCCTCTTATCTCTCCCACCGTACCTTCAGAGTACATTCTCATGGATCTTCCTCCACCCCCATCCTGCTCTCTGTTGGAGTTCCTCAGGGATCTGTCCTTGGACCTCTTCTTTTTTCAATCTACACCTCTTCCCTGGGCTCGCTGATCTCATCTCATGGTTTCCAATACCATCTTTATGCTGACGACACCCAGCTGTATCTCTCCACACCAGACATCACTGCGGAAACCCAGGCCAAAGTATCGGCCTGCCTATCCGACATTGCTGCCTAGATGTCCAACCGCCACCTGAAACTGAACATGGCCAAGACCAAGCTCATTGTCTTTCCACCCAAACCCACTTCTTCTCTCCCTCCACTCTCTATTTCAGTCAACAACACCCTCATCCTCCCCATCTCATCTGCCCGCAACCTCGGAGTCATCTTCGACTCCTCCCTCTCCTTCTCTGCCCATATCCAGCAGACAGCCAAGACCTGTCGCTTCTTTCTCTATAACATCAGCAAAATTCGCCCCTTCCTCTCTGAGCACACCACCCGAACTCTCATCCACTCTCTCATCACCTCTCGCCTTGACTACTGCAACCTATTCCTCACTGGCCTCCCACTTAACCATCTATCCCCCCTTCAATCCATTCAGAACTCTGCTGCCCGTCTTATATTCCGCCTAGACCGATATGCTCATATCATCCCTCTCCTCAAGTCACTTCACTGTCTTCCGATCAGGTACCGCATACAGTTCAAGCTTCTCCTACTAACCTACAAATCCACTCAATCTGCAGCCCCTCATTACCTCTCTATCCTCATCTCCCTTTATGCTCCTACCCGTAACCTCCACTCACAGGACAAATCCCTCCTCTCAGTACCCTTCTCCACCACCGCCAACTCCAGGCTCCGCCCTTTCTGCCTCGCCTCACCCTATGCTTGGAATAAACTCACTGAGCCCATACGCCAAGCCCCTCCCTGCCCATCTTCAAATCCTTGCTCAAAGCCCACCTCTTCAATGTCGCTTTCAGCACCTAACCATTGTACCTCTATCCAGGAAATCTAGACTGCCCCCAATTTGATTGACTGCACTTTTTTGTCCTTTAGATTGTAAGCTCCTTTGAGCAGGGACTGTCCTTCTTTGTTAGATTGTACAGTGCTGCGTAACCCTGGTAGCACTTTAGAAATGTTAAATAGTAATAGTAGTAGTAGATGCAATAAATGGCTGTTTATCGTTCAGATGTGTTTCACAAGATACATGGAGGTTAGGTCCAGAGTAAAATGATAATTTTGTAGAGGGCCAGGGAATCTGCAATGTGTTTTGAGGCACTGTCCTTAACGGTTCATGGAACATTTTGTTTCTTACAAATATCCATCTGTTGCGATCTGGAGGCCTTAAAAAACAAATTTCAACATCTCAAGCTCAAACACCTGGCATTCCTGGGCCACCTCTATCAAGAAGTCTTGGCTCTAAAGGACGTCAATCTGATAAAGTGGACCTTTTTGTTTTTACATAACAAAAGGTATATTTGTGGGGCTAATTTTAAGGGGCCATGACATGCCTGATAGCACTTTTTGCCACATACTTCGTTGTCAATAGGATACAGTGCATGTCATTTGACTTTGGTCATGATATGATTAATCTAAGTACAGTGTGTAGGAAATTTGTTTTAGGTGAGCAGCAGGAATAGCACAGTGCAGATGTAAAAGACAACAACATTCTAACCACAAAACTTTTGACATGAAATATACCTCTTCTGTGCCAAATTACATCAATTAAACAAGTTGCCAGTTTCATTGCCTTCAGGTAAGCAACATGTGGTTTCTAGACCTATACGAAAAAGTTGCTATTTCCTGCTTCTTTGTTGCTTAAAGATTTGCCATCAGTTGACACCTAGCATTGTCAACTGATGCCAGATCTTTGGGTACTTACATCTGTATTCTATAGACATCTCTTCTCTATCTGTACCTACATCCCTGTAATCTCTGTGAGAGTAAATAGTAGAGTTCTAGTAAGAAGATCTCATGAAAATCTACAGGAATTGTTGACTTCTTTTTATTATCACATATTTGTTTTTCACATCACTTAGATAATATTTGCAATTTTGGGTTTTTGTTTTGTTTTTTTGCATTGCCATACTGGGACAGACTGACGTTCCATCAAGCCCAGCATCCTGTTTCCAACAGTGGCCAATCCAGGATACAAGTACCTGGCAAGATCCTAAAACAGTACAATACATTTTATGCTGCTTATCCTTGAAATAAGCAATGGATTTTCCTTGAGTCCATTTAATAATGGCTTATGGACTTTTGTTTTAGGAAGTTATGCAAACCATTTTTAAAACCCTGCTAAGCTAACTGCTTTTACCACATTCTCTGGCAATGAATTCTAGAGTTTAATTACACGTAGAGTGAAGAAATATTTTCTCCAATTTATTTTAAATGTACTACTTTGTAGCTTCATTGCGTGCCCCCTAATCCTAGTACTTTTGGAAAGATAAACAAGTGATTCACATCTACCCGTTCCACTCCACTCCACTCATTATTTTATAGACCTCTATCATATCTCCCCTCAGCTGTCTTTTCTCCAAGCTAAGGAGCTCTAGCATCTTTAGCCTTTCCTCATAGTGAAGTCGTCCCAACCGCTTTATCCTTTTTGTCTTACCTCATGCTGGACCTCTTACCATTAAGAGTTTATTCTGGCTGGTGAACTAGATGCACTAAGGAAGTAAATCTGTAAGGCTCTGCGTAAAGTTAAGTGGCAACTATATGCATAAATGATGGTATTGTCACTGACATACGTATGTTGACAGATATGTGTGGGATATGCGCTATGAGATAATTATATAACTATATGCTCCCTGTTAGGCACACCAATGCTGCATGGGGAGTGCTTATTCTACAACAGCACTTGAAACCCTCCAGGTCACACTAATCCAATGATTCACACTTTTGGGAGGATTGTTTGGAAAGAAATTGAACTATTGGAGAATAAAAACAAATGACCTTTTTCAATTTAACTTAGAATGAAAAGAAAGCGAATGAATCATTGAAAGATGACACAAATATTGCCATCAAACAAGTGGATAAAGGGTGTGCAATTGTTGCTATGAATAAAAAGACTGTGAGGTCTTTTTATGAAGCTGTTTTTGACATGCTCCGAGGCCCCCTTTTACTGCAGCAGGCAAAAGGCATTTTTTTTAAAGAAATGGAGGTACGGTAAGTGAAGCACTTGCCATGCGCCCATTTCAGGTGGCGGTATGGTCTCCTGTGTTACCCTGGCAGTAACTGGGCAATGTAAGGCTCTGCACAATCACCGCTGGGTACATACTGGTGCTACAAAAATAAAAACTGCTATGGTAGCCCAGCGGTACTTCCCTTTTAGCAAGCGGAAAACCACCACTTTGTAAAAGGTTCAAGATGACAGTTTTTATAGACCACTGTAGAGTGATCCAACTAATGCTTGAAAATAAAATAGATTCTCTTTTGGAGACGGGCAGACAGGCAGGATTTCCGACCACAAGAGAGTGTACCTTTTTGCACTTCCTTTTCCAAGAATCCCTGTAATATATGTATTACCAAAGATTCATAAATTATTGGTGAATCCACCTGGAAGACCCATTGCTCTGGCAATTGGTTCTGTACTGGAACTATTATTTAAATTTGTTGACACATTCCTCTAGCCATTGATCCTCAAGATTCCATCCTATACATGTGATTCTACTCGTGTTATAAAATATTTTGCAGAACACCGCACTGACAAATAAGGAAATTCTTTTAGGGGTCCTTTTACTAAGCCACAGCAAAAAGGGGCGTGTGGCAGGCCAGTTTTTACCGCGTATGCAAAAAATGGCATTTTTAATGGGACGGGAAAAGGGCATGCAGTACCAACTCAACCACCAAGAAAATGTTCTTCTCTCTCTCTGGAGGCTAAAATGATTAAAGCCTTATTTCCCAAGAGAAGTCTTTTGTAATTTAGTCCGATCACTAGTTTTAAGTCGAATCGATTACTGCAATGGCATATACGCAGGGTGCAGAGACCTACTTCTCAAAAAACAACAAATTGCCCAAAGCACAGCAGTTCGACTTATCTTTGGAGCATCAAAGTTCACCAGTTCCAGACCACTCCGTGAGAGGTTACACTGGCTTCCTGTGCAGGAGCGAATAACTTTTAAAATTTGCTCCCTAGTCCATAAGATCCTCTACGGAGCAGCTCCAGCATATATGGATGCCCTTGTCAACTTACCACCAAGGAATTCGCTTAGATCTTCTCGTTCATACTTAAACCTCCATTACCCTGCGTGTTCTGGTCTCAAGTACAAAACCACATATGCTTCCACCTTTTCCTATATCAGCACTCATTTGTGGGATACATTACCTAAATCTGTAAAAACGGTTCAAGATCATCTGACTTTCAGGAAGTCTCTCAAGACCTACTTATTTGGGCAAGCTTACCCTAAAGATCCCGTCCTGCCACTGTGATTCCTGGACTCCAACTCCTCTAAAGATCTTGTGGGCTGAACTACTTTCTCCTGCCCCTGTACCTTTCTGCCCCTCGTATCACTTTCCATTTATTCTACTTTCCTGTTTATTAATTCAATGTTGTAAGCCACATTGAGCCTGCCAATGGTGGGAAATTGTGGGGTATAAATGATATAAATAATAATAAATAATAAAACTAGCCTGAGTCCTTAACGCCACCCATTGATCTCGTGGTAAGGGCTCATGCGCTACATGCACGGTGACCGGTCAGCAAGTGCCAACTGCCAATTACCGCTGGAAATGCCGCACGTGGGAGAAAATAAATAAATCATCCAGGTGTTATAGGAACATGGCAAATCTGTAATTACTGCCAGGGGGGTGTGGTAGACTGGCAGTCTCATTTTGGCGTGTGCTGCATGCACGTAGAGCCCAATGCGCCTTTGTAATAGGGCCCCTTAGTGACTTAAGATATTGAGTCACTTTATACTAACATTCCTCAGACAGAAGCATTAGAAATGATTAGAGAAGCACTGAGTAAAAGGATCACAAATTTAAGAATATCCATGGAGTATATAGTAGAATTTGCAACATTAGTATTAGAAAAAAACTTATTTTTACTTTGAAAGCTGTTTTTATAAACAGATTAAAGGTACACCTATGGGGGGGCCACCATGACCCCCTCCAAAGCTAATCTGTATGTTGTGAATCTTGAAAAAGAAGATATTTTTGTGGCATAAGAACACTGATGACATTCTGATGGTTTAGAATTGTTGGCGCGATGTACTTTTAGCTTTTTTATCCATGGTTCTATACCAGGGATCTCAATTTGAAGTTTCAACTAAACTATAGTAAGGATGAGGTTTCCTTTTTAAATATTGAGATCAAATATGAGAAGGGTATATTCAAGATTACCTTGAGGGGCATAATCGAATGGGACGCCCAAGTTTTCCTGAGGACGTCCTCGCAGGATGTCCCGCCAAGGGGCGGGGAAACCCATATTATCGAAACAAGATGGGCGTCCATCTTTCGTTTCAATAATACAGTCGGGGACGCCCAAATCTCAACATTTAGGTCGACCTTAGAGAAGGTTGTCCTTAGAGATGGTCGTCCCCGGTTTTCGCCGATAATGGAAACCGAGGACGACCATCTCAGAAATGACCAAATGCAAGCCCATTGGTCATGGGAGGAGCCAGCATTCGTAGTTCACTGGTCCCCTTCACATGCCAGGACACCTACCGGGCACCCTAGGGGGCACTGCAGTGGACTTCACAAATTGCTTCCAGGTGCATAGCTCCCTTACCTTGTGTGCTGAGCCCCCCAAAACCCACTCCCCACAACTGTACAACACTACCATAGCCCTAAGGGGTGAAGGGGCACCTACATGTGGGTACAGTGGGTTTCTGGTGGGTTTTGGAGGGCTTGCTGTTTCCCCCACAAACGTAACAGGTAGGAGGGGGTATGGGCCTGGGTTGCATGTCTGAAGTGCACTGCAGTACCCACTAAAATGGCTCCAGGGACCTGCATACTTCTGTCAGGGAGCTGGGTATGACATTTGAGGCTGGCATAGAGGCTGACAAAAAATATTTTTTAAGTTTTTATTTTAGGGTGAGTAAGGGGAGGTCATCCCCAATTCTCTCTGGTGGTCATCTGGTCAGTTTGGGCACCTTTTTGAGGCTTGGTCGCAAGAAAAAATAGACCAAGTAAAGTTGGCCAAGTGCTCAGTCGGGGATGCCCCTCTTTTTTCCATTATCAGCTGAGGACGCCCATGTGATAAGCATGCCAGAGTCCCACCTTTGCTATGCTTCCGGCATGCCCCCAGGAACTTTGGTCATCCCCATGACGGAAGGCAGTTGGGGATGCCCAAAATCGGCTTTCGATTATGCCGATTTGTGTCGAAAGATGGGCGCCCTTCTCTGTCGAAAATAAGCCTGCTTGTATCATAAATCTACAGATGTGAACAAGGTTCTGAACTACAAGAGTTGTCGCAACTCAGTGCTCACTGTAATCTACCCTATAGTCAGTTTCTCAGAATTAAAAAGCTGGGGTGATGACTGCTAGATATTATGATCGAGGCTACCCAGTCAAACACACTAAGGAAGGTCTTATTAGAGCAGGACAACAAAATAGGAGTTTTCTTATGACTGTCTGACTGAAAAGAACTCAGGATAAAATAGGCTGTACCTTATTTTATGACCACCTCTCCCATGACATCATTTGCATACTCAGAAAATATTGGTCCATTGTTTAGTCCATTCCGCACTTTGCTGATGAAGATATAATGGTAGCCTTCAAAAGACATAGAAATCTAAAAGATATTCTTGCATCATCAGTGCTTCCGGTACCTCTGAAAAAAGATATTATTTGGGGATGTTTTCCCTGTCACAATTGTTCTGTTTGTCACATGAATTTAAAATCCGAAGTTTTTGTACATCCAGTTTCTGGTGATAAATACAAATTAAGACATTATTCCAATTGTAAGGCCGAACGAGTTATATATGCAGTCATTTGCCCTTGTAAACTATTATACATTGGTAAGGCTATGAGAGCTTTAAATAAACACATTACAGACACAGAAGTGCTATAAAAAGAAAGATACCTGAGAAAACTCTCGTGGAGTATATGCACGCTAAGCAATATAAACTTGATGACTTAAGGTTCATTGTATTATATAAAATAAATCCACATTGGAGAGGTTAATTTATTTATTTATTGGGATTTATTAACCACCGTTATGAAGAGATTCACCCAAAGCAGTGTACAGTAGGTACAGTTTAACATCAAACTTACAATTCTGTTAACAACATAAAAATAGTAAAATGTACAAGTACAAACATAAATGTAGTAAAATATTTCCTCCTTCTGATCTTCGAGTTGAAATCAATCTGGGCCATTCCACTGTTTTATTAGCCTTTCTACTAGCAGACTCCCAGAGTGGAGGAGTGGCCTAGTGGTTAGAGTGGTGGACTTTGGTCCTGGGGAACTGGGTTCGATTCCCACTGCAGGCACAGGCAGCTCCTTGTGACTCTGGGCAAGTCACTTAACCCTCCATTGCCCCATGTAAGCCGCATTGAGCCTGCCATGAGCGGGAAAGTGCAGGGTACAAATGTAACAAAAATAAAATAGATACTATTGGAGATTCTACATGGAATGTTGCTATTCCACTAGCAACATTCCATGTGAACATTCCATGTGGAAGCCTGCGCGGCCACATTGGTGATCTGCAAGGGCCGACTTCTACATGGAATGTTGCTAGTGGACATTCCATGTAGAATCTCAAATAGTAGCAACAGTGAAGGAGTGGCCTAGTGCTTAGGGTGGTGGACTTTGGTCCTGAGGAACTGAGTTTGATTCCCACTTCAGGCACAGGCAGCTCCTTGTGACTCTGGGCAAGTCACTTAACCCTCCATTGCCCCAGGTACAAATAAATACCTGTATATAATATGTAAGCCACATTGAACCTGCTATGTGTGGGAAAGCACAGGGTACAAATGCAATAAAAATAAATTCTCAAGCTGCTACAATTGGTATAGATACTATTTGGCTAACTTAATAGCTCTGCTGTGGAAGACCTCATTTAATACGGTTTGAGTGGCCAGCAACTGGGTCTTATTGTGGGCAGATACTGATAGACAGTTATTGCAGGCAGAACAAGGGTTCATATTTAAATATGATATTGTCGCACCAAAAGGCTTGAATTAGGAATCTGATCTTTCTGTATTTTTGAACTCACCAAATAGGACACTGGTTCTGAAGTAGTGACCACACATTTTATTACTATATGTGACTTCTGTGGTTTTAACACATTGTTTTACCAAAATCTTTGAATGTCATTGATATCCAAATACTGTGTCACGTACTGTTCTATCCGGACATACAGCGCTGACCACAATCCAGATACCTGTGCTAAATATCCAGATTTTATTTAATCTCTGTAATATCAGCATTTAAATACTGAATATCAGACTGTTATTCATTTCTTTATATCAACTGCTCATTAAAAGCATCACCGTTAAGCTGATAATCAGATAAATGAGTTACAATTAACTGGCCATTGCCTCATGATCATTTACTTATCCAATTATATTTAAAAGGCAATTCACCTAAATGCTAGTTTCATTCCATGGCCTCTTGAGATACCTGAAAGAGGAGTTTAGTCAGAGGAAAGTAAACTTTGCACCAAACCATTACCCTGATCTTGAATCAAGAAAGCTACTTTGTTTGCTGTAATCAATGCCAATAATAAGCAATGTTCCTGGCACATCATCACCAGTAAATTCAATGCTGTACACCACAATAATAGACTGAACCTAAAAATATACTCATTTCTCTCTCTCCTAAAGGTAACTATGGAGGCCTTTTACTTGGTCTGGGATTTTACTAAAGTGCAAAAATTAGCAGGGGGATAGGGGTTCTACCAGCAAGTTCTCTACCATGCTTTAAGTGTATTCAGTTTTAGCACCAACAGCAATGGCAACACTGTATGGTAAAGTACTATATACTGATTATAATATGCAGTCCATATCCACTTCCTACCCATGCCCCACCCCATAACAGGCTATCAGGACAATTCTATAAGCTGGTGCCTAGACGTATGCACCTCTTACAAGTATCAAAGGTGTCATTAATTGACAGGCACCTGTGTGTTATTCTATAAGTGCCTGACTGTAAGGGGCGTGCATATGAGCGGAGCACGAGTGGACCATAGACATGTCTCCCGATTACTACTACTACTACTACTACTACTATTTAGCATTTCTATAGCGCTACAAGGCATACGCAGCGCTGCACAAACATAGAAGAAAGACAGTCCCTGCTCAAAGAGCTTACAAGATTACACATGTAGTTAACAGAATACAATTATTTATGCACCTCAGTTGGTGAACATAGGCAAGCCAGCTTATTCCTGCCATTGACATGGTGTAAGAAGAACTGCCTAAACATGGGTACTCCAAGCCTGACACACGATAGCATTCTGTCATATAATTGGCACTAAGCACATGGCATTGGGGCGCCTAGATTGAGGTGCCAATTTATAGAACTGCCCTGTATGTAGTTACCCCCAGATTCTATATAAGGTGTTGTGAGTTGCGTGCATTAAATTGAGTGCACACCCGATTCACATTGGCAAATTACTTGAGCAACAAGCCAATCAATGCTAACTGACTGATAATGACCAATTATCAGCACTAATTGGCAATAATTGGAATTTACATGTGCATCTTTTTAGGCATATTCTAAAAACAGGTGCACGTAAATTCTAATGTGTGTAGCTGAAAAGGGGGTGTGGCCATGGGAGGAGTGTGGGCATGTTGGGGACGTTCCTCAAATTTACGCTTATGGCTATAGAATTCTGTGGAACCACACCGAATTTAGTGGTGCATTCCCCAGCCCTATGCCCTAACTTTAGGTGCAGGTTATGGAATAGCAATAAGTGCTATTTTTGGAGATACCTATTTTTAGACACCATTTCCAAAATCTGGCCCTTACCCGCACACCAAAATCCAAGCATATTATATAATAATGTTCGTAACTTAATCGACTTGACAAGCTAACCAGCGTTGATAACAGCACTTAACAAGCAACAATGAACATTAATTGGCAATAATTAGAATTTGCGCGCATAACTTGCTAAGCGTATTCTGTAAAGCACTGTGCCTACATTCTAATGTGTACAGGCAAAAGGGTGTGGTTATGGGTGGGGAAATGGGCATTTCATGGGCATTCCAAAATTCATGTGCACTCTTATAGAATATGGCCTTCTGTGCCTAAATTGCATGAACAACCTTATTGACCTCCCAGCCAGAAATAGATCATCGTCGTCTCGTACCCATCTGAACCTACACCTCCCCAACTGCAAAAGTATTAAATATAAGACCTTCTATGCATCCATTTTCCCCTTCTTGGGTAGCCAGCTTTGGAATGCTTTGCCAAGATCCATCCGAACAATAAATGACCATCTATCCTTTAGGAAAATGCTCAAGACCCATCTCTTCAAGACAGCCTACCCGCTTGACCCTACTTAACTTTAAACTCTTCCTCCTAACTTTGGTCCATGATTTTTTTACACCTTGACTATATTTTCCAATCTCTTCTTCCTTATCTGCCTACCAGTCCTTTGCCCTTTATCTCCTCTCCATCCTCCGTCTCTTCACCCCTTCCAATCCCCTCCCCTTTGCTTTTCCTACCTTGTTTGCCCTGACTCGTTCAATTCACTTATTCCTCAAAACCCCACTCTCAATACATTTACTATAGTTTAGTATTCTCTTTAAAGACTTTGTGATTGTAATTGTAATTTACTATGTAAGCCGCATTGAGCCTGCAATGTGTGGGAAAGCGCAGGGTACAAATGTAATAAATAATAATAATAATAATAAATCTACGTGCCGGGATTTATGCCTCACTTTAGTTGGTGTAAATGGAGGTGCGTAGTTTTAGGCGCTAGGATATCAACTAAATGTATTCTATATACCGTGCCTAAATCTAGGCACCACTTATAGAGT
Source organism: Microcaecilia unicolor (assembly GCF_901765095.1). Lineage (NCBI taxonomy): Eukaryota > Metazoa > Chordata > Amphibia > Gymnophiona > Siphonopidae > Microcaecilia > Microcaecilia unicolor. The sequence goes on along the minus strand of NC_044040.1, from coordinate 182,852,418 downwards.
ACGCTTAGGCAGAAATGTTTTTCATGTGGATTTTTAGACACCAAATATCGAATCTGGCCCTTAGTGTGTAAATCAGTGCATGCTGTCACAGTAACAGTTACTGTACGCATGCACTAACAAAGCGCGCTAATTCATGTGCTGCTTAGTTTAGTAAAGAGGCCACTGTGCGTAAACCACTGGATTCTATGTATGTTACTCAAATTTGCATGTCCAGCTTTGGGCGTGCTTCCACGATGAATGCACAAATAAATTCGATAAGGAGCTCTGAAACTTCAATAATTGGATGCTCATTAAAATTTGCATACACCTCTGGATGCACGCTATTCTATAAGGCCTGGCGTGTCGGCGCCTAACTCTCATGGTGCACATTTCAATAGGGGGTGTGACCATTGACTTGGGTGTTCTGAAAAGTTGAACATGGAATTACAGAACACTGCCTCGCTGTGTCTAACTTGGGCACCGGGCATTTACACCAGGTATTAGCAGGTGTAAAGTTAGGCACTGGATCTGCTCTAAATGCTGTTCTATATAAGGTGCACACTCTTTATGGAATAGCGCATAGATTCTATATATGGCCATATTAGCCCTCTCCTCAAGTCACTTCACTGGCTTGTTATCTGTTTCCGCATACAGTTCAAACTCCTCTTATTGACCTACAAGTGCATTTACTCTGCAGCTCCTCAGCACCTCTCCACTCTCATCTCTCCCTACATTCCTCCCCGGGAACTCTGTTCACTGGGTAAATCTCTCTTATCTGCACCCTTCTCCTCCACTGCTAACTCCAGACTCCGTTCCTTTCATCTTGCTGCACCATATGCCTGGAATAGACTTCCTGAGCCGGTACGTCAAGCTCCATCTCTGGCCGTCTTCAAATCTAAGCTAAAAGCCCACCTTTTTGATGCTGCTTTTAACTCCTAACCCTTATTCACTTGTTCAGAACCCTTATTTTATCATCCTCACTTTAATATTCCCTTATCTCTTGTTTGTCCTGTTTGTCTGTCCTAATTAGATTGTAAGCTCTGTTGAGCAGGGACTGTCTCTTCATGTTCAAGTGTACAGCGCTGTGTACGTCTAGTAGTGCTTTAGAAATGATAAGTAGTAGTAGTAGTAGCAGTAGTAATATGGCACCTAAAAAAAATCAGCGCTGAAATCAGTGTCAACTAAGCGTGTTGTATAATTGGCACCTAGATTTAGGCGCTGTTTATAGAATATGCTTAGTTGATATTTCAGCACTGATATCTGCATGCATCCATTTACGCCAATGAAAACCCGGTGTATATCTCAGTAAGTAGATTTAGGCGCACTGGGCCATATTCTATAACTAGGTGGCTAAATTTTGGAACGCAAATGAAATGCCCATTTCCCCACTCATAACCACCCCCTTTTGCCTGCATACGTTAGAAGTTTGGCACACGTTGTTACAGAATACGCTTAGTGAGTTGTGTGCCTAAATTCTAATCAGTGCCAATTAGTGCTCATTATTGCTTGTTAAGTGCTGTTATCAGCGCTCATTAGCTTGTTAAGCCAATTAAGTTACGCGCGATGTTATAGAATCTGCACTGATTTCAGCACCTAAATTTAAGCACACTACATATAGAATCCAGGGGTAAGCGCTGAATTTCTTCAGTGCCTAAGTTTCAGTACCATTTACTGAATCCAGTCCAAAATATATACAAGAAAAACAGAAAAATAAAACATAAATAGTAAGTATTAGGAATGATCTGATCAGAAGCTGTATTTGACCCGTGGAGGGGTATAATCGAAAGGTACGCCCAAGTTTTGCTGAGGACGTCCTCGTAAAACATCCCAATGGAGGGGCATGGAAACCCGTATTATCGAAACAAGATGGACGTCCATCTTTCATTTCGATAATACGGTTGGGGACGCCCAAATCCTGAAATTTAGGTCCTCCTTAGAGATGGTCATCCCTAGACCATTTTCGGCAATAATGGAAACCGAGGACGCCCATCTCAGAAACAACTAAATGCAAGCCCTTTGGTCGTGGGAGGAGCCAGCATTCGTAGTGCACTGGTCCCCCTGACATGCCAGGACACCAACTGGGCACCCTAGGGGGCACTGTGGACTTCATAAATTGCTCTCAGGTACATAGCTCCCTTACCTTGTCTGCTGAGCCCCCCAACCCCCCCTAAAACCCACTACCATACACCACTACCATAGCCCTTATGGGTGAAGGGGGCACCTAGATATGGGTACAGTGGGTTTCTGGTGTGTTTTGGAGGGCTCGCTGTTTCCTCCACAAACGTAACAGGTAGGGAAGGGATGGACCTGGGTCCGTCTGCCTAAAGTGCACTGAACCCACTTAAATTGCTCCAGGGACCTGCATACTGCTATGATGGACCTGAGTATGACATTTGAGGCTGGCATAGAGGCTGGCACAAAATATTTTTAAAGATTTGTTTTGAGGGTGAGAGAGGGTTAGTGACCACTGGGGGAGTAAGGGAAGGTCATCCTCGATCCTCTCCGGTGGTCATCTGGTCAGTTCAGACACCTTTTGTGCCTTGGTCACAAGAAAAACAGGACCAGATAAAGTCATCCAAGTGCTCGCCACAGACACCCTTTTTTTTCCATTGTGGGTCGAGGACGTCCATGGGTTAGACACGCCCAAGTTCAACCTTCGCTATGCCTCCGACACGCCCCCGTGAACTTTGGTTGTCCCTCCGACGGAAAGCAGTTGGGGACGCCCAAAATTGGCTTTCGATTATACCGATTTGGGCGACCCTGTGAGAAGGACGCCCATTTTCCAATTTGTGTCAAAAGATGGGCATCCTCTTTTGAAAATGAGCCTGATAGTGACCTAAGGATACGCCATCTTTATTTACATTCCCAGTCAAGATAGTGTGAAAAAATGTATGAAAATGTAGATGCTATTTGAGTACAGATTAACTCTGCTTCAGTTGCTTAGTCATAGGAGGCAAACTCATTGTAAAAATGAAATCCCTCAGGCAGTAGTTGTTAGCTCATGAACAGATCCATTCTCATCTGATCATCAAATCACCTTGAGAGAAAAAAAAGGGAACATTAATAATTGCCAAGGTTTAAGAGCTTTCACGGACTTCGGATCATCAGAACCAATCAGCTCAAATAAAGTTCTTATGAAGGACTTACAAGATGTCATATCAATAAAGAAAATATCACAGAGAGTTCTCAGGTTAGGCTCAGGGAGTGATACGAACAGAATCCTGTAGGTTTCAACTGACTGCATTTGATAAAGGTACATTAAATTATGGGCTGTGTTTAAATGCTGATTACAACACTTAAATGACATTGTTCAAGTTGATTGGTTTTGACAGCTGGAAGAACGGGAAAGCTGTTAAACCTTGGAGATAATTCATGTTCTCATTTTTTTTTCTACTGTAGGTCTGTAGACCCTTTCTAGCCAATAACTCTTTCTCCTCTGCTGCTTTTGGAGCTAGGCCTGTCTTTCTGCTAGCAATGAAGATAAAACCAACATAACATGAGAATTCTGCCTGTAAGAAATTCTTCCGAACCCCAAAATGGTTCCTGATTAACTACCACAACTATAGCATGAAATACTAAGCAGAAAACGTTTTGAGTGAATTTTCAAAGGCCTACTCCTTCAAATGCATAGGTAGCAGTCCTAAGTTTAAACAGATATTTGTTACCACCTGACCCCAAAAGTAAATTTGGCTTGTATGTATACTGCCCTGAAAAGCCTAAACACAGTAACTGCTGAGAATGTAAATATGACAAAAGTCCAAAAAATGGATTTCTTTGAATATATACCCAGAATGGATTTTTGACCAAAAGGAAAACAGTAAGTACCATGTTCTGACTTTTTGCCATATCTCCCATTTATCAAGAGATACTCCACCCTCCCCCCCCCCCCCCCCCCCCCCCGGGCCACGATATTCAGCGCTATTTAACTGCTCAGAAGCAGCAGGAATTGTGTTTTTGCAGCTAACTGCAAATAGTGGGAGATAACCGGTAATCTCCTGCTGAATAATCGCGGTTAGCACCTACCACTAAACCGTAAACGTCATGCAACTTATTCCATTAGGCATGGATATTCAGCACCAGACCAGATAAGATTAGCAGATAAATCAGACAGCATACATAACAGTCCTGTCTTTAACTGTTATAACTTAACTGGTCAGCTGCTGAATATTGGCTTAGCTGATTAAGTATTTAGCGGACAAAACCCCCCAGATATTCAATACCAGTAGCCGGAAATGGCCCGGCATTGAATACCTGAGTTTAACGCCAGCAGCGGACAGTCAAAGCGTTGCCCACTGCCAACTGAATATTGGGGGGACTGTGTTTTGGACTTTTGCTACAGGCTTGAAAAGGCATTCAAATGTTAAATGGTTTCCATAATAAGAAAGGCACAGCAACTACAGGGCAGTATATATTTTGGCCATGCCCAGCAATACCCAGGTCAATATTCAGCAGCAGTGGTCAGCAGTTTATTTTTTAACACCAGCTGCCACAGTCAAAAGCTATCTGATTATTCAGTGCCACTATCCAGATATGGTCAGTGCTAAATATCTAGATAAGGTGGTCAGTGCCACAACTTATTTGGATTCAATGTTCTCGCTGTCCTAAGTTATCTAGCTATGTTATCCAAATAGCAGGTTAAATATTGCAGCTATCTGGGACCACTCTGGCTGTACCCTCACTCTAACCTGGAACTAACCCTACAATGTTGATGCCCATGAGGCCTGTGGACCTATTCTAAAAGTGCAATTAAGCACATAATTTCTGTTAAAGAATGTCAGTGTAAATTGGTAGTTATGGGCTCCTTTTACTAAACGGCGGTATTACCGCTCACTATAACGGAAGTACCGCCGGACTGACCTGACTTGGCTACTGTTTGGAAAACAGGATACTGGGCTAGATGGACCACTGGTCTGACCCAGTATGGCTACTCTTACGTTCATATGTTCTATGTTCTTATGATATATAAAGTTGAGTTCCTCGACCCCTCCACCCCTCTCTTCTTCACCTTGCCCCCAATGGTTAGAGAAAGTGGTAGAAAATCCTTTTTTTTTTTTTTTTAAATGGACCAGATTTGGAAAGGGGAGAAAATATGAGGAAAACAGGAGGATGTTCAAGATTCCTATAAGAGGGAGAGGGAGAGGGACAGAGCAGGGGAGAATGTTTTACAAGAGGCCATAAACTCTTCTAATTCTTAAATTGTGAACTTTTCTACTGTTATTTGATCTGCGGAAGAAGAACATATGTTAAACAAAGGCCTACATTTTGTGCCTGCATTAAAATATAATGCTATGAATCCGAGAGTAGACTTGTTCTAATTTAATAGGAAATTAGAAATTACACACTTTTTTCATCTAGACTAGAGGAAGGGTTGATAATAATATGTCTGTAACAGAATGCCTCCAAATGAATTACACCTGGTCAAGTTAATTGAATAATTCATACTTTTGAGCAAATGATATTAAAAGATATGGTAGAATTAGGAAAAAAAAGGAAATATGAAATATTATAACTTATCCCAGACAGAACATGAAATCAGCAGAACTCTACAGGCAAAGAAAGAAACAGTAATAAAACCAGTTGACAAAGGGGGAGCAATTTCCTGATACAGTTCCTGATACACGACAACAATTAAGGGTAAGGGAATAAAGAGGTGAGGATAAAGGACAAGGCAAGTAATTTAGGGGTCAAAAGCAGTGGTAAAGAGGTGGGTTTCGAGTCTGGACTTGAAAGCGGCCAAAGACGGGGCTAGACGTACACTGGGAAGACCAATAGTAAGTGGCATTGGCTCCATATTGGAACCCTTTTCACAATTTACTGATGGTTTCCCTTGTCCAAATCTTACTTCTGTTCCTTTCTATATAAGACACTCTGCCAATGTGATTCAAATACTGAATGATATAACAGAACCAATGAATAAATTGATTTTGGTGACACTGGACATTGAAGCATTGTACACGAGCATCCCCCAAGATAAGGCTATTGAAGTAGTAAGGACACACTTTGTTAAAAAGGAAAAGGAAACATGGAATTCCAACTGAATTTATGTTATAATTAATTGAATTGACAAAGGGAATTATTTGTGCCTGAAGATCAAATTTTCAAACAAATTAAAGGTACAGCAATGGGAGCAACTATAGTCTAATTGTACCCAACCTTTCTTGAATTTACCCCTATGTGTGAACTAACTGACATCTATTCTCTAGTTTAACAAGGGTAGGGTGGTGAGGGTGGTCCGCCCTGGCTGTGTCGGTCCCCTGCCCCCCTCCCCCAAGTCAACTTCCTGCTCTGGGGCAGGGGACTGGCAGAGCCAACAACTGCGTGACTGCTCAGTGCACCCCCTTGCTCGGAGGAGGGGGTCCTCTCCCAAGGGGGTGCTCCACCCCAGGTGGCAACTCTGGTAGGTATGCCTCTGCATCTATTACTTTAAACTTTATTTGCAGTGTGATAAATCTCTGAGGATGCATGTGGGAACAAAGAACCCAAATTATAGCTACGTCATGCAAGGTTCCACGTTAGGAGTTACGGACCAAGAAAGGGATCTGGGTGTCGTCGTCGTCAATAATACACTGAAACCTTCTGCTCAGTGTGCTGCTGTGGCTAGGAAAGCTAATAGAATGTTAGGTATTATTAGGAAAGGTATGGAAACAGGTGTGCGAATGTTATAATGCCATTGTATCGCTCCATGGTGCGACCGCACCTTGAGTATTGTGTTCAATTCTGGTCGCCGCATCTCAAGAAAGATATAGTAGAATTGGAAAAGGTGCAGCGAAGGGCGACTAAAATGATAGCGGGGATGGGACGACTTCCCTATGAAGAAAGACTAAGGAGGCTAGGGCTTTTCAGTTTGAAAAAGAGATGGCTGAGGGGAGACATGATAGAGGTATATAAAATAATGAGTGGAGTGGAACAGGTGGATGTGAAGCGTCTGTTCACGCTTTCCAAAAATACTAGGACTAGGGGGCATGCGATGAAACTACAGTGTAGTAAATTTAAAACAAATCGGAGAAATTTTTCTTCACCCAACTCATAATTAAACTCTGGAATTCGTTGCCGGAGAACGTGGTGAAGGTGGTTAGCTTGGCAGAGTTTAAAAAGCGGTTAGACAGTTTCCTAAAGGACAAGTCCATAAACCACTACTAAATGGACTTGGGAAAAATCCACAATTCCAGGAATAACATGTATAGAATGTTTGTACGTTTGGGAAGATTGCCAGGTGCCCATTGGCCTGGATTGGCCGCTGTCGTGGACAGGATGCTGGGCTCGATGGACCCTTGGTCTTTTCCCAGTGTGGCATTACTTATGTACTTATGAGGATAAATGCTATTGTATATATTATGTCATAAGTACTTATGATTTAAACGGTGGGGCAGATTTTCAATAGCACTTTTCCAATTTGCAGGTGGAACCCAAGCTGAAATAAACCCTACTGTATTAGTTCTATTGGGTTCCTGCCTCTTTGGTTAAATATGATGCATTTTATATGGCTAAATTAACTCTCTCTCCTTTCTCCTTTGTGCAGCAGCATACCAAAAGCCTTCAGAACAACACATGCAATCAGGGGAAAGGGAAGAGAAGAGCAGAGAGGAAACGGAGAGGAGAGCTGTCAATCAACACTACAGAGGAAACATGACTGTAATCAACATATGAATGCACACTTACAGTCAGCAATTTGGTCAAATTGTTCATTTCTTTTACTTGTATATGTGTGCATATTCTGCATGGTCTTATGGCGGAGGACCATGATTAATTTTAACTGACAGTTATTTCAAGAAATCTACAGTCAAGAGAAATATTGTCTCTAGACATTAGCATGACATTCAGCGCACCTGAATATACAGTAATTTTCTACATTAAAATAAAAAGGAACACGGACTAATTTACTTTCACACAGGAAGTAGTATGATAATGTCATCTCATTCACTACTAACTAAAATGTGACTGTGGTTCTCATACTGAGGGTAAATTCATTCTATGTTCAGTCAGGTTATATTTCAACCGATCAAATTAAAATGTTTGCAAATATGTCAGTGAGAGAGTAATAATATGGAAAAGGTTGAAAAATTAGGTAAAAGACATGGAGGGGCATTTTCAAACGGGGACGCCCATCTCTAAGGGCGCCCATCTCTGAGGATGTCCCCGTGAAGGGGCGGGGCATCCCGTATTATCGAAACAAGATGGGCATCCATCTTTCGTTTTGATAATACAGTCGGGGACCCCCAAATCTCAACATTTAGGTCGACCTACGAGATGGTCGACCTAAATGTTGAGATGGTCGACCTTCGAGATGGACGACCTTGGTTTTCGCCGATAATGGAAACCGAGGACGCCCATCTCAAAAATGACCAAATGCAAGCCCTTTGGTCATGGGAGGAGCCAGCATTCGTAGTGCACTGGTCCCCCTCACATGCCAGGACACCAACCGGGCACCCTAGGGGGCACTGCAGGTGACTTCACAATTTGCTCCTAGGTGCATAGCTCCCTTACCTTTGGTGCCGAGCCCCACAAACCCACTCCCCACAACTGTACGCCACTACCATAGCCTTTATGGGTGAAGGGGGGGCACCTACATGTGGGTACAGTGGGTTTTGGGTGGGTTTTGGAGGGCTCACATTTACCACCACAAATGTAACAGGTAGGGGGGATGGGCCTGGGTCTGCCTGCCTAAAGTGCACTACACCCACTAAAAACTGCTCCAGGGACCTGCATACTGCTGTGATGGAGCTGGGTATGACATTTGAGGCTGGCATAGAGGCTGGAAAAATGTTTTTTAAATTTTTTTGGGGGGTGGGAGGGGGTTGGTGACCACTGGGGGAGTAAGGGGAGGTCATCCCCCATTTCCTCCGGTGGTCATCTGGTCAGTTCGGGCACCTTTCCGAGGCTTGGTCGTGAAAAAAATTGGACCAAGTAAAGTCGGCCAAATGCTCGTCAGGGACGCCCTTCTTTTTTCCATTAACGGCCGAGAATGCCCATCTCTTAACCACGCCCCCGTCCCGCCTTCGGTACACTGCCAACATGCCCCCATGAACTTTGGTCATCCCCACGACGGAAAGCAGTTGAGGACGCCCAAAATTGACTTTCGATTATGCCGATTTACGCAACCCTGAGAGAAGGACGCCCATCTCCCGATTTGTGTCAGAAGATGGGTGTCCTTCTCTTTCGATTATGCCGCTGATAGTAAAAACTGTTGCTGGTTTAACTATGGAAAGGTTGGTTTAAATATGACAATTTATATGCCCATCTACCCAAAGTGCTAAAGAACCAAAGGATGACAGTTGAACAAATTGGGCTGATTGGCCTTTTTCTGCCATCAGATGGAAGTTTCAGCTGATCTGCATTCCTCTCCCAGTTGTTTCTGCTATGTGAAGACACTATGACCCACCAGAATTTTGTCTTCTGCTATCCGATGAAACCACCAGTGGGGTAAATAAAGACTATGGGGAAGTCCTTCAGAAAATGTATTAGTAAAGAGAGGCAGATGCAGTATGAAGAGTGGCAGAAGAAAATAGATTATATTGCGAAAAAGTTCAAGAGTCCTAGCAATAAGATGCTGGACCATTGTGGCAAACAGGCACTGGAGATGCTTGCCAGATAGCACTCTATGACTAGTGGTAATACTGCCCTGCAGTTTCCAGTAGGGGGCACTTTTTTCCTGGATAAATGGAGATATTTAGAATACCAGATGGCATTGTCTGATCTAGGATGGCCACACACTAGTCATGAGTGGATCATATCTCTTGGTGGAACAATATGGCCTATGAAGAGAATGCAAAAATGGAGTTGAACAATAGCCAAAATATGTTGGGCTGATGGACTAGTATAAAAGTGTTATGGACTTAATATTCCCACTTATTAGAAGGTTGTTTCTGAATTATTGAAGGAGTTTTAATAATCAGCTACTGTCTCATTGCTGCTTTCTGCTTGTGACTCCAGATGATGGGACATTTCTGGTGTTTCTCTACACATTTTTGTATCCCTTTCCAGTACTACTGAAAACTCCTGGGCTCAGTCTTCCTTGAATACCTCTGCTTTATGTATTTGGAGCGTGCTAACTTCAAATGCAGCCCTTGCAAATCGTTTCATTGGTGCATCATCTTACTTCTGCACTATTCAGGAAGTTACCAATCTTAATGGGTTGTCTAATTGTGAGGACTTAACATTCTCTAGAGTACTCTATAATCTAGGGACTGTTAATACGCCCTCCATTTACACTAATGATCAGCCATTCAATATGTCTCTCATTACTGTTACCTCTGTAGCTGATTGCTTTCTTTTTGTAAATGCATCTACATATATTACTAATGTAACCTATCATGGTCTACTGTGGGATACAACTTCTTTAGTGTCTTTTGCTTATTCCCCTATGTACTTAACTACTGGTTGGTTCCTTTTGTGTGGAAGAATGGCTTTCTCGTACTTTTCTGCCAATACCTCAGGAAGTCCATGCACCATTGAAAGACTTAACACCGGAGCATTTTTGAGATGTCTCTCCTCTGGTCATGCTCATAACTGCTCCCGTAGATCACTCACCACCCAATTTTCCTCTGTCAATTTGAAGTACATTTGTGCTCTGAAGCTGAAGTTGTTGCCTTGGCCACCTTCTTGAACATTGTGCCAGGGTTAGCACTCCACATTCATATAGACTTAACCAATCTCACTTGTGCCTTAGCTAAGATGATTAACCTTATTTCTTCTCTCATTAAAGCTTTGACCCAGGAAACCCATAGTTTGAGGAGAGCAGTTATCCAAAACCATCTTGTCATTGATTTTTTTTGTTCCATAGGGTCAATCATAAGTGTGAGGAATTTGAGGGAATGTATTATTTTAATCTGACTGATAATAGTATCCTTATTGGACAGAAACTTAAAGACCTTAGTATTCAGCACTCCACAGCAGGAATAGTTTTTCTTCAAGTATCTCAAATTGGTTTGCAAGTTGGCTGCCTAATATTGCCTGGATGCGTGGCCTCTTGCTTACAGTAATGGGCTTCCTTGATACACTTATTGTCATGTGCTGTTTTCTGCAGTGTTGCTGATCCATCTGGAAGCTCAGCAAGAGAGTGTTCCCCAGAGATGCTCCTGTTAATAGTACTATTATGTGGCAAACTATATGTACTTCTGGGCAAAATCAAAGGGGTAGGGGTCCAGTAGGGGCCAAGGAGAAATGGGGAGTTTGTGTTTGTTATATTTTATTTATTTGTAGCATTTGTATCCCACATTTTCCCACCCATTTGCAGGCTCAATGTGGCTTACATTTGCTGTTATGGCGATTGCCATTTCCGGACTTTAGATGTGCACATGATTTTGCAATCAAGTGCGTACATACAAGGTAGAAGAATGCATTGTGTGCTTGCGTACTTGTTAACACATGTTTTTGCAATCAAGTGCGTATGTATGTGGTAGAAGAATACATTGTGGTCTTGTGTAGGTGTCGGCTTTATGTAGTTGCTCAGATGATGGTATTATGGTGAGAGTAATAGTGTTGGGCAGTGGTTATGTCGTTTCGTTCTTATTCTTCATTGTTGTTGTTTAGAGGTTAGGATGACTGTTTGTTGTATGCTTTTTTGAATAGGTCCGTTTTCAGTAGTTTACAAAAGATGGTTAGATCTTGCGTTGTCTTTATGGTCTTCGGGAGTGCGCTCCATAGCTGTGTGCAAATGTAGGAGAAGCTGGTTGCGTAGGTGGACTTATATTTTAATCCTTTGCAGTTGGGGTAATGGAGGTTGAGGAATGTACGTGCTGATCTTTTAGCATTCCTAGCAGGTAGGTCTATGAGGTCTGACATGTATGCCGGAGCTTCTCCATGTATAATTTTATGGACCATGGTGCATACTTTGAACGCAATTTGAAGAAGAACTGTTAAGTTTGCCTGATGATGAAAGCCTTAACCTTGGAGGGAATGAGCTGTGCATATTATTTGTTATCTGTAACTGCTGAAACTAAATGTACTATACAGGATCTTGACACTAGATATGAAACTAGGCATAAGGGAGGAAAGGTGTGTGTAGTCTAGCCAAAGAATAAAAGGTGTGCTGTAAATGTTACAAGCAATGTGTAAGAAAAAATGGAGTATATCATTTAGCAAATTTGTTATCATGAAATTAAATGTGCTGTCATGCTGATTATTGCTAATAAAAAGCCGGAGCTGAAAAGGGAATTTAGAACTTAGTCAAGCAAGGCTGCTAGACTTTACAGCTGTGAAACTACTTTCCCTAAAGCTTTAGCTCACTTGCAAGTATATTTGGAGGCGTATTTTCAAGGCACTTAGAGTTCAGCTCCTAGGATACGTGGAGGGGCATAATCGAATGAAAACGTCTATCTCCATGGGCGTTTCTCTCCAAGAACGGGTCCGTGAAGGGGCGGACCGAACCGTATTTTGGGAAAAAATAGACGTCCATGTTTTATTCGACAATTTGTGAGCTGGGTGTTTTTGTTTTTCAGCGATAATGGAAAATGAAAGCGCCTAGCTCAAAAACGAATAAATCCAAGGCATTTGTTCGTGGGAGGGGCCAGGATTCGTAGTGCACTGGTCCCCCTCACATGCCAGGACACCAACCAGGCACCCTAGGGGGCACTGTTACAAAAATAAAAAAGGTAAAAGAGCTCCCAGGTGCATAGCACCCTTCCCTTGGGTGTTGAGCCCCCCAAATCCCCCTCAAAACCCACCACCCACAAGTCTACACCATTACTATAGCCGTAAGGGGTGAAGGGGGGCACCTACATGTGGGTACAGTGGGTTTGGGGGGCGGTGTGGAGGGCTCCCATTTACCAGCACAAGTGTAACAGGTGGGGGGGATGGGCCTGGGTCTACCTGCCTGACGTCCACTGCACCCCCTAATAACTGCTCCAGTGACCTGCATACTGCTGCCAGGGAGGTGGGTATGACATATGAGGGTGAACATAAAAAGTTGTGAAACGGCATATTTTTGTGGTGGGAGGGGGTTTGTGACCACTGGGGGAGTCAGGGGAGGTCATCCCCGACTCCCTCCAGTGGTCATCTGGTCGTTTAGGGCACTTTTTGGGGCCCTATTCGTGGAAAAACAGGGTCCAGGAAAAGTGCCCTAAATTCTCGCTAAAAACGCATATTTTTTTTCCATTATCGGCGAAAGGTGCCTATCTCTGATCGGCCGATAACCAAGCCCCAGTTCCGCCTTCACCACGCCTTCGACACGCCCCCATCAACTTTGTCCGCATCCGCGATGGAGTGCAGTTGAAAACGTCCAAATTCGGCTTTTGATTATACCGCTTTATTCGTTTTTGTGAGATAAACGTCTATCTCCCGATTTGGGTCGCAATGTAGGCGTTTTTCTTTTTCAATTATAAGCTGGATAGTTTTACATAATTCACTAGTCTCATGTATCAGTGGTGCCACTTACATGCATAAGTAGCAATCTATTTGAATAGTCATCAAAAATTTGACTAGTTTTTATTTTTAAACAAAAGTTTAGCAATTATTGTATGTGTTTTGTGTGTGTGGTTTCAAGATCAGGTACTTCCTGTTTTCACAAGATACAAAGAAGTACCTATTTTTGCCATTTAAACCTGCGGCGGTGCCAGAGGCAGTGCAGGGAAAAGGATACAGCAGCGACAACAAAGCAGCACACTCTCACTGCTGTTTAAAGGGTATGGTAAGGAACTGATCCATATGTGAGGGTGGAAGGATCCGGCTGGAAGGGACATAATTGAAGCAGGTGGGCAGGGAGAAGCTGACTGGGTAGGGGGAGTGAGCTGATACAGACCTGAAATAGAGGTGCAAAAGGAAAAGTTGTCTCAGAGCACCATAGCCCATGAGCTGGCACTGATTGCTCCTCATTAACTTCCAAATAGAATTCATGCCTCTTTATTATGTATCTTCTCGTCTCCCCCTATGCTTCTCCTTGTCTACACTATTCATCAGATGATTTGCTCGATACCTTATCAGTCATTGCTATTTTTTATATTACTATTACATACATTTTTCCTTTTTCATTTTAATCACTTTGGTCCCTATTTACTAAGTTGTGCTAGGTGGTTAACAGATGAATTATTGCACAGTAACAATTAATGAGGCACCTTAACAGCAACTTATAAATTCAACGTGAAAGGAAACATGGAATGGGCAGGAAATGTGTCTTTCAGTTAACACTTGGACAGTTAAAGCTCATTAACCGGTAATTTATCAGATAACATGGCACAGTGAATGTCACCTCAAAAGGTGTAGCTAACTGCATCGCATCATTTACTGTTCAGTTAATACACAGCAAAGATACTTCTTCTGCATTAACTGAATGACAAAAATACTGAGAACACCCCAGCAATCAACACAGAGGCTCTGCATTACCATGCACTAATTTTAGCAAAACTATTCTATACTTTAGTAAATAGATCCATTTATGTATTACTATGGCAATACATGTAAAATTGTCATAGCAATATCATTGCCAGTTGTGGATGTGAACAGGCAAACGTTTTCAGTTAGTATGCAGACTTGTAAGATTTTTTCTTTATTTGTAGACATTTTTGTGTTGTTTTATGTCAGACATTCATTTTAAATTATTTACAACATTTTTTGCATATATTAGAACTTTTTAAAGTGCATAATTCAATTCTATGGGGTTAACATATAAAATCAATATTGCACACATCAGGGGCATAGCCACAGATGGGCCTGGATAGGCATAGATTTGTCCAGTTCTGGCTCAGGCCCACCCACCACCCAGCAGCAACATGCACCATTAAAGTAGATAGTGAGGGCCCCCAAGCCCCACCAACTGAATACATCCTCAGACTGAGCCCTATGGCCATGAAAACACCATGACAGTCAATAACTGTATTCTCAGCTGCCAACACTGACATGTATGAGAACTGAGCATGTGCAAGGTGCTGGTGTTGCAAAGGTATGGCATGGCAGGGTGCTGGTGGAGGGAGGGCAGAGGGAGTGGGCAGAGGAGGTGAGGGTGCAAGGGGGTGGGGAGCAGGTGGAGTGGGAGATGGACAGAAAATGCCTTGTGCCCAATCCATTCCACCGAAAAATCACCTTCTGGCTACCCTACTGGCACACATTAATATTTTTAAAGCATGTTAATCAGCTGAATGCATTCTGATAAATGCACATCCCTAAACTCAACTCTCTATAAGTTTCACTAGAAGTGTACACTTCAAAATGTTTCATTTTGTTTTGTTTCCCATGTTATCTACAAGAATTTTTATTTTGCTGTGTTGTTTTCTTAAAACCTTTTCATTTTGGAGGCACTGTCGTAAATAATGCATAATCTTTGGAAAGAGTGCAAACTATTTTTCAGTAATGCATGCATGTGTGCACTGTTTTCCAGTGTGCACTCGTTCCCGACAGTGCACATCCATGAATAGTGTGTGCATTTGCATTACTCCTCTTCATGCACTATTTACAACACAGGGGGGAAAACAGTATTTCCACTCCCTAATTTTCACATTGCTATGCTGTATGTCTAGATAGCCTTCCTGAAATGATCTTTATGCACCCTCTGTTTACATTTTTAAGTCCTCCCTAATCACATCCTTTTTCTTGGGTTGTCTTTGTGCCTTAACCTCTAATTTTCCCTGCTCCTAGCCTGATTGATTTTAACCACGGTTACTATAATAAATACATTTCCTGAAGGCTTTGATTTGTCTTCTAGATTGTAAGGTTCATGTGACTTTTTAGTAGCACATATGAGTTTATCATGTTGGGTAGACTGGATGGACCATGCAGGTCTTTTTCCGCCATCATCTACTATGTTATGTTACTATGTTTTTGTATGTGTCACTTAGGTACAGAATCACTGTCTGGTAATACTGAACCCTGGACTAGATTTAGCATCGGTATTTCTCTAAAGTAGCACCCCTCTCTCCTGACTTGGGCATGTTGGACCACTATTGGCCAACCCAGGAAGGGTGTAGGAATATACAGATATAGGATAGAGTGAGTGGCTCATCCAATTTTCTTCTGGCACCCTTTCAACTTGGTGCCCTGGGAAGGCACCCCTCCTCCTCAGTCATATCAGTGGCCCTGCTTGTGTATAATATTATGGGCCAGACATACCAAGAGAAAAATGCTTTGTCTACATATGTAAAATCAAATGGGGTTTGCTATTGAATTACTTTGTGAAAATGATTATTTCAAGGGCTAATAACTATTTCTAACCCTAAATCCTGATAGCAATACTGCTTCCAAAGATAATTATTTGCTTCCTGGCAACTGCTACGGAACAAGATTGACAATCTGGCATTTGATTGATCAGCCATTCTGGAAAATTAAATGAACTTGAAGTTATCGTGATTCTTTACACTGGACACTGCTATATAAACTACTATTCACATGATTGGAACTGTATGCCACATTGATGAAGTCACAGGGCCCTGTTTACTAAGCCATGCTATAGGTGCGCTAGTGTTTTTAGCGTGCGCTAATGCTAGAAATGCCCGTAGGAATATATGGGTGTATCTAGCATTTAGCGCATGCTAAAAATGCAAGTACACCTTAGTAAACAGGGCTCACAGTTTGATAATTACAAAATCAATTTTTAGGCATGAAAAAAAGAACCCTCCATGTTATTTACTGTGTATCTAAAGTTTCCATTAAATGTTATTATGATTATTAAGCATGAAACCCCATTTTACATAGGAGCTCTCTGTGAGAAATGGGGCATCAAGGTCCCCAGTATTTTACAAAAGGATATGCAGGAGTGCACATGTATGTCTCAGCACACACATATAGAGCATCCATTTTATGAACCTATACATGCAGAACTTAAGAACATAAGAATAGCCATACTGGCCCAGTATCCTGTTTCCAACAGTGACCAATCCAAACCCAATTAGTAGCAACATTCCATTCTACCAATCCCGGGGCAAACAGTGGTATAATTTAGGGCTTTGTTCACTTGTCTTTAGATTGTTCTCTTGTCTTTTAGATTGTAAGCTCTTTGAGCAGGGAATGTCCTTCTATGTTTGAATTGTACAGCGCTGCGTAACCCTAGTAGCGCTTTAGAAATGGTTGTTGTTGTTGTTGTCGTTATACATTTATGCATGGACAGTTATATGCATAGTCACCAATATTGCAATGTACACATGTGCATATATGCACATGTGCATATATACACTCAAGAGGAGGCAGTGAAGGAGCTGGCAAAATAACGCTTTTTCCTGAAATGTTGAGGTGCTGTTTCATACTACAAGGGTTAGCACAATTGCCCCCTGAATCACTGGCAGAGACCCCAACAATCAGATAGATGGAACTGGTGTGTGCCTCGGAGCAGGTGCAAAAGCTGATGCGGAAAAGTTCCCAGATAAACAAGTATTCCCATTGGGAACTACATGGATAATTGTTTGGCCTGCTCGAACCATGCTTCCATGAAATATCTGTGTCCTGGTCCTCTGCATGTGTACTTTAGTAAATAGAGCCCTTTATGCATACACATGTAAACTTTTCATAGCAATTGTGGATGTGAACAGGCAAAAAATTTCAGTTAGTATGCAAACTTTTAAGATTTTTTCTGAAATCATCATTTACACATCTAAGTAAATCTACATCTACAGGTAGATGTTTCTAACATTATAGGTTCCATGTATCGTCCACTAGGGTAAAGATCTTGATAATAATTATATAAACTTTTTTTTTCCTCCCTATTGGGGGTCCTATCATTGAAAAGCATGACTGATATTTGAAGGGGCCTGGTTGCCCCAGCCAAGATTAAAGCAACATTTTTGACATAAATATCAGTACCTGGCCTCACATATATAGGCTTAGGGAAAATATTAGCAATAAAAGGATGGTTACATCCCGCCCTCACATCCAGATATTGCCATTAAGCCCATATGTTCTACTTTGCAGAAAGGATAATGAGTGGAGATATTTTCAGTTCTCTAGAAGCCAAATTGGAAACTGTTAGAACAGTCTGTAATGCCTCGAGCTGCCAGAATACAACTGCACTCTAGATGAAAAAAAAATAAAATAAAATAAACCACAAAGTATATTAGACTTTGGTACTGCATATGGAGATGCAGTGTATCAGATCCAAACACTGCACACTTTACTGTCCTCCTGGAGGGGTACATACTTTGAGCTGACAGGTTAATAAAAAATCCCCCAAGGCATGATACATTTAGGAGATTGTCCATTAAAGCACATATGGCATTAGTACCCCTAAAGGGACTAGATTAAAAATAACACAGATGTATTACATTTTAATGCAGCCTTTCATATAAAAATGGAAACATCATGATAATAAGATAATTGCTTATTACCATGGTACTCGCCAGACTGTGTTACGAAGATGTAGCAGTTAATATAGGGGGTTCACTGTGTACCAGTTCTTTCCCAAATCTGCTCCCTTCCCTGAGTCACAATTTCACACAGATGCTATCTGATCTCTCTTTAAGCCCTTCCAATCAAGAAGCTCGCTCTCTGATCTCTCACTCCTTCCAAGTCAAGCCCTGCTGCTATTTCCATCAACTCCCCCCTCCCACACACACACATATACCCAATATCACTTCATAAGTCACAGAGCCTTCCTCTGAACCCATTCCCTACCACTTCAGGACCAGAAACGTAGCAGGACAAGGCAGAGGAGGAGAGAGACCTATCTTCCTCTCGTCACTTTGCTGTTTCTTGCCTGAATGATGGTTCTGCTTCCTCTTAGGTTAACGCAGGCATGCATTTGCCCCCAGGTTCTATAAACGGTAAATCAGTGCACATAGCCGATTTGCTCGCTCAACATAATTGCTTAACAAGCCAATCAGAGCCAATAATTGGCTGCTAGCAACCAATTTTTGATGTTAATTGGCCTTAATTAGGACATATGTGCAGATCATATTCTATAACAATCCATAAACTTAGGTATTATCTATACATTTTTGGGGTGTATGGCTAGGGGTGTTTCAGGGGCATTCCAAAATTTTATGCACAATTCAGCCAAACCATGCCTAATTTAGGTGCTGGCACCTGCGTTTAGCAGCATAATTGCCAGCACCTAAAGTTAGACACAGTTTATGCCCTAAGCACTATTCTAAAAGGGACGTGTACTCTTTACAGAATAGCACTCACGGCCAGATTCTATATATGGCACCTAGAAAATCCGCACAGAAAACATTTCCACCTAAGTGTAATCTATAAGGGGCGCCTATATTTAGGCTTCAATCCCAGCATATAGATTTAGGCACACTGGGCCATATTCCATAACTACGTGCATACATTTTGGAACACCCATTTCCCCACCCTTAACCATACCCTTTTTTGCCTGCATGCATTAGAACCTAAGCGCAGTGCATTGCAGAATATGCTTAGCAAGTTATGCACAAAAATTCTAATCATTGCCAATTAGTTCTCATTATTGCTTGTTAAATACTGTTAACAATGCTGATTGGCTTGTTAAGCCAATTAAGTTATGCGCGTTGCTACAGAATATGCTTGAATTTCAGCGCGGAATGCTAGGTGCACTATAGAGAATCCGGGGGTCAGAGCGTAAAATTTTTAGGGACGATTTTTAGGCACCACTTATACATTGATGTGTAGATTAATAAATGAGAGGGCAAAGACTCCGTTCAATCAAGGATCGGCAAAGCAGCAGGAATGAGACAGGCTGCTCTGCTGCTCTTGGTCCTGGGTCCTCCCTCTTCAGTTTCTTTCTACGTCCTAGGCAGATGCCAGGGAAGGAAGCTCTGTAGTTTCTGAGGGGCCAAGTCCTTGACTCATTTGTGGAGGGATCGGTTTGGAGGACCGTAAGGAGGGAACATATACAGAAGCATTGTGCTAATACTCCCCTGACCCTCACCATGCCGGATGCCCTATGCAAACTGGGACTATCTCTGAAATAATTAATGCAGCCTGTAGAGGATAGCACAGATACTGGCTGCATTTAAATAGCCATACTCAGTTTAACACGGTCTTTTTAAGGCACTTGCAATCTTGTTCACATGGTGAATACTGTGATAAACCAGTTTAATTAACATGCATGTTAAGAATTAGCAGGAAACATGTGCCACCTGTCAATTGAATGCACTTTAGTAGAAAGATCTCTTAATGAGGCATTTAAGAAGAGCAAAATATGACTCCTGCATTCACATGCTAGTGTGCACAATTTCGAGAGAATACCTAAAGTCTACAGGAATGACCAAACACTGAATACACATGACAGTGAATGAGAAAGCATTATGATTCCATTGATTTCCTCATCCCCAAGTACTGAAATTTGCCTTTGGCGAAAGCTTTCTGAATCATTATGCTGCTGCCAACTATTCTATTTGAGCACTGTAAAAATCCGATTGGCCATTCTTTATCCCAGGTCTGCTTCCCATAATAGTGCAATAATATAGAAACCAACAACCGAGGTTTTATGACTTTATTCTTTCTTTTCACTTTTTTAAGTTGCGAGGTACAATGCCAGAACTCCTGTGGTCGCGCTGCAGTTCTCTTGCTGCAGAAAAGCAGCTACAGCGCCCACTGCCATGCTGTGCACATAAACTGCATGCAAACAACACAGTATCCCACAGGGAAAAAAAAACGTACAGTCCTTTTTTTATTCGTGAGAGTTATGCACAATTAGTTGGTCTACATACTACTTTAAAAGTCAACTACGGGACCTGAGAAGCTTCAAGCTGAACTGTGAAGTAACACTGTCTCCAGAGGCAAATTAAATGGCACTTTGTAATCACAAAATAAGAAACGCTTTGCTGAACTATATATTAAACCACAGAGATTACAAAAATAAACATTTTCACACAGGCACTGCAAACTCTATTCCAAGCACACTTCACGTTTAACATGTAAACCACAGATTATATCCCTTCATACTAGTCTGACATGATGTAAAAACACATCACACCTTAGATGTTTCCAGAAAGGTATCATAAGGTCTGATACTGGGCAAAAAAATTCTCAAAGATGGCTAAATAGCTAGTGTTCATTGGATGGATATATATTTCCCATGCATAATGCACTATCTCAATAGCAGTGGTTGAGAAGGAATAGAGCATTTAAGCTGTAACGTAAATGGATTACATTGTGTCAAAATATTTCCTAACTTACCTATCTCAGGATTCCTTTAGATGCCCAATAAGGCAAGATGTAGGAAAAAGGAGTACAAAGTAGCAAAACAGTACCTTTACATTTTACCTAGTCCTCCAATAAATAAGTTAAAAATAAATATGGACTGAAGGTTTAGTACCCCAATATTAATGAATGTTAAACTTCTGTGCAATATGATTAGATGACAGAGCAGGTCATTTTCATTTCTATTCAGCCCCGCTGTCATTTTTAAATGCTGCTTCTGAGCGCTGCTCTAGCCATTTGAAGGCTGTTAAATTATATATTTTATCCTATTTTTTAAATCTTTTTAAAAAGATTTTTTATTATAAAAAGAGCATATAAAAATTCAAGGTCTTGTCACACTGAATACAGTACCCTAAAGCTTTACTTACATTTCCAAGTAGTGTTCATATTGTGTCAAAGGTTTGTTCTCAAAAGACATCACTCATAAATGTTTATTCCCAGAATGTCTTTTTTGCTAATGATTCTGAACCTTAGATGTTCTCTGGATATGAAGTGACAGCCAGGAGTTTGTGTCAAAAAGACTTGGTGGGATTAATCCCATCTGAAAACATCAATGTCCATAATTAATTTGCATTTCAAGATGAAAGTTAAGGTCTCTAAAGCAAAAGGGGACAATATTTCCCCCCCA
Source organism: Microcaecilia unicolor (assembly GCF_901765095.1). NCBI lineage: Eukaryota > Metazoa > Chordata > Amphibia > Gymnophiona > Siphonopidae > Microcaecilia > Microcaecilia unicolor. The sequence continues at coordinate 182,830,769 of NC_044040.1, read as the reverse complement.
ATTTATGTAAATTTACCTAAAAAATGAAAATACTCCCTTTGTTATTCATTAATACTTAACAACTGCCAAATAGCAAATTTGCACTTCTTGGTGCCTACCTGCACAGTAATATTAGTGGTAGTTTAATATTTATTCACAGTAAACTCTGCAATGTGAAACTTTGCAAATAATAATTAAAAAAAAAATGATGTTGTGTACTAGCAAGAACGGATAACAGTTTGTACAGGAAATATGTCCCTTGCGATTTCTCTGTCAGGACGCGAGTGAAAGACGTCTGGGACCAGAGCAGATAAGCAGCAGATCTGAAGGACTTGCAACTTTCACATGGCTAGTGGTTAAATTAATAGTCAGTAGTTTATACTGCTGCAGCTTTTTTTTTTTGTTTTTAAAAAAACGTATTTTTATTTATACCCGTAAGATAATTGGTACAGATGTTTTACAGACACTTAGCATCCTATTGTGTTAACCGAACGCCGTTGCGTTCACAAACTTGTATCTCCATTCTGCTTGTACTCGGTTAAAATGTTCAGAGTCATCTCTTCGCTTTTCGACTGCACGTTGGCTTCGCTTCTCCTAGAAGCCTTTCTGGTGGCCCTGGAAAGTCTCCTCCGAAAGGTATCTCCCGCCAGAAAATAGAGAATGGGATCCACGCAGCTGTTGAGACTGGCCAGCCCTCTAGTAACTTGGTAAGTGGCATAAACCCTGTCATTGAAGGAACACATTTCCGGAGACTGAAAAAACAGCCTGGCTCTCAGATTCAGGTTTTTCATCACGTGGAATGGAAGGTAGGACACTGCAAAGACCGTCAGCACAATGATAACCAGGTAGATGGATTTTTTCCGTAACGGGGCATTGTTCATATCTTTGTAAATCAAAGCCTTGACAATTAATCCATAACAGCCCAGAATTAATATAAAGGGGATGCAGAAACCGCAGACCGTGGTGCACATGCTGTAGATGAAGTAACTTTTCAGGTTGTCGTCGGAGGACGTGTCAAAGCAGGTGACGGTTTTGTTCTTTCGTATCCCGGTGCTAGAATAGAACAGTATTGGCGAGATCCCAGCAATGACAACGAACCAGACCAGCGCACTGATGTAAATGGAATTCTTTTTTTTCAACCTCCCCAGGGATTTTAGAGGATGCACCACTCCTGTGTATCTGTGAACACTGATGCAAGTTAAGAACAAAATGCTGCCGTACAGGTTGACGTGGAAGATGAACCTTTGCAGTTTGCACATGGCATCTCCAAAAATCCAGTCTGTTTTGTTAAAATAGTAAAAGATGAGGGCAGGGAGGGACAGAACGTACAGGAAGTCGGCCAGCGCCAGGTTGAACATGTAAACTGAAATGCTGCTCCATGGTTTCATGTGGAAGATGAACATCCAGATCGCCACGCTGTTGCCAATAAATCCTGTGATGAAAACGACTATGTACACGACGGGGAGATAGTAGAACTGGAAGCCAGTCTTGGTCAGGGAGCATTTCGTGGCATTGCTGACGGGGAAGCCACCGACCGAGAGGGTGCTCGCAGTGGCATTCAGAAAATCGGGTAAAAAGACGTCTGTCATGATCTTGCAAAGTCAAACGGGGGTGAAGGCAAAGCAAACGTCCCCTGTGGCAGCAGGAATCACCTAAAAACAGAAAAGGTGAGAGCGAGCACGGAGTTAGTCGCACGCTTGGCATTTTCAGTCAAAAATTCATTCATAGCTACGTTCCGGTTCGCATCGCATGCAATCCGAATCGGGATTCGGAACCAGAACGGCGGTGCTCAAGCCCAGGTTCTATTAACTTCACGCTGCCCTGGAGAACAGTTGCCGCGCACAGCAGCAATGAGTTAAAGAAGGGCAAAGGGGAAGGGAACGTTAAACTTGCAAGCTCAGAGAAAAACTTCCACCCACTGATTGCACCTGGCCGCGAGAAAAGGCAGAGTTTTAATACATATTTAAATACATACAGCAGGCTAACTTTCTTCACATGCCGCCTACCTCATGGCGTTGTCTCTCTGATCTCGGGAAACTGAGCTCCCATTTCACTGCCATCGCTCGCTTTCCAGAAAATGGCAAAGGAGAGAGAGTGGAGGGAGGGAAAATATTGCTGCCTCTTCCAGTTCTGCCCTGCCACAATCCGAGCGGCCGCTTCTCTCTTTAACACTGAGCAGAGACGAGCGCAGCAGAGCCTTCGCCGTTCCTGTGAGAGTGGGACAGGCAGGCGAGGAGAGAGGAGGAGGGAAAGAGGGAGGAGGGATGGGGAGGGAGAGCGGGGAGCAGAGTTCAATCTCCTTCCAAGTCCCGACTGCCAGGCGTGGTTTTCCAACTCAGCCCACTAAAACAACACACGCTCTGATAAGGAAGAGAGACCAGTCAGGCTGCCAGAATGTTTCCCACAAGCTTGCCTTGTTCTCCGCTTTTTGCACAGGATCCTTTTTTTGACAACCCTAGGAAAGGAAAGACTCTTCTGGCCAGCAGGGAGTGATGCATAAGTTGTGTGGTCCTACCTCGAGCAGATATATAATGCAGATTTGAAGCGGAGACATTTGCTTATTTCCGATCTGACGAAGAAGGGCAACCTTCGAAAGCTAATCAAGAAATGTATTAAGTTATGTCCAATAAAAAAGGTATCATCTTATTTTCTTTTCCATGTTTTATTTTGTTTGATTTCTATAGATTCTACATGGAATGTTGCTATTCCACTAGCAACATTCCATGTAGAAGTCGGCCCTTGCGGATCACCAATGTGGCCCCGCAGGCTTCTGCTTCTGTGAGTCTGACGTCCTGCACGTACGTGCAGGACGTCAGACTCACAGAAACAGAAGCCTGCGCAGCCTTCTACATGGACTGTTGCTAGTGGAATAGCAACATTCCATGTAGAATCTCCAATAGTAGCAACATTCCATGTAGAATCTCCAATGGTATCTATTTTACTGTCATAGTAATGCTTGAATGTTTTCACTTATATACACTGTCAGCTAGCACATTTGCTTATTTCCGATCTGATGAAGAAGGGCAACCTTCGAAAGCTAATCAAGAAATGTATTAAGTTATGTCCAATAAAAAAGGTATCATCTTATTTTCTTTTCCATGTTTTATTTTGTTTGATTTCTATTGATAACCTTTAAGAGTGGACTAACACGGCTACCACACTCCTCTACTTAAGCGGAGAGCTGAAACTACCATGGGAACAGCACAAATTACTTTCAGCCATGAGAGACACCCATAGAGAATCAACAAAAAGGCAGACTATATGATTCTCCAAAGAACAGAAAGAAGTCACAAGAGCCCAAATGCACTGGCAGTGCATAAACACCTCGCCTGCCCTGTAGATACCTCAAGAATTCGCTCTCCGGAAATCAACTGCACAGTCCCTATTAAAAGCAGATCAAGAGAACAAACGGACATCACACTGGGATCTAGATTTTACTCAAAGATGCTACTGCTTGATAGCACATCATTATCTTAGTTACAAAGGTCCTAATTTATGCAGTGGGACCTGTTTATTAGTAAAGCACCTTAATGTTACTAACATGATATCATACTTCAGTACATCTAATCCTGAGTGAGAATTTTTTTTTATTACATTTGTACCCCGTGCTTTCAGGCTCAATGCAGCTTACATATCTGGGGCACTGGAGGGTTAAGTGACTTGCCCAGAGTCAAAAGGAGCTGCCTGTGCCTGAAGTGGGAATCGAACTCAGTTCCCCAGGACCAGAGTCCACCACCTTAACCACTAGGCCACTCCTCTAACCTCATAGCATCATTGCTGAGGCCAATAAATTGAATACACTTGGCCTTAATTTTACATTCTATAGGTAGGGCTGTTTCTGATTGATTTCGGATGACTGCTCTCTGTCACTGAAAAAAAAAATCCACAAAGATAATGCATCTTAAAACTCTGTTCTGATAAAGATTTGCAGATTGTCATAAAAATACTTCCAGCTGGACAATAGGATAGTTGCTTTTAACTAATTTATTTATTTGTAGCATTTGTATCGCACATTTTCCCACCAATTTGCAGGCTCAATGTGGCTTACATTTGCCGTAATGGCGGATGCCATTTCGGGTAGTAGAACTGCAAAGGTTATTGCGTAAGGTGCATAACATACATGATAACATACATGGAACATAACATATACTACTACTACTACTTAACATTTCTAGAGCGCTACTAGGGTTACGCAGCGCTGTACAAATTAACAATTAAGGACGGTCCCTGCTCGGAAGAGCTTACAATCTAAAGGACGAAATGTCAAGTTGGGGTAGATAAGTTTTCCTGAGAAGAGGTGAAGTGGTTAGGTGCCGAAGGCGATATTGAAGAGGTGGGCTTTGAGCATTGATTTGAAGATGGGTAGGGAGGGGGCACGGCGTATGGGCTCAGGGAGTTTGTTCCAGGCGTGGGGTGAGGCGAGACAGAAGGGGCGGAGCCTGGAGTTGGAGGTGGTGGAGAAGGGTACTGAAAGGAGTATATATGGAGTAGATCATGGTGTATATATATATATATATATATATATATATATATATATATATATATATATATATCAAACATATAAAAGGCGAGTGTCATACTCACTCGCAAATGCGCAGTAGAGACTTCCCTCTCTGCCCCGCCCCTGCATCAATACGTGATGAGGGGGGCGGGACAGAGCGGGAAGTCTCTACTGCGCATGCTGCAGACGTACTCGCAACCGCTCTGCCCTCCCCCCCCCGAGGTCACTGCTACTGCTCCCCCCACCCAGAGTCGCCGCCACCGCCGCCCCTCCACCCGGCCCGAGCACTGTCTTTCTTATTGAACTTACATCGCACCATGCAGACGCAGCAGGCACATCAGCAAAGCTGCCGTCGGGACGGCCTTCCTTCTCTGCCTGTGTCCCGCCCTCACCGCGTTACATCACACGAGGGCGGGACACAGGCAGAGAAGGAAGCCCGTCCCGATGGCAGCTTTGCTGATGTGCCTGCTGCGTCTGCGTGGTGCAATGTAAGTTCAATAACAGACAGTGCTCGGGCCGGGGGGGGGGCCGAGCAGCGGTGACCTTGGGGGGGGGCTCGGAACCCCCCATTCCAAAATGAGCCCGTTTACACGGGCTCAACGGCTAGTATATATATATATATATATATATATATATACCATGTGCGTAAATACATGGTAGAGAAGAATAATTATGGTATTGCCTGAAGGGTTCAGAGTTATAAATTGCATTATAATCTACATTAGGTCATCGACTGTAGAGAGATCTTGTTTTACATAAGGTTTAGGGTGGTGGTGTCTGTCATGTGATAAGAGTTCAGTTTTGTATAGCTCGTGTGTAGTGTTATTATTTAATATTTGTAGTTTAATATCTTTTATTGGATTTCAACATAATGAAATAGAAGCAAGAGCTGACCACAGTTCAACAAGCAACAGTTACAAACATGGCAAAACTGGAGTTCACATTCAAGAAACAACTATCCACAACTAGAAACACATTAAGAAAAAGGCGGAAGAAAGAGGAGGTGGAGGAAAAAAAAAAAGGGGGGGAGGGGGGTGCTGGAGGATACAAATCCAGACATGGAGCATGCATAGGCCACAAAATACATCAAGCTCAGTGCTTATCTCTGTACCGAAGCAAAATAGGACACCAGTGGCAGCCATTTTTCCCCTATAGGAAGCGCCAGATGTTTATGGTATGCCTTCTTGAAGAGCTCTGTTTTCATTAGCCTTCGGAAGATGGCTAGGTCTTCCATTAATTAATTAAAGAACTCAGGCACATTGGTTTGCCTTTCCCTGCCTTTCCCACTTATCTGAGCCTCCGGAGTGTTTTTATTTACCTCTTTTGCCTCTTATTTGCCCAACTAGACAGTCATTACCAAACATATAATACTATTTGCAGAAGTCAGAGGGAAAGCACTGTTAAAGCCATTTCTGCGTGCAAATCATGTTTTGTGCATGGCAATAATCACTTTATAAAATTATGCATGTACAACCTTCAACTTTAATCAGACTGATTGGAAACATTTCCAAGGGGTGGGTTGGGGCTGTGTATATATTCATGCATTTACTTTTCAAAATAATCTTGTAGGCATGAAAATTAATGGAGACACTTATTGTGTGCCAGGGATCAGGTGAAAAAATTTCCCTGGGTAATTTTCAAAATGGAAGAAAGTGAATAATTTAGTTTTAAAAATTTGCACGTATCTCTCTACACAGGGAAAAGCAAATGTTGCACTATTTACATAGGGGCAATTGTGCAATAAATCTTATAGGCAAACATGTAATAATCATTTTTGTAGTGGAGGAGTGGCCTAGTGGTTAGGGTGGTGGACTTGGGTCCTGAGGAACTGAGTTCAATTCCCACTTCAGGCACAGGCAGCCCCTTGTGACTCTGGGCAAGTCACTTAACCCTCCATTGCCCCATGTAAGCCGCATTGAGCCTGCCATGAGTGGGAAAGTGCGGGGTACAAATGTAATAAAAAAAAATTTAATATTATAATACTTCATGAGCCCTTTTTGGTCCTGCTGGTACACTATAGTAATTGTTTTCAAATCAGTAAGAAAAGTCAAAACCACAACATATCATTCATTTTTGCTGTTTACTCTGTGTTAAGAATGGTTCATTTTTGGAGGGGTTTTTTTTTTTTTTTTTGGATTTTTAGTTTCTACAAAATTATGGACATTTTTTCAGTTTGTTTCATGCATTCAATTTAATAAAAAAATTATGATTGGACTAACTGATGTAGAACAGATAACTCAAAACCTTGTCAAAGAAACATTACGGAACGTGTTCATTAAGCTGTGTTAAACAGATTTGTGCGCCTAAATTATAATCAGTGCCAATTCACAACGCAACAATGATTTTGCTACTGAGAGAAAAACATGTGATTTATACTAAATTGAACCCGCCGATTCCAAATATGAACGCCGAATTTGGCTGACACATCTAGATTTTAAGTTATACATGCAAAGCCTATTCACTTATAATATTAATGCATTATATATTGGAAACATGGAGAGAGGTTCCATAAAGACATTTCTACAATGGGGAACAGATATCAAGGCCGCTGGAATCCCAAGATGATGGGGGACTACTGCTGGTTTTTGCAACGGGAAAATATGACCGGTCACAAACGCAAAAGCAGATGCCTGAAGCACTTTTAACAGTACTGGGCCTTGCTGAAGTAAGACTTTTAAACTGGAACATGAGACTTTTTTGAAATTTTGTTATTCCATTACATTTTCATATACTGTTTACTACGAAAACTTTGATCTAGATCAGGTAATTGTTGGAGTAAAACTCGTTCTGTAAAAAATTATTCAATGCTTTCCAAGTGCTTAATTCATTTGGGCAAACTTATGCATAACAAAATGTCTTGACGTGTTACAACAATTCTGACTTCAGATTTGGAATACGCACACTGAATTTAATATAGGACAAATGGGTTTTGCCCAGTAGCACACGAAAAAATTTTTTTTTTGTTGTGCTGTGTTATTGCTTGTTAAGTGCTGTTATCAACACTCATTAGCTTATTAAGCTTGTTAAATTGTACGCATCGTTATAGTATCCACACTGATTTTGTTGCGGACCTTTAGGTGCACTATGTAAGAGGATAGCGCCTTTGTGTGCTTAAATTTACAGACTACTGCCATCCCCCTGGGTAAGTGTACATTTGTACGCATAAAAGGCAGTAGCAAGACTACGTTTTACTCTATAATTCCATGCTAAAATGGCTTAGGGCTAGATTCAATATATCGCGCCTCAATTTAGGCGTACATTATAGAATATGCTGAGTGCTGCTCCTCGCGACTAAAACCTGGTGTAAATCTTGATGCGTAAATTAGGCACAGAACGGGTGTATTCTATAATAGTGTGCATAGATTTTAGAAATGCCCATGACTCACTCATTCCATTCCCATAACCACACCCACTTTTCAAAGATGTAACTTAGAATTTACGCGTACCACATTACAGAATACGCTTAGTGAGCTCTGGGGAACGGCAGTCAGCGCAGGTGAAACCCGGGGTTGTCCGGCCGCCAAGTAGAACCTGTTCCGAGCACCGGGCTCAGCAGCGCTCTACTTGATACAAGAAATCACAAGTCTGACAACAGCTCAATACAAGCATGGAGGACCACTTCTGTAATGTTTGGCATATTCTATAAAGTGCATCTAAATTTAGGCGTACTTTATAGAATATGCCTAGGTGTATTTTTTTTTCAGTGCCAAATTTTTAGGCATGATATATAGAATCTAGCCCTTAATGTGCAGTTAGTGCATGGTAACAGGCAACTACACAAATGCATTAAGCAGATATGCAGCAGTTTGCCTATTACTGCAAATTAAACTGCATTTTTATCTAAGGGGGCATGGCATGGGTGGAGAGTGGGCGTGGAAGCATTATCCAGCTAGCACGTTATACGTGTGCATTAACTGGCTAACATAGAGTTAATGCAGGAGCACTTATGGGCCCTTTTACAGAGTGGCGGTAAGTCCAATGCGGGCTTACTGCTCACTCTTCCCTATGAGGAAAGGCTAAAGCAGCTAGGGCTCTTCAGCTTGGAGAAAAGGCGGCTGAAGGGAGATATGATAGAGGTCTATAAAATAATGAGTGGAGTTGAACAGGTAGATGTGAAGCGTCTGTTCACTCTTTCCAAAAATACTAGGACTAGGGGGCATGCGATGAAGCTACAATGTAGTAAATTTAAAAGGAATCGGAGAACATTTTTCTTCACTCAACGTGTAATTAAACTCTGGAATTCGTTGCCAGAGAATGTGGTAAAGGCAGTTAGCTTAGTGGAGTTTAAAAAAGGTTTGGACGGCTTCCTAAAGGAAAAGTCTATAGACCGTTATTAAATGAACTTGGGGAAAACCCACTATTTCTGAGATAAGCAGTATTTTTTTTGTTACATTTGTACCCCGCGCTTTCCTACTCATGGCAGGCTCAATGCGGCTTACCTGGTGGTAATTGGGCATCGCCATGCGCTGCCTGGTTACCACTGGGTTAGCATGGGAGCGTTTATCGCCACCTCAATGGGTGGCAGTAAGGGCTTCCCGCCACATGGCCAGGAGTGTTTTCTTACTGCATGGCCATGTGTGTCTGGGGGCTTTTTACCCACTGTGATAAAAAGGGCCCTGGTACGCAGGAAAAGCAGCCCCTGCCGCTAGCGAAGGGCCCTTTTTCCTGCAGCTTGGTAAAAGTATCCCTTAGGGCCTCTTTTACTAAGAAGCGCTAGCGTTTTTAGCTCACGCTAATATTTAGGGCACGCTAATCATTAGAGACGTCCATTTATTCCTATGGACATCTCTAACGTTTTTAGCGTGCCCTAAATATTAACACTCGCTAAAAACGCTAGTGCTCCTTAGTAAAAGAGGCCCTTAGTGCCTTCTAAATAGGAGGCACTATGTACTTCTGCATTAACTCTTGCAGGTACCGCATACTAATGGTGACATTAATGTACGACCTGCAATAAAAAATAGAAAGAATGCCCCCAAAAGGTGCTACAGAGAAGCTGAGCTTAGCATTTAGTAAAATCCTGTGTTACAACCCATTAAGCCCAGAGTTCAGCACACTTTAATAAAAGGGCCCCTTGATTAGTTCATAACTCATTGAGAAGTGAGTTTTGAAACATTTGCCCAACTTGACAGTCATTAGCAAACATGTCATACTATTTGCAGAAACAGAGGGAATGCAATATTAAAGCCATTACTGTGTGTAAAACAGTATTTTATGTGTACAAGTAAACGCTTTTAAAATTGCATGATTGAAATGTGCACAAAATGATGCCCATTCAGGCTGTGCACTCATGAATTTACGTGGAATGAGTGAATACATTACCAGAGTGGGGTTGTGTTTATGCACTTCCTTTTAAAAGTTAACCCAGAATTTTTGTGTGTGCCAAAAAAACAGGTATAAATGTGAATTCTCTGGGGTAATATTCATTGTAGAAGCATGCAAATACTCCAGTTCTGAAAATGTTCTTGTCATGGTATAAGCCAATCATCAGAATTAAATGTGTAGCATGACCCTTTTGAAGCTAAAAATACGGTCTCTTTGTGTTCTGAGTATATGGTATCTTTTATATATACTTAATTTATTTAATTTATTGCAATTATCACCTTTGGTGATTGGTGGAGAAATTAATATCCTAAAACTTATAAATACAGCGCCTGCTCTTAAATTATAAACAATAGCGAGTGCTCTCGAGCTCTTTTCCCCAAAATAAATCATTTCTTGTAACATTCTCATTGAGCCTGCCATGAGTGGGAAAGCGCGGGGTATAAATGTAACAAAAAAAATAAAGAGTGTGTGTGTGTGTGTGTGTGTGTGTGTGTGTGCCTTATTTGTATGTGCATATTTATAAATTTTCACCGGATTGTGCAATAAATCTTATTGATAAAAAATAATCATTATTTTCAGAATGATTTCAAATTACGATAGCTCGTATGAATCCTGTTTGGCTTTCTTTCCGGCTGATTCTTCAGATCAGTAAGAGAAATCAGACCCACAACACATCCTTCATTTTTGCAAAAATGTGTAGATTCATTGCTGATGCATTTTATAGTCATACATGTGGCAGATTAGAGGCCAACAACTTCGTCTAACACAGCTAAACCTTAGATTTTAGAATTCAGCAGTTCCCTCCAAACCCTTCAAGGGGTCTTCTTTGCGAGCTGGGTTATAAAGTATATTATCTACAGAGATATTTTAGAATTAACAAGTGCTTGCAAGAGTACAAAAAAAACCAACAAAAAACCTTTACGATTCTGAATAGTAAAGCTGTCCGTTATAGAAAACAATGGACTCAGGTCTGCTAACTGTTCTATCTGTTCGTAAGGATTGATAGTGCTGTAAGTTAGAGGAGGGAAGGGATTTTTGATTTGGATTGGGCCTTTTTTCAGGTGTAGCTCAAGATGAATTACATTCAGGTACAATAGGCAGGGCTTTTTTTGAGGGGGTACTCGGGGGTACTGAGTAGCGGCACCTTTTCTGTTGTCTGCAAAAATTGACCCATGGACTCCAAGTTTTAATGAAAGAGCTCGGGCTCTACACACCAATTCTGCCTTGTCATAGATTCTGTGACTGGTTGCAGGGGGCCTGGCTATTGTGGGGTGGGTCCCTCAGTGATCACCCCACCCCTGAAGGGTAGCCTGGCATGTGAGTACCGGCACCGTTTTTGCTAGAAAACATGCACTGACAATAGGTATTGCCCTGTCCCTGGAGGACATACAATCTAACGGGTCCATAATGACCCTAGTGTGCCGTTACACAGATTTCCCCTTCCTGCTTAGGCCATTTTTACCATGGCCGTAAAAAAAGCCTTTTTTTCTATTGTTTTCATTAAAGGCTATTTTTGCTGATTTTGTACCTGAGGCAATGGAGGGTTAAGTGGCCTGTCCAAGAACACAAGTAACATAGTAACATAGTAGATGACGGCAGAAAAAGACCTGCATGGTCCATCCAGTCGGCCCAACAAGATAAATTCATATGTGTATACCTTACCTTGATTTGTACCTGTCTTTTTCAGGGCACAGACCGTATAAGTCTGCCCAGCAGGATTCCCCGCCTCCCAACCACCAGTCCCGCCTCCCATCACCGGCTCTGGCACAGACCGTATAAGTCTGCCCTCCACTATCCTCGCCTCCCAACCACCAACCCCTCTTCCCCCCACCTGCTACGCCACCCAATTTCGGCTAAGCTTCTGAGGATCCATTCCTTCGGCACAGGATTCCTTTATGTATATCCCACGCATGTTTGAATTCCGTTACCGTTTTCATCTCCACCACCTCCCGCGGGAGGGCATTCCAAGCATCCACCACCCTCTCTGTGAAAAAATACTTCCTGACATCTTTCCTGAGTCTGCCCCCCTTCAATCTCATTTCATGTCCTCTCGTTCTACCGCCTACCCATCTCCGGAAAAGATTTGTTTGCGGATTAATACCTTTCAAATATTTGAACGTCTGTATCATATCACCCCTGTTCCTCCTTTCCTCCAGGGTGTACATGTTCAGGGTATACATGTTCAGGAGTCACAGTGAGACCTGAATCAGGCTTCCATGGTTCTCAGCCTGCTGTACTAAGCATTAGGCTATTCCTCCAGTGAATATTATTAGTTAGGAGAGCAGGAACCTTGCATTATTATCAAAAACAACACCAGAGATGCAATAGAATTTCTACAGACGAGGGATGCCTGTTGATACTAGAAAGTTGGAAAGACTTGTTTGCTCAGTATCTGTAAAATGTGATTGTTTGCTTTCAATGGATTATCTTTCTCTAAAGGGGTAGCTAACAGAATTAAGTGTCAACGGCTGCTCACAGATTTAATGACAGGAGATAAAACTACTATAAATATGCCTATAAGGAACTCTTTGTTCAAAATTATAGGTGGGAGATTTCTTAGGAAGCTGAACCTAGCCCTTGGTGAATCATACGCTCAAGGGCTAGATTTAAACATTGAGTTCTAATAGAACAAACATGGCAAAAAGGTTACAAATCTCTTGCACAGTTTTGAGATGGCCCAGCTTTGATTAGGGATCAACTTCTGAACAGGAAATGTAAAGAGCAGAGGGTTAATGGTTTTTCTTTTTTTGTTACATTTGTACCCCGTGCTTTCCCACTCATGGCAGGCTCAATGCAGCTTACATATGGTATATAGGTACTTATTTGTACCTGGGGCAATGGAGGGTTAAGTGACTTGCCCAGAGTCACAAGGAGCTGCCTTTGCCTGAAGTGTGAATTGAACTCAGTTCCTCAGGACCAAAGTCCACCACCCTAACCACTAGGCCACTCCTCCTAGAGGGGAACCCAGCAGCCAGCATTCCAATCCTGACTCTACCACCAATTTTCCTTGTGACCTTGGGCAAGCCACTTTGAGGCCAGCATTCTATAGTGCAAACAGCTTAACAAATGCACAATTGTCAAGTTTCTTGCTTTAGTGGCCATAATCCTGTAGGGAAGCCCAAACATCTGTACAGGGACAGAACCCAGCTCTCACTCACATTTCCCTTTTGTTTCTATGCATGCCTCTGCTGCTCATGGTAGCATGTGTAGTCAGGAGAAAGCCATGCTGTAAGGGTGCAGACCAGAGAAGTCCAAGAGCCAACTGCTGAGATGTAATTGACCAACTATCCATAGTCATACTCCACTCAGAGCTTCTGGGAGGACCATCAAACAGAAAAAGAACCCCAAGCACTTAAAAAAAAAAGACTGTAGCAAGTGAGGTAGGAAACTAATAGTTAATGAAGTTATGTATGTATTTATTTATTTTATTCCAATCCTAAGTGGACAGACCTGATTCTCAAACTATATTATTTGGGAGGAAAAAACCTCGGACATCACTTAACACATCCTCTTTAACCTTGTGTATGTCAGGTAGGGAATTCACTTTTAGCAACAATTTAATCACTGGTCAAAAACCTCCGTTCTAATAAATAATGTACATGCTAAATTCCCCACATATCTTGACTGTGAACTTAATTGCTGCACTTCAGCATTTCTATTGCAAGAAATTAACAGAAATTAAGTTCACTGTCAAGAAATGTGGAAATTTAACACATACATAATTTATTAGGTTTTTTTTTTGACCAATGATTAAATTGTTGCTAAAAGTGAATTCCCTACCTGACATACACAAGGTTAAAGAGGATGTGTTAAGTGATGTCTGAGGTCTTTCCCTCCTAGATAATATAGTTTGTGAATCAAATCTGTCCGCTTAGGATTGAAGTGTTTGCTTATTTTGTTTTGTGGGTGGATGGTTGTGGCCATCATTTTTCATTAGTGTTCTTATAAGTGCATTTATTTTATTTACAGATTTATACCCCACCAAAATCCTAGGTAGCTTCCAAAATGACCATACATAATTTAAAACAAAAGTACACTCCAAAATAAAACTCACTAAACTATACACAAAGAACATAAAAGCATTCTCACTTAAATCCTCCCCCAATCAAAAGTGAATGTAACACTACTCGATGGACATACAACTGCTACCCCAAGGTTAATTCAAACTGAAGGGAGACATTCTTCAAACATCAACCTTATCCACCTCCAGTTCCTAAAGCCTGCTGATACAGATATTCAGCGCTTTCTTAAAAGACGCTATGTTCTGCATCATTCGAATCTGTATTAGACATGCATTCCACAACATCAGTCAAGCTATTGATACTGCACTTCTAGTCTTTCCCAACTGCACACTATTCAAGTCAGAAATCCTTAGCAACCCAATACTCCTAAAACACAACACCTGCCCTGGAATATCTCACTTAAAAATTGCATTTAGGTAATAGCAAAAATCTCACTTTAATACCAGAAGTGCAGGACCCTGTGGGCAGCAATCTGCTTCTCTATAGAAGAATGCTCATTCCATGATGAGGGATGTGCTAGGGGGGTTGAAGGATTTATTGCTAGAAGTTATGAGTGATGAGTTTTTCTAGTGGGAGAAGGGATGTTTTGTTTTGTTGGAGTGGGGAAGTGAAATGGAAGGGGAACTATTTACTGGGGAGGGGGGATAATTTCTCTGAGGAAAAGGTGAAAGATGAATTGCTCTGGAGATGGGAAGAGATTAAGGTGCATTGCTCTGAGGCAGTGTTTCCCAAGACGGTCCTGGAGTACCCTCTTGCCAGTCAAGTTTTCTGGATATCCACAAAGTACATGCATGAACTTGATTTGCATACACTGCCTCCATTATTTGCAAATGCAAACATCTTATTCAGAGTTGGGGAAGCAGTAGAAGAGGACATGAATCGAAATTGCAAGGAGGTAAACTTAAGAGTAACATCAGATTTTCACAGAAAGGGTGGTGAATGCCTGTAATGTCCTCCTGGTGGAGCTGGTGGTGACAAAAACAATGATAGAATTCAAAAATACATGGAATAAATACAGAGGATCCCTATATAGTGAGAGGATAGAATCAAAGCAAATCTTAAATGACCTTCATACTTTAAACAAGGTGTAGAGGATGTAACCTGCAATGGGCAACAGATACAACCCCAAACAGGGGCATTGAGGAATGTAACATGCATGAAGCACAGGAACATGAAGCCACCTTGCTGGGCAGACTAAATGGACCATACTGCTCTTTATCTGCCATCATTTGCTATGGGGTCCTTTTACTAAGCTGCGTAAGCGTCTACACGCACCCAACATGTGCCAAAATGGAGTGTCCGCCTGACTACCCCGTGGCTCTTGCTGTAATTTCATTTTTGGCTCACGTTCGATACACATGTCTGAAAAATATTCTTTATTTTCAGGCGCGCATAATGGATGCGGGCCAAGTAGCATTTGGCGCACGTAGGTCATTACTGCCGGGTTACCGTGTGAGTCTTTACCGCTAGGTCAATGGATGGCAGTAAAGTCTCAGATCCAAAATGGACAAGCGCCAAATTTCATTTTGACACACATCCATTTTCGGCGAAAAAAGAAAAATAAAGATAGGCTTTTTTTACAGGCGCTCTAAAAAATGGATTGGCACGTGCCCAAAACCCGTGCCTACACTACCACAAGCCATTTTTCAGCATACCTTAGTAAAAGGACCCCTATGTTACCACGTGTGTTCATCAAGGTGAACTGGGAACATAAATGGAAAATAAGAAGGAGAAATATAACAGTCCTGCAGGACTGAGGATGTCAATATTAATTGATTACTGACTAGAACTGAATGAAAAGAGAGTGTTTGCAATTCACATAAGCAATCTCTCTAATCTCCACCAATGAAATTTCTACAAAAAGGTCTGATTAACATCTTAGTCTTGCACAGAACTTAGACATCAAAGAGTAATCTGGATTTCACTTCCTAAAATGAGTTCTAAATTATTCAATTTTTATAAGTTGTTTCTAGTGTGGTAATCTATTTCAGCATATGCAGTCCACAAGGCCCCATTTAAAAGAGCAATTTCTGATAAGACATGGCTAGATATTTTAATATGCACAATTTCCCAAAGCCATTAAAGGAAGGGGCAGCACTTGAAATTGACTTTGAAATTGTTAAGTTCTTTTGGTTTATTTTCTTCATAAAAGTTTTTTTTTAATATCTTTTTGTTTTGTAATATTGTTGTTTTGCCATTTTTAGACACAAATAACTGAAGACTTTTGTTCATTTTTATCAAGACCACTTCCTTATAGTTGACTCACACCTTTTTCAGTTGTAGCTGAAGGTAAATTACATTCAGGTACAGCAGATATTTCCATGTCCTCAAGGGCTTACATTTTAAGGGACTTTTTTATTAAGCTGCTTTCAGAAATGGGTTTACTGCACCCTTACGTGGGCCTTTCCTGCATGCTAAGCCCATTTCTAATGTGACCATCAAAAAGGAGAATTCTAAGGAAATATTTTATTTATAGAAAGAGTGGTGAATGCATTGAATGAGGAGATGAGGATTCTTTCTGAATTCAAGAAAATATGGGGCAAGCCAGAGAGGGTTTGTAAGGGAGAGGAAGGAATTGTAGAGCTTAGTAGAATGGATGATCAGACTGGATAGGCCATATGATCTTTGCTGCTGTCATTTTCTATTCATCTGTAGAAATTACCCTACGTCAGTGGCAGAAATCACAGATAAAGTAAAGACACCAACATCTACAGCTGGTTGGGAGAAGTGTAAATGTTAGCAGCTAAATTATGTGCAAAAGAAGGTATTTTATAAAATGCATGTGTAAATCATGGCTTCACCCAAACTTCACCTCTGAACACACCTATACCCAAGTAATGTATGTGTCCTCTTCTAACTGCATGTACTTGTATGTGTGGGGTATCTTTACAAGCAGCATTTTATATGTGTATATTGGCATATTAGGAATGGGCAACCATTTAAAATGAACATTGTAGCTAAGAGTGCACATTATGCACACATAAGATCAGATTCAGTAAATGGTGCTGAAAAGATGCTGGGACAAATCATCATTCACCACTATTCTATAAAGGGCATTCCAGGATGAGCACCCCTTATAAAATAGCGCCTAGTGGGTTTTCCCGGATCCAGCTTTGGGCATGAGGACTTACGCAAGCTGAAACTTGGCATAAATCCTGGCATGCATTTTGGGCGCAGATCCCCAGAATTATAGAACATTGCGCACATCTTCTGAGAATGCCCATGCACCTCCCATAGTCATGCCCACTTTTGGGTTGCACACTATGGGATTTGGGTGCCCAGGCTTATTGGTTTCAGATATAGAATACTGCTGCCCATAGGCAGTTGGTGGCCCAGCTTTTTGTGGGGGCTAAAGGGGTGGGGTCATGGCTGGGGCCAGGGGTAGATCCTACAGCCATAATTGACAACACACAGAAAAATGATGGTGGACTAGAGTGCAGAGATGCTAAGGGTGGTTGATCCCAAACAGTGAAAATTACCACTCTAATTGGTGAAATTGAAGGTTAGCGAGGTTTTTTTTTGCAGTGCATTCAGTGTTTATAGTTTGCCATAGTGGAGAAGAGACTGAGTCCTAAGGTAGCACTGCTGGTAATTGACAAGTAATGCCTTCATGAGCATGTAAAAAGGGATTTATATATCATAAATGACATATCATATTTTAAACTCAATTATTTCAAGCACTTACCAACACTAAACCACATACATATCTATGGAACAATTCAACATCAGATCCTGCATTCTAAAACCATATCTGGTATTATGACAAACTAAAATTAAAGTGTTGATGTCACTTCAATAAGGCCTTATGCATGAAAAGGCAGCACTGTAAAATATTACACTGGGCGGGCCCTAATACACCAATGCGCCACCCAATGAGAAAACAGAACAAATAGGACTGCAACAAAATCTCTACATAGATACATGCTAGCAGAATCCCGCACCTTGGTCACATACGCAAAACACAGACAGACCCTCAACAATATGAAGCAAGGGACTACAGATCAGTAATAGAGATATGAAGGCAAAAACATTGAACTGGAGACCTCATAAAATCACACTCTGCATACAGCAATACTACAGATATAGAAACTGAAATCCAAAAATCAGAACGCACATTTCCAAAAGCTAATATAACAAAACAGCGAGGGTGACCTAGAAAGAGTCAGAGTAGTCCAAGGACGAGTGCAAAAAACTTGTAGTGGATGCTAATAAAGCACATTTTTTTCAACTAGAAGTACATTTCCAAGTGCAAACAGCCAATGATTGCAAAACAGTGGTCTCAATCGGAGAGCAAAGACTTAAAATGGCAGATGGCAGGGCCCAGCATCGTCATCACCCACACATTGTGTATTCCCTGGCACAAGGACAGTGTCTGAACAGCGCAATAACCTTCATTTACTCTATTGAAGTTCCTGAATTTGTGACATTGAGATTTTCAATTGGATTATATGCATCTTGATACTGACATTTTTGCTGAAATACAGCCATATTGAGTCTTCGATCTCCAGTTGAAACCCTGTTCTGCAGTCATTGGATGTTTGCACTTTATGACCACATGATTGTGGCTTTATAGACTTGTCATGTGCATTAATAAAGCATATTTTTTCAACTAGAAGTTTTTGGCACTCATCCTTCGATTTCCCTGACTCTAAGTCATCCTCCATGTTTTTTTTTATATTGACTACTTTATGAGAACTTTTTTCTTCTTGTTTAGTCTACATTTCCAAAAGCTAACATATTCCAATTAATACATTCTAAATAAAATATTTTTTTCTACCTTTATTGTCTGAGCATTTCACGTTTCTATTCACTTTAGTCCCAGGGTCTCTTTCCTGCTTTTCTCTGTTTTTTCCTGTCTTTGCAAGGTCTTCTGTCCATTTGATATTTCTTCTCTCTCCATGTCAACCATTCATCTTCCCTCTGCGTCCCTATCTGTCCTATCCAGTATCTCCCCTCTGTGTCCCTTCCTCCATGTTCAGAATCTGCCCTCTTAGTGTCCCTATCCTCTCCTATGTTAGGCATTTCCCTTCTGTGCACCTACCTTGACTTGTCCTGCGTTTCCTCCATGTCCCTATCCCTCTCCCTGTGGTCAGCAATTTGCCCCTGTGTCCCTATTCCCCACTCCCATGCCCAGCATTGCCCCTGTGTGTTCATATCCCTTCTCTGACCAGCATTGCCCTTATGTGTCCCTGACCCTATGTTCCCTTCATGCTCAGCATCTCTTCTCTGTCTCTGTGACTCTACTTTTTCTTCTGCATCCCCTACTCTGGGGCCAGTATCTCTCCCTCTCAATTCCCACCACCCCTTTACAATCTAGTATTTCTCCCTCCTGTGTCCAGTGTCTCTCCCCCTCATTTCCATCCAGCATTTTTTCCCCTCTGTTCGCCTCCACCAGTCCAGTTGTCTCACTGTCTCTCTCTCTCTCTCCCCTTCCCCGCTGGTCCACCTGACTTCACTCTCCCTCCTATCTTCAGCACCTCTTCCCATCTGTCCCTCTTTCTGCATTTGTTATCATTAAATCTAAGCTGCCAGCTCTGTAGCTGGTGTAGAGGCTCGCACCTAACTCATAGGTGTGTATTTGCACAGTAACGCTAGAATTTTATAATAGAAAACAGGCCCTTACATTCTCCATACATGAGAAATAGGGACACAGGATCAAATTGCTGCAGAGTGGAGGAGTAGTCTAGTGTTTAGTACAGTGGACTTTGATCTTGAGGAAGTGGGTTCAATTCCCACTGCAGTCCCTTTGCCCCAGGTACAAAATAAGTACCTGTATATAATATGTAAACCACTTTGAATGTAGTTGCAAAAACCACAGAAAGGCAGTATATTAAGTCTAATTCCCCCTTCATAGAATAAGCTACTAACAGGTACCCTCAGGTAATTTTGTAGGTGCCTATTTACAAAATTACCCCCATTGTGCACTTGGCAATCTTCGCTCCTATAAAAATACACATTTACTTATCTTCTCTATTTCTCAGTGTTAAGTTCTCTGCAGTATCTGATATTTTGTTAATGAGGAAACCCAGACTAATTCTTTCTGGAATGTCTTCCCCTTCAAATGCTCTTCATATCAATTAAAAATAGAAATGCAGTAAACAGAACAAAAAAATAGAGATGTGCTTACCAAAGCAATTTATTCTACAATTATAGTCTTTGATGTTACCTACATCAACTAAAGGAAAAAAAAAAAAAGGATGTGTTTATCCTTACTGGAAACCATCGGCTGTTAACACCCTAATCATCTTCACATTTTGTGATTATAATTAAGGCTTCTGGTTTTAGATTTTAACCATTAAATACCATTAAAACACCCTGCGATTGAAAAACAAAATGTAAGGGTCCTTTTACTAAGCTGTGACAAAAACTGGCCTTAGCACACTCTTATGTGGATTTTTCCTATGACCTACGGCCATTTCTACCACTGAAGTAAAATGGACAATTTTCCATTTTTCATATTTAATGCCCATGCATTAATGTTGCCAGTAGTGCGCAGTCACTAATAAAAATGACCATGTGAGCACTTACCAACACCTATTTTTTAGGCAGTAAGGGCTCACGTGGTAATCCTGGGCCAACCAGTTAGTGCACAGTGATATGGGTGCACTTACCCACAGATTCTGTATAGTGAGACTTGAGCTATGCGCGCACATCTGGGAATATTCTGATTTGGTTAACAAGCCAATCAGCGCTGATTATTGAATGTTAACAAGCAATTATTGGCACTAATTAGAATTCATGCGCTCTACTCATTATTTATTTATTTATTTATTTATTGCATTTGTACCCCACATTTTCCCACCTATTTGCAGGCTCAATGTGGCTTACATAGTACCGTCAAAGGTGTTTGCCCAGTCGGTGGATAACAAATACAAAGTTGTATAGTGATCGTATGAGGTATAAGTGGAGGGTCGGAATGGATGAAGATTGCGTGTTGTCCTGTTCGATCATAGTCATGCTGTGTTGGTAGGTGAAGAAGGTTACGTGGGGTGGGTGGGGTAGGCCTTTCTGAAGAGGTTGGCCTTCAGTGATTTCCTGAAGTTCAAGTGGTCGTGGATTAAGCATATTCTATAATATAGTCTGTATAAATTCTACCGTGCAGATCTCAAAAGGGGGCATGGCCACGGGAGGAGCATGGGTGGATAGTGGGCATTCCTAAAATTTATGCACAGTGTTATAGAATAACCCGTTCTGCGCCTAAAGTTAGATTGTAAGCTCTTTGAGCAGGGACTGTCTTTCTTCTATGTTTGTGCAGCGCTGCGTATGCCTTGTAGCGCTATAGAAATGCTAAATAGTAGTAGTAGGCGTGAGCATTTACACCAGCTTTTCATTGCTGTAAATGACAGCGCCTAAACTTTAGTCATGTGGATGGCGTTACATGTAGTAATGTTTTCCATCTGCGCCAAATTTTTTGGCAACGATATAGAATCTGGCTCTAACTGGTTAGCGCAGGAATGCCCACCCTCCACTCTCTGACATGTCCCCAAAAATGTCAAAATATGTGTTAGCATATGGTTTTCGCACGCCGATTTGAAACTTATCACAGGACACCTAAGCGTGTCCTATAGTAAGCCACTTTACATAAGTACATAAGTAATGCCACACTGGGAAAAGACCAAGGGTCCATCGAGCCCAGCATCCTGTCCACGACAGCGGCCAATCCAGGCCAAGGGCACCTGGCAAGCTTCCCAAACGTACAAACATTCTATACATGTTATTCCTGGAATTGTGGATTTTTCCCAAGTCCATTTAGTAGTGGTTTATGGACTTGTTCTTTAGGAAACCGTCTAACCCCTTTTTAAACTCTGCTAAGCTAACCGCCTTCACCACGTTCTCCGGCAACGAATTCCAGAGTTTAATTATGAGTTGGGTGAAGAAAAGTTTTCTCCAATTTGTTTTAAATTTACTACACTGTAGTTTCATCGCATGCCCCCTAGTCGTAGTATTTTTGGAAAGCGTGAACAGACGCTCCACATCCACCTGTTCCACTCCACTCATTATTTTATCTTAAGCCACAGTAGTAAGCTGTTAGAACAAAAAACTGGAAAAGCACCACTTCCCCTGATACTCTGCCACCTCTTTTCTGGCTTGTCTTGTATCTTATTCTCAGTGTTTACGCCTTTTCTGCATTGATGACTCCTATGTGGCATAAATGTATATATTTGATTCCACTGGAGAATATAGCTTGCAATAGCACCTGTGGCATAGATATACCCTATCTTTTAAAATCTCAAATAACCCCTAATTAGCTGGAATATAAAGCACTTATCTGGGTGGGAATAGCTGAAAAATTACCATTGTCCTCCCCGATGCTGGCCAGATAGTACTGGGGTGGTCTGGGGGCAAAGCTAAGGCAGAGCTGGAAGTTACGATTGGTGACAATACTCAGTCCATTAACAGTGCCGTAGCCATGGGTGGGTCCGGGTGGGCACAAGTCCACCCAGTAGTAGTGCATCTCAGATGTGGCTGGTAGGGCTCCCCAACTCCGCCAGCTGAAGACTCCCCTCCCCGCCAGCATCCCTCCCTTCCCTCCCCTCCTCCACAGGCATTCGGGCTCCTCACAACTTCACCACCCAACCTCCCGTATCTTTTAATCTTTCTTTTCATTTCTTCACTGGCCGCAAGCAGAAACTCATATCTTCTGCTCACGCCGGTCCTTCCCTGTGATGCAGCTTCCTATTTATTATTTAAAAAATTTGTAAACTGCACTATCTTACAGTTCTAGCCAATTTCCAAAATTCATACATACAAAGGCAGATCCAGGTCAAAGGGAAGACTCGGGGCCGGCATGAGCAATGGTAATGAATCACTGCTGGCAAAGAACTGAAAGGATTGAAAGGTACAGGGGGTTGAGGAGGGGTGGAGTTGAGAGGAATCTGAACACCTGTGGGGGAAGGGAAGGCATTATACCAGGTGAGGGGTGAGATTCTCCTACTCATCCACTTTGGCTCAGGCCCACTCAAAACTGGGTGTCCGGCTACACCCTTGTAGGTAATTATCCAGATAAAGTTAGGACAGCAATAAGGCTACCCAACCTTTATCCAGGTAGTTATTTGAGTATCAGTCTGAATATCGCTGGTACTTGGATAAGTGCCAAGTGACTGCCTTATACCCCAATAATCAGCAGAAGAATCCAGGTACAGCCCAGTACCTGATCTTTTGTAAATAACTCAATGCCCACTTCAAAAAAATCTTTCCACGATGCTCCACTGTGAATCAGCTATGAATAGTCATCACTCTTACTTCGCAACGTCCCCTATATCCCTTGCCTGGTCACGACTGCACATTACCTTCCGCCAGTGGCGTAGCCAGATGTCAATTTTTGGGTGGGCCAACAGGTTGGATGGGTGGGCACTAGACAGTGGTGTGCTGGTAAATGTTTAACAACAGGCTCTCTCCCCGGTCCACCTCTGCGCCCCCCCCCCCCCCCCCCCCCCGTCCACCTGTGCACCTCCCCTCAAAATTGCAGAGCTGGCTATAGCCAGGGAGAGAGCCTGGGGGAGGGGGCAATGCATTACTCTCTCCAGGAAAAAAAAATTAAATGATCCCAGGTTCCAATTTAATTCATGTTTAATGTGGGATAAAATGCCATAAATAAGTAAATAAATATAAACTTTTAATGTTGAGCACCTGATTCTCAAAGTGGACATATTCCAAACACTATAATGAAAATAAAATGATTTTTTTCTACCTTTGTTGTCTGGTGACTGTTTTTCTGATCATGCTGGCCCAGTATCCGATTCTGCTGCTATCTGTCCTCTTAACTCCATTTCCAGGGCTTCCTTTCCATTTATTTCTTTACTTTCCTCCTCTCTTCTTCATTTCTTGCTCTATATCCATAAGTAAAAGCTGGGTCCTCCACAGACTTGACTGTCCAGTGGATCCAGCTTCTGCCTATTTTCTTCATCCATGTGCAGTTTTTCTACTCTCTTCCTTTTCCCTCATCTCATCTCCTTCCTCACTCTTCCATCCCCTCCATCCATGTCCAGCATTTCTTCTCTCTCCCTTCCCTCTCTTTCAACCATGTCCAGCAACCCTCCTCTCCCCTGTCCTTCCCTCCATCCATGTCCAGCAACTCTCCTCTCCCCTGCCCTCCCCTTCATACACCCATGTCCAGCAACCTTCCTATCTCCTCTTTCCTCCCCTCCATCCACGCATGTCCAGCAACTCTCCTCTCCCCTCCAGCCATCCATACCTAGCAATTCTTTTCTCTCCCCTGTCCCCGCTATCCATCCATACCCAGCAATTCTCTTCTCTTTCCCCTTGTCCCCTCCATCCCCAGCAATTCTCTTCCCTCCCCTGCCCCCCTCCATTCATCCATACCCAGCAATTCTCCTCTCTGCCCTGCCCCTATCCAGCCATACCCAGCAATTCTCTTTTCTCCCCTGTCCCCTCCCTCCAGCCATCAGCGATTCTCCTCTCGCCCCTCCCGCTCCCATCCATGTCCTGTGATTCCACCTGCCCGCCCGGAGCCCTCTTCTCCCCCCCCAAAAAAAATTTACAGTGCAGGCTGAGCTCCGTTCTCGCATCTGCCTCCCTCACTCTTACAGCAGCGCTTCCCAAACGCTGCCCATCACCGCCACGATCGCGGGATTTACCTCCCTCCGTCTCAGCACTCAGCAGCAGCGGTAGCGAATCATACACGCTGCCTCCTTCTAACCCGGAAGCGTCTCCTCTGCCGCTTCCGGGTTAGGAGGCAGCGTGTATGATTCGCTACCGCTGCTGCTGAGTGCTGAGAGGAGGGAGGCAGATGCAGGAACGGAGCTCAGCCTGCTCCCTCCGCTCCGCTGCCTCCACTGCTGGGTGGGCCTAAACCAAAACTGGGTGGGCCTGGGCCCACACAGGCCCACCCGTGGCTACGCCCCTGCCTTCCGCTAATAGATCCACCTCCCTACCCTACCACCTGTTATGACCCGGTAGTGGTGAGCCCCTGTGCCCCGACTGAGCACGGCAGAGATGGAGTGACACCGCACTCGGTCAGGCAGCCAGACAACCCCAAGCTTCACCTGGGAAGCGACCACCGTTCACCGGGAGTTAAGCCCCCAGCTGCAGGCGGCCACCAGGACTTCAGGAACCGGCGGGGTTGCACAGCCGCTGACCAGGAAAGCAGGAAACAGACACTGTCCAGAACCAGTACTCCAACAGGCCAAGAAATAGTCAAAATCAGCCCAGAGACAAGGCAGGCAGCAAACAAGCAAAATCCGAAATAACTAGCCAAGGTCTGGTACACAGGAAAAAACAGGAACAGAAGGCAGTCGGTGAACAGCACTCCAACAGCAACTCCTCGGAACAAAAGAGGACGAAGCAATGAAGGCCTGGAGGCAGTGCTTTAAATAGTGAGAAAATCTGAGCAAACCACACTCAGGTGAAATCAACATGGCTGCCCCCATAGGAGATCCTCCCAAGACCAAATATGGAGTTCCTTCCTGATCTCGTTTACACAAGGTGGCCGCCCCCTCCTGAGCTAGCCAAGATGGCCACTGCCTGTGCTCTAAACCGGATGACGGCTGCCAGACTTGGGAAACTGAAACCGACCCATCCTGGAGAAACATCAAAAAGCCGGCTAGCACTGCCGGACCGCACCTCGCCGGTGAATCAGACGCGCAGGCCTGGAATCAGGTGAGGAACGTAACACCACCCTTCCCGCTGTCCTGTATATTTCCTCTTGCCTCACTTCTCCACCAATCCCTCTTCAAGCCACTTTGATTCTGTGTAATTCAGATCCCCTATCTTATTGTATTTCATAGCTACATTTAAACAACACTAGTTGAAAAATATGGGATAGAAATTCTGTAAATAAAATAAATAAATAAATAAATAAGTACATTTTAAAACCAGCAGAAAGGATGTTCAAAAATACCAGTGAACACAAATAATTGCAACCTAGGTTTGAAACACTCATCCCAGAATGTTTTGGGGAAACTAAATAAACCCTCTTTAAATTGGATTTACAAAAAATCTTCAGCATAGAATAGTACCATCATAACACTGGAGGCAATACTTAAGAAGGCACATAAAAGGCAGTGTTCCAGTCATTTACATATATAAGTGGCCACCTATAGCACACCAGCTAGAATAAAAGCATGTACCACAATTTGATGGTCCATAGTTTTCCCGTGGGCATGCACATGGGTGGCAGTTGGACAGATAATGGGCAGAGTGCATAAGTACCTGACCCCTAGCTGGTGTAAGTGCTGGTGGCTTAAAAGTAAGCACATTGTTGACCAGTTGCAGTAATAGACTATAAAGTAGCCTATAGAATAAGCTTGAAATAGGTGCTATAACCACTGTTCCCTCTAAGCTGAGCAGGTGTCCTCCAACCACATTGCTACTAGCAGGGAATGATGCTTCAATATTGTGTTTTCGATCACTAGGAGCAGACAGGTTCCCTGGAGTCCT
The DNA here is from genome assembly GCF_901765095.1 of Microcaecilia unicolor. Classification (NCBI taxonomy): domain Eukaryota; kingdom Metazoa; phylum Chordata; class Amphibia; order Gymnophiona; family Siphonopidae; genus Microcaecilia; species Microcaecilia unicolor. Next base: position 182,804,546 of record NC_044040.1, on the reverse strand, counting down.
GCAAAGCTTGACTGCCTCTCACTTTTGGAAACGTGACAAGTGAAACAGCGCCACCCACTGGCAGGAGGTGGAGGACTCCTGCTCAAATTCGAGGGAACAATGGCTATAACCCTTCGTCTCCCCCTCCCCTTCTTCTGCTTTGTACCATCTGGAACTGAGTACCTGGCAGTTCAAAGTGCAAGGTAGGTCCTGGGGCAGAGGAGGCTATCACCCAAGAATCTGAATAGTTTCCCTTTGAAATGATCTATAAAGCAGAGCTGCAACTGTGTAAAAATTACTATAAACCAATAATGAAATAGTAGAAACACAAGGAGTAAATCTAAGGATAACATTCAGACATTACGGCTTTCTAATAATTAACCATAATGAGAGAAAACTGTATGATTGCATAGTTTGTTAGGTTGAAAGAAGACCATTGAAACCACTGAGTGCAACCTTTTAATTGCCTAGCTACTTTCTCCTCTAAGTAATAGGTTGCAGTAATACAAATGGTCTAGTATCTTCCTCTTTATGCAAAGAAACATGATAAATGACAAACTATCTACATCAAATTTATTAACAAGCAAGCTAAAGATTGAGCGTTCAGGGGGATTAATACACTGAAGCAAATGGTCTTATTATTGCAAAAATAGGGTTACCATATGGCTCCAGAAAAAGGAGTCACAAAAGAGAGGGCAAACAGCATACAAGAACAACTAAAGAACTTTGAGGAAGATATATCAGATGTTATTCTTGTCACCTTTGACCTGGAATCTTTATACACTAATATACCACAACAGGAGGCCATTCAAATAATTACCGAATATCTGAATAAGAGAGAACAAAATATGAGAGTACCAACTGCATTCATCACTCAGTTAGCCTCAATAGCTCTTCAGAATAATTTTTTTGCGTTCCAAGGGAAATTCTTTAAACAGATAAAAGGAACCGCGATGGGAGCAAGGATGGCCCCTGATATTGCCATTTTATATGTGGCTTTTTTTGAAGAGAAATTCCTGGAAAATCATCCATATCAGGATGGACTGCGGTTGTGGAAAAGATACATTGATGATATTTTGGTATATGGAAGGGAACAACTGATAGACTTTATGAATTTTATGGATGGCTAAATAGTTTGGACACCAACTTAAAGTTTACAATGCATTTTGACACTAGTGAAATCCCCTTCCTGGATATTATGATCAAAAAAGATGAACATGGCTTCAACACAACTATCTATAGAAAGCCTACGGATAAAAATATTACCTTCATTTTCAGAGCTATCATGACAGGAATTTGAAAGAGAATCTTCCAACCTCCCAGTTTTTGAGGCTACGAAGAGTATGTAGTGACCTTTCGGATTTTAAACATCAAGTAGTACCTATGGCCAAGAGATTTACAGAGAGGGGCTACCCTGAAGCATGTGTTCAGAGGGTATTAACAGAGCGTTCAATGCCAATAGAGAGGAACTACTGTCTAAACGAGCTATACAGAGTACACCAGACATTGTTTGTAGTCTAAGATTTTCTAACTACTCTCATGACATTAAGAAAATATTGCGAAGACACTGGCACATCTTGGAAGGTCACCAATGTTTTCAAAATAAATGGCTCACTATAGCCCACACACGTGGAAGAAATATCAAAGAAATTGTGGCACCATCAGCATTACCGTCAGGACCATTACAACCATCATTACATGCGGGACACCAACCTGTGGCTCTTGTTCTGTATGTTCATCTAGTTGACAGTTTCAACATTTATTCACCCGCAGACAGGTAGACATTATCATCTCAATCATTCTTCTAACTGTAACACAGAGGGTGTTGTTTATCTTATCATTTGTACTTGTAATTTGATTTATATAGGAAAGACCATTAGAAAATTAAAATTAAGGATGATCGAACACAGAAGTAATATCAGGAGAAAGAATATTACGGCCCCCCTGGTTCAACATTGTATAGACTGTACACATGATTTTTCTGATCTCAAGTTCCTGGTATTGAAGGTAGCTAAGACCTCCTGGCGGGGAACAGATTTAAATAAGATATTGCTACAACAGGAACAACGTTTCATTTTTGAGCTGAATACGGTTTTCCCCACCGGACTCAATTCAGAAACGGACCTATCTGTGTTCCTTGAGATGGTGGATCATATTCTATGTCTGTGCTCAGTATGACGACCTGGACAAATCACATCCTTGAGAATATTTTTAAATTGGGTGTTTGGTGAAATTTTAAGCACTGTAGGTAATTCTATTGGATTCTGATTAGACTTCGCTTCCTTTCTCTTTGGATGAATTTCGAGTAATTTTCACATCAGCAGTGATCAATAATAGAAAAGGTTGATTTTATCTCATCTGAAATGAGAATGCTTCAGTATTTGAGGGGTATTAGCTTGACAAATTCAATCTTATGATGAGCATTATTTATTTATTTATATCTCCAGACTCAGATGTTTGTTTTTTTTAAATATGAATTACACACCGGTATGTGTTGTGTGACAGTGATTTGTCTCATATTGTTAGTGCTAACCATGTTTTATGCTTTAATGATAAATATTTTAACGATAAGTGGGTTTATGGATATTCATAAATATATATGAAAATTTAGGTAGTAATATGTGATCCCATAGAAATGTATGTGATGAGATTTATCATATCCTTAGTTTGAAGAATATAATATTAGACGAATGGACATGAATGGTTTTTAGTTCCCATGACTCTAGCTCTTTGTTTCTGGATGTAGTCTAAAGCAAGGCATTACGAGTTTTTTAGTTTTTTTAGTATAACTCTTTTTAGTATAACTTTTGTTTCAAACGTTGAAGACTGCCCTATTACGCTGCTATAGAAAATATAGGCTGAAGTAATCTTGTGCGCATGCCCCTTACTATGGGAATTTTGATGCAAAGTTCAGAGTGGGCGACCGTGGATATTCCCGACGGACCACCTTAAATGTCGGGCCCCGCCCCGTTACGTCATTATAGGGAGTATATGTTTGAAAAACTTGCGTGCGGACGCCATTACTTTTGGAGGTTGCCAGCTTTGAAGGCGTTCTTTTGAACAGAGACGATCGATTTAAACAACGGGTAGGCATTGTCTCCTTGTATTTGAGTTTTTTCTTAATATCTATATCGCTTGGGAATCAGGCCTGTTTTAGGAAGTTATAGACCCACCGTTCTTCCCTTTATACTGTGGGCTTTATCAAAACTGTGTCATAAAGACCTTTTGATTTTAAAAAGACGAATCTATGAAATCTAGTTGTATAATAATTTTGATATATGCCCCCTTGCACTTATGGATACTGAATGACTTTGAGGTGAGGTAAAGCAGCCCCAATTGGGATTCAATATCAAGAATACCATGATATCTGGTACTGCATACGAACATTTGTATTTTAAAGAGCTTTAGGGCTTTGGAAATAACGCTTTTTCATTTATTCATTTGTTTTTTCGGTATGAGAGATGTCGAATATGGCCTTGTCATGAGATACCTCAGTTAACACATTGTTATGATATAAGGGAGTCCCTTTGAGACAGTGGGTGTTATTTTCTCTGTTTGAAAAATCTATTGTTTATAGTTTGGCCACTGTCAGATGATTGATTGTGCACAACCCTTTTTTTTGCTCTCTCACATTAGGATTCTCATCCTGATTGGTTCACTTGCCTTTGTGCTTCAGTTTGCAAGCTGACCGATAGGAGTTCATTGGTAAGAAAGGGTCATTTAGTATGTGCGATCGTATAGTGTCTTACAGACCCTGACAATGCTCCATACAGAGACATGTGACTTGAGATGACTATATGGATGAATTGATTTGTTTGTATATATAAGTGTTCAATTAGGAAAGTATGCATATTTGGGTATGTGTATGTATATATGTGTACATGCACATGTGTATGTGGACGTTTAAGCCTACAGAGAGAGATATATATATATATAGGTGGGCATATATAGACATCATCTAGGAACACACATTCTTTTAAAAGTTTTTTTCACAAAATACTTCTCAATATGTTGTTTAATATGTTTTTAAATATTCTTTTAAATGTTCTTTTAAATGTCTTCTTGTTTTTTATATATACACGTATATCTTTTTGCGTGGTGTGTGTATATATAGTACAGCAGTTATAAATGTAGATGTATATGTATATAGCTTGAAGATATAACAATGATGTGTAATTTTGGTTTATTGATATTGTTAAACCAATTGATGGTTTTTATTTTTATTTTTATTTTTATTTATTTATTTGTATGTATCTTTATGTTAGACCCCTGATGCAGGCGTTTGTACGCCGAAACACGGCCCGTGTCGGGTATTTATGATAATAAAGGACTGCATTTTTTCCCAATCCTGAAGGCCCAGCTTTTGCTTCTTTTTCTTGCTTTGTTGTTCTTGTATGCTGTTTGCCCTCTCTTTTGTGACTGTGTTTACTCTATTGAGGGATGGCCTTCAGGAATTGGGATAATGTACTGAGCTATTCAGAGGACCGTCTACATCACTTTCTACAGGAACCTGATATCTTCGAGGATAATAATGAGGATTCGCTGGCGGACCACTGGAATCATTTAATTGACACCACGCAGAACTCCATTAGATGTCAATTGCATTATGCCACCCTCATTCAATATTGTAGAGTACAACGTATCCCTAGGGGCCTGAGGATTAATAAGGAACCTCAGCTCTTTAAAGATAATAAAACCTTTCTTGATAAATGGTGTTCTATCTTGAATAAATGTTCGTTAGATTTAATGATCCTGCTGATTGAAACATCCAAAGAGAAACTAGAGATACTCCAGACTGATATCAACCAGAAACATGAGGTACTAAGGAAGGAAGATTCTAATTTTGAAGCTAATTTGGTCGCTTTGAATTCTAAATTGGACTCTTTTAAAAAAGAGATTAAGAGACAAAAATATAACAAATATAAGCGAGATGAGGAAGATTATTACAGAGGTGATATTTATCATTGGGCAGTACCAAAGAGGAATACCTTTAATAAACGGAGAACAAGTTATTGTATAGGTCGTGTACCTACTCAAAGACCTAACCGTGAGAATTATGATGATCAGGGGAATAATCAAGTGACCAATACTGAGAGAGCGCGTAAGAGAGTGCGGAATGAATCTGAAGAATTGTTCACTTCCCCTTGTTCTACACCCATTAACACCCACATGGTGATCCCTGATAAAGATCCCGTGCCATCTAATTTTTTAGACAAAATTTGGGACAATCGAACGAGAGGGAGAAAGAGGACCTTCCAATCACGGCAGAATATGGCACAGGAGAAAATAGAGAGAGCTCCCTATCACAACTACAGAATCGAGTTCCGAGGAAGGGGAAGGGGTCGAGGAAGAGGAAGGACCTGGAATGCAGGCAACCCACGGCATCTATCATACAGGGACCAGACATTCCAATAATTAATCTTTCCCAACACAGACTATCAGATGTCGAGACTTCAGTTCTGCAAAAGGGTCTTAAATTTATTCCTACGGATCATTATAACCCTCTACAGACTAGAATAGATCTATTTAGATTTGAAAGGAAACTAAAAATCACTCATTTTTTTGCCAAGACAGAATCAATTTACAATGATTCATCAATGGTCAAACGGCCTTCGAAATGGATCCCTCCAGGACCCACAGACCCCTTGATCTCTGCATTTCAACAATGTGTCCTGCGAGATATAACACATTTGGAGAATAGAAAGAAAAGGAGGTTCTACAACCTATCTAAAGAGGAAAACGTGGCTCTCAATCAACTCCGAGACAACCCTGACATCATTATCAAGCCGGCGGACAAAGGTGGAGGTATTGTGATTATGGACAAAGCTAATTACATTGCAGAAATTGAGAGGCAACTTTCTAAATATGAATTCTACGCCCCTTTGGATGTGGACCCTACAGATGACATTAGAAAGGAGATTGAATTTTGGGTCAATTTTGGATTCGATTCAGGCTTCCTTACCCAAAAGGAAAAGGACTTTTTAATAACGCAAGTTCCTATTATACCTGTCATCTATATATTACCAAAGGTCCATAAGACGTTGGAGAATCCACCAGGTAGACCTATTGTCTCGGGCATTGGCTCAATTTTGGAGCCTCTCTCTGCATTTGTTGATTCCTTCCTCAAACCATTAATACCGTCGGTTAAATCATACATCAGAGATTCCTCACATGCCATTAATTTACTAAAGAACTTTGAGGAAGATATATCAGATGTTATTCTTGTCACCTTTGACCTGGAATCTTTATACACTAATATACCACAACAGGAGGCCATTCAAATAATTACCGAATATCTGAATAAGAGAGAACAAAATATGAGAGTACCAACTGCATTCATCACTCAGTTAGCCTCAATAGCTCTTCAGAATAATTTTTTTGCGTTCCAAGGGAAATTCTTTAAACAGATAAAAGGAACCGCGATGGGAGCAAGGATGGCCCCTGATATTGCCATTTTATATGTGGCTTTTTTTGAAGAGAAATTCCTGGAAAATCATCCATATCAGGATGGACTGCGGTTGTGGAAAAGATACATTGATGATATTTTGGTATTATGGAAGGGAACAACTGATAGACTTTATGAATTTTATGGATGGCTAAATAGTTTGGACACCAACTTAAAGTTTACAATGCATTTTGACACTAGTGAAATCCCCTTCCTGGATATTATGATCAAAAAAGATGAACATGGCTTCAACACAACTATCTATAGAAAGCCTACGGATAAAAATAATTACCTTCATTTTCAGAGCTATCATGACAGGAATTTGAAAGAGAATCTTCCAACCTCCCAGTTTTTGAGGCTACGAAGAGTATGTAGTGACCTTTCGGATTTTAAACATCAAGTAGTACCTATGGCCAAGAGATTTACAGAGAGGGGCTACCCTGAAGCATGTGTTCAGAGGGGTATTAACAGAGCGTTCAATGCCAATAGAGAGGAACTACTGTCTAAACGAGCTATACAGAGTACACCAGACATTGTTTGTAGTCTAAGATTTTCTAACTACTCTCATGACATTAAGAAAATATTGCGAAGACACTGGCACATCTTGGAAGGTCACCAATGTTTTCAAAATAAATGGCTCACTATAGCCCACACACGTGGAAGAAATATCAAAGAAATTGTGGCACCATCAGCATTACCGTCAGGACCATTACAACCATCATTACATGCGGGACACCAACCCTGTGGCTCTTGTTCTGTATGTTCATCTAGTTTGACAGTTTCAACATTTATTCACCCGCAGACAGGTAGACATTATCATCTCAATCATTCTTCTAACTGTAACACAGAGGGTGTTGTTTATCTTATCATTTGTACTTGTAATTTGATTTATATAGGAAAGACCATTAGAAAATTAAAATTAAGGATGATCGAACACAGAAGTAATATCAGGAGAAAGAATATTACGGCCCCCCTGGTTCAACATTGTATAGACTGTACACATGATTTTTCTGATCTCAAGTTCCTGGTATTGAAGGTAGCTAAGACCTCCTGGCGGGGAACAGATTTAAATAAGATATTGCTACAACAGGAACAACGTTTCATTTTTGAGCTGAATACGGTTTTCCCCACCGGACTCAATTCAGAAACGGACCTATCTGTGTTCCTTTGAGATGGTGGATCATATTCTATGTCTGTGCTCAGTATGACGACCTGGACAAATCACATCCTTGAGAATATTTTTAAATTGGGTGTTTGGTGAAATTTTAAGCACTGTAGGTAATTCTATTGGATTCTGATTAGACTTCGCTTCCTTTCTCTTTGGATGAATTTCGAGTAATTTTCACATCAGCAGTGATCAATAATAGAAAAGGTTGATTTTATCTCATCTGAAATGAGAATGCTTCAGTATTTGAGGGGTATTAGCTTGACAAATTCAATCTTATGATGAGCATTATTTATTTATTTATATCTCCAGACTCAGATGTTTGTTTTTTTAAATATGAATTACACACCGGTATGTGTTGTGTGACAGTGATTTGTCTCATATTGTTAGTGCTAACCATGTTTTATGCTTTAATGATAAATATTTTAACGATAAGTGGGTTTATGGATATTCATAAATATATATGAAAATTTAGGTAGTAATATGTGATCCCATAGAAATGTATGTGATGAGATTTATCATATCCTTAGTTTGAAGAATATAATATTAGACGAATGGACATGAATGGTTTTTAGTTCCCATGACTCTAGCTCTTTGTTTCTGGATGTAGTCTAAAGCAAGGCATTACGAGTTTTTTAGTTTTTTTAGTATAACTCTTTTTAGTATAACTTTTGTTTCAAACGTTGAAGACTGCCCTATTACGCTGCTATAGAAAATATAGGCTGAAGTAATCTTGTGCATGCCCCTTACTATGGGAATTTTGATGCAAAGTTCAGAGTGGGCGACCGTGGATATTCCCGACGGACCACCTTAAATGTCGGGCCCCGCCCCGTTACGTCATTATAGGGAGTATATGTTTGAAAAACTTGCGTGCGGACGCCATTACTTTTGGCGGTTGCCAGCTTTGAAGGCGTTCTTTTGAACAGAGACGATCGATTTAAACAACGGGTAGGCATTGTCTCCTTGTATTTGAGTTTTTTCTTAATATCTATATCGCTTGGGAATCAGGCCTGTTTTAGGAAGTTATAGACCCACCGTTCTTCCCTTTATACTGTGGGCTTTATCAAAACTGTGTCATAAAGACCTTTTGATTTTAAAAAGACGAATCTATGAAATCTAGTTGTATAATAATTTTGATATATGCCCCCTTGCACTTATGGATACTGAATGACTTTGAGGTGAGGTAAAGCAGCCCCAATTGGGATTCAATATCAAGAATACCATGATATCTGGTACTGCATACGAACATTTGTATTTTAAAGAGCTTTAGGGCTTTGGAAATAACGCTTTTTCATTTATTCATTTGTTTTTTCGGTATGAGAGATGTCGAATATGGCCTTGTCATGAGATACCTCAGTTAACACATTGTTTATGATATAAGGGAGTCCCTTTGAGACAGTGGGTGTTATTTTCTCTGTTTGAAAAATCTATTGTTTATAGTTTGGCCACTGTCAGATGATTGATTGTGCACAACCCTTTTTTTTGCTCTCTCACATTAGGATTCTCATCCTGATTGGTTCACTTGCCTTTTGTGCTTCAGTTTGCAAGCTGACCGATAGGAGTTCATTGGTAAGAAAGGGTCATTTAGTATGTGCGATCGTATAGTGTCTTACAGACCCTGACAATGCTCCATACAGAGACATGTGACTTGAGATGACTATATGGATGAATTGATTTGTTTGTATATATAAGTGTTCAATTAGGAAAGTATGCATATTTGGGTATGTGTATGTATATATGTGTACATGCACATGTGTATGTGGACATTTAAGCCTACAGAGAGAGATATATATATATATAGGTGGGCATATATAGACATCATCTAGGAACACACATTCTTTTAAAAGTTTTTTTCACAAAATACTTCTCAATATGTTGTTTAATATGTTTTTAAATATTCTTTTAAATGTTCTTTTAAATGTCTTCTTGTTTTTTATATATACACGTATATCTTTTTGCGTGGTGTGTGTATATATAGTACAGCAGTTATAAATGTAGATGTATATGTATATAGCTTGAAGATATAACAATGATGTGTAATTTTGGTTTATTGATATTGTTAAACCAATTGATGGTTTTTATTTTTATTTTTATTTTTATTTATTTATTTGTATGTATCTTATGTTAGACCCCTGATGCAGGCGTTTGTACGCCGAAACACGGCCCGTGTCGGGTATTTATGATAATAAAGGACTGCATTTTTTCCCAATCCTGAAGGCCCAGCTTTTGCTTCTTTTTCTTGCTCCAGAAAAAGGAGGACAGATTGAGCCAGTCCGGGTTTTACTTCCATTGCTTTCAATGGAAGCAAAACCTGGACTGGATCAATGTGTCTTCCTTTTTCTGGAGCCATATGGTAACCATATGCAAACATGGTCAGGGCACAGAGATGGAGAGGTTTGGTAGGTCTAAAATATTGATATGTATTCCCTTCTTAGAAGAGGAACACACATGGATGTAAAAAATTGCAAATGCTGACTTTTGCTCTGGTCCCAAAGCACACAAGTGCCAACTCATGGGAGTAGGTGAAGAGGCCAATCTCTACCACTGCCCCCTTCCCCCTCACCCCCCAATCTATATTTTGTGGAGCATTTGTAAAATAATGTAGGAATTTTCCATGTCCCGAGATGTCTTAATTCCCCACTCCTCTATTTCTAATATAGGACTCTGAGAGTGTCACAAAATGCCTAGCCACCTGCCTGGGGTTACCCCACGACCACTTAGAGGGTCTGTCCCCAGCACAGCTCAGGTCCACCTGCACCTGCCGCTCATGCTCTACATTAGCACCCTCCTCCCAATGAATGGGTCAGAACTGCCTCTAGGTGAGTCTCCCACTGTCAAATTATCCCCAGTGATTACTGGAGCTAACTCCCAGTGGTCCCACAGTTCCCTGAAAACACTCACAGACTCAACACACAAACCACCAGGATTCTTTATCTGTCCAGACAGGCAGAACAAGCAAACAATTGTATTTATTCTCACACTGGAACGATGAACAAAAATGTGCAAATAGCCAACAGTAACTGAAAAATTGATCAATTAGAAAACTAACTAAAACATCTATATACTGTCTAAACAGTACCTGGGAAGATCAAGTCATATAATTGTTCACAGAGCCTTAGCAAAAAGATCTGTCTCTTTCTTCTACCAGGCTAAGACTGAAGCAACAGTCAGCACTACTGAGTAATTTTCAAAACTCCTAGCCAATCAGAGCCCAGAACAGTCAAGTTTCAAATAAAAACTGGTTACGTCACTACAAACGCTTCCTATTATCTGTATGCCAAATAAAGAAAGACAAGTCAGTCCTCTGTAACAGCTTTAAAGCATAAACATGCACCATCTGCTGGCCAAACAGGAGACATACACTTCAGAAAAATAATGCAGGAAAATATCCAATACATTTTACATGCTTAAAACATACTGTTTCTTCACAGAGGGTAATTCTGTTTTTAAGCACTAAGAAGGCATCTATTTGGAACCTGTTCTATAAAGAAAACTTGGCAGCTATACCTATTTTATTTCATAGAATATTAGGATAGCAGGGCAAATATGCCCGTATTTTTTAGGCGCAATGACCTATAGCAGCCATACAGCCAGTGCAAATGCCTAGATTGCTAAATAAAAAGACAGTCATATTATAATATTCTATAATTTATCCCCCCCAAATTCTGTAAAAGTCACCAAACATTGCCATGCAGATTTGGGCATGTGCCCAATTTACATGTGAAATTCAAATGAATATCAAGCCAATTAGCGCCGATAATTGAAATTTTAACAAGCAATTATTGGTACTAATTATATATAATCAAAATTTAAGCATGCATGTTTAGGCACAGGATTTGCACGTAAATTTTACACATACTGTAGGTCCATAAAATAGTCGCAGCCATGAGAGGGCCATGAGCAGATCGAGGGCATTCCTTTAACTTATGTGCACTGTTACAAAATAAAGGGTATCCACGCCTAATTTAGCCATGGGGTTTTACACCAAGGTTTCGTTGGTGTAAATGGTTGTACCTTAATGTAGTTGCACTTTAAGCTCTGTTTATAGAATAGCACTAATCACTGGGTCTTTTGACGCTTACTTTTTAGGCACCTTTATAGAATTTAGTCTATATGTGTAACTGTGTGCTATCCCAGACTCTAGCTATGCGCACTGTTGTGAGTCCTCCAAACACTTTGCTACCAGTAGGGAGTGATGTTTCACTATCATATTTTCGAATGGTGATGGTGATACAGAACTTAAGTTTCTTCAAATCAATACAGAAGTCAAAAGGAGAAGTGGCAAATGTTTTAGGTGACTCTCAGAAAGAGACACATCAGAAAGATGTGACATTGTTCAGCACAGTGAGTACATTAACCTTGCTTAAGGAGGAGTGGCCTAGTGGTTAGGGTGGTGGACTTTGGTCCTGAGGAACTGAGTTCGATTCCCACTTCAGGCACAGGCAGCTCCTTGTGACTCTGGGCAAGTCACTTAACCCTCCATTGCCCCATGTAAGCCGCATTGAGCCTGCCATGAGTGGGAAAGCGCGGGGTACAAATGTAACAAAAATAAAATAGATACTATTGGAGATTCTACATGGAATGTTGCTACTATTGGAGATTCTACATGGAATGTTGCTATTCCACTAGCAACATTCCATGTAGAAGGCTGCGCAGGCTTCTGTTTCTGTGAGTCTGACGTCCTGCACATACGTGCAGGACGTCAGACTCACAGAAGCAGAAGCCTGCGCGGCTACATTGGTGATCTGCAAGGGCCAGGCACAGGCAGCTCCTTGTGACTCTGGGCAAGTCACTTAACCCTCCATTGCCCCATGTAAGCCGCATTGAGCCTGCCATGAGTGGGAAAGCGCAGGGTACAAATGTAACAAAAATAAAATAGATACTATTGGAGATTCTACATGGAATGTTGCTACTATTGGAGATTCTACATGGAATGTTGCTATTCCACTAGCAACATTCCATGTAGAAGGCTGCGCAGGCTTCTGTTTCTGTGAGTCTGACGTCCTGCACGTACGTGCAGGACGTCAGACTCACAGAAGCAGAAGCCTGCGCGGCCACATTGGTGATCTGCAAGGGGCAGGCACAGGCAGCTCCTTGTGAGTCTGGGCAAGTCACTTAACCCTCCATTGCCTGCCACATTGAGCCTGCCATGAGTGGGAAAGCGCGGGGTACAAATGTAACAAAAAAATAAAATAAAAATAAACGTTTAGCACATCTACTGAATCCCCTGCTATAAATGTCACCGCACGCCATTGCGTGTCTCTCTATGTTTCCCTTGACTCGGGAATAGCCACACAGTGTGTGGTAGCTCAGAAGGTAACTTAGGAAAGAAGCTACATGTCTTTATTTCTGTTAACTATCTTTGATGTGTTACCCATGGCTTCTCTGCCAATAATGTCTCAAGGATTTCAGAAGAACTCTGATTAAAATTTAGAATTTATTGCAGCTACAAGCAAAAGTCCCCAAGGCTGAAAAACTGCATTCTATTAGCCTTTTTCATTAACTTTTACCCTAATCAACTTTTAAAAATTGAATTAACTGCCTGAGGAGAACAGAGCAGCTGGCGCTGATTTTTACATTGTATTTTAGTCTAACTTTTGTTTAGGATTTACGGCCACTATTTTATCCTTACAGGTTATTTGCTGTTTATTTATACAATGAGAGGGTAACTAATTTTCTAATAGGGCACCTAGGTAGGGAAGGCAAATATGTGTTTTATAAGTTTTACAACATATATGCTTATGTGCCCTTGTAAAACAGAAACAGAGAAAAATGTAGGCAGATAAAGACCATATGGCCTATCTAGTTTGCCCTTCCATGCCATCTACTCTCCCTATCACTCTTTTAGAGATCCTCACCCGATATTCAGTGCTATTTAAATGGCCAGAACGACTGTTGACTGGTTAAATAGCGCTTAACCGGCTATTTGCCAATATTCAGTGGGGAATAACCAGCTATCCCCTGCTGAATATCCCCGGTTAGTGGCTACCAGATAGCCAGTTATATCGCCCAATATTACCGGCTATCTGCCTATTTTTAAACTAGGTTTAGTGGCCATATTTGACTACGTGAATAGGTGGGATATCTTTGAGTGGTTTAAAGATAACTGGCTAAGCCTGAATAACGGCTTAGCTGGTCATCTTTAAACAGGCCAAAAATAAACCAGATATTGAATGCTGGTCACCGGAAACGGCCCAGCAGTGAATAATCAGGGCTCAGTGTCTACTGTCGGAGTTAGCCGGTCTAACTCGTGCAGTCTGAATCTCTCCCCCTCCCCCCATGTACGTGTCATAAGTACATAAGTATTGCCGTACTGGGACAGAACGAAGGTCCATCAAGCCCAGAATCCCGTTTCCAACAGTGGCAAATCCAGGTCACAACTACCTGGCAAGATCCGAAAAAAGTAATATGCATTTTATGCTGCTTATCCTAGAAATAAGCAGTGGATTTTCCCCAAGTCCATTTTAATAATGGTCTATGGACTTTTCCTTTAGGAAGCCATTCAAACCTTTTTTAAACCCCACTAAGCTAACTGTTTTTACTACATTCTCTGGCAACAAATTCCAGAGTCTAATTACACATTGAGTGAAGAAAATGTTTTTTCCGATTCATTTTACATTTATTACTTTGTAGCTTCATTGCATGCCCCTTAGTCCTAGTATTTTTGGAAAGAGTAAACAATCGATTCACATCTACCTGTTCCACTCCACTCATATATCCCCTCAGCCATCTTTTCTCCAAGCTGAAGAGCCCTAGTCACTTTAGCCTTTCCTCATAGGGAAGTCATCCCATCCCCTTTATCATTTTCATTGCCCTTCTCTATACCTTTTCTGATTCCTCTATCCCTTTTGAGATGCAGTGACCAGAATTGAACACAATATTCGAGGTGTGGTCACACCATGGAGTGGTACAAAGGCATTATAACATCCTCATTTTTGTTTTTCATTCCTTTCCTAATAATACCTAACATTCTTTTTGCTTTCTTAGCAACCACTACACACTGTGCAGAGGGTTTCATCATAACACCAACAATGACGCCTAGATCCCATTCCTGGTCGGTAACTCCTAATGAGGAACCTTGGCTTATATAGCTATAATTTGGGTTCCTCTTTCCCACATGCATTACTTTGCATTTGCTCACATTAAATGTCATATGCCATTTAGATGCCCAGTCTCCCAGTCTTGTAAGGTCTTCTTGTAATTTTTCACAATCCTCTTGTGAGTTAACAACTTTGAATAACTTTGGGTCATCAGCAAATTTAATTACCTCACTAGTTACTCCCATCTCTAGATCATTTATAAATATGCTAAAAAGCAGCAGTCCCAGCACAGACCCCTGGGGAACCCAACTATCTACCCTTCTCCATTGAGAATACAGACCATTTAACCATACTCTCTGTTTTATATCTTTTAACCAGTTTTAATCCACAATAGGACACTACCTACTATCCCATGACTCTCCAATTTTCTCTGGATTCTTTCATTAGGTATTTTATTTATTTATTTATTAGGATTTATTTACCACCTTTTTGAAGGAATTCACTCAAGGCGATGTGCAGTAAGAACAGATCAAACATGAGCAATAGACAATTACAGCAGTAAAAATATTCAAAAACAATACAAAGCATGGCATTGTATACTATTTAAAATGTCAACACAATACGTAATAGAACATTAAAATTGATAGCGAAGGGTAAAGCAAAGATGTAGCATATAGATAGGTAAGAAAGTAGGAAGAGTTAGAAAGTAAGGTGACTAATTTAAAGAAAGTTGCACATGAGGTCGGAGAAATGGTTAAATATTTTCTCAGCTAGGGTAGGAGTGGATAAACATGTCCTGCTGCAGTATATGCAGCCTGAGTTACTCCTTGTGTGTGGGAGTGAGACTAATGAGTTAGTTACTTCTTCCATTAAGAGCCTGGTTGAAGAGCCAAGCTTTCACCTGCTTCCTGAAGTAGACGTGAAGGGGCATAATCGAACGGAAACATCTATCTCCATGGGTGTTTATCTCCGAGAACGGGTCCGTGAAGGGGCGGACCGAACTGTATTTTCGAAAAACATGGACGTTTATCTTTTTTTGAGCTGGGCATTTTTGTTTTTCAGCGATAATGGAAACCGAAAGCGCCCAGCTCAAAAATGAATAACTCCAAGACATTTATTCATGGGAGGGGCTAGGATTCGTAGTGCACTAGTCCCCCTCACATGCCAGGACACCAACCGGGCACCCTAGGGGGCACTTTTACAAAAAAAAAAAAAAGTAAAACAGCTCCCAGGTGCATAGCACCCTTCCCTTGGGTGTTGAGCCCCCCAAATCCCCCTCAAAACCTACTGCCCACAAGTCTACACCATTACTATAGCCCTAAGGGGTGAAGGGGGGGCACCTACATTTGGGTACAGTGGGTTTGGGGGGCGGTTTGGAGGGCTCCCATTTACCAGCACAAGTGTAACAGGTGGAGGGGGGATGGGCCTGGGTCCACCTGCCTGAAGTCCACTGCACCCCCTAATAACTGCTCCAGTGACCTGCATACTGCTGCCAGGGAGGTGGGTATGACATTTGAGGGTGAAAATAAAAAGTTGTGAAACGGCATATTTTGTGGTGGGAGGGGGTTTGTGACCACTGGGGGAGTCAGGGGAGGTCATCCCCGATTCCCTCCAGTGGTCATCTGTTCATTTAGGGCACTTTTTGGGACCTTATTCGTGGAAAAACAGGGTCCAGGAAAAGTGCCCTAAATTCTCGCTAAAAACGCATATTTTTTTTCTATTACTGGTGAAAGGCGCCCATCTCTGATCGCCCGATAACCACGCCCCAGTTCTGCCTTCACCACGCCTTCGACACGCCCCCATCAACTTTGTCCGCATCCGCGATGGAGTGCAGTTGAAAACGTCCAAATTCGGCTTTCGATTATACCGCTTTATTCGTTTTTGTGAGATAAACGTCTATCTCCCGATTTGGGTCACAATATAGGCGTTTTTCTATTTCGATTATAAGCAGGATAGTCTTGTGTTAAGTGCAGCCTTTCAGGCAGTGCATTACAGAGTGTGGGGGCTACTCCGGAGAAGGCTCGCTTGTGGGTATCACATCGTATAATGGGAAATGGGACTTGATATACCGCCTTTCTGAGGTTTTCGCAACTACATTCAAAGCGGTTGTCTTTTGGAGAGGGTGTGGTTAGTGAACGTCCTCGGGAGGAACTTAGTGTCCTTGGTGGTGTGTGGAGAATCATCCTATTTTTCAGGTACTCAGGGCCATTTCCTTTCAGGGCCTTGAAGATCAGACATAGAGTTTTAAATTTAGCCCTGTATTGTACTGGTAGCCAATGAAGTTTTTGCAAAAATGGTGTGATATGGTCACGTCGCTTGTAACCTTCTATGAGTCTTGTTGCTGCATTCTGAATCAACTGTAGCTGGTGCAGACCCTTTGTAGTCAGACCATTGTATAGTGCATTGCAGTAATCCAGTCTTGATGTTATCATGGCATGTACAACTGAGATAAGATTTACCTTCTCGATGTAAGGAGAGAGGCAGTGTAGCTGTCGTGAATAGTAGAAGCAGCTCTTGAAGGTTGCTTGGATTTGGGGAATCAGAGAGTAAGTGTTGAATCTAACTGTATTCCAAGGTTCCTGACTTGTGATTTCAGGGGGAGTTCATACTTCCCAAAAGGGATTTTGATGTCAGGTATGTATCCACTTGTGTTAGGGACCCAGAGAAGCTCGGTTTTACTTGGGTTCAGGCAAAGTTTGTTGTGTTTAGCCAATTCTTGAATTGATGTTAGACAGGCTATCAGTTTATTCAAGGCTGTATTTAAGTCAGGTTCAATGGGTATGAGTAGCTGCACTCCGCATAGATGTAGAACTGAGTGTCCATTGACTGAATCAGTTCAGCTAGTGGTTTGAGGTAGATATTGAACAGAATAGTTGACAGTATCGATCCTTGTGGTACCCAGGTTAGTGTCCATGGTGTTGATGATTTGCTGCTAAACATTATGGATTGTTGCCTGTCTGATAGGTAGGATCTGAACCAAGCAAGTACTGTTCCACTGATACCTGTTTCTGACAGTCGTGCTAGCATGATATCATGATCCACGGTGTCAAAAGCTGCTGAGAAGTCAAGCAGTACTAACATCGAGGTGAATCCCTTATCTCGGTTTCTGTGAAGATCATCTAGTAGGGATACAAGGACCATTTCTGTACCATAACCAGATCTGAATCCTGCCAGGAGGGGGAGAGTTTGTGCACCCCTGGTTGACTGGTTGAGGACTGGGTGGGATTGCCTGTGAATCCTGGCAGAGACTTTTAATTTTGTTGGCAAAGTATGCAGCAAAATCGTTGCAATTCAGTTTAGACTGGGCAGGCTGGTTATGTTGTGGGGGCTGCAGTAGGCTGTTTACTATACTGAACAACTGCTTGGTTGAATTGGCAGCCTGTGCAATGCATTGTGAGAAATACTGTTTTTTGGTTGCTGTTAAGGCTTGGTGGTACTTTTCCATGTTCTTCCTACAGTTTAGTCTGTCTATATCCAGGCGAGATTTGCACTATCTCCTTTCCAGTTTTCGTCCTTCGTGTTTAAGGATCCGAAGTTCTGGAGAAAACCAAGGTGAGTGTTTGTGAGTGGGGCATAAGACTTTTTTAGTGGTGCTGTTTTCTCTAAGGTCTTGGCTAAGTGTGTATTCCAGATGTCAACTTGTTCTGACACTTTGTCAAACGCCTTTTGAAAATCCAGATACACAATATCGACTGACTCACCTTTATCCACATGTTTGTTCACTTGTTCAAAGAAATGTAATAGATTGGTGAGTCAAGATTTCCCTTTACTAAATCCATGTTGTCTTTGTCTCATTAATCCATGCTTTTGAATATGCTCAGTAATTTTGTTCTTTATAATAGGTTCTACCATTTTGCCCAGCACTGACATCAGGCTTACCGGTCTATAATTTCCCGTATCTCCTCTGGAACCTTTTTTAAAATATCGACGTTACATTGGCCACCCTCCAATCTTCCGATACCATGCTTGAGTTTAAAGATAAATTACAAATTACTAACAATAGTTCTGCAAGTTCATTTTTCAGTTCTATCAGTACATTGGGATGAATACCATCCAGTCCAGGAGATTTGCTACTCCATTACATTCTCCAGGTTTATAGAGATTTCATTCAGTTTCTCCAACTCGTCAGCTTTGAATACCATTTCTGGCACTGGTATCTCTCCCAAATCTTCCTCAGTGAAGACTGAAGCAAAGAATTCATTTACTCCCATTTTAAGAAAAACGCAGAGAGGACAATCAGACTGAGTTTATTTTAGACTAGTTTATTAACTTTTATTCCACCTGTTTAAGCGGATGACAGAAGAAAAAATACATACATAATTCACAGAACACAAAATTTAAAACACACTAAAACAATACAACATAATCGAAATACAAATATATACTAACCCAACCTACTTCAGGACTTCCTTATCTTCCTTTAAACTGCAGCACAAAAGTGTTTGTCTCAAAATCCTGCTGTACTGCATACCCTTAATACATCTCTTCCTCCAGTTATGATTGTTGGAATCAGACCCCTAGTCATTTATTTTCAGAGAGACAGAGAGAAAGAGAGGCAGAAAGACAGAGACTAAAATTTCCTTGTAGAAATAAATAGTCCAAGCTCAACATATATTTAATGCCTTATTACCATTTCAAAAGCAGAGCACATAGCAATCTGCAGTGCTGGCTGTTGAAAATGTGATGCACAAAACTAAGAACTTTTTATTTTGCTGATGAGCATTCCATTGTTTATCATCTCAAAATGCTTTTTCCCTTTTGTGCTCTTACAGTGAATGACAGGGTTTCTTGATAAGGCTTTGTGAAGTTGCTCTACTTTCTATGTGGAAAATGCAGATTTAACTAAAGGGGCAGACCCCTGTTAAACAAAGTCAAGTTCTGATTGTTGTAGTCAAAGAAATACCTCTGGAAGAATCACAGCAATCACACACTGTACTTTTATCATTCTTTTTGATGATTTCATATTGTCTGGATCTTATTAATTGCAAATTACGATGAAGCTTAGTACTTTCTCAAGAATATTACGCCGTGTTTAGGGCCTCATCGGGATCCTTACCAAAGCCATGTGACCCTGTTAGAGTAAATATGTGATGGGTGGAGAGAGTGGATAGGGGACTAAACTTTTGCCCAAAGCAGCAATGGTTGAAAGTTGCCAATATGTTTCATTCCAAGGTATACTGTAATGTACTGACCCCTAGAGTTTTATAAAACAAAATGTCATCATTTTATTTTATCATTTTTTTATTTTGTTTTTTGCTTTTATGGGTTTGTTTGGTTTTTTTTGTTTTGTTTGCAAGATGGATTACCTCAGTGTTTGATCTGTAGAAATTCCTTGACACAGAGAAACTATTCAGGGAGTGTGTACCACTGGGTTCTGCTTTTCTGACCACCAGTCTAGGTAGAAAAACACTGCCTCGTCAATATTCAGAAATGGCCGCTGACTAGTTAAAATTAGCAGCGCTTAAGTGAAAACTGGCTATTTTGGGAGCATTCAGTACTTAATTGCCAAGATAACCGTATAAAACACAGTCCTATTTTTATGTGGCAACCCATGGCCACTGAAGTTCTGAATATCAGCTTAAATGTCTATGTGTTAGCCGGCTCTGCAAAAACCTGATATTCAGGGCCGGTCTTAGCAATTGCGGGGCCCTGTGCAGACCGGTTAGGTGGGGCCCCCCCATGCCCCCATCTAGCCCTGCCCTACCTAGCCCCACCCCTTGTTGACAAAATGCATTTTAAACATTTTTTAAAATTTCAAATAAAGGCAAATCAAGCAAAACTTGTACAGAAAAACTAATTCAAATATGCACAATGCTATCATAGGAAACCTTTGGGTTTAAAAAGCAAAAGCATGTGCATGTTAGGACTAGTTAAGTTAATTAAAACAAAACCACTTAATATGTAATACTTGGTAGCAATAATGAAACAGTAATTGAATATTCACACGGCTGCCTGAGCCAACAGTCTCAGCAGCCATTTTTAAAGAGCGATGCGGCAACAAGGCATCAGTGCCGGCAGCAGGCAGGAAAGACTGGGGATCTTTCCTGTCCTGAAGACTCCACTACCTCGGGTATGTGCTGGGAGAGCACCCTGCGGCTCGGGGGAGGGGAAGCAAGGAATCAGATTGCAGCAGTGATGGGGAGCAGGAGGGAGTGCCAAGGGGCCCCTGGAGGCACGGGGTCCTTTGCGATCCTTCATCTCGTCTCTGCCTAAGACCAGCCCTGCTGATATTCAATGCCAAAGTCCACATACGGTCCAGCATTCAATATGCCAGTGGCAAGTCAGCAAAACGCTCACCACTGGCAGCTGAATAATTACCCATACTTCTTTCTACCCTATGAGCTAAGGGTTAAAATTCCTAAGCTATTAATTTTTTAAGTAAGTTTCCTAAACATTAAAAGAAAGACAATTTCCTTAGATCCCCATGCCTTGCAGGAGAGAGTCCATATTTTTATATATTTATATTTAATTTTAAATTAAGAGGAAAAGACCTCAGAGGTTTCACACAGGAACAGTTCTCAAACTTCTAGAACATAATCAATCAGAAAAGCCTCCTAAAAATGTCAGAATCATCTTGAAACTTAAATATGATGAAATTGAAACTTGATAATTCAATCAAAAAGTCACTCAATGAAATTGCACGCTTAAACCACAGGATAATTTACAAACCTCAATAGTGGAAAACAGTGGCATAGCTAGATTCCAAAATTCTGGGTGGGAAAATAATGAACGTGGGTAGGCCTGCAGGCATAGAAGTACCCACCACAAGGTGGAGGTGCACTGAACCCCTACGTGAGTCAATCAGGCGAAAAGGGAGGAGTAAGGTGAGTTGGCTCTTTCCAAACAACAAGGGAGACCTATATGTAGTCCAAAAGTTGTATTTAAATGACTCGACACAGCTGCTGTGTTTTGGCACCGGAGCACCTGCTTCAGGAGTCTTACAATATAGCGGGTTGATGTTCGCTTGTATAAGATTGTAAATACAAGAAACAAATCTAATATTGAGAATGCAGAGATTCAATAAACTTCTTGGGTTCATCAAAGAGGTACCAACTGTAATACAAAAAGCCACAGTCTCTCCGGCGCCGAAACACAGCAGCTGTGTCGAGTCGTTTCAATAAAGATTTTGGACTACATATACGTCTCCCTTGTTGCTTGGAAAGAACCAGCTCAGGCCTACAGGCAGCCCATTCCTCTTTGTCTCCCCCTTCCCCTGCCTCCTTCCTTCCAAATTACAATTTATATTGCTAGTACCTTAGCTGGTGGAGATCCCAAAGCCCTGCCAGCTGTAGACATCTGGAGCTTTCCCAATCAACTAAAGCATGGCTGTCAGGGGTTCCAATTTCTTCTGCTGATGCCACCACTGCAAATATACTCCATTCTTACACATGATTTGAGCATGCTCATAATGCCAGTGTCAACAGAGGCACTTTAAACTGCTGACAGTGAGGCTTTAAGTGATCAGGGCAACTCTGGATTTCTTTAGCTGGCGGGGCTCAAGGATCCTCACCAGCTATATCATTGGTGCATCCGGCTGCTGGGTGGGCCTGAGGCAAAAATGGATGGACACAGGCCGGGCCCAAGCCCAAGCCCACCTGTGGCTATGCCCCTGGTGGAAGCCATAAGTTTTGAAATTTACCCTGATGCAGAATATTTATTTATTAGGATTGTGTTCTACCACAATAACACAATCAGTATCTAAATGATCTTCAGAATAAAATGAACGGCACTGCAGACAAAAACAAGCAGCATAGCAGCAATAGGACAGCAAGAAAAACAAAAGGGTAGGGAAGCTTAGCACAACAGGTTAAACCCAGAGAGACAGTATGACTCTGCAGAGCACATGGTAGCAGAGAGACAGCAAGGATATTATGAATACCTTCCAGTTCCAGGGAAAGAGAGGGAGATAAAGAGGAAAAGACATGATCATAAGGTACAAGGCTTGTTGAAATAGTCAAGCCTTAAGGCCCAATTTAAAATGAATCAAAGGAGGATCCGATCACAAAATCAGTGGAAGCAAAACATATACCACATTGGGTCTATTTCATCAAGTAGACAGCAAAAGAGAGGGTCCAAAAGTAGACGAACCAAGGCAGCAAAGAAAGCACAAAAACCCTCAAGACTAGAACACAGCCCATGTCAGGTCTAACACAATAGACCCAACACGGGCCACGTTTCGTCTCAAACTCGCGCCTGCCTTAGGGGTGAAATCAATACTTGTTGTATTAATAAATGAAATCCAAAATAGTCCTTCAAAACAGCGCTGTCACCATTCAGCACACGACCAACATCAGCAACGTCACTCGGGCCGAGTGCAGGTTGCTGATGTTGGATTTCATTTATTAATACAATGGATATTGATTTGACCCCTGATGGAAAAGGTGCAGAGAAGGGCGACAAAGATGATACAGGGGATAGGACAGCTTCCCTATTAGGATAGGCTGAAGAGGCTGGGGCTCTTCAGCTTGGAGAAAAGGCAGCTGAGGGGAGATATGATAGAGGTCTATAAGATAATGAGTGGAATGGAACGGTTCGATGTGGAGTATCTGTTTACGCTTTCCAAAAATACTAGGACTAGGGGACATGCGATGAAGCTGCAGTGTGGTAAATTTAAAACGAATCGGAGGAAAGTTTTCTTCACTCAACGCGTAGTTAAACTCTGGAATTCGCTGCCGGAAAAGGTGGTTAAGGTGGTTAACTTAGCGGACTTCAAAAAAGGGTTGGACGGCTTCCTGGAGTTAAAAGCCATAAAATGTAATTCAATGGACGAAAAATGTTATTGAATGGATGAGGGAATAGGATGGGCGGGACAAATTGCTTGTTCTTTTGGCCGCTGTCGGTGACAGGGTGCTGGGCTCGATGGACCCTTGGTCTGTCCCAGCATGGCGATGCTTATGTACTTATTAAAGATTTCTTCATTCTTCAGTGTTCCAGGCTTGAGGGCTGAATTGTGCTTTCTTTGCTATTTCATCAAGTGGCATTTTGATTGAACTATTAAACTTCAATTTCATCAAGATACATATTTTTTTTTCATTGAACTATTTAAATTGCAACCTATTTAAATTAAGTTTTGAGAGCGAAGGAATCGATGTAGCCACTGGTTCTGATTACCAAAAGCAGGGGCAGTGGAATGTTTTTGTGGGTTAGAGGAGCAAAGCAAACAAACCAATCCCGGCCCCTAGTTCTACTACTACTACTACTACTTATCACTTCTATAGCGCTACAAGGCATGCGCAGCGCTGTACATCATACACATAAAGACAGTCCCTGCTCAAAGAGCTTACAATCTAAATAAGACAGGTAACAGGCAGAACAAGTAAGAGGCAAGGGGAATTAAAGAGGAGGGGATAAAGGTACAGGCAAGTGAGCAGTGGTTAGGACTCAAAAGTTCTGACCTTTCCTTCCGCTTGACACTTGCAGTTAATATCATTCTTACATATAATTTCTGTTTAAAGCATATAGGTGGCTCTTTTACTAAACTGTGTTGTAAAGTGGCCGGTGCTGTTACTAGCAAAGGACTTTCCTGCATGCTGAAGCCACGTTTAGTATGGCTGCAAAATGGCCATATTTCCTATTTCCTCCATTAATGGCCATGTGCTAATTATCACCATTAGTGCATGGCCATTAGCATATGAGCCATTACCGATATGTATTTTCTAGGTAGTAAGGGCTCCCACGCTACTACTGCCATAATCGTTAGGTGTGTGCTGATGTAGCTGTGCTAACCAATTGGCACTGTGCACGCCTACTCTCTGCCTTCAAACATACCCCCAGTGCTAAAAAAAAAATATTTCTTTTTTTAGTATGTGGGAAGTGTGCGTGGATCCGAAAACTATTGTGGGATGCCTGAGCATGCCCCACTTTACTGGTTTTTTAAAAATCCTGCAGTAAGCATGCATTAGTGCTCACCGCAGCTTAAGACAAGGGCCCCATAATATTCAGCCTGCGGTGCTCAGCGCTTTTTGATCGGAGGTTCCAGATTCCCCCTGGGCCAGCAGGGAATTTAGAGGGTGGAATGGGGATATTGGAAGTATCTTGGGGTCAGGGGCCCATTGGGCTACCAAGGATCTTTTGCAGGGCGGGTTTGCAGGGGAGGTCCGAGAATTTAAGCCTTAAAAAAAAAATTATATCTCCCTTCCTATCAGTGCATGAGCTCAGCCACTGACAGGAAGGGAGACATTTTATCCCCCAGTGCAACAAATAGCTGCATTTTCTGACAGAGCGCACTTTTTAACACAGTAGTAATTTGCATGCTATTTGCTTACAGTATTGGGAGAGAAAATTTTGTGTTACACTTGTGTCAGGCAATGTACATTGAGTTTTAGTGCATGGCTCTAACACAAGGTAACTTCATCAGTCTCTCAGTCTCAAAATCCTTCTCATAACCCTTAGGCACACAATCTGGCATGAGCTGTTGCACCTATGTTTTGGCATGCCAAATCGGTTTTGTGCTACTATTCTACAGCAGGTTAGATATGCCTTAACGCCATTATAGAATTGGCAAAAAGCACACTTGTTTGTTTGTACCTACATTTAGGTGCCACTCTATGGGGTCCTTTTGCTAAGCCACGGTAAAAAATGGTAGCGTGAGTGCATAAGTACATAAGTATTGCCATACTGGGAAAGACCAAAGGTCCATCGAGCCCAGCATCCTGTTTCCAACAATGGCCAATTCAGGTCACAAATACCTAACAGGATCCCAAAAATGTACAAAACATTTTATACTGCTTATCCCAGAAATAGTGGCTTTTCCCCAGTCCATTTAATAACAGTCTATGGACTTTTCCTTTAGGAAGCCGTCCAAACCTTTTTTAAACTCCGCTAAGCTAACCGCCTTTACCACATTCTCTGGCAACAAATTCCAGAGTTTAATTACACGTTAAGTGAAGAAACATTTTCTCCGATTCGTTTTAAATTTACTACATTGTAGCTTCATCGCATGCCCCCTAGTCCTAGTATTTTCGGAAAGCGTGAATAGACGCTTCACATCTACCCGTTCAACTCCACTCATTATTTTATAGACCTCTATCATATCTCCCCTCAGCCGCCTTTTCTCTAAGCTGAAGAGCCCTAACCGCTTTAGCCTTTCCTCACAGGGAAGTTGTGTTTTGGGCGCATACCGGGCCATTTTTTTTTTACTGTGGCTGAGAAAAAAAAACTTTTTCAATGGAAGCAGTAAATGTCCGTACACTAGAATTAAAAGTAACGCATGGCTTTTTACTGCCACCCATTGACCTAGCAGTAAGGGCTCACGCACTACACATGCGGTACTCATGCAGCACGCACCAATGTGACCACGCTGCCAATTACCGCTGGTAGAAAATAGAAAAATATTTTCTACCACGGGAATCAGCGCACACCAACCTTGACATTACTGTTGGGTGGGCGTGCTAACCAGGCTGTAGTGTCAATTTGGCATGTGCTACATATGCGGTAGTTCTACTGCCACTTTGAAAAAGGGCCCCTAAATAATTATCCTGCAAGTCTTTGTGAGGCTAGACCAGTGGCGTAGCCACAGGTGGGCCTGGGTGGGCCAGGGCCCATCCACTTAGGGCTCAGGCCCACCCAACAGCAGCACACGTTTAGCGGTAGCTGGTGGCGATCCCAAGCTCTACAAGCTGAAGACTTCCCCCTGATGGTAATGAAAACCCTACTCTCCATAATACTGGCACCTGCGCATGTTCAGTTTTGAGCGCATGCCTGCTGCAGACTGCGAAGGTGGAAAGAAGCATTTTCCTGCCAGCTGAGATGTCTTTTTGTGGTGGTGGGGGAGAACATTTGGTGCCCACCCACTTCTTGCCTAGGCCCACCCAAAACCTGTTGTCTGGCTACGCCCCTGGGCTAGACACCTTTACTGAACAGGTAACTACGCTATTATTCTATCATATAGATTGTAGACTGTGAATTCATTGTAGAGTTAAAAATAGATGCAACTAATTTCAATTAAAAAAAATAGCAATTGAAAATCACTAGTTCACAGTAGGGCTTGTTTGATTTTTACCAATTAATACCGTTCTACATCCTAAACTTTTCAGCCATCAAGGCCTCCCCAGAAGGGTTTGTTCCATGTAAGCTGTTGTAATGCATGAGATTTTGTAAAAGAGAGGTTAATAAGTGAAATTGAAAGTTATTGTGTTGTTTTTGCATAGAAAGTTGTCTGAGCTAATTATTACAGCAGCCATCTGCTCACTTCCAAAGCAGCGTACATCCCATTCAAGTCACGCATATCAGAAAAATACATCCCCAAGGACCTCCAAGATTTAAAATGGATGCTCTCATTACTCAGGTAAAGAGCAGAGCAAAAAGCATTGACAAATTATTATCTATATTCCGTACAGAAATTAATGAAACTGGACTACTGGGATCAGTTAATGGATATTGGGTTTTTTTTTTTTAAATATCTTCCTGATTTTCCTACTATGAAGTAGGTTTGAAACAATTTTGACTTAAATAAGTTAATAAGCAGAAATAAAGGTCAACAAATAAATGGACCAATATGTGAATTAGATCATTCACTGATAATGTTTTTAAAATCCACATTTTAACTTTTTCCCAGTGACAGTAATATAGTTTCATATACATCGTTTGAGTAGTCAGAAAATCAAAGAAAACTGAAAAAATAAGTTCTCGCTAAAAAGCTGGAGATCTCAAAATATAATTCACATGCTACGAAGTGAGCAACCAACTGTTCTGTTTCTGTAGAAAAATGGTACAATTTAAAAATAAAAGTGTAAATTAATGCAAAAGCTTTTTTTTTCTAGCTAATTCTATTTATAGTGCGTTTTCACCTAGAGATCCTGAGTGAGAGCTTCCAACACATTCAGTTTCCAACATACATCTCAAATGTATTTAAATGCATATTGACTAAAAACAAATGGGGTTAACAGTCAGCCCATGCAGTGAGCACTCATTTTAAATATCAGCTGTGGCTTTTTGACAATCTGTCCCCCTTGTTTACTATGCCACGCTAGTGGCTGGCGGTGTGCTAATGCCGACACTGCCCATTCACTTTGACGTGTCAGCGTTGCTTTGGTCCTATTATCTCTTATCTGCTTTTCTGGTCTTTTCTTCTTTCTCCAGGGTCTTCCATTCTTTTGACATTTCTTCTCTATGTTCACCATCCTTCTTATGCGTCTCTATCAACCCTGTCTAGTGTCTCTTTTCTGTGTCCCTGTCCCTATGCTCCCTCCAGAGCCAGTGTTTCCTTTATGTCCCTGTTTCTCTTCATGGCTGGCTTCTCTTCTGTTCCTCCTATGCCCCCTGACCCCACCCATCTTCTATAGATTGGCATCTCTCCTATGGGCCAGCATCTCTCCCCCAATCCTCTCTCTCTCTCTCTCTCTCTCTCTCTCTCACTCACTCTCTCTTCCCTCCACTCTCCTAGTCCAGCATCTGCCACCTCTCTTGCCCCTCCCCTTATGCTTCAGGTCTCTCTCTCCCTTCCCTCACCTCCCCCAGTGCCAGGTCCAGAATCTCCTTCCCTTTCTTCCCCTTCTCCTGTGCGCCAGACCTCTCTTCCTATCTTTCTATTCTTTCTGTTCTCTCCCAACCACCCCCCCCCCCCCCCCCCCCACCGGTCTGGTGTCTCTCCATCCTTCCCTCCCCACGCTCAGGTCTGGCATCTCTCTACTCCACCCCCACTCCCACCAGTCCTCCAAACACTGCAGCAGGTCCTGCCAAAAGCTGAACTGAAAGCTGTTTTGTCCAAGGGACCTTTCCTCTGCCTTGTCCCACCTCTCTGATGCAACCTTCTGTGGGTGGGACACAGCAGAGGAAAGGTCCCTCTGGACAGAGAGCGGCTTTCTGTGCTACCTCTGCCACATCCTCCAGCAGCATTTTAAAGACTGGAGGGGGAGGGTGTACAGGTAAACAGATGCTGGACCTGCGAAGATGCTTATACTTAGATACGTGGAGTGTTTCCCCTAGTGGGCCTACTGGGAACAACTAATGCCTCCCTTCCTAACTTATTTTCTTCCTCTTCTTTCCTATCATATATTGTAGTTCACTATGGGGCTCAATTTCAAACCACTTAGACTTACAAAGTTCCATAGGTTTATATCACATTCCCTCCTCCCTTCCTGTTCCATTCTCCTTTCTACCTCTGTACCCCCCACCCCCCATTTTAGGATTGTAAACTGCACAGATGGTCCACCAGATTTGTGGTAAAACAATTTACAAATGAACTTAGAAACTTGGATGGGCAGGTGGAGAGACAGTTGAACCGGGTGCGGGAGGGAAGGGAGAAGAGGAGCGGAAGGGATGGGACGACTACCCTATGAGGAGAGGTTAAGACGGCTAGGACTCTTTAGCCTAGAGACAAGGCAGCTGAGGGGTGATATGATAGAGGTGTACAAAATAATGAGTGGGGTAGAGCGGACTGATGTGAAGCATTTGTTTACACTTTCTAACAATAATAGAAGCAGGGGACACAAGATGAAATTAGAATGTGGTAGGTTTAAAACAAATCGGAGAAAGTTTTTTTTTTTACTAAGTGCATAGTTAGACTCTGGAACTGATTGCCGGAGAAGGTAGTGATGGCAGCTGGCCCTGCTGAGTTTAAAGGGAGTCTGGATAGATTCCTGAAGGAAAAGTCCATTGATCGTTATTAAATTTGGGGTTTTTGCCGAGTTCTTGGGGCCTGGATTGGCTGCTGTCGGAGACGGAGTGCTGGGCTTGACGGAGCTTTGGTCTTTTCCCAGCGTGGTGGTGCTTATGTGCTAAGGGTAGTGCAATTTCAGGTGGCCCTGGGCATTTTGCTGGACTCACTCAATGGTAGCTATGCCCCTGGCAGCAGGCTGCAAACCAGGGACCCTAGATCAAATCCCTCTGCAGCTCTTTGTGATCTTGGACAAGGCACTTAACCCTGTATTGTTGCATTTAGTAAGGGAAAGGGGATAGGATTTGAGAGAGAGAGAGAGAGAGAGATATGGGACTATATTGCATGGTAGGGAAAGGGAAAAAGAGACAGGACTATTGAGGGAGAGACAGGCCATGCTGATGGAGGGAGAAAGGAGAGAGACAGGGTAATGCTGCTGGATGCTTGGGGATGATAGACAAAAGGATGATGTTAGAAGGGGAAGAAAGAGAGGTGATGTGGGGGGGGGGAGGGGAGAGAGATATAGTAGATCCTGGATGCCCAGTGCAGAGCAAGGCAGGGATGGGAAGGGAGGGAGGGGAGAAGAGAGAGATAGGAAATCCCGGATGACTGTGTAGCAGGGAAGCGGGAGTAGGAGAAGAGATTCTGGATGGAAGGTGTGAGACACTAGATGGAAGGAGAGAAAGGAGAGACATTGAATGGAAGAGGAGAGATAGGGGGAGACAATGGAAGGGAAGAGAGAGAGGGAGTTGCTGATGGAAGGGAAAAAGGAAAGAGAGAGGGGAGACAGTGGATAGAATGAGGAGGGAAATATTTTGGATGGAAGGGGAAGGGGAGATGCTGGATGGAAGAGGACAAGAGAGAGATGGGAGACACTGGATTGAAGGAGAGAGAGAAAGAGGAGATGCAGTAAAAAGAGGCCATGCGTGCTAAAAAATGGATCGGCGGCCACCAAAAACCCACGCCTACACTACCACGAGTCATTTTTTAGTGCACCTTAATAAAAGGACCCCTTAACCCTTAATTGCCTCAGGTACAAAACTTAGGATTGCTTTTACTAATGTGTACTAATGGATTTAGTGTGTGCTAATAATTAGCATGTGCTAAATGCTAAGAAGCCCATTTTATTCCTATGGGCTTCTTAGCATTTAGCACGCACTAAATCCATTAGCACACTTTAGTAAAAGGACCCCTTAAATTGTGAGCCCTCCAGGTGCAGTGAAATACCTAATGCATCTGAATGTAATCATGTTGAGATACAACTGAAAAGAGTGTGAACTAAATCCATATTAATAGTAATAATTTTCCTGTAAGTGTGTAGTTCAGAAGTACGTGCACAGTTTATTAATTCACTGATCTGCTCGTATACTTGCAGAGTCCAGGTATGGACATTTAGATTAGCTCAACGGCAGGTATAAGGGTGCACATCTGCAATGTAGGAGCAATTTCTGCCACTTATGCTAATATTTTATGAACACACCTTCTTGCCCTCTTATTCATAAGAACATATTTATTTCTTTGTTACATTTGTATCCCACATTTTCCCATCTATTTGTAGGTTCAATGTGGCTTGCATAGTACCGGAGAAGCCTTTGCAGGCTCTGATGTGAACAAATACAGGGTGATGTTGTGGTAAGATCAAGTTCATGTGGCACAGCCACATTAGGGAATCGGAGAACGGAAGAGTTGTGTTATGTCCATTACGTGCTTTAGTTTGGTTGTGTTGCAGAGATTAGGCATTTAAGTTGGATCGGTAGGGTATGCCTTTTTAAACAGGTTGGTTTTTAGAGATTTCTGGAAGTTTAGGTGGTCGTATGTCATTTTCAAGGCTTTTGGTAATGCGTTCCGCACTTGTTTGATTATGTAGGAAAAACTAGGTGCGTAAGTTGTTTTGTATTTGAGTCCTTAGTAGCCCATAATTTCTATTAACATAATTTATTTATTTTTAATCTAGGATTAGACCAAAGAGAGACATGAACTGTGTTGTTTGTGGGGTGATCTATGATTTTGTCAAACTCTAATAGTCAATGTTGCATGTTGGTAAGTATTGAGTTTTCTGTTTGAGCGTATGATAAAGCTGTGGACATTGCAAGATGTGTGGGAACAGGAATAAGAATTGAGTACTCTAGATGTAGCCATAAAGGAGTGTAATGAGGATTAGGGGTGAGCCAAGAATAGCCATACTGGGTCAGTATCCTGTTTCTAACAGTGGCCAATCCAGGTCACAAGCACCTGGCAGAAATTTAATGGGAGGTAAGTGCAAAATTTACTACACATTAGTAAAAAGGCCCTTTAGTATTCATTAGTCTTGATCTTAGTTTGGCAGCCAGTTCTTGAATTCTTCCAAATGAACAACCTCAGATGAATACAGAAATACTTTACACAAGAACACTTATGGGTGTTCTTGTGTAAAGTACAGGCTCTGAGTCTAACCAAGCTAGACTACTGCAATATAATCTACTTAATCCGCCCTAAAAACCTGCTACACAAACTACAAATAACACAAAACACAGCCATAAGACTTATCTACGGATTGAAAAAAATTGACAGGATCAAGTCTTATCTTTATGCCCAGCTACACTGGCTGCCTGTGGAGGCCAGAATTGTCTTCAAACTCTATTGCTTTGTCTTCAAAATACTCCAGAGCTATGCCTCCTAATAGATGTCTTCTCTAATCTCAACTCTACATTCTGCCTATGGGACAAGAAACTCTTTTAAACTATCCTTCCCATCCTTCAAAGAATTTCACCTCAAGAGACCTTTCTCATGCCTATTCTCATACCAAATTCTGGAACTCCCTACCAAGCTGCCAAATTCTGGAACATCCTTCCAACACCTGTGCTCAACATCAACTGCTACACCTGATTCCGACCTTAAAATCCATTTTATTCATGAAATAAGTACTGCCGAAATTTTTCGTAAAACTGCTCTCTCAACATGACACTAATTATGCTTGACATCAAACCAAATGTTCTCTTCTCTGTAACTGTGCATCAGACACAAACACTTATACATGTGGCCTAAACACCTGTTCCTTGCACCTTTGTATTAGACCAATGTTAACACGTTTCTCACTAGACAATAGTGTTCTTTTGCTGTACTATGCTGAACCATGCCGTACTATGTAACCAACATCCCAGTGAAATACTACTGGCATGTCCACCTATTCATCCGCTCTATATAAGCCATGTAACTGATATCCAAGTGTAATATTGCTGATCACTTTATTCTGCAATCCATTTTGAACCTCTCGAGGTGTGAGTGGAATATAAGCCCCTGGCAAAGTAATGTAAATAGAATTGCCCCACAATGCTGCTGAAAATTCCTAATAGAGGCCAGATAGGGCGCCTATCCAGATAGAAGTTGCTATTATCTAAAGAAGTGTTTTTGAATATATGGATGGCTAGTTATACATTTTTATAGAATAATTCTGTAAGAATTATGTCAAGTTGATTAAAATTGTTTAATTATCTAAATCTGGGGGGGGGGGGGGCTTAGTGACCTGAAAAAATAATTGAGTGGGATGCAAGGCTCAAGGTTCACCTCTACTGCATGCAAATCTCTCTTATGAATGTTCATTGTGGATGTCCTGAAAACCTGACTGGCTGGGGTGCCTTCAGGGCCAGGTTTGGGAATCACTGACCTAGGGTAAATAATATTCTTGCATCAGCCTTGTCAGTAATATTCTGTTGTAAGCATGGTTACACACAGGGCCGGTCCTAGGGTCTCTGGCGCCCCCGCCCCGTCTAGCATCTTCTTTCTCTCTTCTCCCTCCCTCTTCTCCCACCCTGCCCCCTTTTTCAGCCTAGTGCCTTAAAAGGTGAAGAACAAGTTGAAGAACAGCAGGCAGCTGTTTACCCAGAAAAAGCAAGCATGTGTATGCCTGCATCAACATTCTTTCCATCCCTATCACCACAGCAGCCACCCAAAAACCTTTCCCCCAGTAAACCCCCATACCTTCAAGCGAGTGCAGGAAAGGCCAGGGCAGGGGCTGCGGAAGCTTAGGGCAGTGAGTCAGTCAGGGCCAGGCAGTCAGCTGGGAGCCTCAGTGGGACGGAGGAACAAGCCGCTTAGGCTACTCTACTCGGTCAACTTCTTCAACTTAGGCCCGGCCGCAGCCTCAAGACGCACTGGCGCGCATGCAGGGTTCTGCAGGGGGAGGAGGCATCGTCGTGATTCGTTGCCGTCGCACGTGACATCAGAGCGGAGCCGCTGGCTGGCCAGGCTGGAAGGAGACAAGAAGAGCAGCACTGCGGAGGTGTAAAGCGAGTGCCAGCAGCCAGCGACAGCATTACGGGAAGCGCTGAAGCAGGAAGGCACTGGGGTATGAGTCCGAGGACCGAGAGCGCCGTCGAACAGCTGGGCGGGGCGCGGGAGGGAAGCGCATGCGGCACCCTTGAAGGTCAGGCGCCCCCCTGCGGTGCTTACCCCGCTTACTGGGTTTGACCGGCCCTGGTTACACACAGTGCTTTTTTTGAGGGGGTATTGAATACCGGCACCTTTTCCATTGTCTACTAAGATTGAGCCATGGACTCCAAGTTTTAATGAAAGAACTTATGCTCTACACACCAATTCTGCCTTGTCATAGATTCTGTGACTGGTTGCAGGGGGCCTGGCTATTGTGGGATGAGTCCCTCTCAGGGATCAACCCACCCCTGAAGAGTGGCCAAGCATTTGTGTAGCATTTTTTGCTAGAAAAAAATGCACTGGTTACACATATCCATTGATTTGATTGTTTAACATCAAACACCACCAGAAAAGCAGGGTACACAAGAAAACACCTCTGGCATGCGTCATCTCTGTTCTTAGTGATGCTCTGTCAAAATAATTATCATTTAAACAAAAAAGGCATGCTAAGTCTCTCTTGTTTCTCTGTTAGTAGACTACCTTTTCTTAAGTGAAATTTCAAACTATCATGGCATCATATTTTGATTTGCTGCATTGGTTTTCATGCACTTGAGAAAGCTTTGATGCCAGGACTCAAACAAGATTAGAAAACTGTGCGTGGGCGTAGCTCACCCAAAATACACTTTGGGAAAAAAGAACCACGCAGGGAAAATAAGTGAAACCTCATCGTGAATAGCAGAGTGTTGCACGGCATTATCATATCTGAGTTTTGTTTTGGCTACTCCTTTTTACCAGTCCATGGATGGGTTGCTTTTAAAAGTGTTTTGTCTAAAGAGATGTAGGATGTCCCAGGTGCTGCTGAATGTGTTATGCATCTGATGTGCCGTCACGAGGGAGTAGGTGTTGTCTGATTAATGTAATTGTGAATGTGGGCTGCATGAAAAAGTATGGAAGTGTGTGAGAAAGAAAGAAAGAAAAAAAAAACCTAATCCAATTAGTATTTTGCTAAAACTGTTATGCCTAATGCTGTGAAATAAAACGGAACTGCAAACTTTTTCTGCAAGGTATATGTCTCTTTCCACAATCTTTTGCACCATGTTTTCCTAAGGATTGGTATTAGAGGTAGGGTTGTTGCTATCTGAGGGCCACTTTTACCAAGCAATGGCAAAAGGGGGGCCGGCGCTGGCGTCGGCACGAGTTTTACATGTGCACTGAGGCTCTCTGTTACCACAGCTGGTAAAAGGGAAGTCTCGCCTTCCTGCAGGAAATGGCCACGTGGCAAGTAAAGTACTTGCCACGCAACCATTTCGGGGGAAACCCTTACTGTCACCCATTGAGGTGACGGTAAGGGCTCCCGCATTAACCCGGCAGTTAGGGCCGTGCCTAGGGTCTCTGACACCCCCTGCAGACCATCAGTTGGCGTGCGCGCCCTGATTCCCCAGCGCTTTAAATTTACCTCTCTCCGCCTCCGATGTCTGCGCAGCATCAGTGAAGGCGCTGCCTGTCTGACGTCTCTCCGCCAGCCTTCCTTTCGCTCGTTCGTTCCCTCTGTGTCCCGCCTTCTTCTGACATCATTTCCTTGAGGGCGGGACCCAGAGGGAATGAACGAGTGAAGGGAAGGCTGGTGGAGTGACGTCAGACAGGCAGCACTTTCACTGACGCTGCGCAGATGTTGGAAGCGGAGCGAGATAAATTTAAAGCACGGAGAATGGGGGATGGAGCGGAGGAGTAAGGTTTTAAAAAAAATACAACTACAGCGTGGCGCCCTTGAAGGCAGGCGCCCCCTGCGGCGTTTACCGCGCTTACCGTGTTGGCACGGCCCTGCCGGTAGTAACCAGGCAGTGCACAGCACTGCCTGATTAACGCTGGGTACACTACGACGCTACAAAAATAAATACATTTTTGTAGCACCGGAAATGACAGTGCATTAGGGATGGGAAGTACCACCGCGCTGCTGCAGTAGCCCGGCAGTACTTCCTGGATAACGAGCGGATAGACCCCTAAGTTTCTTTTATAAAATAATTTAATGGACCATCATATACAGATTCTCTGTGGTTAATCATCAGTCATAAATTAAAATGTAACCGGGTCCTTCCAAGTGCCTTTCAAAATGTTTTTATATATATATATAAATTGCATAATTAAGTAAATGCAACAAAATCAGTGTCAAAATCACTTATCTTGATAATGAAGTTCTTCAGATAGAACAGACAAGACTATTCAATATATTTCCATATAGTAGTACTGACACAATCACGGTTCAAGCATTGGAACAGTCTGCATCAGGACCAGTCACTATAAAACAAACAAAAATCCAGCTAAATCAATCCTATAGTCCAAAAACATTTTTCATTATATCCTTTGGGCCCAATATTCAGACCAGGGCAGTTAGCCCACTAACTCCCACGATCAGCACTGAGCCCCGGATGTTCAATGCCGGGCTGTTTCCGGAGACCAGCACTGAATATCCGGTTTATTTTTTGCCGGCTCAAACTTAGCCGGCCAAACCAATATTCAGTGCTGGCTGGTTAAGTTTGATCCAGCCGAAGATAGATCTGGTATTTACGCAGCCAAATATGGCCACCAAACGTGCTGAAAATCGGCAGAGAGCCGGTTATATCACGCGATATAACTGACTAGCCGATGGCCACTAACCGCAAATTTTCAGCGGTTCATGGCTGGCCATGTCCTGCTGAAAATTCACGGATAGCCAGTTATGGTGCATTAAACTGGCCAGGTGCCAATCCTGGCCAGTTAAATGATTTTGAATATCGGGAAGAGGGGAGGGGTGTCTTTTTTATTCTTTGTAACCAAACTCACTAGCAGCTCGATCCACATCCAATTCTATTTTAAATTATGACCGATGATTAAAACTGAGACCTCTGGTTTGAATAATCGCAGAGGATCTTGTACATGATGATCCACTAAATGAAGCTATAATCACTGGATTTCCAGGTTTTTTTGTGTTTATACTTTTTGTGAATTTACTTGGTATTTAACCACTTTTACAATTTGTCTTTATACAATAGGCACATTTTTGGACTCCTCACATGGGTCCTGTTACAAAATCAGGCCCTTAGAGAAAATGCTGAGAGAGTCTCTATCATTACTCTTTTCTGCAAAAACACAGACTATGACAGAGACCATATCTACTTCCTGAGTGCTTTGTTGAGTGCTGATACACTGCTAAGTGCTTCTACCACAAAGTAACAGGCTGCTACAGCGCAAAGTACAATATTCATAGAGTATTATCAGTCTTTGCTTTTCTGCTTTATCTTCTAGAGCTCAGAAAAAGCAATGTTGCTCACCTGTAACAGGTGTTTTCTGTAAACAGGAAGATAAATAAGGCACTCAAGTGGTGGTGTCATCTGACAGCACTGGGACTTGAAAATGATGCATAAACTTAAAACATTGGATACATTTCTTGGCTAATAAGGAGAATGTGAGAGCTCAGAAGTGGAGATTGGGTGGGGATGGAATTAGAAAGTGAGGACCTAAGGACTGGGAGGGGGGGAGGAGGGAGATAGGGATTTAGGAGACAATCCTGCTTATAATCGAAATAGAAAAACGCCTATATTGCGACCCAAATCGGGAGATAGACGTTTATCTCACAAAAACGAATAAAGCGGTATAATCGAAAGCCGAATTTGGACGTTTTCAACTGCACTCCGTCGCGGATGCGGACAAAGTTGATGGGGGCCTGTCGAAGGCGTGGTGAAGGCGGAACTGGGGCGTGGTTATCGGGCGATCAGAGATGGGCGCCTTTCGCCGATAATGGGAAAAAAATATGCGTTTTTAGCGAGAATCTAGGGCACTTTTCCTGGACCCTGTTTTTCCACAAATAAGGCCCCAAAAAGTGCCCTAAATGACCAGATGACCACTGGAGGGAATCGGGGATGACCTCCCCTGACTCCCCCAGTGGTCACAAACCCCCTCCCACCACAAAATATGCCGTTTCACAACTTTTTATTTTCACCCTCAAATGTCATACCCACCTCCCTGGCAGCAGTATGCAGGTCCCTGGAGCAGTTATTAGGGGGTGCAGTGGACTTCAGGCAGGTGGACCCAGGCCCATCCCCCCCCCCCACCTGTTACACTTGTGCTGGTAAATGGGAGCCCTCCAAACTGCCCCCCAAACCCACTGTACCCACATGTAGGTGCCCCCCTTCACCCCTTAGGGCTATAGTAATGGTGTAGACTTGTGGGCAGTGGGTTTTGAGGGGGATTTGGGGGGCTCAACACACAAGGGAAGGGTGCTATGCACCTGGGAGCTGTTTTACCTTTTTTTTTTTTTTTTGTAAAAGTGCCCCCTAGGGTGCCCGGTTGGTGTCCTGGCATGTGAGGGGGACTAGTGCACTACGAATCCTGGCCCCTCCCACGAATAAATGTCTTGGAGTTATTCGTTTTTGAGCTGGGCGCTTTCGGTTTCCATTATCACTGAAAAACAAAAACGCCCAGCTCAAAAAAAGATAAACGTCCATGTTTTTCGAAAATACGCTTCAGTCCGCCCCTTCACGGACCCGTTCTCGGAGATAAACGCCCATGGAGATAGACGTTTCCGTTCGATTATGCCCCTTAATGGGTATTTACTCATTGGATGGGGGTAAGAGAGGGCACAGAAGGATGAAGTGAGGTCAAGAGAAGTTGTGAATGGATGGGGAGGGGAGGGATGTGTGAGGTAGGGGAATGGGCCTATGAAAGGGGGAAAAAGGGTGGAAGTTACTGGACATTAAGTGAAAGGAGTAATGGCATACTTGGCAATGGGTAACAGACAAAAGGAAGGGACGAGGCAGGGGAGGAGATGACAGAGAAGGCACAGGGGATAGTGAGTAGATGAGGGCTGTGGGGGATATTATTACATAAGGTGGGAATAGGGGAATGGAAGGGCTGAGAGGGGCTGAGAATGGAAGATAGTAAGCTCATAATGAGAGGTTTTCAGTGATTGCAACATGCAAGCTTTTGAAATGTTCATTTCCTGTCTCTGTATTTTGCTCATTATTGGAGATTTGTTTTTTTTCTTTTGCATAACAGATTCTGACTTTTTAGAATTTACAGTTCAGTTTTTGACTTCATGTTTCCATTCCAAATTTTTATTTCCTTAGTCTGTATTTGCTGAAGGTTTGTCCATGT
This sequence comes from Microcaecilia unicolor, assembly GCF_901765095.1. NCBI lineage: Eukaryota > Metazoa > Chordata > Amphibia > Gymnophiona > Siphonopidae > Microcaecilia > Microcaecilia unicolor. The sequence continues at coordinate 182,765,844 of NC_044040.1, read as the reverse complement.
TCTTCATGTGTGTGTAGACAACTGTAACTGTGTTTCCAATAAGAGGTATATTGGTCTTCAAATGCCTGGTATATAATTTATGGTTCTAGGACTTGGTGTTATTATGGTATAGCAGCTCTTTTTCATAGGCTAGGGATGTCATTTTAGAAGAGCTTTGTTTTGTGATACTGTGGTACTTATTTTAGAAGCATTATTCGTGATTTAGATGTTTATAAACTGGTACCGAGACATCCATATTAATGAGTTTACAAAGCCAGAATAGGAATGCTTAGAACTGAAGAAAGTGAATCTGGCAAAGGGGTGAAGTATGAGTGCATTCTTGACAGAATTGGGGTATGCTAAAAATATGGACATTCATTCTCCATTGCAGAAGGGGAAGGAATGTCCATGTCCTTAAAGGTCGACATCAGGATTTACACCTGCTACCTGGAACATCCAGGGTGTCTTTGGAGGAAGAGTCAGTAACTGTTTGCACTTACCCTGTGTTCACTGCAAAACATAACACAGAGTGAGTGCAAAACTTGTGTGGAAGATGCAGGGATGTGCTCAGCATCTGACTGTACCACACAGGGCATTTATAGCCTCCATAATCTCATAATCAGTGGTTGTGTCCCCACAAACCCATGTTTCCCCATTCCAGTCCTCCAACAGATCGAAAGCCCCATGCCAGCCCCCTCCACCAACAGTTCTGATCTCCCTCCCACCCCCTTATATCTTATCTCTCTGCCAACACCCTCACATGCTTTCTGATTCCCCTTACACAAAACCTTGCCCTTTAACAAAGAGCTGCAGTACCCTTAAACTCTACTATCACCCACCCTCCCCCAATCCCCCCATCCCACCAGAACCTACCAGTGCCTCTGCCTTCTAGGAATGTTTGGATCCTGGCACCCTGGAGAGAGACCACTGCTACATGTGGACATAGTAAGGCAGTGGTTCCCAAACCTGATCTTGGAGGCACCACAGCCAGTCAGGTTTTCAAGATACCCACAATGAATATTCATGAGAGAGATATGCATGTAATGGAGACTTTAGCTATGTATTATTTTATTATTTTTTTTACAACTAGAAATATACTGGTCAATAATGAGCCCACGGTGATCAGCATTTTTACTAGCAAATACAGCAAGATTGCTAGTAGAGGTCATGGCAGCCATTTTGTAAAGGCATGTTAAAAACAGTAAACTGTGTGGAATAATTTGTTATCCCATTTTTCGCATCAGCGGTTAGTTATTCAGTGAGTATACAGTGGAGTTTTTGAATTTTCAAGTCTGTTGGCTTTCACTTTGGTTTTTTTTAGCCACGGAGCACAGTGAGGTCTTACATACCAGTTGGACTTTTGCCTTCAGACTCCTCATGCAGGCCTCTTTAGGCCGAAACACGATTCATGTTGAGTCATTTAAAGGACAAGAATAAAAGATTTGTGGCACCTTGATTGAGAATCTGCTTTTTTGGTGGTCTCCTCTACTCTACTGTTCTTTTTTCTGTTTCCAGCCAAGCTCTGCCACGGATCACCTTGGCACTAACTGGACAATACTGGAGCGTTCTGTGGTGATATTCAGCAGCACTGTCTGGTTGAATACCAGCACTTAAGTTGTCACTAGTTATTTAACCAGCAGAAGCCTCTCCTGTCCTATGGAATCACTTTGAATATCAGGTAGATAAAGATTTTACAGGTTACTCAAATTTATTGAGGTTGATCGCCTAAGCCGAAACTAGCTATTCAGTTCAAGGGTGGAGCCGGCACTTAACTGGTTAAGGGCCGACATTCAGCCATTAACCAGCTAAGTTAGCTGTCCAGATAGAACCGCATAAATAGCAGCCCTGTCTTTGGCCAGTTTAACTTACCGGTTAAAGATGAATATCGATACTTAACTGGTTAAGTGCTGGCCATCTGCATATACCCGGATATTCAGTTCTGGTGCCTGGACATGGCCCAGTATGGAGTATTCAGACATAAAGCTGGCAGCACTGAAAAAAAGTCGCTGATTACCACTGATTGAATATGTACCCCATAATGATTAATGTAGCACCCCAAATCCCACCCCCTTTACGGACAGCTAATTTCAGCCATGTACAATTGATACAGCCAAAATTATCCATCCAACCTGTGGGAGTTTGTTTTAAGCACTTATGCAGCTGGCCTTCCTGCCGACTGCATAAAGTACTTTTAAATATCAACCTGATATAGTTTATCACCAGGTCCTCTACCGTGGGCGTTTTCTGCTCCTGGGTGTGCACTCCTTTTAGGCCCCCCCCCCCCCTTCCCCTAGGCTAGTCTGTTTTTTTAGGATATACACACTAAAACGCATTTAAGTGCATGTGGTGTAGAAGGCGAGCGTCTGCGTGTTTTATTTATCCTAAAAACCAGCCCTGCTGAGACTGCCCACAGACCAGATTTAAGAAGCAGCAATCTAGACGATTTCTCCGTCATAAATAACTGACATATTACTGTGTATGAAAACATTAATCATTACATTTCTGTAGCCAAACGATTCACACACTTTCTGTAAAATATGATCCATAATTATCACAACTGTCACAACTTAGATCCACCTACCCAATCCCAGTTATGTTCTTGCTGGTTGTCAAAGTGTCAGCTTCACACTGTTGAAACTATTTCACTTGCTTTGCTTACTTCCTAAAACAAACAGTATCAAACAGAAACTCTGAATATATATAGAGATAGAGAGATAGTATATAGAGATAAATATATATATATATATATATATATATATATATATAGGTGTGTGTGCATACATATATATTTTTTAACATTAGAAAACTGCAGCAACATATGTCAGTCTGGACACTTTCTACTCTAGGTGCGCAAAAGATGATGGGGACGATATTGAGACAGCGGGATGCAACCCAGCTAACTCCCGCAGTCGATGGTAAGCCAGAATATTCAATGAAGGGCCGTTTTCAGTAACTGACATTGAATATCTGGTTGATTTTTGACCGCTATCAACTCAGCCGGCTAAGTCAATATTCAGCGCTGCCCAGCTAAGATCATAGCAGCCAAAGAGAGGCCTGCTATTTATCTTGCCCAATTTGGCCACAGAATTTGGTCAGCATTTGAATATTCACAGCTAGACAGCTGTATCACACGATATAGCCAGTCAGCCACTATGTGGCCAGCTCTCCCCCACTGAATATTCGCGGATAGCTGGTTAAGTGCTATTTTTGATTTGATTGTCTGGAGTTGGCAGTAGTGGAGAAGGGAACAGATAAGAAGGATTTATCCATGGAGCGGAGTGCACGGGAAGGGGTGTAGGGAAGGACGAGTGTGGAGAGATACTGGGGAGCAGCAGAGTGAATACATTTATAGGTTAGTAGAAGAAGTTTGAACAGGATGCGAAAACGGATAGGGAGCCAGTGAAGGGTCTTGAGGAGAGGGGTAGTATGAGTAAAGCGACCCTGGTGGAAGATGAGACGGGCAGCAGAGTTTTGAGCCGACTGGAGAGGGGAGAGGTGACTAAGTGGGAGGCCAGCAAGAAGCAGATTGCAGTAGTCTAAACGAGAGGTGACAAGGGTGTGGATGAGGGTTTTGGTAGAGTGCTCGGAAAGAAAGGGGCGGATTTTACGGATGTTGTAAAGAAAGAAACGACAGGTCTTGGCGGTCTGCTGGATTGAGCAGAGAAGGAGAGAGAAGAGTCAAAGATGACCCCAAGGTTTCGAGCTGAGGAGACAGGGAGAATGAGAGAGCTATCAACAGAAATAGAAAACGGGGGGCGCGGGGAGGTGGGTTTGGGGGGGAAAATGAGAAGCTCGGTTTTGGTCATATTTAATTTCAGGTGGCGTTGAGACATCCAGGCAGCAATGTCAGACAAGCACGCTGAAACTTTGGTTTGGATGCAAGGTGAGATATCAGGGGTAGAAAGGTAGATTTGGGAGTCATCAGCATAGAGATGGTAGGAAAAGCCATGGGATGAGATTAATGAACCAAGGGAAGAAGTGTAGATAGAAAAGAGGAGGGGACCAAGAACCGAACCCTGAGGTACGCCGACAGGCAGAGGGATAGAAGTAGAAGAGGATCCACCAGAGTGAACACTAAAGGTGCGGAGGGAGAGGTAGGAAGAGAACCAGGAAAGGACAGAGCCCTGGAATCCAAGTGAGGACAGGGTATCGAGAAGTATGCTGTGATCGACAGTGTCAAAAGCAGCGGAAAGATCAAGAAGAATGAGGATGGAATATTGACCTCTGGATTTAGCCAGTAATAGGTCATTGGAGACTTTAGTAAGCGCAGTTTCGGTTGAGTGGAGAGGGCGAAAACCAGATTGTAATGGGTCAAGAATAGCATGTGAGGAGAGAAAATCAAGGCAGCGGCGGTGAACAGCACTATCTGTACCCTTGTCAAAAGAGATTGTACAATGTGATACCTGCCAGTGAGCCTTCTCAGGAGTAGCCCCCAAGCTCTGGAATTTACTTCCAGAGTAGCTACATATAACCAGTGCATTTTACTAGCAAAAAAGGTGCCGGTACTCAAAAGCTAGGCCACCCTTCAGCGGTGAGGTGATCACTGAGAAACCCACCCCACAATAGCCAGGCCCCCTGCAACCAGTCACAGAATCTATGACAAGGCAGAATTGGTGTGTACAGCCTGTGCTCTTTCATTAAAACTTGGGGTCAATTTTAGCAGACAATGGAAAAGGTGCCGGTACTCAGTACCCCCCCAAAAGAAGCCCTGCATATAACTGGAGACAACTCTACTTCAGGAAGCAGGTGAAAAAGCCTGGCTCTTCTCCCAAGCCTTTAGTGTGTAGGGTGACTGACTATAAACTCATCCTGCACCTGGATGAGCTTGCTACACACACTAACTTAAATCAATTCTTTATCTCTTGCTTAACTATACAAAGAACTTGTCTTGAGTTTAACTAACCATCAAATTATCCCAACTGTCTCTGTACCACGTATCTTGTTCCCATCATGTACCTGCTCTTGGTCCCTCAGCTATATGGTAAAGCTATATTATAGAACATCTTTAGCATCATATCTATGTTAGTTGAATGTTCTAAAGTATGCTTATTAGGTGTATCATTAGTATTATGCTAACATTGTATTATATCTCTGGTATTTGAATTCCAGTGCTGTTAAATGTGTATATTTTTATATTGTTTCATGGTAGTTCTATTAGGTTTCAATTTACTATTTTGAAGTTTACCTCATTTACTATATTTATGTTTATTCTTGGTTATTTTAATATTATGCTGTTAACAAAATTGTAAGTTTTCTGTTAAATTGTACCTGCTGTATCAGGGCCGGTCTTAGACAGGAGCGACAGGGGCGGTCGCACTGGGCCTCCCATCTCCAGGGGCCCTGTGGTGCTCCCTCCAGCTCCCCACCATTGCCACAATCTCCTTGCCTCCCCTGAGCCACAGGGTGCCCTTCCGGCACATACCCTGAGCCACCCTGGTGGTCTAGTGGAGTCTTTGGGGCAGGAAAGATCCCCGGTCTTTCCTGCCCCCTGCTCGTGCTGACCCCATTGTTCCCACATCGCTCTTTAAAAATGGCTGCTGAGACTTGCAGCGGTGGCCTCACGAGACTTCCGCTGAAGAAAATTAGCACTTGCATGCATAAGTGCCCTAAGTCCCATTCTATTAGGGGCATGAGTAAATGCTATAGCATACAACTGCAATAGGAACATAAATGTGGGCAGACCTCCCAGTTATGCACATAACTTACAAAATACTGCAGTTAAGTCATGTCTATGGCTGGTTTAACTATATGCACTACCAACTGACCTGAAAACGATTAACGAAATGACTAACTTTCGCAAATATCTGAAAACCTATCTCTTCAACAAGGCCTACAATGGGAATCCATAGCTTAATCATAACACTCCGCCACTTCACCCTATTCTGATAGTCATCTCAAAGCCCACCTCTTCAATGTCGCTTTCGGCACCTAACCATTGTATCTCTATCCAGGAAATCTAGACTGCCCCCAATTTGATTGACTGCACTTTTTTGTCCTTTAGATTGTAAGCTCCTTTGAGCAGGGACTGTCCTTCTTTGTTAGATTGTACAGCACTGCGTAACCCTGGTAGCGCTTTAGAAATGTTAAATAGTAGTAGTAGTAGTAGTACTATAACTGTCTGTATAGATCTTTTTTCTCATCCCTGATCTTGTTGTATCTGCTACCCCGGAATGGCGATGCCATAACAGGTTTTTGTAAGCCACATTGAGCCTGCAAATAGGTGGGAAAATGTGGGATACAAATGCAATAAATAAATAAATAAATATGCACAAATAGCAGATTACAGAATAATGCAAGCTATGCTTGTCCTTAACACATTTACGCACCTGCAGTTAAGTCAGATCTATGGCTGGTGTAATTATTTGCACCTAAATGAAAGGCACACCTATAGCAGATTACACTAGTGTTCTTATAATGTCACCTTGACACTCAGATTCTCTATGGGCGCTCACCTCGCTGCACTGGGAGACTTAACTGAAAGCACCCACTTACAGAACTGCCACCTTAACGTATAGATCTTCCTAACAGTTGTGATGCCTGGGCTTTTGAGAATTGTAAAGGAAGCTGTCATTTGAAAAGGTTTCTTGTTTTGAAGTACTGCCGAGAAACGGCTGTTAAATCATCACTGCCAGATCCACTGAAGTCAATTATAAGCACACATTTTTCACAGTTAGCACGTCCCTACAACAAAGAAAAGCCTCAGCTCTCAAGAATACTTGAAAAGATGCACTGCAATAAATACATCAAATGTTAAGACAAGCGCATTTATCACAAATTTAGGTGTCTATCGACTAATGAGCATGTTACTGTCAGTGGCCATTTGGCTAACATAAATAGACTCAATACATTAGAATGCAGTATTTCCATTTATGTAAGTGTTGTCACCGGTTTCCTAGGGGCAATGCAAAACAGTAAAACTACAACAACAAAAATTGTAGCCCCTCTTTACTGTGGGGTGAGGGTGAGCCTGGAGTGGAGATGACATAACAATAATGGGGGAAAATGAAAACAAAAAAGAGTTTTGGAGGGTAAGGAGAAGCATATTACCCAACAATCACAAAATCTTTCCCAGTACTTAGACCAAATACTTTCTGACCTCTCCATAAAATCCAAGAATTTCTTTTTGGGAACCCTTCAGCCAAAAATATAAGCAAGAATCCTTTTCAAAAATATGCAAATGTCCTTCCCTCTGTGTATGTGGTCTTTTATACCATAGACTGTGGGCTTCCAGCTAAATATGGTGGGATACATTCTGTTGATTCTACTGAGGGATACAGCAAACTCACTGCAGCAGCTGGACTCTTTCAGGAACACTTATTCAAGTCCCTTTCAATCTCTACTTCTTCAGATAACTTCTCTACTGGCTCTTCCTCCAGACTCCCCCTTGGTCTGTAAGTCTCTCCAACTTCCTTTCTTGATTAGGCCTATCCTGCCTAAGGGAATCGCCTCTTCTCCTCTGCTGGCAACTCCCTTAGCTGCTTCCATTGCAGTCTTTGAGACTTCCCGAATCCCGGGTTCCCTCAGCATATTCTCCATGCTGGCAGATCCTTTTTTTTTCATTTCTATCCTCCAGGGCACTATATAGTTCCTTTCAAAAACACAGGATAGGAGACACCCACTGACTGATGGACATCTTAACCAATACTTCATTAGAGCACTTTAGGCACAGGTCAAAATAGGAGCAAGGACTCCACAATTTTCCTCATTATAAAAATAGAGGAACATTTTTTTTGTTCCCTGCTTTAGACATGGTACTCTGGGTGGGAAACACACAAAAAAAGTGCTCCCTGGGAAGCCCTGCACTTATCAGGATGCCTTACCTCCTTAAAATCACCAAATTGGCCCCTTAGGCATCTTAGATTTTTCCACCCCAAGGCTTATCTCTAATGGCCATTTCAAGTAGGAGGTAACATGAGCCTCACTTGTCCCTGCAGCAGTCATGCCATCTAAACAGATGATGGTGCCTGACTCCCTTCAGTATATCTCAACATACTTGACCCCCTTTAATATGGCAGGGCAATCCAGTTGGGGTAGAGCTTTTGTTTTTAGGGAGGGTTTAAAGTTACAGACCTACCAGACTTTCCAGGCCCCTCAGGGGCCTTTGGAGATAGCACTTTGGAGGATTTTGAGAAACACCTGACCACAAGGAATTGAGGGTCCCTGGGGTGGTGGTCACTGATTTAGGGTTTTAGCAAACCCGTTAAATACTGAAGAAAGCTTTACAAATTGGTTCCATAGTTGTTGTTGTTGTTGTTTTTTTTTTTAATTTCTCTTATTTTGTTCAGTGGGAATGAGAATTTTTTCTGGAACGTTAGCTAAAGATTCACATGGATCAGGACTTTATTTGCATTGATAACTAAATTTTGTAGGGAGAAAACAGTCATGAAGCTGTAAACGATTTTGTGTGTTTATACAGTGGTCTCATGCAGTTAAACATACAGGGATTTGATATTTAAAAAAAAAACATAAAACATAAAAAACTAAAGCTGAGCTCCTAACTTTATACTCCTAAGTTATTCTTTTATATAAAGCATGCACATGCTTATTCTTGAACAGAGATTAGGCAAAACACGGGCAGACTGCAACTTACAAATATGCATCAGCATTTATGCCTGCTCTCCAGTAGGTGCATCTGTTCATGGCGTCAATCTACCTGTGATTTCCACCAGTCTACCCCCAGTACGAGGAGGCATGCAGGTGCTTAAATCTACTATAATAAAACTCACCCTCAACGTTCTGAGGTCACTGATGTCAGTTCCGCCAAGCCACTGACTTCAGTTCCTTCAGGTTCGAAGGTTCGTGGTGGTGAAGTCACCGGGCCCCGCCCTCACGTCAAACATCATGACATCAAGGGCGGAGCAAACGTTGAGGGTGAGTTTTATTACTGTACCTGTGCTTCGCCCTCACGTCAAAACGCGATGACGTCGAGGGCGGCCCAGGAAAATCGCCACCCACACAGAGCTACGACAACGCTAACAGCAGCGGCGGCGCACGAACCAGCTACAACGGCGACGAGCCATGGGGCGGCCCAGGAAAATCGCCACTGTTCTCCCTATGTGAGTCACCCCCCCCCCCAAAAAAAAAAGCTAGCGCCCGTTTCATTGCTCTGAGAAACGGGCCTTCTTTCCTAGTGTCTTTATAAAATAAGCTAAAGCTAAGCACCTTCTTACCTTCTTAACCTAGGTAACATTATAAAATTGATCTTAAAGAGGACCTTTTACAATGGCGCAGGAGGGCTTTCGCGTGGGTAGCACGTGCCCAATCAGCACCACTGCTGAGGTAGCATGTGAGCCCAGTGGTAATTCTGATTTTGGCACACGCCGAATCCTGCAATAGAAAATAATTTTCTACCACGGGGAGGGGGCATTCCAGGCGGTAACCAGCAGCACTCCCACGTTTATTTATTTTATTTATTTGTTACATTTGTATTCCACATTTTCCCACCTATTTGCAGGCTCAATGTGGCTTACATAGTACTGTACAGACGATCGCCAATATCAGTATGAACAAATACAGAGTGATGTTGTAGTAGAAGACGGTTCATGTGTTACAGACACATTAGGGAATCGTAAGGGGGAAGAGTTATGTCCAGTACAAGCTTTGGTTTTGTTGTGTTGCAGGGTTAAGGCATGTAAGTTGGATAGTTAGGGTATGCCTTTCTGAACAGGTAAGTTTTCAGTAATTTCTGGAATTTTAGGTGGCTGTTTGTTCTTTTCACTGTGCTTGGTAGTACATTCCATAGTTGTGTGCTTATACACGAACAACTGAATGAGTAGGTTGATTTGTAGAGATTTAGGTATGTTTGTGTTGATCTTGATGCATTTCTGGTTGGTAGGTCAATGAGATCTGCCATGTATCCCGGGGCATCTCTGTAGATGATTTTATGAACTATGGTACAGACTTTGAATGTAATGCGTTCTTTGATTGGCAGCCAGTGCAGTTTTTCTCGTAGGGGTGTGGCGCTTTCGAATCTCGTTTTTCCATATATAAGCCTGGCTGCTGTGTTTTGCGCAGTTTGGAGTTTCTTTAAGATTTGTTCTTTGCATCCTGCATAGATTCCATTGCAGTAGTCAATGGGGCTCATTTTCAAAGCACTTAGACTTACAAAGTTCCATAGGTAACTATGAAATTTTGTAAGTCTAAGTGCTTTGAATATACACCTATAGATGACTTAGTACCATGGTTTGTACCAGGTTGTGAAATATTTCCCTCAGGAAAGAAAGTTTTACTCGTTTGAGCTTCCACATTGAGTGGAACATTTTCTTTCTTGTGGCTTTCACTTGGCTCTCCAGTGTGAGATTGCGGTCAATTGTAACTCCGAGAATTTTTAGGCTGTCTGAGATAGTGAGGTTGTGATCTGGGGTGATTATGTTAGTGGGTTTGTTCGTGATGTATTGGGATGAGAGGATGAGACAGTGTGTTTTTCCTGTGTTAAGTTTTAGTTGAAATGCATTCGCCCATGAGTTCATGATGTTGAGGCTGGTGATTTCTGCTAGGATCATGTTTGTAAGGGATGCATATTGTGACATTGTCTGCGTAAATGAAGGGGTTGAGGCCTTGATTGGATAGGGACTTGGCTAGTGGGGTCATCATTAGGCTGAAAAGGAGCGGCGATAGTGGTGATCCTTGGGGTAGTCCACAGTCTGATTTCCATGGTGATATGTTCAAATTTGATTTCACTTGATATGTTCTATTAGTTAGGAAACCCTTGATCCAGCTAAGTACACTTCTGCCAATCCCGAAGTATTCTAGGATGCTTAGTAGTATATTGTGGTTAACCATGTCAAACGCACTAGACATGTCGACTTGTAGGAGAAGTATGCTATTGCCTAATGCAATTTCTTGTTTGAATTTGTACTGTTTCGGTGCTGTGGTTGCGCATGCTGCATGGTTACCATGCGGGTAGTGCGTGAGCCCTTACTGCTAGGTCAATGGGTGGCGGTAAGGGCTCAGGCTGTAAAAAGGTGCATGCTAGTTTTAATATTAGTGCAGGCCCATTTTCCAGCCCATTAAAAAAATAGCCTTTTTCCCAGCAGCTGGAAAAAATGGCCCAGCGTGCCCCTTAAAGACGCACCCACACTACCGCAGGCCACTTTTTACTGTGGCTTTGTAAAAGGACCCCCTAGTGAGCAAAGGAGTACCCAGAAGTAGAGCTGGGGGAGACATTTGCACTTCTGCATGTTCTTTCAAAAATTCCTATGTATCAGCATAGTTTTTCATGGTCTACTGTGCAATTTTCTTGTGGTAGTTTCCAAATCAATGCATGCCTTTATGTTCACATTGAAAATCTGGCAAAGTCTGAATAACAAACATGCATTTTTTTTTTTACTACAGAGTATTACAAAATGAATATTTGTACCTATAGCTTGAAATATCTATCTGCGGCTGTAGACAATTATCTGGTAATTGTAGGTAGAACCTCAGGAATAGTAGTTTAAAATTTTATTATGCCGACCTTGTCTAAGAATTACCGATGAGAATGGTTTGCCAAGGTCTTCTTCTCATAATTTATTAACAAATGAAAACAAGACCAGGAAGCAGTGTTCTGTAATCAAATAATATCAAATTATGTGGGTGATATTCAGAGCCTAATAGACTTAATGGCTCTAAAGGAATGTGTATATAGGAAATAGCTTATTGAATGTGTCTATAGGAAATACCTTCATGACATGCAGATGGTTTCAAGATCCCAAAGATATTGACTTCAGATGTCACATCTGAATAATGGACTTATGGGGGCCTGAAGTTTGATGCAAACCATGATAGATAATTTGTTTATTTAGATTTTGCTCACTCCTTTTTCAGTAGTAGCTCAAGGTGAGTTACATTCAGGTACACTGGATATTTCTCTGTCCCAGGAGGGCTCACAATCTAAGTTTGTACCTGAGGCAATGGAGGGTTAAATGACTTGCCCAAGATCACAAGTAGCAGTAGTGGGATTTGAACTGGCCACCTCTGGATTGCAAGACCAGTGCTCTAACTACTAGGCCACTCCTCCGCTCCATGTTTGTATACTAGTTCAACAAAAGGTATTGTATCACAACCTATTAAGGGGGGCTGTGATTGTTAAGGTGATTTATGGCCCTAACCATGTTATTTGCCCCTTAATTCGTATTAAAGAGCAATAATGCACATTATATTACTATAACATACGTTAATATTAGGTACAATGGGACACACATTAATGAGATGCAAAGCATTCAAATGCACTCAAAACAGCTCATTACACAATTGAGTAATGTGGCTGACTTATATGACAGCTTCACCCCTACCGGTAGTACTGCAAGACTACCAGGGTTACTGGCAACATTTTGAACCCGACATCAGAATGGCCAGAAGCAACCGAGGATCGCTTGTGTCCTGATCCTATTATGCCCCCAAGATTTGCCAGGAAAGCCTGGGAGAGAGCAAACAAGAGTGTGTGGGGGGGGGGGGGGGGGGGTGGGGAAAGAAGGAGCTATTGGGAGGGCTTTGGGTATCAGGGAATTGGAGGCCATTGAAGTGACTCAGTTGGAGGGCCATCAGGGGACTTGGAGTTGGGGGGTCATTTAGGGGGTTCTAGCAAAGAATGAAGCTTCAGGGTGTAGAGAATACTGCCTGTCTCCTTCAAGAAGCATAGCAAAATACTGCTTGCAAGGATGACCACATGGAGCATTATCCCCTAGATTCTATGTAGCGTGACTTAAGTTGCCCATGCAAATCCAGTCATATTCTGGATTTGCCTGTGCAATTTAATTAGTTAGCAAGCCAGTCAGTGCCGATAATTGCCAATTAACAGTCAATTGTTGACACTAATTGGAATTACTTAGAATTTATGTGCACAACTGTCTAAGCATATTCTGTAACATGATACACATAAATTCTAAGTCAAGTGGTGTAACTGCACATGACTTAATTTAGTCACGCAGATGGTTTCTCATTGTATTCTATAAACCGCGTGGAAATTTGGGCATATTCTTTCAGTGCTGATTTTTTTGGCGTGATGTATAAAATCTAGTCCTATGTGTATACAGCAGACGTGACGAACTTATAGTACTGAGATACCACAGATTAGTCACTTCTGCAAGAATTTAAGGTGTGATAAAAGCCCAACTTTTACTTCGCCTTAATAATAACCCCCCCCCCCCCCCCGAGAATCAAATTTGCACAGATGTCATCCTCGCCTTGAATTATCTGATGATAACCCTGGTGTAAAGTAATTTCTCCTTTTAAAATTATGTGTCAATGTTCTGTAGCTTTTTATACAGCAGACAAACACGCTTACCAACAGCACTATTTAAAGCACAGCTGACAATGTAATCTGATCACCATGCATCTCTGAGCGTTATGCTTCCCAGTAGGTCAGGTTCTGTGTCTTCCTGTATTTGTTCTTTGCCTTCTCCCCTGTTATTTTAAGAAGCAGGAAGACAGCTCTTGCTCTATCTGTGAATCTTGTGAACTCAACTCAACAGTAATAGGCAGATATCTGTTAACTCGAAACTACTCTGCTTCTGACCCTTCCAAGTTACAAAACAAGAATTTGAGCGCTATCTTTAAATTGCTTAAAATGATCTGGCTTAAAGGACTAAGGGCCCCTTTTACCAAGCTGCAGCAAAAGGGGGCCTGTGCTGGTGTCGGCGCGTGTTTTTCATTCACGCCGAGGCCCCCTTTTACCACAGCGAGTAAAAGGGAAGTCTCTTTCCTGCAGGAAATGGTCGTGTGGCAAGTAAAGCACTTGCCGTACGGCTGTTTCAGGGGGAGCCCTTACTACCACCCATTGGTAATGCCAATTTGGCACACGCTGGACGCACATAGGCCCTTAAATGCCTTTGTAAAAGGCCCCTTTATGCCTGAAAGGCACTTATCCAACCCGAATATGAGCTGGTGAGACAGATATTCGGTTGCACCTACCAAAGAGTGCTGCTGAATATTTTCTTTGTCTCAACAGTATTTGGATAGTGCCATGGCGGTCCAAAGTAGAGATCTGCATGGGAATGGGGTTCGCGGGAATCCTGTGGGTTCCACGGGATTCCCGCGGGGATGGACGCAGTTCTGCAGGGTTCCCGCGGGGATGGAAGCAGTTCCTGCGGGATTCCTGTGGAAGTGTAAGCTGCACCTGTGCCAGCCTCTCATATACTGATTACCAAGTTCTTTCTGTCTCCTCCTCCTCTTCCTCCTTGCTTTAACAGCACAAATGCAGAAAGTCTTCCATTAAGGAGGTGGTAGAGACACAAATGATGACAGAATTCAAAAAGGCATGGGATGAACACAGAGGATCTCTAATTAGAAAATGGAAGTTATAAAAAAACCTAACCTTAAATGGCTGCATGTGTGTGGATGTGTCAAGTGACGCTTAGATGGTGACTCTGGCTGTGATGAACTAGGGCCGATACCAGGCAGACTTGTATGGTCTGTGTCTCGTATATGGCAATCTGGTTTAGGATGGGCTGGAAAGGGCTTAGACAGCAACTTCAGTAGCTGGAACATGAGGACAGTGCTGGGCAGACTTTTATGGTCTGTGTCTCACAAATGAGAAGATAGATAGACTGGAGTGGACTTCAACGGCAACTCCAGCAGTTGGAACATAAGGATAGAGCCGAATTGACTTCTATGGTCTACGTCCCAGAAACACCAAAGAAAGACCGTAATCAAGTATATAATATCACACTTGTTGATTTAATCATGAATTGATAATGTGTGACTATTGGGCAGACTGGATGGACCATTCAGGTCTTTATTTGCCGTCACTTACTATGTTACTATTAATCCTCTCTGCTCACAGGCTGGTGCGCAGATCTCAGCTCTGACACAGGCACAAGCATCAGATATCATCTGACCTACTGGCGCCTGCATGTGACGACCTCTCAGCACACAGTGCCAGTGAATCAAAGACAAATCTTACATGTGCACACCTGTGTTCCAACTTCCAACTTCCATTCCTTCCTTGCCTGCAGTGCTGTGGTTCAAATCCAGAGAGAGACTGAGAGTGCTGACCATAATTTTCTTGTATGTACCATTAAATTCTTGCAGGGACAGGTGGGGATGGGTTGAGATTAGTTAAATTCTTGCGGGGATGGGTAAGATTCCAGTGGGGATGGGTGGGGACGGGTAAGATTCCAGCAGGGATGGGCAGGGATGAGTAAGATTTCTGTCCCCGTGCAACTCTCTAGTACAAAGGCAGATCTTGGGCAAAGCCAGACGTTATCTGGTTAGTGGTGATATTAATGCCTGGAAACTTAGAACAGTTTTTTTTTAAAAAAAGCTGCTCTTGTGCTACCTGGATAAGCTACCCAGAGAGGGCTGGATTCTATATAAGGAGCGGTGAGTAGCGTGCCTTAAATTGTGCGTGCGGCCAGTTATCATGTGCTACTCAATTGAGTAACAAGCCAAATAATCATGATAATTGACCAATAACAGCCAATTATGATCACTAATTGGAATTTGCATAAGCTTCTTTTTAGGCGTATTCTAAAAAGAGGCACGCGTAAATTCCAATGTGCTTAGCTGAAAAGGGGGAATGGCCATGGGAAGAGTGTAAGCATGTCAGAGGTGTCAATCACCTTTACACGCATTGTTACTACTACTACTTATCATTTCTATAGCGCTACTAGACGTATGCAGCGCTGTCGGAGGAATACAGTACATATAGGCGCAGGCATTCATACCAGGTTTTCAGTGGAGTAAATGGCCATACCTAAATGTGCACGCATTCCCCCAGCCTATGAGCTATTCTGTAAACCGTGTCTTAATGTAGATACAGTTTATAGACTAGCACTGCACGCGTTATTCCAACATGCCTATATTTAAGAAGCCTTATATAGAATCCGACCCAGATTGACAAACTGTCTCCCTGGTATAGGGCCTCTAAATCATTTCTCCTAACTACCTCAAACAGATTCACCTGCAACAACCATTTCTTAGACTGGAGTGGCTGAAGGGAAAAGTGTTGCAAAGAATGATGTGGAAAATAAGAGAACTTTAAAAGGAATGTTATAAATTATACATTAAAATGAATTAATCTATGTTTAATATTTAAATAAAAGGTATTAATTTAAAGAAGAAAAGATAAAATATTGATGCGTTTTCTTTTTCATTGACAGTGATAAAATTATATAAAAGTTTCATCATAAGATTTAAGCTGCAATTTTCAAATTCAAATGAACAGGAAAGCACTTGCATGCCCAAAGCCTTAAGCGGTCCTTTTTCTAAGCTGCAGCAAAAAGTGGTCTTGGCACATGCTTATGCAGGTTTTTCCTACATGCTAAAGCCATTTTTATCACAGCTGTAAAAATGGCCTTTTTGAATTTTTTTTCGTATAAATGGCCATATGCTAATGTTGCCATTAGTATGCAGCCATTAAACATTTTTACTATGCCAGCACGTACCACCACCCATTTTAATTACCCCAAATTTGAAGAGTAGGGCATCACATTGGCATAATGAGGATCACAGGAGTCCAGCTCATCAGTTAGGCCCTTTTACTAAACTGCGCTAGGCAATGCGCTTAGGGGTCCTTTTACTAATCCACACTAAAAAGTGAATGGCGCTGCTGTCAGCGCATGGGTTTCCCACGCAATGCGGACACTTTTCTAGAGTGGCAGCAAAATGGCTGCATTTGACTTTTTAAAAATGGCCACGTACTAAGGGCTCCTTTTATTAAGCAGCGGTAAGCCCAACACGGGCTTACTGCTCGCTATATAGGAAGTACCGCCAGGCTACTGCAGCAGCCCGGTGGTACTTCCCACCCCTAGCGATCCGTCAATTCTGGAGCTAGAAAATTTTATTTTTGTAGTGCTGGAGTGTACTCAGCGGTAATCGGGCAGTGCCACATGCTGCCCGGTTACTGCCGGGTTAACGCAGGAGCCTTTACCGCCACCTCAATGGCCACACGGCAAGTGCTTTACTTGCTGCACAGCCATATCCTGTAGGAGGGCGAGACTTCCCTTTTACCAGCTGCAGTAAAAGGGGGCCTTGCCGATGCCAGTGCCGGCCCCCTTTTGCTACAGCTTGGTAAAAGGGGCCCTAAATTCCCCATTAGCTCATAGCCATTACCACCGGGAGCCTTTACAGCCACCTATTTAGGAGGCCTATTGGTAACGGCTCCTGTGCTACTCCTCCACTAATCGAGTAGCACGCAGTGATGCACGCATTACCTGATTAGCACAGGCACACCAACTCTCGGCCCCCCCTAGACATGCCTCCCACAGCAAAAAATAAAAAATATTTTTTACCATAGGAATAGCACACACTATGCCTCAGCGCATCCTTTGGTAGAGTTCTTTTACTACATCTAGGCTGACATTAAACCTGCCAAGCTTTAGTAAAAGGACCCCTTAATGCATGCACTTTCTCGCATGCTAAGGGGAGAGGGGGATTCTATATATGGCACCTAAAAAAATTTACATGGAAAACATTTCTGCTTAAGTATATTCTATACCATTCAACAATTGTCCAGCGCCATCAGCTCACATAATACTGATGTAGTATCTTCCCTTATAACTTTTCAAATCAATACATATAAACATCTGATCTTTTTAGATTTAAATGAACTTAGTTTGGCTGTATTAGCTAACGGACCTCAGTAGCACAATGAAGGCGGTAGCAGCGATTCATTTGTCAAGAGACCCGATTGCTCTTGACTCTTAACACGTCATTGGCTCCTCATCGGTCCACTCAACCTTCCTTCCATAACGTTTATTCATTTTTGCACAAATTATTACTCATTTAAAAGTAACTAAATTAATTAGAACTTAGCTTTTTAGTAGTTGTATATTGTTAGTAAACAGGACCAATAGTAAACAAGACCGGCATGTGGCATGTTTTGCAGATACTCGTCAGAGTTAGGTCCACTGCGAACCGGAGGGCTCCAGGGACATTCAGGAGGTCAGTTCGGTGAGCCTGATGCTGGTGCTTTCTGGGTTACTCATTGCTTTAGGGTCTATTCATTACCCAAGGAATTTCAACCTGTAGAACATCTTTCTTTTGGGTCCTATTCACAGGGCCGCCGAGAGGGGGGGCCCGGCGCCGGGGTCAGGCCGCCATTGCTGCAGTTCACGGTCTCACCTGCCTTCCTCCTCAGCTCCGGGCCCCCTGCATTCGAAGCGGCAGTCACAGATCACCTCCCTTCGGGCCCTCCCTCCCTCCCTCCCTGTGTCCCTCCTCGCAGAAACTGGAAGTTACATCAGACGAGGGCAGGGCACAGGGAGGGAAGGCCAGAAGAGAGGCGATCTGCGACTGGTGCCTTGAATGCAGGGGGCCCGGAGCCTTGGAGGCAGGCAGGTGAGACTGCGGACTGCAGCGGTGGGGGGAGCGACGGGGGCGGCAGCAGCAGGGGGAGCAACAGGGGCCGGAGGCGGGGCGGCCTTGCCCCGTGCCGAGCCTAGTCTCTCGGCGGCCCTGTCCATTCACTGCCCTTCAGCCTGTGTGTTCTTCTCCTTCTGCTCTGTCTCTAGCTCCTTCAAATACTGCCTGCATCGTGAGCTTCCCATTAAGTTATATTGAGTCCTTAAGTGTATTCTGCAAGCAGCGCCTAGATTTAGGTGCAGTATATAGAATGCACTTAGTTGACACCTAAATCTATGTGCTTCCATTTGCACCGACAAAAACATGGTAGATTTAGGCGCAGAAGGCCATATTCTATAACAGTGCATGTAAATTTTGAAACACCCATGAAATGCCCATTTCACCCACCCATTACTGCCCCTTTTTGCCTGCACGCATTAAAATGTAGGTGCTCTGCATTACAGAATATGCTTAGCGATTTGTGTATGTAATTTTAATTATTGTCAGTTAGTGCTCATTATTTCTTGTTAAGTGCTATTAACAACGCTGTTTGGCTTGTTAAGCCAATTAAGTTACGCGCGTTGTTATAGAATTTCCTTGGATTTTGGCACGGAATGCTAGGCGTAGAATATGGGAGTAAGCTCATTTCTAATGCAGCAGTGTTGTAGGGATTTTTTGATTTTTTTTTTCAGGTCATTTGCTAATGTTCACATTAGTGTGCATTACTTGTACAAAGTTAGGGGTCCTTTTACTAAGGTGCGCTGAAAAATGGCCTGCGGTAGTATAGGCGTGTGTTTTGTCTGTGCACAGAATCATTTTTCAGCCCACCTGTAAAAAATGCCATTTTGGGGGGCCACAAATGGATTTGCGGCAAAATGAAAATTGGCACGTGTCCATTTTGGGTCTGAGACATTACCGCCAGCCATTAACTTAGTGGTAAGGTCTCACATGTTAACCGGGCAGTAATGGTCAACATGAGTTCAAATGCCGATTACCACCCACGCGACAGAACCAGGGGCGTAACCAGACACCCAATTTTGGGTGGGCCTGGGCCCAAGATGGGTGGGCAGAAGAACTCTGTCTTGTCCCACAAGTGATTTGGTCTCTCCCTCTCTCGCCTGCATGCCACATGGTCTCTCAAACATCCCCTGCATAGACTTTAAATAGCAGATTTTCACTGGCAGCGAGAAGCAACTCCTACTCATGTTGGCCTCACAACCTTCCCTCTGATGCAACTTCCTGTTTCCAGGAATACATCAGAGGGAAGGCTGTGGGGCCGGTGCGAGCAGTATGTATCAGTTGCTGCAGGTGAAGATCTGCTATTGACAACAGTTGGGTTTTCAGCTGGTGGGGCTTGGGGATACCTGCCAGCCACATCATAGGTGTGTTGCTACTGGGTGGGCCTAAGCCCAAAGTGGGTGGGCCTCAGCCCACCCGGGCCCACCGTTGGCTACACCACTGGGCAGAACATAAAATTATTTTTTGACGTACACAGTGGATGTGCGTAAAAAATGAAATTAACACCCAGGCCACATAGTAGCCAGGCGGTAACTCAGAATTGACATGCGTTGGGTGCAAGTAAGGTGCTTACACGACTTAGTAAAAGAGCCCCTTAATGTGGGAGCACTTATCACTTCCTATTTAGAAGGCACTCAGTGCTCTCGTGTTAACTCCAAATTAGCCAATTAGCACACACTAATGTGAACTCAATTCCCATTCGCCATTCATGACATGCCCCCTAAAGGTAGCAAACTAATAGGCAAAATACCGCAAAATAATTTAACATGTTTTGCAGTAGCCTGTTTTTGGCATGCTAACAGCACATTAGGCTTTAAACCCCTTTAGTAAAAGGGCCCAAATGTTGGTTCCGTTTAATTTCCGATGTCGTTTACTGACATTTTCTTTTTGTTTTTTTTCATGAAAGCAATTTCGTTAGCAATGTGCATTCTTTCAGAAACAGTTCCTACATTTCTGAAAAAGTATGCACTATTTGCAAAAAGTACACTTTTTCCCCAGAAGAACGCACACTTACAGAAATGTGTGGTGTTTTTTGTTTGTTTGTTAGTTTGTTTCAGGAAAAAAAACTGTTCCTTATGTGTTTTATTCACTTTCTGATTATTTTTTCCCTTTATGATTATTATAAAAAATGAATAAATATTAACATTTTAAAAAAGATAATCTTGATGTGCTACTTCCTCTCCCGAGCTAAACATGTTTTTGAGAACTCCTCCCTGCAATCCCACTAAAGGACGGAACTTTTGATTCAGCCCCTCTACCAGGATACATCATTAAAGGCTTTGAAATTTTCATTATCATGAAAGAGTGCTGTAACTGGAATTTCAAATATATGGTAATCCCAAGTGTTAACGTGTTGAGTTAGAGAAAACCTAATATGAAATGGCTGCAGGCATAAAGTAAATTTATCAAAATACTGCAACAATTGAAAATAGATGCACAGAGTTATACTGAACATAGAAATGATATTACAATAAAATATGAAGGCTAATAGCCTTGATATTAAAAAACACACATTACAGCAAAAGTAGAAATCAGTTTAACAGGGACTGGAAAAGAAGCTGCTCTTCATGTGTTGCTCCAGAGTTTAAAAAATCAAGCAGTGGCAATTCTAGAACTGGGTGCATGCATTTATGCACACCTTATCCCCTGGATTCTATATATGGCGAATAATGTTGTGTATGCAAATCAGATAATTTGTGTACACAACTTAATTGATTAATGAGTCATTCAGTGCCAATAATCGGCTGCTAATAACCACTTACTGGTGTTAATTGGCATTAAATGAGAGTTATGCGCAGATTGTATTCTATAACATTGTGCGTGGAACTCCTATAGCATGGACAGGGGCATTTTGGTGGTATATTGGGGTGTTCTCAAAATTTATGCTCATTGTTAAAGAATGGACTCAATTGGTGCTTAAAGTTAGGTGTCATTTATATGCTTAGGAGAGATTCTATATATATATAGCGCCTATAAATTCGGAGCTGAAATCAGTGCCGACTAAGCGTATTCTATGATTGGTGCATAGATTTAGGCACTGATTATAAAATAAGCTTAGTTGACATCAGGGGCATAGCCAGACTTCGGCGGGAGGGGGGTCCAGAGTCCGAGGTGAGGGGGCACATTTTAGCCCCCCGCCATTGCCGCCTTTGCCCTCCCCTGCCGCCGACCCTCTCGACCCCCCCCTCCCGCTAACCTGCCTTTGCCTACCTTTGCTGGCGGAGGACCCCAACCCCCACCAGCCAAGGTCCTCTTCTTCTCGCAAAAGGCATCCTTCTGTTTCTGCCGTCTTGCACATTGTACGTTCTGTGAATCTGACGTCCTGCATGTTGTACGTGCAGGATGTCAGAAACAGAAGGAAGCCTTTTGCGAGATGAAGAGAACCTCGGCTGGTGGGGTTGGGGTCCTCCGACAGCAAAGGCAGGCGACGGCGATGGTGGGTTGGCAGTGGAAGGGGGGTTAGCGGCGGGAGGCGGGGGTTGGGTGGGTCATCGGCAGGGGGGTCCAGGGCCAAATCTACGTGGGCCCAGGCCCCCCCCAGGCCCCACGTAGCTATGCCAGTGGTTGATATCTCAGCACCTAAAACTATGCACATCCATTTACACCAGTGAAAATGTGGCATAAACCCCTGCATGTAGATTTACGTTCACTGGGCCATATTCTATTAGTATGTGCGTAAATTATAACTATGCCTCTTTTTGCCTGCGCATGTTAGAAGTTTGGTGCACTTCATTACAGAATACGCTTAGCGAGTTGTGCATGTAAATTCTAATCAGTGCCAGTTAGTGCTCATTGCTTGTTAAGTGCTGTTATCCAAACTCATTAGCTTGTTAAGTTACACGCATTGATAAAGAATCCGCTTGGATTTCAGCGCAGATCTCTAGGTGTGCTATTCTATAAAGGATGCGGATTCTTTATAAAATAACACCACCTCTTAAATTTTTCAGTGCCATTTATAGAATCTTGTCCTATGAGTGTAAATTTAACAAGCCATGCCAGTATTCAGCACTGGCCGGTTAAGTTTAGACATGCTATTTTGGCTGCAACTTAGCTGGAGATGCGCTGAATATGGCTGGATAGCCAGTGATATTGCGCAAAATAACTGGCTATCCACTAGGTGCTAATCAGCAATATTCAGCAGGAGATAATCAGCTATCTCCCGCAGAATATTGCCAGAAAGTTTTCTAAGGTAACCTCCGCTCTCAAGACAAATCCCTCCTTTCAGTACCCTTCTCCACCACTGCCAACTCCAGGCTCCACCCGTTCTGCCTCGCCTCACCCCATGCCTGGAATAAACTCCCTGAGCCCATACGCCAGGCCCCCTCCCTACCCATCTTCAAAACCTTGCTCAAAGCCCACCTCTTCAATGTCGCCTTCGGCACCTAACCACCATACCTCTATTCCGGAAATCTAGACTGCTCCAACTTGACATTTCGCCCATTAGATTGTAAGCTCTTTTGAGCAGGGACTGTCCTTTTTGTTAAACTGTACAGCGCTGCGTAACCCTAGTAGCGTTCTAGAAATGTTAAGTAGTAGTAGTAGTAAGATGCACTAAAGTCGTCGTTAGAGCCGTTCCGTACCGAATTCCATAGCGGATCGGTAGGGAACGGCTATGCATCAAGGAAAGGGAATGCAAATGAGCTACTCCTTGTAGCTCACTTGCATTCTCTATTCCTTCTTAAAACAGTCGGAGAATCGGCCGGTCAAGCATGCGCAGAGCAGCAAAGTGTTATGCTGGCTGCGCTGTGCATGCCAAATACGCCTTTATAATACATTTTTATTATTGCGGGGGAGGACGCACAAAATGGACGTTTTTTTTAGCTTTATTAAAAAAAATCACAGGCTCCGATGCTGCTTCTGCTAATGTGTTGACTGAATTTCACTCATAGCAAGCAAGTGCAGTTTCAAAGTTGTTGGTTCATGAATGGCAGAATAGCAAATGTTCAGATAAATAAATAAATAAAAATTTTAACAAAACTATTATTGGGATTTGAACCCGCCAGGTGCTCTAACCACTCGCCACAGCTCTATTTGCTTGGATGTCCCTCCCTTACTTCCAGGTCTCTCAGCTGAGTGAAGCACGGGCAAAAAGGACGTTTTTATTATTGCGGGGGAGGACGCACAAAATGGAATTTTTTTTTAAAAGCGAAGCTTTATTTAAAAAATCAAACAGGCTCCGATGCTGCAGGCTCTTTTTTGGACATCATTCAACCCTAATAAAAACGTCCTTTTTGCCCGTGCTTCACTCAGCTGAGAAGTCTCTGAGCCAATCACAGCGTATTTAGCTCAGCTAAATGCGCTGGGATTCGCTCAGAGACTTCCAGGTTTTGTTTTTTTTTACATTTTAATCATTTTTCCAATCCCACGCAACCCCAATGAGAGGTACAGACCTCTCGTTAGATTTTCCAGCGTTTTCCAGCGTTAAGGCAATCGGAAAAGGTTAGTGTATCTCATTACAATAGGGATTTTACACGATTTGCTCATCTGCATTCTGTTTTCGTTAGCTGCTACCGTTGTCAGAAAAAAGTGTTTAGTGTATACCAGGGTTTACTGCTTGCTCGTTAATGGCTCGTTATTGGCTCGTAAAGCTTAGTGCATCTGGCCCTCAGTGCCATTTAACCATTCCTGGCCGTTTAAATGATTTTGAATATCAGGCGGAATGTAATAGATAGATAGATAGATAGATAGATAGATAGATAGATAGATAGATAGATAGATAGATAGATAGATAGATAGATAGATAGATAGATAGATAGATAGATGAAAAATTGAAGAACTCTAAAATATGGAGACATTTTAAAATATCAGCTAAGAAGATAGTGTTAAGTGTGGCATGGCACACTGCTTATATATTAAGGAAAAAGATTTTTTTGCTGTACAGCTCCCATGATTGACGTGATATAACATGAAATATTTTATAAGAGTAGGTGATGATTTCTGCTCCTCTTGTCCATCATGGTTTTGAAAATACATTGATTTGTCCTACTGAGAACAATATCAATAATCCAGTCTATACAACCAGAAATGACAGATTGGTTAATGCACTGGGAAGAAAAGCTAAGGCAGTGGTACCTTTGCGTCTGAGGCTTGTATTAGGCATCACTTCTCTGAGTCAGATGCTCTAAATCCACTTAATTTCTTGCAGAGAAATATCGTTTTTCAGATCTGGAAGGCTGCTAATCTCATTCATCAGTCGTGCTTAGAAAGCTGCTTCCAATTCAGCTTATCCTGTGAGAAGCAGAGTTTCTTGCCTCGTCGTCTCATTCTGGCATTCAATGTGCTTTATCAACAGCTGGTTACAGCAGGCTTGAAACAGAATCCTAATTTCTGTTTTCAGAACAATCAATTCTCGAGACCTTTAAAAATGATTGCCAAAGTGAGAAAATTTAACCAAATCAGTGCAAGGCAAAGCTCCTTTTTAAAAGGCGCTTAAAATGTGGAATAAGAATATACCATATCTAATATACATGGCATGTAGATATACAATATAATAAAAATGATCTCAGCATGTCCAAAACAACCTTTGAAATATTCACTTGGGGGTCCTTTTACTAAGGTGCGCTGAAAAATGGCTTGCGGTAGTATAGGCGTAGGCTTTGGGCACACGTAGAATCATTTTTCAGCACGCCTGTAAAAAAGCCCTTTTTTTATATTTTTGCCGAAAATGGACATGCGGCAAAATCAAAACTGCCACACGTCCATTTTGGGTCTGCAACCTTACCGCCAGTGATCGACCTAGCAGTAAAGTCTCACACAGTAACCGGGTGGTAATGACCTAAGCACACCAAATGCCACTTGGCACGCGTCCGATGCGCACAGATGAAAATAAAAATTATTTTTCAGCTGCACATATCAGACACACGGCAAAAATGAAATTACCGCAACAGCCATGCGGTAACTCCATTTTGGCATGCATTGAGCGTGCGTAGACACTTACATGGCTTAGTAAAAGGGCACCTTGGCTTCCAAATGTACATGGCTATGGTTAACATATCTCTATAAATTATAACAAGGACAGTGGTTTCCGAGCTCATGACATATCATAAACCCACACTACTGTAGTGTTGTGAAGAATGCAGGAATTCTTCTTTAAGATTCAATAATAGCTCAATCTTTCATTTTACATGCAGGACGTCAGACTCACAGAAACAACACGAAGCCTTGTGCGGGAAGCAAGAGGACCTCGGCTAGCGGGGATTGGGGTCCCTCGCCAGCAAAGGTAGGCAACGGCAATGACAGCGGCGGCAAGGGGAGGGTTGGCGGTGGGTGGGGTCGAGAGGGTCGTCGGCAAGGGGGGGGGGAGAGAGAGTCATCGATGGGGGGGCAAAGCTGGTGATGGCGGCGGCGGGGGGGTTGGCAATGGCGGGGGGGGGGGGTCGGCAGCACCGGGGGTCTAAAATGTGCCCTCTCACCTGGGCTCTGGACTCCCAACCCGCCGAAGTCTGGCTAAGCCCCTGGTTAAATGCCCATTTTCTCAGTGGAGGAGGGTTAATAGTGGAGTGCCACAGGGATCTGTACTGGGATCAGAACTATTTAACATATTTATAAATTAAGTGAGGTGATTTAGGGCCCTGTTTAAAAAGGTGCACTAGCATTTTTAGCACGTGCAAAAAATTTGCATGCGCTAACCGTGTAGATGCCCATAATATTCCTATGGGTGTCTACACCGTTAGCACATGCTAGAAGTACTAGAATCCACCTTAGGAGTCAGCACTCAAGAAAAAGATCTAAAGATGCTTTCCCCAGAATTGATCTCACACTCTTTTTACTTCACTGCTTCTGGCACTGATCCCTTAGACAGAGACGCTGAGACTACATTATGTAGAAAAGGGGTGATCACCGCCTGGGCTACTTTAAGATGACCAAAAGGGCATCTGTCCAGATCCATGGCCTTTCCTCATAATTATTTGGATAATCACAGTCAGATTTGACACAGTTCAAATCTAGATTTGATTTTTTTTCTTTAACTGTGAATTTAGATGCGACAGTCTGGTTTTATGGAATATTTTCAGCTCTTATTTATCCAAAGTGTGGATCAATAAGATCTCAACAATCCTGAAACTTGAATATGATTCGTACGTTGTCCAGATTTATAGTACCTGTGTTGATCCATGAACAGTCTAGATTTCTTCAAGCCTGAGTTACAAATGACGACGGTTTACCCAATCAGATGTATGATCAGATTCTGTCTTACTTTTTATCAGATGCCATCTTGTGGCTCCTCTTGATCTCATCCCCATAAACACACGGTTTTGTGGAATAGCATGCCCCTTTGCCTCTGCAGAGAACTATCCCACCCCAAATTCAGGGCAGGGCTCATGACCTACCTATTCCCACAAGCATTTAATCAACCTTTGGAGGATTGGAGTTCTCACTAGCAGCCGGCATCATTTTCATCTATCCTGTCTCTACCTGACCTAGAATTTATTAGGTGATACAGCTATGCTCTTTTGTAAGCTTTCTTCCTACAGTTCTATTTGTCTTCCTATCAAATTATTGATGTTCTATCCTATCAAATTATTGATGTAAACCACTCTGATAGTATTTATCAAAAAGCAGCCTATTCAATACAATGAGGAAAACAAAAAGAGCAGATCGTTTAAAAGTAAAACATAATTTATTTTTAAACAATATAGCAATATTTATATAAATACAAACAGCCCGACACAGGCCGTGTTTCGCCCAACTGGGCTGCTTCAGGGGCTATACAAGAGTCCTTTGCTACCAAATATGAGGCAAATGGAGAATGTCCTGTCAATAAATATACGGAGGATTGATTTGATCTGAAAAAAACAGCTGAATCAGAGATGCCAAAACATAATCCGCTGACGTAAAGCCAGTACTACGGTCTCATATCCCTGAGGTTGCTTTTTCAGATCAAATCAATCCTCCGTATATTTATTGACAGGACATTCTCCATTTGCCTCATATTTGGTAGCAAAGGACTCTTGTATAGCCCCTGAAGCAGCCCAGTTGGGCGAAACACGGCCTGTGTCGGGCTGTTTGTATTTATATAAATATTGCTATACTGTTTAAAAATAAATTACGTTTTACTTTTAAACAATCTGCTCTTTTTGTTTTCCACCTTGGAGTTTGCAGACCGTCTGCCTTTGTGCTTTCTTGGACCTATTTAATACAATTAAACATACATAGATCTGAAATTGTAAGTTCCAGACATTACTTGGCCAGGTATAATCGTACCTAAATTTAGAAATCTCAGAAGGTCACAGCCCAAGAACGGTTGCATTAAATTACCTTTAAACAACAACAAAAAAATGTCTTAATTGTATGCACAGATCTTTCTCTGATGCGGTTGTGTATTTATGGAAATAACATTTCAGTAGCAGTGCGACAGCATTGAAACAGATGAATATTATTTCTGAATATCATCCAAGGAACGAAGCGTCTCTGTGCATCAGAGGATAACTGATGAGGTAAAGGGACACATTGGGTTTTACACAGGTAACACATTTTATTATGCACACATGACCAATCTGTTTATAAACATCTTTCTTGTTACTGCACATAATCTATAAAAATTTGCATTATTGCAATTATATTAAAATTATACATCCCATGCACATCTATGGAACATAAGCTAATCCATCACAGCCTGTATCTGAATCAATTATACAAAGACAAAAAACATTATTATCTCTATTTGAAAGGCAGAAATGCTTCTGTCATTTATATAACACAATCTGCTGAGCACAGATTACTATGGTAACTACAGAAGTGGGATATTATCCGGACAAAAGAGAACTATTCATATATTAAACTTAATGTAGACAAAATATCTCTGTTTAGGCACTAAACAGAACAGAATTTTCCAGATTTAAGTACATGAGGCTACTTTGCAATGTAGTCTGCATTTCACTGCCTTCCCCAATTCAGATTTAAATCCTGCTAGAAACTGGATTGTGGACAACAAAATGAACTGTCTTCAGTCACCTTCAAATACTTGTCATGTCTGAAACCAGCATGAAACGCTTCACAAAGATAAATGGAAACATCCCTGTCAATTTGTATGGTACACTAAGGTTTACGACTGAATATGCGGGTTCATGAGCCTTTGGGTTAGGAGGACAGGGTTGTTGTTGTTGTTTGTTGTTGTTGTAGTCCTTGGAGGTGTAGTGGTGTTATTTTCTTTTTACTTTTGTATGAATGCTAGATTGAGACGTTCATCATACTTATATTTTATTTTCCAATTTACTGCTCTATCCCGGATCCTATATATGGCACACAAGGTTGAGTACCCAACTTTAGGCATGCTTCTAAGATGCATCCGCAAAAAAATGGATAATGAGCTCTGACACATCAATAATTAGGTGCTAACAACCAATTATCAATGTTAACTATAGTTTATTTAAAATTTGTTATACTGCTTAACTTCACAAGGAAGAACTCATTACAACTTGCGTGTGTATCTGGATGTGTGTTACACCATGGGAGAAGTCTTATCTTACACTCATATAGATTATCCTGGCAGTTTTGATGCTGAAGGTCACCGAAAATGTGGCAGTTGCCAATGGTATGATTCCACCATAGAAAGTGCAGGTTGGCAATTTCTTCATTGCGGTAGAACCATAGATTTAAGATGTAGTACCACTTGTGATTCTTTCAATGTTGTTTATGCAATTATAGGTCCTTGTAATTTAATATACGTGGGTAGATCTAGTCAACCTGTAAAACTTAGGGGGCCCTGAAAATGGCCTGCGGTAGTGTAGACTCGTGCTTTGGGCATGCGCAGAATCATTTTTTTATTTTGCTGAAAATGGACGTATATAATGTAACCCCAGCTGTTCAACTCTACAATCCCTCTTCTGTACTTTAAGGTCTTTGGGGGGCAATTCTATAACTTAGTGCCTCTACATAGATGCACCAATACTGCACAGTGAATAAAAGTCTATAATGGCATCTGTGCATCAAGATGTCACTATAGAATACTAACGTAAACTCAAATTGGCACAGCTAAATGTAGACAATACAATTTATGCCAGACATCCTATATAATAATTTGCACCTCCAACGTTCCATGTCTGGTTGCCTGGGTTCGTAACATCTCCTGGCTGCCTGGGTTCGTAGCATCTCCTGATTCCAGCCAGCCTCCAGCGTTCCATTCCCTCTCACTGTCCCGCCCTCGCATCAAGACGTAATGACGTCAGAGGGCGGAACAGTGAAAGGGAAGGGAATGGTGTAGGCGAGCTGATGTCAGGAGGGATGTTACGAATGGAACGGAAGCCAGCGCCAGCCAGCCAGAGAACGTTCAGGTACAAATTGAGGGGAGGAGAGAATTGAGGGACATCAAGGGGAGGGAGGGAGGAAGGGAAGGGAAAGGAAGGGGAGGGGAGGGCAGGGCTGAGGAGAATTCATGGACATGGATGGGATGGGAGGACAGTAGAGGAGAGAATCGCGGGTCACGGATGGGAGGGAAGGGAAGAGGAGAATTGCTGGACATGGAGGGGAGGGAAGAATTGCTGGACATGGAGGGGAGGGCAAGGGAGGGCAGGGGAGAGAGAGAGAAAAAAAAAAGCTTACATGACAGCCTTCCCTAGGGCCCGTTTCATTGTTGAGGAAACGGGCATGGTTCCACTAGTAAATCAATAATTTGAAATTCAAAAGCCATGCATTATCACTTATATACAAGGTAAATTGCCCATACCATCAGAACAATAAATCTTCAAAATCAAACTTCTATATTTTATATGCAATTTTTTTATCACCTCAGCAGTGCTGCTCAACAGATTATTTTTTTTTTACTGCAGAGCTAAATGCACACAAGTCATCATAGGTCAATATTTTAACATTTTTGATCTTCACTTTTTTTATTCCTTTTAATGTGATTTTGAAAATTTATTGTTCTGATCGTATGGGCAATTTACCTTGTATATACAGTAAGTAATGTGCATGTGTTTGAATTTCTAATATTATGCCTATATAATTTTGAATAGATTTAAGTGCTGTAGACTGTTTGAGACATAAATCAATGGCAGACATGAATGGGCATCACTAATGGCCCTGTTTACTAAGCAGCGTTATAGGCGTGTTAACATTTTTAATGTGCGTTAACCATGTACGTGCCTACAATATCCCTATAGGCGCCTACATGGTTAGCGCGCTAAGTGTAGGCATGCTGAAAACACTAACGCACCTAAGTGCTCATCACAAAGCATATAATGTTCTACCAGATACTTAGATAAGTTGGAGACATGCCCATTGCTGCTCATGGTCTGCCCATACATATAACACTTCCATGCTATAACACTTGGGCTCCACCTTATAGAAGAGTGCCTAATGCATGTATGTGTGTAATTGCCAATTCTGGCACCTCTGACTCATGTAATTTGCACATAAATATGGTGCCAACTTATTGAATTGCCATTTGACTCCATATGATTTATGATGAAGACCATTGACTATCCTGCTTATTTTCGAAGGAGAAGGGCGCCCTTCTTCCAACACAAATTGGGAGATGGGCGCCCTTCTCCTAATGGTGGCCAAATCGGTATAATGGAAAGCCGATTTTGGCCGCCCTCAACTGCAGTCCATCGCAGGAGCGGCGAAAGTTTAAGGGGGCGTGTCGGAGGCATAGCGAAGGCGGAACTGGGGCATAGTTAACACACGGGCACCCTCGGCCGATAATGGAAAAAAGAAGGGCGGCCCTGACGAGCATTTGGCCGACTTTACTTGGTCCATTTATTTTCAGGACCAAGCCTCAAAAAGGTGCCCAAACTGACCAGATGACCACCGGAGGGAATCGGGGATGACCTTACCGTACTCCCCAGTGGTCACCAACCCCCTCCCACCCTAAAAAAAAAAATTTAAAACTTTTTTTGCCAGCCTAAAATGTCATACCCAGCTCCATGATAGCAGTATGCAGGTCCCTGTAGCAGTTTTAGTGGGTGCAGTGCACTTCAGGTAGGCAGACCCTGGCCCATCCTCCCCTATCTGTTACACTTGTGGTGATAAATGGGAGCCCTCCAAAACCCACCCGAAACCCACTGTGCCCACATGTAGGTGCCCCCCTTCACCCATAAGGGCTATGGTAGTGGTGTACAGTTGTGGGGAGTGGGTTTTGGGGGGGATTTGGGGGGCTCAGCACCCAAGGGAAGGGAGCTATGTACCTTTGAGAAATTAATGAAGTCCACTGCAGTGCCCCCTAGGGTGCCCGGTTGATGTCCTGGCATGTGAGGGAGACCAGTGCACTACAAATGCTGGCTCCTCCCATGACCAAATGGCTTGGATTTGGCCGGTTTTGAGATGGCCAGCCTCAGTTTCCATTATCGGCGAAAACCAAGGCCACCCATCTCTAAGTCCGGCGATCTCAACATTTAGGTCTAAGGTTGACCTAAATGTTGAGATTTGGCCAGCCCTGACCGTATTATCGAAACGAAAGATGGGCGCCCTTTCTTGTTCGATAATACGGTTGGCTCCACCCCTTCCCAGGGCTGTCCCCGGAGATGGGCGCCCCCGTTCGATTATGCCCCTCTATGTTAGCAGCCATCCTCTAGACCAGTGCATGGCCTAGACTTGTATACCATGGAGGCAATGCATGCAAATCTATCTTATGCATATTCATTGTGGATATCTTGAAACACTGACATTGGGTGTGCCCCAAGGACTGGGTTGAGACTGCTCTAGACTGACTCCTTCTGGTTTATATCTTTTTGAAATTTGTGCACAGAATTGTCCCCAGTACTCCAAATAAAATCTCTCCAGAGCCTTCTATAGGACTAATATCACCTCCTTTTTCCAGTTGGTAATTCCTTTCATTAAGGGCTCAAGCATCCTTGGCTTTTGCCAATACTTTATCCACCTATTTGGACATCTTAAGATTATTAGACACTATTATATTGATATTCCAAGCTTATTTTATGCTTAGAAATTCATCTTTTATAATGAACTGCCCTCTGGGGATTTTGCAGTCCAAACAAATTAGCATTAATAGGAAATTGTAAATTTTTGACCATGTTAATCCATTTGTATGCAAGAGAACAAAGGTCAACTAAAAAAAAAATTTAAGATATATCTTTTTATTTGACTCACCAATTCACTTCATTAATTTGAAAGGGTGAATAAACATGTGGTTAAAGGTGAGCCAGTTAATGTAGTATATCTAGAGTTTCAGAAAGTTTTTCACAGATTCCCTCATGAGACACTCCTGGGAAAATTAAAAAGCCATGGGGTAGGAGGTAATGTTCTATTATGGATTGGGAACTGGTTACAAGAGAGAGAACAGAGGGTTGGGTTGAATAGCCATTTCTCTCAATGGAAGAAGCTGAATAATGGAGTACCGCAAAGATCTGTACTGGAACTGGTGCTTAACATATTTTTAAATGATCTGGTAATGGGACTGATGAATGAGGTAATTAAGGGCAGAAGGGGTAGTGTGGGCTTGGTACGTGGCAAATCGGGTCTACTGCCGGGCTCGTCTAGGAGCCTGGCGGTAGTCCCGACTTTGCTGCATGCCAATTCCAGTGCTAGAAAATACATTATTATTATTTTTTTTGTTACATTTGTACCCCGCACTTTCCCACTCAAGGCAGGCTCAATGCGGCTTACATGGGGCAATGGAGGGTTAAGTGACCTGCCCAGAGTCACAAGGAGCTGCCTGTGCCTGAAGTGGGAATCGAACTCAGTTCCCCAGGACCAAATTCCGCCACTAGGCCACTCCTCCACTCCATTATTATTTTCTAGCGCCAGGAGATGTACTTGGCGGAATCAGTCCGCACTGCACAATGCCCGGTTACTGCTGGATTAATGCCGGAGGCGGTAAGGACTTCGGCTGTAAATGGCCATGTGGCAACATTTTGCTTACAGCGGCACCATTTACTGGTCCTACTGAAAAAAAAGGCCCTTTTACCAATGGTGGCAAAAGGTGACTTCTACCTACGGCAAACCCGCACACTGATGCCACCAAGGGCCATTTTTTACTGCCATTTGGTAAAAGGGTCCCTAAATTTGCAGATGATACAAAACCATTCAAAGATGTTAATTCACATGTGGACTATGAGTAATTGCAGGAGGACCTTGAGGGACTGGAAGACCTGGGCATCCAAATAGCAGATGACATTTAATGTGGACAAATGCAAAGTGATTCACATTGGGAAGAATCATCCAAATCATAGGATTCACCACCCAAGAAAAAGATGTAGGTGTCATTGTGGACAACACGTTGAAATCTGATTAGTGTACAACAGCAGCCAATAAAGCAAAGAGAACACTATGAATTATTAGGAAAGGAATAGAAAATAAGACAAAGAATATTATAATGTCTCTGTATTGCTCTGTGATGCAACCGCTCTTTACTACTACTACTATTACTACTTATCATTTCTATAGCGCTACAAGGCATACGCAGTGCTGTACACCATACACAAAAAGACAGTCCCTGCTCAAAGAGCTTACAATCTAGATAAGACAGGTAAACAGACAGAACAATTAAGGGTAAGGGAATACAGACAGAACAATTAAGGGTAAGGGAATAAAGAGGTGAGGATAAAAGGACAGGGCAAGTGAGTAGTGGTTAGGAGTCAAAAGCAGTGGTAAAGAGGTGGCTTTAAGTTTGGACTTGAAACGGCCAAAGATGGGGCTAGACGTACAGGCTCGGGTAGTCTATTCCAGGCAAAAGGTACAGCAATATAAAAAGAACGGAGTCTGGAATTAGCAGTAGAGGAGAAGGGGACAGATAAGAGAGATTTATCAACAGAACGGAGTACCCGAGGGGGTGGGGGGGCATAGGGAGAGACAAGAGTGGAGAGGCACTGGGGAGCAGCAGAGTGAATGCACTTATATGTCAATAAGAGAAGTTTGAATTGAATGCGGAAACAGATAGGGAGCCAGTGAAGTGACTTGAGGAGAGGGCTAATGTGAGCATAGCGAATTTGGCAGAAAATGAGTCGCACAGCAGAGTTTTGGACTGAATGAAAAGGAGAGAGATGGCTAAGTGGGAGGCCGGTGAGAAGCAGGTTACAATAATCAAGACGAGAGGTGATAAGAGTGTGGATAAGGGTTCTGGTAGAGTGCTCAGAGATGAAGGGACGGATTTTGCTGATGTTATAGAGAAAGAAACGACAGGTTTTGGCAATCTGCTGAATGTGAGCAGAGAAGGAGGGAGAGGAGTCAAAGATGACCCCAATGTTACGAGCAGACAAGACAGGGAGAATGAGAGTGCCATCCACAGAAATAGAGAAAGGGGGGGAGAGGAGAGGTAGGCTTAGGGGGAAAGATGAGAAGCTCTGTTTTGGATACAATTCTGATCAACTTGTCTCAAAAAAGGTATTGTGGAATTAGAAAGGTTCAAAGAATGGCAACCAAAATGATGTAGGGGATGGAACTCCTCTCATATGAGGAAAGGATTAACAGATGAATAGGAGAAAATGTTTTCATTCAATGAATAATTAAGCTCTGGAATTCATTGACAGAGGATGTGGCAGCAGCAGTTAGCCTATCTGGATTTTAAAAAGGTTTGCACAAGTTATTCAAAGTTATTAAATTGCAAGAGGACCTTATGAGACTGGGAAACTGGGCCTCCAAATGGCAGATGATGATGAATGTGAGAAAGCGGAACCCAAACTATAGCTATGTGTGTGATGCAAGATTCCACATTAGGAATCACGGCTCAGGAAAAGGATCTGGATGTCATTGTTGATGATACGTGGAAAACCTTTTACTCAGTGTGCAGCGGCAGCTCAGAAAGCAAATAGAATGTTAGGAATTATTAGTTAAAGAATGGGAAAGCAAAAATGAGAATGTTATAACGCCATTGTATTGCGCCATAGTGTGACCGCACCTTGAACACTGTGTGTGATTCTGGTCACTGCATTTCAAAAAACATATAGTGGCATTATAAAAGGTCCAGAGATGGGCAACAAAAATGATAAAGGGGATGGGGCAACTTCCCTATGATAAAAGGCTAAAGTGGTAAGGGCTCTTCAGCTTGAAGAAGAGATGGCTGAGGAGAGATGTGTAAAGGTCTATAAAATACTGATTGGAGTGGAATGGGTAGATTTAAATTGCCTGTTTACAGTTTCCAAAAATACTAGGGGGCACGCAATGAAGCTACTAAGTAATAAATTTAAAATAAACTGGTGAAAATATTTCTTCACTCAGTGTGTAATTAAACTCTGGAATTTGTTACCAGAGAATGTGGTAAAAGCAGTTAGCTTAGCAGGGTTTAAAAAAGGTTTGGATGCTTTCCTTAAAGAAAAGTCCATAAGCCATTATTAAGATGGACATGGGAAAATCCACTGCTTATTTCTAGGATAAGCAACATAAAATCTGTTTTACTGTTCTGGGATCTTGCCAGGTACTTGTGACCTGGATTGGCCATTTGGAAAGAGGATACAGGGCATGATGGACCTTCGATCTGTTTATGTTCTTAAAATAGGTACCTTAAATAATGCTTTTAGTAAATGCTTTGTTATAAAATTACCCTCCACATGGATAGTCAGCAAAGTATCAGAAGAGCAAAGGGGCAGGATGAAACCAAAAGATATACCAACGGCAAATAAATAATGAATAAAAAATTAAATAGGATTGTTTTAAAAAGCTTTAACGTCATATAAAATCATAAAAGATCTAACATGGCCATGTTTCAGTGCCTTGCCTGCATCAAGGGTCATAAAAAATTTAAATACATAAAATCACCATAACGAGCAATCACCCTGAAAATAAATCAATAACAGTAAAATTAAAAAACATTAGTAATTGTAATGCATATATTTAGAACATAAAACCTTGATAGGGGTCAATATCTAACCCCCAGAACTGCTAAAACTTCCTCCATACATTATGAATGATAGAAAGTTACACCATCATCAAAATTCTTGTACACACTAAGAAAATGTTCTTAGTATCACACTAAATGGGTATAGTATAATGAAATAAACCACTGTAAGCAATCACTTCATTATCAGCTGAAAAAAAAATAATTAACATTATATGAGAGTCTGTACTAAAAGCTGTGCTGTTTAACATATTCATAAATGATGTGGAAATAGGACTGGTAAGTGAGGGAATCAAATTTAGAGATGACACAAAATTATTCAAAGTCATTAAAACAGCAGAGGACTGCAAGGATTTGCAGAAGGAACTTGTGAGACTAGGAGAGTGAGCATCCATTTCTGAATGACAGATGAAATTTAATGTGGATAAATGCAAAATGAGGTTCATAGGGAAAAAGAATCCCAGCTTGAAGTACAAAATGCTGGGTTCTGAGGTAGAAGTTATCGCCCAGGGAAAGATCTTGGAGTCATTGTGGACAATACATTGAAATTTACAATCCAGTATGATACTGCTGCTAAAAAAAAAGCTAACAGAATGAGAATATCATTATCTTTCCCACATATTCCCCCAATACAATCATACCTTGAGTATTATGTGCAATTTTGGTTACCCCATCTCAAAAATGGATGTAACAGAACTAAATAACATTCAGAGAGGAGAGTGATAAAATGACAAAGGGGACAGAACATCCCCCTTAAATAGGTGGTGTGACCTCACCTTGAGTATTGCGTTCAATTTCTGGTTGCTGTATTTCAAAAAAGATATAGCGGAATTAGAAAAGGTTCAAAGAAGGGCAACCAAAATAATAAAAGGGATGGAACTCCTCCCATATCAGGAAAGGCTGAGGGGGGGAGGGGGTATGATTGAGGTCTATAAATCCTGAGTGGTATAGAACCAGTAGATGTGAATTGATTTTTCACTCTTTCAAAAAGTACAAAGACCAGGGGACACTCAATGAAATTATATGGAAATATTTTTTCACTGAAAGAATAGTTAAGCTCTGGAATTCGCTGCTGGAGGATGTGGTAACAGCGGTTAGTGTATCCGGGTTTAAAAAAAGGTTTGGACAAGTTCCTGGAGGAAATGTCCATAGTCTGTTATTGAGATGGACATGGAGGAAGCCACAGCTTGCCCTGGGACCACTAGCATGGAATGTTGCTACTAACTGGGTTTCTGTCAGGTACTTATGACCTGGATTGGCCACGTTGGAAGCAGGATCCTGGGCTAGATGGACCATTGGTCTGACCCAGTATGGCCATTCTTATGTTCTTAGTATAAATCTGCATTGGTGTGCCTAAATTTAGGTGTGACCATTTATACCACATAAAGTTGTGCATGTTAGCTCACAGCTCTCTCATGTTCCACCCATATGTGCGCATCTTGCAGTTATGCATTATCCCCCGGATTCTATAAAGAGCACACAAATTTAACTGCCCAAAGTTGGGTGAGGACCCAGATTAGCACCCAAAATTGGAACTAACAAGCAGGTACTAATTATGATTTGGGTGCCTAGCTGGCTATGCGCTATTCTGTAATAATAGAAGCCTAAATTGGATCACGTGTAACTCAAAAGTGCTCATGGCTACGGGAGGGGATGGATGGGTCAAAGGCATTCACAGATTATGCGCACAGTATTACAGAATAGCAGGGATCCACGTCCAATTTCTGCACCAGAATTTACACTAGGGTTCAGCTGACATAAGACCTCACACCCAAAGTTGAGCACCGAATTCAGCATTCAGCGTTGTTCTATAAAGAGTGCTCATCCCAAAGCATATTGTAGACATGCAGTTTCCTCCTCTGTGATTTTAGAAAATGAATTTTCTGTGCCATTTATTGTATCTGGTTCTGTAGCACTTACTGTATGTGATCTCTTATAGAAGAGAACTTAATCACATTTGTAAGTGTCCCTTTTTTCTCACACGTGCAAGGCGCACATAACTGCATGTACCCAGTCATAGAATTGCTTTTCAAGAGTTAAACATGGGTGTCTTATAGTTTCTCTGAATAATCCTACCAGTGCTCTCTGAACAATCTTAGTAGCATAGTAAGTGACAGCAGTTCCATTCATTCTCAATTCTAGATTAAATCAACAATGAACATGATATTATATACTTGATCATGGTCTTTCTTTGTTTGTGTTGGGGATATTTTTTTTATTTATTTGTTTATTTATTTATTATATTTGTATCCCACATTTTCCCACCTATTTGCAGGCTCAATGTGGCTTACCTTATACCGTAGAGGCGTTCGCCATCTCCGGTAGAGAAACAAATACAGAGAGTTGTTGTGGTCTAATAAGGTTCATGTGTTATAGACACAATGGGAATCGTAGAGAGGAAGAGTTGTGTAGAGTCTATTACGAGCTTTGGTTTCATTGTGTTGCAAGGTTTAGGCACTTAGGTTGGGTTGATTGGGTATGCCTTTTTGAACAGGTTGGTTTTTAGTGATTTCCGGAAGTTCAGGTGGTCGTACATTGTTTTCACGGCTTTTGGCAGTGCGTTCCACAGTTGTGTGCTTATATAGGAGAAGCTGGATGCATAGGTTGATTTGTATTTGAGTCCTTTGCAGCTTGGGTAGTGGAGATTTAGAAGTCAGTCTTGCTTTGTCCTGATATTCTAGGTACTGGAGCTGCCATCAAAGCCCTCTCCAGGCTATCTGAATCAGCTTGGGATGAACACAGAGGATCTCTAATTAGAAAATGAATGGTATAAAAAATAAAACTTAAAAGGTTGCGTATGTGTATCTTCATACTCTTATTTCCATTGTAATTTGTTAATAATAAAGCATCATAAATGACTGCATCAAGTCTATTGTATATAATCTGCAGTGCATTTTTAATAAACATTGCCCTTTTTGTTTGTTTACACACAATTGTCAACCATTGAAAACAGGAAGGCAGTGGAATTCTGTTTGGTTGTGTTGTAGATTCAGTGTGCACAGGGCAAATTTTTCAGTTTGTTAGGGCTTTTCTACCAAATTGCAGACATTTTTGGTTCATTTTGCATATTTGTTTTCATATTTTTTCAATGCACAACTTTCTGATACATGCTAATCAGGGCCGGTCCTAGGGTCTCTGGCGCCCCCTGCAGACTATGAGTTGGCGCCCCCGCCCCCCCCCCTCCAGCATCTCCTTTCTCTCTTCTCCCACCCTGCCCCTGTCCAGCGATTCTCCTTCGCCCCCATCCCCCGCCACCCTTGGTGCTTTAAATCTTTAATTTACCTCTGTTCCAGCAGCCGCATCATTTGAAAGCCTTGCCCCGTATCTAGCCTTCCCTCCCTTCGTGAGTTCGTTCTGCAGTCCCGCCCTCGAGGAAATGATGTCAGAAGGCGGGACTGCAGAATGAACTCAAGAAGGGAGGGAAGGCTAGAGACGGGGCAGGGCTTTCAAATGATGCGGCTGCTGAAACGGAGGTAAATTAAAGATTTAAAGCACCAAGTGCGGCGTGGTATGGTGCCAGAGCGGCGCCCTTGAAGGCAGACGCCCCCCTGCGGCGCTTACCCCGCTTACTGGGTTTGACTGGCCCTGATGCTAATTAAGGGGCATAGTTATCAACATGGGCTACTGATAGGATATTTTATTTCACCACTAACTCATGCTATTTTAGCACAGTCCCCATTTTAAACAGTGAGATATAGCTACTACTAACTGACGTTGATAGCAAAATAACATACTTTAACAGTAGCCCACTTTGATAACTCCCCCCCCCCAAAATTAATATGTGCTATTATGTGGGTTAACATGTACTATTTTAGCACACACCGGGGCCCTTTTACTAAGCCGCATAAGCGTCTACACACGCCCAATGTGTGCCAAAATGGAGTTACCACCCGGTTACCATGTGGCTTTTGCGGTAATTTCATTTTTGGCACATGTCCAATACACAAGTCCGAAAAATCATTTTTATTTTCAGCTGCGCGCTAAATGGTATTTGATGCGCCTAGGTCATTATCGCCCAGTTACCGCGTGAGACTTTACCACTAGGTCCATGGCTGACAGTAAGGTCTCAGACCCAAAATGGATGCACACCAATTTTGATTTTGCCACGTTCATTTTCAGCAAAAATGTTTAAACGGCCTTTTTTACAGGCACGCTGAAAAATAGAACGGAGCATGCCCCAAACCCACACCTACACTACTGCAAGCCATTTTCAGTGCGCCTTTGTAAAAGGACCCCACGTAATTTTTTATACCACTCTAACAAGCTGAATGCACACTAAATAATGCAGATCTGTCTGATTCATTATAGTCCCTCTCTATGGCTCAATTTAATAAGCCATATGTTAGAGCTTCAGCTCGTGTGCACCTGCTAGGTAACAGTCAATCTGTAAAGAAGCAGCTGCTCCAAAATGACATCTACAATAACCTTTGAACAGGAAAAAAGGCCTCAAAGAGCTCACAGGTCTAAATCTTAGTAAACCTAAAGGAGCTAAAACGGATCCGTCGATCCTACCATCATCATTGGCCAAAAACCTATTGATCTAAACACTTCCTGCATCAGTACTCAAATTAAAAAATATATAATTCAACTTTAACGGCATAAAGTGATTTAAAGAGCACGAACACTTATCTTTTAAAAGTGTGCTCATCAGTCGTGTTGCTGTCGTCTCTCTCCAGGACTAATACCGAGCCGACGGTGGCCAGCGTTTCGCAAGGCTGCTTCAGGGTCTCGGTGTCACAACAGAGAGGAGAACAACACAGCCTCTCAACGCGCTTCCAGCCACCTGCTAGGTAAACCTTTACACCTCATGCAGTAAACCTAAGGCATGCAAATTACAGTGGTGCAACCATTTTGTTAAATTCTCTAAGGAGAAAAAAATAAACAAAGGAATGAAGCCCAGATCTTTACATCTTAATTATTCATTCTTTGTTCAAATTGGTTGGAAGATACAGTAAGGCTACATCATGACATTCTGAGCTGTCTGCACTTTTCTCCCAGGGAATCTGAAGTAGATAAATGAGTGTCAGTCATAACTGGGTAATGTGTTTGGGCTGTAAAAACCTTTGGACAAAGGTTCTGCTTATTGTTATCATTATTCTAGGTACTAGGCAGAAGATTTGACCTTTGCTACTGGTTTTAGCGAATTTGAATAATGCACGGTTTTAGCAAGATTGGAAGGTATGAGTTCATCAGCCCTGTGAGAAGAACAAGACCAGGTGCTGACTCTGCCAATAGGTTACAACAGCTCAGCTGAAGTTATTTCCACAAAGTGCAAGTGCAGAATGCTGCTGAAATTAGACTTGAAGTATAAGGATTAATTTGCATGCAGCCTGGGTTTAGTGATCAGACATACCATTCGGTACAAATGGGCACAGGCAAATATTTTCAGTTCATTACCAGAAAATCCCCTTCCCCCCAAAAAAAAATTTCTGTTAATATTTTCTGTTTGAAACATGTGTGTTAATAAATATGTTATAACCCATATTAGTACTTTTAAATCTGCAGAAGTCAATTGCACACACAATAGAAAAAAAAACATTAAGGTACATTAAATTGATTTTGTGCACATTAAAAATTTTAAGACACCTTAATGACCTGAATGCATGCCGATGGAAGCACACCCCTTCCTGCAGATTTTAAAATCTTTCTCCTCTTCTGCTTGCTGCTATAACTATTACTATTTCTGTAGCACTGCTAGACACATTCAAGACAGGGAAACAGGATAAATAAGAGAATTAGGGAGTTTCATTTGTTATTGAAAAAGGTTGAGATTTAGAAACAGCTCCAAAAAAGGTGGATGTTTAGGTTGTATTTGCATAAGACCAAAGAGGGAGCATAACATACAAACTCAGGAAGTCTATTCCAGGTGTATGGTGTAGCTGCATAGAAACAGGAGGAGGAGGAGGGTAAGAGAAAGGTAAAATTGACTTACCTGATGAGCAAAGTTCCAAAGGAGGATGTAGGGAGAGAGAGATAATGAAGAGCTATAAAATGAATGCACTTCTACTGTGGAAACAGGAAGCAACTGAAGTGCCTTCAGGTGTGGGGTTATGTAATCACAGCAATTCTGGAAGAAAATGAGTTGTTCAGGTACATTTTGAATACATTGAAATGGAGAGAGATGGCTCAGTGGGAGACAGTTGAGAAGCATGTTGAAATAGTCTAAGTAAGAGGTGATGAGACTGTATATAAGGGTTTTGATAGTGTACTGGAAAAGAAAGGGGTTGATTTTGGTCATTTTATGAAGAAAAACGGGTAGGTTGTACTAGTTTGTTATGGGTGTAGAGAAAGAGAGAAGAGTCATAGATGCATGAAGATTAAGGGCTCAGAGGACTAGAAGTATGACAGTGTTATCCACATGGGAAAAAAAAAGATATAACGGAATTAGAAAAGGTATAGAGAAGGGGACGAAAATGATAAAGGGGTGGGATGACTTCCCTATGAGGAAAGGATAAAGAGGCTAGGGCTGATATGATAGAGGTCTGTAAAATCCAGAGTGAAGTGGAATGGGTAGATGGGAATCGCTTGTTCTTTCCAAAAATACAAGGACTAGGGGGCACGCAATGAAGCTGCTAAGTAGTACTTTTTTAAAGAAATCATGAAAAATATTTCTTCACTCAACATCTAACTAAACTCTGGAATTCGTTGCCAGAGAATCTGGTAAAAGCAGTTAGCTTAGCAGGGTTTAAAAAAAGATTTGGACTAGTTTCTAAAAGTCCATAAGCCACTAATAAGATGGATTTGGGAAAATGCACTGCTTATTTCTGGGATAAGAAGCATAAATCTGTTTTACTCTTTGGCCACATTTGAAAACAAGATGCTGGGCTTGATGGAGCTTTGATCTGTATCAGTATGGTGATGCATATATACTTATGAAATTGAAAAAGGGGAGGAGAAAGGAGGAAATGGATTTCGAAGGAAATAAACTTTTTCTTGGCCCCGTTAAGTTTAAGATAGTGGTAGGGATCAATGTCAGACAAATAGGCTGACATTTGAAACTGGACTCCTGGTAAAAATATTATTGTAAAAAAAATAGATAAGAACATATGAGTTGCCATACTGGATCTGACAAAGGGTCCAACTAGCCCACTATCCTGTTTCCAATACTGGTCTTTTCAGGTTACAAGGTTTTGGCAGAGTGCAAAAAGTGGCAAAATTCCATGCTACTTAATCCTATGGCTAAGCAGTGGCTTTCCCCAGGTCTACCTTAATAATGATTTATAGACTTTTCCTTCAGGAATATGTCCAAACCTTGATTTAAACCCAGCTACATTAATTGCTTTTACCACTTACTATAGCAAAGAGTTCACACTGAGTGAAGAAATATTTTCTCCCATTTGTTTTGTTTTGTTTGTTTTGAGCTGAGAGTCATCAATATAAAGATGGGAGGAAATCAGCGTATCAAGAGAACAAGTATCCTATATAATAATTTGCACCTCCAACGTTCCATTGCTATCTGGCTGCCTGGGTTCATAGCATCTGATGACGTCAGCCAGCTTCCAGCGTTCCATTCCCCCTCACTGCCCCGACCTCGCGTCAAAATGTAATGACGTCAGAGGGTGGAACAGTGAGAGGGAAGGGAACGCTGGAGGCGAGCTGACGTCAGGAGGGATGTTACGAACGGAACGGAAGCCAGCGCCAGCCAGACAGAGAACATTCAGGTACAAATCTAAGGGAGGAGAGAATCGTAGGACATCGAGGGGAGGGAGGGAGGGAAGGGGAGGGCAGGGCAGAGGAGAATTGATGGACATGGATGGGATGGGAGGACAGTAGAGGAGACAATCGCGGGACACGGATGGGAGGGAAGGGAAGAGGAGAATCAATGGACATGGAGGAGAGGGGAGAGAAGAATCGCTGGACATGGAGGGGAGGGGAGGGCAGGGGAGAGACAAAAAATCGCTTATAAGAGATCCTTTCTAGGGCCCATTTCATTGTTGAGGAAATGGGCTGGGTTCCACTAGTATAAAATAAGAGGTACATGGCAAAGCCGAAAAACTGGTGCTGAAAAATTTAAGCACTGAGTGCTATTCTATAAAGTATCAGTGTCCTTTATAGAAGAGTGCTAAGCACATAAACGATGCCTTAGTTTAGGGCTGTCACTTATGCCTGCTGAAAACAGATGCAAATACCGTTGCCTAAGTTAGGCACCAATTGAGTCTATTCTGTAAGAGTGCATGTAAATTCTTGGAATGCTCATGGAACATCCCCCGAAACAGACCTCTCCACACTCCCTTGAAATTGCACACTATCCCCCGGATTCTATATATGGCGCCTAGATTCCATGCAGAGGTATGCGCATAACCTAATTAGCATAGCAAGGCAATTAGCATGATTAGCAGCATTTAACAAGCAATAACGAGCAGTAATTGGCAATAATTACAATTTATGCATGGAAATCGCTAAGCGTATTCTATAAAGAACTGTGTCTATAATAGCTTAAAAGGGGCGTGTTTATGGATGCATTTATGGGCATTCATGGGCGTTCCAAAATTTCCACGTGTAATTACAGAATATAGGTCAGAGCGTCTAAAACTACACGCATGGATTTACACAGGTTTTTATTGGCGTCCATGCACATGCATAGATTTAGGTGCTACGGTATTGACTAAGCATATTCTATATACCATGCCTAAATTTTATAGAATACACTTACTTCCATGCAGATTTTTTAGACACAATATATATAATCTAGTCTTATAGGAGTTCTGTGCACAGCATTATAGAGTACGAAGTGTGTGTGTAATTCCCAATTAATGC
Source organism: Microcaecilia unicolor (assembly GCF_901765095.1). NCBI lineage: Eukaryota > Metazoa > Chordata > Amphibia > Gymnophiona > Siphonopidae > Microcaecilia > Microcaecilia unicolor. The sequence continues at coordinate 182,721,101 of NC_044040.1, read as the reverse complement.
CAATTAACACCAATAATTGGTTGTTAGCAGCCAATTATTGGTGCTGATTGGCTCATTAATTAAGTTGCATGTGAAAATTGGCTATGAGTGCTGATTTATGCGCGAAACTGTAGTCGCCATATATAGAATCCGGTGTAAAAGTGTGATGGGAGATATAAGAAAGAAGCCAGGACAGAACAGAGTCCTGAAAAATCAAGTTAGAACATAATATCAAGGAGTGAGTGGTGATTGACAGTATTGAAAGTAATGGATTATGACAAGAAGGAGAAAGATCAAGTAGAGGTCCTTCAATTTGGTCAGGAATATCTCACAGAAGACTTTTACAAGGGTTTTTTTTCCTATAGAATTCATGTAGAGGGCAAAAACAGATTGAAGTAGATGAAAGAAAGTCAAGACAGTGGAGATAAACAGCAGCACATTTGAAATGATGTAAAATGGAGGAAGGAGATGGGCCAATAGCTAACAAGGCAGGTATGATCCGGTGAAAGTTTTTTTGAGAAATGGTATGACCATAGCATGTTTGAAGGGAGGAGGAAAAGTTGCAGTGGAAAATGATAGATTAAGAATATGACAAATGGAAGAGATGACAGCAAGGGTGGTAGTGTAAAGAGCTAGATGGGAATGGGATCAGAGGAAGCATAAAGATGTGCAGTTTCCTTCTCTGTATTTTAGAAAACGAAGAAAGAATTCCAGGAACTAAAAGAATAAAGTGTGGGAATGAAGTGGGTGAAATGGAGATGGAAGTAACTTGGTGTAAAAATCAAGATTAATCTTTCAGAACTTGTCATGGAAGTAGTCAGCCATAGTCTAAGCAGTGAGTGAAAAGAGGGTGGTGTTGGAAGTAAAAAATATTTTGAGGGGGATTTGAGTGTGACCAAGTGACTATGAGAGTTGAAAGCAAGAAAGTGTATCAGATGGGCATTGTCCTGCTTGGTAAGTACAATAGCAGGCTGTAAGGAGGTCAGCATAAATTTTGAATGTATGAAGTCAGCATGGGCAAAAGCTTTTAGCCAGCTCTATAGGACAAGTACAGGTATGTAAGAGATGAATTCTGGAGGTAAGCAAGGTTGGGGTTTTGTACACCTTTCAGGACAGGGAACAGGAGGAACAAGCAGTGGCGTACCAAGGGGGGGGGCGGTCCGCCTGGGTGCACGCCGCTGGGGGGGTGCCGCGGCGCGCGCCTGTGGGCTCTGAGTTCGCTACGTGAACTTCGCTGGTTCGCTGCAGCTCCCTCCCTCTGCCCCAGAACAGGTTACTTCCTGTTCCGGGGCAGAGGGAGCTGCAGCGAACCAGCGAAGTTAGCGTAGCGAACTTGGAGCCCACAGGCGCGCGCCATGGCACCCCCCCCCAGTGGCGTGCACCCGGGGGGGAGGTGTCATTTTGCGGGGGGGGGGGGTGCATCGGCGATCCGCCCCGGGTGTCATCGAGGCTAGGAACGCCACTGGGAACAAGCTCACTCAAAGCAAAGGAGAGTATAGTGCTATGGGAAGAGCTGCCTAATTAAGATTCTATTAATGTAGTGGATGGGAGGACAGGTGAGTCAATGGTAGAGAGAGAGTGCTAGAGACAATAGCCTAGAGACTCCTAAATGTGTTGGTGGTGTCTGGATGAGATTGTGGGTACAGGTGAGTAAGTGTGAAAGTTATCAGATGATGGTGAGGGAAAGGAATAACTGAGATGAAGACATTTAAGAGAGAGGAGTTGGAGAAAAAACTAGATTAAAGCAGGGGCTATGCTGGTGAGTAGGGGTAATAGAGTTTAGTAAAGGGTTGAAAGGGTTGGTGCTTTCACTCAGGGGTGGAGTGTTTTGAATCAAGGGTTGGAGTGGGACTTTGAACCATTGGGTGGAGGGCTTTCATCTGGGGGCTGTGTTGAGGCTCTGATCTAGAGCGAATGGGGTCATAGATTGGAGGGTGTTTGATCCAGAGGTGATGGATTGATGAGGGTGAGGTAGGCTGTTCATGACACACCAGCCTCTTTAAATGCTAACAGGCCCAACTTGGGGACCGCTTTCAGTGGTTGCTGCTGCCTAGCCATAGCAACACAAAAATAAATTTATTGTGGTAGTCACTAACCTGTAACAGGCATGGTAAATTTCCCTGGGTTAACATGTGATGTTTTTAACCTAGCTTAATAACTATTGGCTTAACTCAGGGGTGCTCAAGTTCAGTCCATGAGTGCTACAAATAGATCAAAATTGCATGATATCTGTAATGACTATACATGACATAGATCTACATGCATTTTACCTCAATAGTATGCAAATCTATCTTATGCATATTTATTAGGAATATCCTGAAAATCTGATCTATTTGTAGCCCTAGTGGAGCGAACTCATGCACCTCTGTTCTAAATAAAGAGTTATAGCTTATTATCATAATTTTAAGGTACATAAACAGTCAGAATCAGAGAGATTTACTTAAGAGGAAGGCAATTCTATATAAGGTGCTTCCGATGTGCATAAATGCAGAGTAAGCACTGATTATGCACATGCTCGTCCAAAATTCTATTCTGTCATCTTGCATATAAGTGGCATAGGGGTCCTTTTATTAAAGGTGAGCTAATAGATTTAGTGTGTGCTAATGATTAGCATGTGCTAAATAATAAGATTCCCATTAGAGTTCTAGGGGCATCTTATTTAGCGCACACCTAAAAATTAGCATAAGCTAAATCTGTTAACGCGCCTTAGTAAAAGACACCATATTGCACAATTGAAAAAGAGGTGTACATGTGGGAGGAGCCTGGAAGTGTCACCCATCAATATGCACATTTATAGAATGTTATCAAATGGGCGTGGTGATTGACAGATCTAGGCCCATCCTCCTATGCTGCCATTGGCTTGGCATAAGTGGGCACACCTTCATTTTGGTGTACCAATGCAGGTTTGTGTTAATATTCTGTAACAGCATCAGGGCACCACGATGCCATAAAGGCAATGGCACTTCCCATGCTGCATTGGGGCAGCAAAAAGGAGATGCCAATTTACAGAATGTTTATGACATTTATTTTCCTTTCTTTAGGTCTGCGTTTCAGCCATTTCAGACACTATTATTGAGATGGATTTAATGGAGAACTATTACAAATAATTTTCTTTCCAATTTCTTGTTAATACATTTTCTTCCTTACCGGCTTAACATTCTTTTTCGCGTTCTTTGAAGAACCACGGTTATAGTGTTCTTTTATTAAGAAATATGATTTATTACATAAAAAGGCAGACACTGCTATTATTGGTATAATTTGTTTGTGCTTTTTGTTATAGGTGTGTATATTTGAATGGTTAGCAGCAGCATCTGAGAAAACTTTAAAAATTATTTGACGGGAAATGGTGGATCACTACCTTACAGGAACAGAAAACTAAATTTAGTTTTATTTTGCATACTGGGGAAACTAAAAAATGAGTATATTTCTACGGTACGTATTATTTAGTCTATTGTTTGACACAGTTCTGCATATAGGCGAGTTATACACAAACTGAGTGCCATCAGTATGGTCCCTAAAGTGACTGACTTAGAAACTGGTTGAGTGGAAGGGCATTATCAGTGTTCTGCAGTTGCGATTGATTCTTGGTCTGGTTCTTTTTAACATTTCTATAAGCGATATTGCAGAAGGGCTGTCTGGTAAGGTTTGCCTCTTTGCGGATGATACCAAAATCTCGTGTAATCTCGTGTCCGGAGACTTATCAGCCTCATGGGGATCCCTTCTCCTCTATATGCTACTCTGTACTTGCCCACCAGAGTTTGTATTCTCTTTCCCAGAACCTTATCAGCCTCTTTGCACCTACTACTACTACTACTACTACTATTTAGCATTTCTATAGCGCTACAAGGCATACGCAGCGCTGCACAAACATAGAAGAAAGACAGTCCCTGCTCAAAGAGCTTACAACCTACTTATACTCTGTATTCTACTCTGTATACATTCTACTCTCCTGTCCAGAACCTGTAAGCCACATTGAGCCTACTGCTATGCGGGAAAATGTGGGATACAAATGTTATAAATAAATAAATACATACATACATAAGGTAGATATCCCTGATGATGTGGAAAACATGAGGAGGGATCTAGAAAGAATGGTTTAGAATTTTGCAGATAAGGTTTAATATTTAAAAATGCAGAGTCAGGCATTTGAGCTGTATAAACCCAAGGAACTGTATGATATGGGATATTAGAGGAGCATGGGGGTGATCATACCTGATGAGGCTTAGCTGCTTCTTCCTTAGGTTGCTATAAAAGTTGTTTTCCCTTTGTTTCTCCCTGTTTGAGTTTACAGCTTTGCCTCTCAGTAGCGGTAAGATCTGGCCCTCGCTTTGCCTCTGAGGTGGCTAGGTACGGACTCCATATTGCAATAGGCACAGTTCTTACAGGCAGCTGAATTAGAAATTGAATTCTCTTTCTTTATTGGGAGAATTGCAATAAAGAAGATTTGCCTAAGAATTGAGAGTCTAGTGGTAAAGTTGTGTACTCGGGGAGGAGGTTTAACTGACTGTGAGGTCATACTGGTCAGTAACACTGGACAGTAGAACTGGGCACTGGCCTAGACAGTAACATAAGGTAAGACCTCCATTAGCGTACTGTGTACAAGTCTGGAGGCTGCACCTTCAGAAAGATATGAACAAGATGGATTTGGTCCATAGGCTACTAAAATGGTCGGTGGTCTTCATCATAATGCACATGGGGACAGTTAAAGATTTCAATATTTATACTTCAAAAGAAAGGTGAGAGATGGGAGACATGATAAAGACATTTAAATGCCTCCATTGTATAAATACACAAAAAGTGGGTCATTAGCAGCCAGCTGAAGACCGCCTACATTGAGCAAACTCCTTCATTGTGTCCAAGGAAGGGTCATTTGTATTGTTTGGCACCCCCAATCATTTTGAAGTGTTGGTGCCTATGAGTGGGCCTCTTTCAATTAATAAAAGGAAGCTCTGGCACAAGGGAGGATATGATGAAGGTAAAGGGGTTAGACTCGGGAGAATCAAAGGAGATATTTCTATATGGAAAGGATGGTGGATGTAAGGAACAGCTTCCCAGTGGAGGTGGTAGACATGAAAAATGTATCTGGATTCAAGAAATCATGGGTCAAGCACAGAGAACCTCTAAGGAAGAGAAAGAGATTTCAAAGATTAATATTTTTTATAGATGGGCAGAATGGATAGTTATCTTCCATCATTTTCTATGTTTCTATATAACCATGCAATTTGGCGGGAAGTAAGACAAGGAGAAGCCTAAAAGAGTGTTTTGGATCGTAACTGCCTATAATTGATTTCTTTTTGTTCTGAAATCCATCAAATTATAGATGACAAGTAAACTGCCTTGTAACAGATTATTTTTCATCTGTTTGTCACCTAAAATTCGATTTTTAAGGTTTTAAAATGACTTAATACTGCACATTATCTAACAGTTACACTCGAAAGTATTCTTACCAATTCAAGTGCCTCTAACAATCTGGAAAATAGGAATAATTCTTAAATTATTGTGTATCATTCATTGTAAACAATATGCACTGGAGAATTCAAACGTTTCTTTGTAGTCAACTGATTCTGCTGATGGTGAGACTTCTGGGTAGTCAAGTGTAAAATAATTTGAAAATTATTTAGCCTATATAAAAAACATCATGCATAATTCAAGAAGAAAGAAGATCATTCTTGGCTTGGATAATTTAGGTCAATTGTTAAGCTAGCTTTTTTTGTGTGATGAAAGCATTTTCCAGAACTTTTTGTGTGATGAAAGCATTTTCCAGAACTTTACTATGATAAACTAAAAGCATTGTGCCTCTTTTACTAAGCAGCGGTAAACCCGACCCGAGCTTACCGCTCGCTAAACAGGAAGTACTGCCGGGCTACCGCAGCAGCCCGGCGGTACTTCCCACCCCTAGCGTGCCATCATATCCGGATGTGCCGGAGTGTACCCAGAGGTAATCAGGCAGTGCCACTGTGTTACCCGGTTACTGCAGGGTTAGCGCAGGAGCCCTTACCGCCACCTCAATGGGCAGCAGTAAGGGCTCGTCCCCCTGAAATGGCTGCATGGCAAGTGCTTTACTTGCCGCATGGCCATTTCCTACAGGAAAGAGAGACTTCCCTTTTACCCGCTGCAGTAAAAGGGGGCCTCGGGGCATGTGAAAAACATGCACCAATGCCTGCGCAGGCCCCCTTTTGCCACAGCTTGGAAAGAGGGGCCCATTGTTACTTATCTATTAAGTATATGGAAAAATACCATCACTAATAATGATTTTCATACAGTAGTACAGACTTTAGAGTTGAACGGCTTAGACTATAGTAATTCACTTTATATGGGATTACCTTATTACTGCATAAAAGCCTTACAAGTTATTCAAAAATTATGGACTGTTTTAGATTTCAACATATTACTCCAGACCTAAAGAGACTGCATTGGCTTTCAATGTGAGAGAGAACAAGTTTAAAGTACTACTCCTGATACATAGGGCTTTGCAAGGTGATTAACCAGCTTATTTTCGAAAGAGAAGGCTGGCCATCTTCCGACACAAACCGGGAGAAGGCCGGCCATCTCTCAAGTCCAGCGAAATCGGCATAATCGAAAGCCGATTTTGGCCAGCCTCAACTGCAGTCCATCGCAGAGCCGGCCAAACTTCAACAGCACGTGTCGGCAGGGTACAGATGGCGGGACGGGGGCGTGCTTAAGAGATGGCCGGCTTCGCCCGATAATGGAAAAAAGAAAGCCAGCCCTGACGAGCATTTGGCCAACTTTACTTGGCCCCTTTTTTTTCATGACCAAGCCTCAAAAAGGTGCCCAAACTGACCAGATGACCACCAGAGGGAATGGGGGATGACCTCCCCTTACTCTCTCAGTGGTCACCAACCCCCTGCCACCCAAAATAAAATGGTGTATGGTTGTGGGTAGTGGGTATTTGGGGGGATTTGGGGGGCTCAGTACCCCAAGGTAAGGGAGCTATGCACCTGGGAGCAATTTTTGAAGTCCACTGCAGTGCCCCCTAGGGTGCCCGGTTGGTGTCCTGGCATGTGAGGGGGACCAGTGCACTACAAATGCTGGCCCCTCCCATGACCAAATGCCTTGGATTTGGCTGGGTTTGAGATGGTCCGCCTCGGTTTCCATTATCGGCGAAAACCAATGCTGGCCATCTCAAACCCGGCCATCTCTGACATTTGGCCGGCACCAACCATATTATCGAAACAAAAGATGGCCAGCCATCTTTTTCGATAATACGGTTCGGGACCGCCCTTTGCGGCACCCGCCATATAGATGGCCGCCACCGTTCGATTATGCCCCTCTAAGTCTATTACTTAGAATTTGTTTTGTCTGTTTATACTTCACAAGTGTTACACTCAGAAAGGAAGTGTCTTATCTAGTCCACCTTTGAGAGAAACATTATGACGATATTAGGAAAGTGTGTATTCAATAGTAGGTCTAAATTTATGGAACCAACTTCCAAAGCAAATTCAAATGACAGTGGATACATGGAAATTTAAGAAGTTATTAAAATCCTTTTTGTTTCTTCAGGCTTTTGGCATCATAAGAACATAAGCACTGCCATACTGGGACAGACTAAAGGGTTCATCTACCCAGTATCCTGTTTCAAACAGTGTTCAATCCAAGTCAGAAATACCTGGCAAAATCCCAGAACAGTAAAACAGATTTTATGCTGCTTGTCCTAGAAATAAGCAGTAGATTTTCCCAAGTCCATCTTAATAATGGCTTATGAACTTTTTTTTAAAGGAAATTTTCCAAACCTTTTTTAAACCCTGCAAGCTAACTGCTTTTACCAAATCCTCTGGCAACAAATTCCAGAACTTAATTACACGTTGAGTGAAGAAATCTTTCCTCTAGTTTGTTTTAAATTTACTACTTAGTAGCTTCATTGCGTGCCCCCTAGTCCTTGTATTTTTAGAAAGAGTAAACAAGCATTTCACATCTACCCATTCCACTCCACTCAGTATGTCATAGACCTCTATCATATTTCCCCTCAGTCGTCTCTTCTCAAAGCTGAAAAGCTGCTTTAACCTTTCCTCATAGGGAAGTTGTCCCATTCCCTTTATCATTTGTGTCACCCTTCTCAGTACCTTTTCTAATTCCACTATTGGGCTCATTTTTGAAAGAGAGGGGCGCCCATCTTTCGACAAAAAATCAGGAGATGGGTGTCCTTCTCCCAGGGTCACCCAAATTGGCATAATCAAAAGCCAATTTTGGGTGCCCTCAACTGCTTTCCATCACGGGGACAACCAAAGTTCCCGGGGGCGTGTCAGAAGCATAGCGAAGGCGGGACTGGGGCGTGCTTAAAACACATGGGCGTCCTGGGCGGATTATGGAAAAAAGAAGGGCGTCCCTGATGAACACTTGGACGACTTTACTTGATCCTTTTTTTTTTATGACCAAGCCACAAAAATGTGCCCTATAAGACTAGATGACCACCGGAGGGAATCGGGGATGACCTCACCCTACTCCCCCAGTGGTCACTAACCCCCTCCCACCCTAAAAAAATGTTTTAAATATTTTTTCCAGCCTCTATGCCAGCCTCAAATATCATACCCAGCTCCATGACAGCAGTATGCAGGTCCCGGGAGCAGTTTTAGTGGGTACTGCAGTGCACTTCAAGCAGGCGGACCCAGCCCCATCCCTCCCTACCTGTTAAACTTGTGGTGGTAAATGTGAGCCCTCCAAAACCCACCACAAACCCACTGTAAGCCACATCTAGGTGCCCCCCTTCATCCCTAATGTTACGTCTGTGCTTTCCTCGCCCTCTGGTGGCCAGAACGGGTGGCTGCTATGGACCATCACACGTTCCAGATTTCAGCTTAGTCCGGTCCGGATCTTCTGGGCTGCCAGGTTTGCTTGTGTTGTTTGAGCCTGCACAGCACCCATAGCTGCCTGGTGATTGCAGCAGCTGAGCCTCAACTGCTTCTGGGCTTATTAGCCATCTTGAAACATTTCTGCTTTGCCTTTGCATCATCTAAGGCCCTGGTATGTTGGGGTGCTGGTGCACTTCTGCTGTTTCCAGTTTCTAGTTTATTCCTGCCTTGAATTTTGTCTGTTCTTGCCAGTCTTTGGATAGTTAGATTAGACTGTTGTTTGTTTGCTTGTCTTGTCTCTGAGTTGTAGTTCTGTGTTAGTCCTTGTCTGATTGTATCTTACTGCTCTGCAGCTTTTAGTTTTGTGTCTTGTTAGTGTTTTGCTTCCTGTTTTAGTGGCTGTTTACAGCTTTCAGTCCTGTCCTTTATTTTACCCATTCTTGCCCTGCTGTCCCTGTATGTTCCTTTCCCATCTGATCCTCAGTTCCTGTCCTGCCGGCCACCTGAAGCCTGGAGCTCAACTCTTGGTGAAAAGTGGCCAGGTGCAGGTGAAGCCTAACTGTTTGTCAGAGATCTGCCCTGTCTCTAGCATGGGGTGGTTTTGCCTGCCACTGCCGTTCCTCAGCAGTGGTCCAAGGGCTCACAACCTAGTTTCCTGCTTGTATACGTGACACCTAAGGGCTATGGTAGTGGTGAACAGTTGTGGGGAGTGGGCTTTGGGGGGCTCAGCACCCAAGGTAAGGGAGCTATGCACCTGGGAGCTTTTTCTGAAGTCCACTACAGTGCCCCCTAGGGTGCCTGGTTGGTGTCCTGGTATGTCAGGGGGACCAGTGCACTATGAATGCTGGCTCCTCCCATGACCAAAAGGCTTGGATTTCGTCGTTTCTGAGATGGGCGTCCTCTGTTTCCATTGTCGCCGAAAATCGGGGACAACCATCTCTAGGGATGACCATTTCTAAGGTCGACCTAAATGTGGAGATTTGGGCATCCCCAACCGTTTTATCGAAATGAAAGATGGCCGCCCATCTTGTTTTGATAATACGGGTTTCCCCACCCCTTCGCGGGGACATCCTGCAAGGACGCCCTCAGGAAAACGTGGGAGGGGGTTGCTGACCACTGGGGGAGTAAGGTGAGATCACCACCGATTCCCTCCGGTGGTCATCTGGTCAGTTCGGGCTCTGTTTTTGAAGCTTGTCGCAAGAAAAAAATGCACCAAGTAAAGTCGGCCAAGTGCTTGTCAGGGATGCCCTTTTTTCCATTATTGGCCGAGGACGCCCATTTCTTAATTCGCTACGGTGCCGACACGCCCCCATGAACTTTGGTCATCCCCACGACAGAAAGCAGTTGAGGACGCCCAAAATCGGCTTTCGATTATGCCGATTTGGGCGACCCTGAGAGAAGGACGCCCATCTACTGATTTGTGTCGGAAGATGGACGCCCTTCTCTTTCGAAAATAAGCCTGATAGTAACGTAGTAAGTGACGGCAGAAAAAACCTGTATGGTCCATCCAGTCTGCCCAACAAGATAAACTCATTTGTGCTACTTAATACATATACCTGACCTTGATTTGTATCTGCCATTTTCAGGTGCACAGTCCGTAGAAGTCTGCCTAGCACTAGTCCCGCCTCCCAACCACTAGACCCGCCTCCTAACCACACCGGCACTGCCACCCAATCTCTGCTAAGCTTCTGAGGATCCATTTCTTCTGAACAGGATTCCTTTATGTTTATCCCACGCTTTTTAAAATTCCGTTACTGTTTTCATCTCCACCACCTCCCTCGGGAGGGCATTCCAAGTATTCACCACTCTCTCCATGAAAAAATACTTCCTGACATTTTTCTTGAGTCTGCCCCCCCCTTCAATCTCCTTTCATGCCTTCTCCTTCTACCGGAAAAGGTTTGTTTGCGGATTAATACCTTTCCGGTAAGCGAGGTAAGCAATGCGGGGGGGGGGGGGGGGGGGGGGGGGGGGGGGGGGTGCCGACCTCTAGCCACTCACTTGCAAAATCTTTTACCTGCAGTTGTGATTCTCCTCTCTCCCCTGCCCTTCCCACATCAGGAAGTGAAGGTAGCTGCTCTGCTAAAGCTGTTTCAAAGAGTACAACCAGCAGCTATTTATGGCCTTGGTGTGTGAACAACTTTCATTCAGGGTGAGCTGGAACAACATTCAAATTAAAGAGAACAGGTTTGGAGGCAGGTGTGCAAGTGAGACTGGGGAGAAATAAAAAATAAATAGTGTAATTGTTATCTGTAAGTGGTTCAAAGTTTTTGTTTTTTGAGCATGTACATTGAGAGGAGGGCATGACTGCAATGATGTGTACATAATTATCATAGCTACAGCTAAAATCTATTTAATTGGCTGAGGAAGTTTAGCTGACGTATAGTGTAGAATAGCAGGTAAGTAAAAATCTGATTGCTTTTTTTGTGTGTTTGTTTTTATATAAAACATTCTGCTTGGATAAGGAGAGTTTGTGATATTTGAAAATACATTTTGCTTTAATGAAATTACTAAAGTTTAGAGTCAGAGACTTATCAATGAGGGATACGTACAGTGGCAAGGAAGCCCTGGAAACAGAGTTAAGAGGACAGATACCAGCAACAGAATCAGATACTGGGCCAGCATGATCAGAAAAAGAAAGTCACCAGCCAACAAAGGTAGAAAAAAATTGTTTTATTTTAATTTTAGTGTTTGGAATATGTCCACTTTGAGAATTTACATCTGCTATCTTATTTTGCAATGTATAGCAGTCTCCAAGAGACTGGGCTCCCAGTGAGCCAGGGAGGTCAGACTGTGTAAATGAGATGAAGAGACCCCCCCCCCCCCCCCCCCCCCCCCCCCCACTGTAACAAAGACAGGGACATGCATAATCAAAGCTTAGGTCTCTGCAGTTACAAGGGCTGGCCATTCCTAATTATGCCAATAGTTTTTAATAGGCTAAGTCCCACTGAAAAGCCTCTTTATAAAGGCAGTGCTTTCTCTGGAGAGCAGTGTTAAGAAACAGCAGGAATTGTGTTTATTTTTTTAAACTGCTTTCCTGTGTAAGCTAATTTACAGTTTTCTAGTATATGCTTGACATTGAAGGGTGTGATAGACCCTTTTGTCAGGTCTGGCTGGGCCTGTAGTTTTCAGTCTAAAGGAAAGACAGGTAGCAATGGAGAAACATCTAATGAAGAAGCGAGAAGGGGGGGGGGGCACCAACTGATAGTCTGCAGGGGGGGCACCAGAGACCCTTGGCACGGCCCTGCCTCCAGGGTATACATGTTCAGGTCAGCAAGTCTCTCCTCAAGGGTGCACGCCTTTTCAGTCCTTTGTGAACCGTGCAGGGGCATAGCCACACAACAGATTTTGAGTGGGCCTAGACAAGAAGTGGGTGGGCACCAAATGTTCTCCCCCCACCACCACCACCACCAAAAGACATCTCAGCTGAGAGGAAAATGCTTCTTTCCACCTTGGCAGTCTGCAGCAGGCATGCGCTGAAAACTGAACATGAGCAGGTGCCAGTATCGTGGAGAGTAGCGTTTTCATTACCATCAGGGGGAAGTCTTCAGCTGGTAGAGCTTGGGATCTCCACCAGCTACCGTTAAACGTGTGCTACTGTTGGGTGGGCCTGAGCCCTAGGTGGATGGGCCCTGGCCCACCCAGGCCCACCTGTGGCTACGCCACTGGAACAGTGCATGCTATTTTGGAAGAGCGTGTTCTCTTTTCCAAAGAATATGCATTCTTAATTACATTGATCCCGTGAAAACATAATGAAAAATAAATAAATAAAATGAGCATTCCCGGAAACAACAGAAAACAAAAAATTTTCTGGTTGCATTCCCCCCCCCCCCCCCCCCCCCCCAAATATGTACTGTTCTACTAATCCTTATCAGAACTGTCAGAGGTAGAACTCTGAAAAATGAGGAGGACAACTTTAACATTTTTACTAGTATGAGTAAGCAGCTACATGAGCAACATCAACAGCTGAACATTTTCCTTGCCTGCTGTTGATAAAAGTGCTGCTGCTGTTTCATGTCGTAAATTCTTTTATTCATTCAACAAAGGCATGAGATTGGGGGGGGGGGGCAGGTAAAGAGTGGGTCTGGCAAGCAGTGTCTGAATTTCATTTCTAAATCATCATGCGTGATTTACAGCATCGAATTTGCAACCCCTCATTCTCAGTCTCCCATGTGGCCATTCATTTCCTTACCACTGCCCCCCCCCCCCAACCCTTGGTTCTCTTCCTCATCGGCCTCCTTCAGCCATACTGCCCTGCAGTGGCAAAAGGAAGGAAGTCCACATATGCTCAAAAATAAGGCTGCAAAATGAATTCCTTCTGAAAAGGTGTAACTAAGCTCTGGAGTTCGTTGCCAGAGAATGTAGCAGAAGCAGTTAGCTTTGCGGGGTTTAAAAAAGGTTTGGATGGCTTCCTAAAGGAAAAGTCCATAGACTATTATTAAAATTGACTTTGGGAAAATCCTCTGCTTAGTTCTAGAATAAGCAGCATAAAATGTATTGTACTGTTTGGGGATCTTGCCAGGTACCTGTGACCTAGACTGGCCACTGTTGGAAAGAGGATGCTGGGCTTGATGGACCTTCGGTCTGTCCCAGTATGGCAATACTTATGTACTTGTATATGTCCAGTCATAATGTATATTGGACTTCTGCCTAGCCCCTTCAGGATCCCCATTATTTCACAGGCAAAAGGCAGTAAGTTCATTGCTTTGAATTAAATACAAGGTAAAAGAAAAAGAAGAGAAACCCACAAATTTGCCAGAAAGGGCAAACTTCCTCCTGCTCCCTAGCCTCAGTTTTCTGTGTGTTTCTGTTTCTATATATTTATGTGAAACTTCTTGCAGCTAGAGAAACAAGACTGGCATTTTGAGCTACTGGCTATTAGTGAAGGTTGCCTGGCTAGCTGACAACTGGCTCAAAAACTAATTTCTCCCCGAGACAATTCATAATGTTAGACCCTTTTGATGGGAGCATGATAGACAGATAGGCAGGCACTGGATTGTATTGCATAACTGTTCTAGCTGGTAACATATATCTTATTTTTAAACTTGATTTCAGGTCATGTGTCAAAGACAATATAAATCCACAACAAAACTTTCAATGTTTTACAGAAAAAAAAATGTAAGAACCACACAGCCCTCTGCATTTATTTGAAACAACGTGGAAAATATTAATATCCTATATTTTTTCATGCTGCTTTTACCCTGAAATCCAAAATGTCAGGATTTTTCCAGGGTTGGAAACAGTGTGAGTTGTTCATAAAAAGTGTCCACTATTCACAAGCAGTGTGCACCATTACCAAAGAGTACACACTTTTTACAAACATGGCTTCTGAAATGGAAAAAAAAAAGAAATTTCTAGTGAACAACACAGGAAACTAAACAAAGGGGCCATTTACTAAAGGGCAAAAGAGGTGGCAAAGGCTTGGTGCTTGGCAAATCAGGTCTACCGCCGGAAGTCCAGGAGCCCGGCAGTAGTCCCGCCCTTGCCATGCACCACTTCTGGTACTAGAAAATACATTTTTATTTTCGAGCACCCAGGGTGTGCCTGGCAGTAATCGAGCTATACCGCACACTGCCCGGTTACCGCCGGCTTAGCGCTGGAGCCCTTACCGCCTCCAAAATAGGAGACAGTAAAGGCTCCAGCTGTAAATGGCCACACGGCAATATCTGGCTTACCGCACGGCCATTTGCCAGTCCTCCTGATGGCGGTAGGATGGTGGTAAAAGGTAGCCTCGGCGCATAGTAAACCCATGCACCAATGCCCCTGAGGGCCACCTTTTTCTGCCATTTGGTAAGGGGCCTCAAAATGAATGATTTGGGGCTACACACCCCTAGAAAAATACATTCTTGGAGATAGAGGATATTCTAGTCTTCATATTCCTCTTTTGTGGTGTAATCAGAGTATTGTATTGGGCAGTGAGCCCAGGATCCTTTTGTTTATTAACTATCTTTATTGGCGGAAGAAAATGGATTTTGGATGGTTAGTTTTACACATACTGGGCTCGATTCTATATATGGTGCCTAAAATTAGCGTGTGATAGGCAATCATGCCTACATGCATTCTGAATGCCATGTGTGGTATTTAGAATACGCTTAGGCATAGTTCAGGTGACTAAGGGGTAGATGCATGAAGCAAACGTAAAAAAATCAGAAACGTTAAAACCTTTACCGAATTTCAAATAACGAAGCATGCTCCAAAAACACAGCCCCAAAAAGTTTGGTGCGGTATTGGAAAGAACGATGCACCAATCCCCGTCGGTAATCGGCTCGTAAAGCATGCGCAAAGCAGCCAAGCGTTATGCTGGCTGCTCTGCGCATGCCAGAAACGTTCAAAACACAGTCAAATCGCAAGCACATGGCTCCCAAATCAAAATAAAAATAAAAAAAGGATCGGGAGGGGGCAAGGGCGCTCATCAGGAGCGTCCTGTACGGACGGCCTTGCCCCCCCCCCCCGCTGCTCCCCACTTTCCGCCGCTCCCCCCACCCCGAAAAAGCAAACTTCTAGAAGCCCCTGCCCCCCTCCCTTCCTCACTACTCTCTCACCTCAGCTCCGCCTCCTGACATCCTCCGTCTGTGCCCCGCCCCCTTTTGGGGTCGTCGCCGCCATTCCCCTCCTCCATCGGGCCCCCCTTCCTCTTACCGGGCCCGTGCAGCGCCTCTCTCCTCTGTCCGAAGGCGCTGCACGGGCAAGAAGAAAGCTGAATCAGCTGATGCCTGCCTTCGCCTAGCTTCGATAGAGCGTCTTTCTCCTCCTGGGCCCACCCCTGTCTGACGTCAGTAACCTACGTAGGTTACTGACGTCAGACAGGGGCGGGCGCAGCAGGAGAAAGACGCGCCATCGCGAAGGCAGGCATCAGCTGATTCAGCTTTCTTCTTGCCCATGCAGCGCCTTCGGACAGAGGAGAGAGGCGCTGCACGGGCCCGGTAAGAGGAAGGGGGGCCCGATGGAGGAGGGGAATGGCGGCGACGACCCCAAAAGGGGGCGGGGCACGGACGGAGGATGTCGGGAGGCGGAGCTTAGGTGAGAGAGTAGTGAGGAAGGGAGGGGGGCAGGGGCTGCTACAATTTTGCTTTTTCGGGGTGGGGGAGCGGAGGAAAGTGGGGAGCAGCAGGGGGGGGGGCAAGGCCGTCCGTACAGGACGCTCCTGATGAGCGCCCTTGCCCCCTCCAGATCCTTTTTTTATTTTTATTTTTTTATGTGTTTTCTGAGGTCCTTTGGACCAATCACAGTGCTTTTAGCTCTGCTAATGCGCTGGGATTGGCTCAAAGTTTGTTTATTTTTTCACTTAACACTTTTTCCTGGCACAGAGCTGTCCTAACGAGAGGTCCAGACCTCTCGTTAGTTTTCCTGCCTTTTTCCTGCGTAAAGGCAATCGGAAAAGGTTAGTGCATGTCGTTTCAATGGGGTTTTCACACTAATTGCTCATCTCCATTCCGTTTTCGTTAGCTGCTACTACCGTCGAAAAATAGGCTTTAGTGCATGGAAAGGATCGGAAATTCTTCCTTAAGGGCTCATTTAACGATGAAAAACGTTTAGTGCATCTGGGCCTAAATCTACACACGTCCATTTACGCCAATGAAAAGCTGGTGTAAATCCCTGCATGTAGATTTACGCGTACTAGCCCATATTTTATAACAATGCGCATAGATTTTGGAACATCCACGAAATGCCCGTTCCCTGCCCATAGCTATGCCCCTTTTTGCCCGTGCACGTTAGAATTTAGGTGCAGTACCTTACAGAATACGCTTAGCAATGTACATGTGTAAATTCTAAATTTTCCCAATTAGTGCTCATTTTTGCTTCTTAAGAGCTGTTAACAATGCTTAACAGCTTGTTAAAACAATTAATCTGTGCATGTAGTTATAGCATTCATCTAGACTTATGCGTGGAACCACATATATAAAACGTTGAAACTATGCTTGCTCCAAAATAACACCCAAAGACTGCAAAACAAGGTTGAATAAAATCAGCGAAAGGCGTGAACCCTCTGGGACCCCCATAGGGTGGCACCCAAACTTCCAAAACATCTTCCCCACGCCTGACTTGGTAGGAATGATGAGATAAAAATCTGTCAAGCCACCACAAGACCACCCATGCAGTCCAAAACTGCTCAACAACCTAACAAAAGTTCACGATCTACCAAGTTCTATGTAGCAATATTCAGCCAAGAAAATATCTGATCAATGCATGCAGCTTATTATGGGTCCCTCTTACTAAGCTATAGTAAAAGGAGCCCTGCAGTAGCATTAGCACATGGATTCATCACATGCCGAGGCCCCCTCTTACCACAGCGGGTAAAAGGCTTTTTTTTAAAGGGAAATGTCCAATCTAGGCACTATTTCTGCAAGATTTATGCTGGTATTTTATAAAGACACTTTAGAAGGACACCTTTTACTAAGGTGCACTGACAGATCTAGCACACGCTAAATGATAAGACGCCTGTAGGAACGTAATGAGTGTCTTATCCTTTAGCACACGGTAATCATTTGCATGCACTAAATCCATTAGTACACTTTAGTTATAGGACCCCTTAGGTGCCTTCCGTGTTTTTATAAAATAGACTAAAATAGGTGCTTTCTCCAAAACAAGGCAACCAGTTATAAAAACTATCCTCCAGAGACACTCTTTACCCCTAGATCTACAAAAATTACAATAGTCCTATAAAAAATTTATTTAGTTCTATCCATTTTCTTCGTCCCTTCTTAGCCGACGGTGCCTGTGCTATCCTCCTTCATGCATTGGTCGTTTCCAAACTCGATTACTGTAATATTGTCTATTCTGGTCTCTCATATTCACTTATTAAGCAATCAGTCTGTTCAAAACACTGCTTTGAGCATGCTTTCCAGGGTCTGCCGTTTTGACCATATCACTCCCTTACTCAGACTTCACCATTGGCTTCCAATTACTTTCCGCATTCAATATACGATTTTGCCCCTGCCTATCTTTATTCTTTAATCATACCTTACAGACCCTCACATATTCTGCGCTCCTCAGCAGCTAACCAACTCCCTTTTGCATCTCTGTCACATACTAGGCTTGAAGCTACAAGTCATTCTGCCTTCTTACTGAGCCCAAATTTATGGAACTCTCTACCTGGTTTTGGAGACCCATTTGTTTAGTAAAGCATTTTGTTAAGTCCGAGGAGAGCAAAGCAGGGAACACAAGAGTCAACCAGGCGGCCAAGCCGAACAGCACAGAAGTCCTTTTCTTCTACGCTATTCGGCCTGGCCACTTGGTTGACTCTTGTGCTCCCTGCTTTGCTCTCCTCGGGTTCTCAGTGTTCTACCTACTTACTATTTTCTTTTTTTTTTCTGCTTGGTTGGAGTTCTTTTCCTTTTTCATATGATTTTATTTGTACACTGCTTTGACTTTATGAAAGGTGATATATTAAATGATAATAAACTAAACTAATCTAGTCATGCTTGTTGTGTAGCAGCAGGTTCTTACTAACCTAGTAAATTCTAGGGGTAGATATTGAGCCTGCAAAGGTAAATGGCTAGCAAGCCACTTCCAATCGTGAGAAGAACTAATCCTGGACATTCAGTGCCAAAAGGAATGCATGGCTCCTGGCACTGAATATCTGGGTATATCCACTGACCTGGAAGTTAACCAGGCACTGGATAATATGTAGACCAGTGTCTGGTTAACTTCAGTGCCTAAAAGGGCCCTTTTTCTATCTGGCGGTAGGCCTACCACTGGGTCAGCCCTACCACTGGCGGTAATTGGGCAGCACCATGCACTGCCTGGTTACCACCGGGATAGTGCCAGAGCCCTCACTTCCTCCCAGTGGCGTTCCTAGGGGGGCTGGCACCTGGGGCGGATCGCCGATGCGCCCCGCCCCCTGATGCAGCGCAGATTCCCCCCCCCCCCGGCGAAAGGACACCCCCGAGAAGGACCCCCCGCCGGGTGCACACCACCCGGGGGGGGGGGGGGTGCCGCGCGCACCTGTCCTCCGTTGTTCCATGCTTCTTCTCTGCCCCGGAACAGGACCTGTTCCGGGGCAGAGAAGAAGCATGGAACAACGGAGGACAGGTGCGCGCGGCACCCCCCCCCCGGCGGCATTCACCCCGGGGCGGACCACACCCACCGCCCCCCCCTAGGAACGCCACTGCTTCCTCCTAAATAGGAGGCAGTAAGGGACCCAGCAGTAAATGGCCGTGTGGAATTTTTTGATTAGTGCACAGCCATTTACTGCCCTTTTTAAAAAAGGCCTCTTACCGGCAATCCCGCACACCGATGCCACCACAGGCCCCCTCTTACCGCCATTTGGTAAAAAGGCTCCAAAGTTATGACAGCTTTTTTGCCAGTGGGGATATTTGGTGACACTAACCAGTTAAGTGCCACTGGAAATTCATGGATAGCCCCCCTCCCCCATAAGCAATTTAAATGGCCAGTAGCCTTCCTGGCCATTTAAATGGCTTTGAATATCTACCCCTAGATATATTTTTTAATACATTTAGAAACACACTTTTTAAGCCAAGCAGACCTGGCCAATTACTCAAGCCAAGAGAAGAGTCATTCAGTTCTTTCCTCACATCATTCACTCTTTAACATTTCATGACCGGACAACGTGTCCCTTGTCCCTTAAAAGTGACAGTGCCGGCAATCTGCTGCAATACACAAATTGCAGTATCCTAGGCGTGCAAATCAATTTGACTTGTAATTATTTACTGAAACAGCCAGTCCCTGCTTCTTAAGCAACAACTCCTGTCACAGATTTTTTAAGAGAAAAAAATGATCTCTTCTGAAAAAGAGACAGGTAAACGATAAAAGAAACCTCTGCATTTTGCAGTTCCATCTTCTGGCTTGAGTTGATGTCATGGATTGTATACTGCACACATTACAAAACAGACAATGACAGATATGTCACAAGAAACTACAGTATTCATTAATGGCCCCTTTTACTAAAGTGTGCTAGCAGATTTAGCGTGCGCTAAAAATTAGAGTTTGCCAGAGGCATAGCCAGACCTCCATTTGGGAGGAGTCATGAACTCAAAGTGTGAGGGGCACATTTTGCCCCATCTTCCTGCCTCTCTCAACCCCCGCTGTAACCCCACATACCTGGGCTGGCGGGGGTCCCTAAGTCTCGCCAGCAGAAGTTTCTGTGATGATATTTGCTACCGTACTGCATGCCATGCTTTCCGGCCCCGGTGCGCATGCTCACACATGCTCAATTTCACTAAAAATGAGCATGCGCATGGGGGAAGAGGAAAGCAGGGCAGGCAGCATGGCAGCAAATATTGCCACAGGAAAGTTACTGCTGGCGGGGCTTAGGGACCCCCGCCAGCCAAACCAGCAGACTTGGGGGACTCTAAACATAAATTGGGGAGCCCAAGCTCCCAAGTTCCCCCATGGCTACACCACTGGCGTGTGCTAAACACTAAGACGTCCATTAGCAAGACTCATAGAAGATTGCAAGTAGCGTGACCACATCACACCATTTTTGCAAAAACTTCATTGGCTACCAGTGCAATACAGGGCTAAATTTAAAACTCTATGTCTGATCCTCAAGGCCCTGAAAGGAAATGGCCCCAAGTATCTGAAGAATAGGATGATCTTCCACACACCGCCAAGAACACTAAGGTCCTTCCAAGGACTTTCACTAACTACAGCTTCGCCAAAAGACAATACACGATGTGATACCCGCAAGCGAGCCTTCTCCGGAGTAGCCCCCACACTCTGGAATGCATTGCCTGAAAGACTCCGCTTAACACAAGACTACCTCTACTTCAGGAAGCAGGTGAAAGCTTGGCACTTCAACCAAGCCTTTAACGGAAGAAGTAACTAACTTGTTAGTCTCACTCACACACACAAGGATTGACTCGGGCTGCACATACTGCAGCGGGACCTGTTTATCCACTCCTACCCTAGCTGAGATAATATTTAACCATCTCTCTGACCTCACATGCAACTTCCTTCAAATCAATCACCTTACTTTCTAATTCTTCCTACTTTCTTACTCATCTATATGTTACAGCTTTGCCTTACCCTTCACTACCAATTATAATGTTCTAGTACATATTGTGTAGTCATTGCAAGTAGTATACCATGCCATACTTTGTATTGTTGTTCAAATATTTTTACTGCTCTAATTGCCTCCTGCTCATGTTTGATCTATTCTTACTGTACACCGCCTTGAGTGAATTCCTTCAAAGAGGCGGTAAATAAATCCTAATAAATAAATAAATAAATAATATTCCTCTGAGTGTCAGCATTTAGCACTTGCTAATCGTTAGCGCACGCTAAATCAGCTACGGCACCTTAGTAAAAAGGGGTCCTAAATATGGCCTACCTTCAGTGAAACTGAGAGGTGCAACACAGGAGTAGAGAAGCAAATGGCAGCAGATCCAGGCTAATTAGAATGGCATTCGACATATCTCAGGAATTTGGCAGAACAGGAAGATCTTTCATTACTTTTCCTTCCTTATATTTTGTAACATGCCGTCAGGGTCAGGCAAAGGATTTATTCTCTGTGCTTCGTACAGACTACAGTAACATTTGGTGGAATATGATCTTGGAACAGTTAGAGGTTTAACGTAGCCAAATGAATGCATCCAGCTGGCCTGCCCTATATCCCGCTTACCAGTCTACAGATAAAGTTTATGCATAGAACCCATAACGGTACACATAACATGGGGAAACCCAATAAAAAGACGTGTTCAGTTGGCTTTGGTGGTAACCACATAAATCTTTTTAAAAGTCAGGCTCATTAGAGATAAGTAAGGGTGAGCAAAATTAAGGACCCATTTACTAAAGCTTGGCATGCATGAAGCACCACGTGGCCGACAGGTATGAAATATGTTGTGCAGTATTTAGAATGTCCGTTAGTGCACGCTAAGCTTTAGTAAAAGGACCACTTTAAATTAGATTTTGGAATTGTATTATCATGCTTAAATGCTGAGTGAGAGTCTGTGAAAATACTATACAATTTTGCAGAGATAATTAGTAGTAGGTGGGCCACTAGACAACTGTCAAACGAGAAAGATCTGTATGAAAATTGAAGAAATATTATGGTTAGTTAGACTGATTTCTTGTAAAAAAAAATTAAGGAAGAGAAATAAAAGAGATGTAGACTACAGATGGCAGAGAAAATGTTCATTGCCTTCCTAATTACTTCTAAAAACGTGGATAGAAACACAAAAGCCGAACTTTATGAAATGTGCCTAAATAAGTAATATTTGGAAATCTAAGTAAAACATAAACCTGAAACCCTTAGATAAAGGTTAATCGTTTCCTAACTAGTGACAGACATGATTGAATTAGCAAGGAGGTCATTATAATATTCTTCACACACCTCTCCCGTCCACAATTGTTTTTCTTTTCACATCAGAGTCTTCAGAAGAAACAAGTAGACATTATTATACTTACCAATTTGTGGGAATAAGAGCAATAAAGCAGTGGAATCAAATGCATTTATTGGAACAATACCCGACGTGGCCACGTTTCGCCCTCAGGCTGCGTCAGGGGTACAAACCATTTATCTGCTGCTTCCAACTGAACTGATATGCATTAGCTATATGCATATCAGTTCAGTTGGAAGTAGCAGATAAATGGTTTGTACCCCTGATGCAGCCTGAGGGCGAAACGTGGCCACGTCGGGTATTGTTCCAATAAATGCATTTGATTCCACTGCTTTGTTGTTTTTTATCTACTGTTTTGTAAGCAGTTGTGTGCCTTTTTGTTTTTTTTTGTTTTGGAATAAGAGCAATTACATTGTATTTATCCTCATAAACATCCAAGCCTTGCGATGTTTTCTGAAAACCTCTCCAAGTCTGGACATTCATGAGAACCTTTTAATTTTTCCATGTGCCCCCCTCTCCCCCACCGGGTCAGGTAAGCAGTCTAGTCTTGGTGCCCTTTAAACTGTTAATACTGTGTTTATGGAAGGGGGAGATTGGGGACTGCTTTTGTCACTATTTTATTTTAATTGGCTTTATTGTTTTCCTTGTGGAATGGGGTGGGTTAGATTTTAGAATATTTTTTATACTTATTTTATTTTATTTATTATTGAATCTTTTTTTATTTTTTTTGTTTTTGTTACATTTGTACCCTGTGCTTTCCCACTCATGGCAGGCTCAATGCGGCTAACATGGGGCAATGGAGGGTTAAGTGACTTGCCCAGAGTCACAAGGAGCTGTCTGTGCCTGAAGTGGGAATCGAACTCAGTTCCTCAGGACCAAAGTCCACCACCCTAACCACTAGGCCACCTTGTCTAATGATATGATGTTTGGTTATGTGGAAGGTAGTGAGTTGGGTTTTTAGAATTCTTTTTCACTTTATGAGGTTTTTTTTTACAAAGCTATGCTAAGCTGCTAGTGTGCATTTCACCATATGTAAGACTTCAGCGTGGACCTGTTCTAACAGCTACCATGTGTTAAAACCAGCAGTATGGGACAAAACCTGTGGTAGCAGCTAACTTTGAGTAGAGGGTAAGAATCAGGCGTGACTTGGGCGGGTAAGAAGCATGGCTGGTTGTGACAGCTAGTTTGTGGATCTGTACCGTGTGCTAGCTGTCAAAACTGCAGATAGCATGACTGCACTTACAGCCTCTTCAAGAAGAGGACATAAACGCAGCCATGCTACTGGCAGTCTGGTGGTACAGGCACAGACAGATTGGTGCAGGTCCTTATCCAGCCCGCACCCCCAGCCTAATCCAATCCCCCTCCAACATCTGATTCCTTCCCCTGACATAAGCATTGCTATACTGGGATAGACCAAAGGTCAATCAAGCCCAGTATCCTGTTTCCAACAGTAGCCAGTCCAGGTCACAAATACCTGGCAAGATCCCTTGATGTCAACCAACAAAAACCTCAACAAGCCCAGTCTCAATCAGCAGCCCCCAGACACCTCCAATCCGATCTAGCAATCCCCCTTACTTCCCAGATCTGATCCATCCACCCCACCCCCAGATCCCATGTCTCTGATGAGTTCCTCCCCCCCTCCTTGCAGACATACAGTAGGAGCCGGCTCTGTGGGTGCTGCGGTGCTTGAGCACCCCCAATACTGAGAGAATTCCTTCTATATGCCCAGGAAGGTGTTATTTCCATTGGGCTTAGCACCCCCAATAATTCTGAAAAGTTGGCTCCTATGCTTGCAGAACTGCTTTAATTCAGACACATTCCTATTTTCTTATGCATACACTGCTCATTTCAGGTCCTGCCACAGCATCTCAATTTGGTTCAAGTCAGGACTTTGACTAGGCCAATCCAAACTTTAATTTTGTCTTTCCTTAGCCATTCAGATGTAAACTTTCTTTTTTTGTTGTTTTGGATACTTGTCTTGCTGCATAACCCAATTCATTTTGGACACGAAGTGGTGCAGTATGTATGTCTTGGACTGATTTAGAATTTTTGTACTGCAGATTCATTTTCTGCAATTTTGAATGTGTATTTCTATCCATGTTATTCTTACACTGAAAAGATATGTATGTAGATACATGACCCATGCCAAGATTTATTGTGTATTTAAGGTGTTGCAGTCATGGAAGGCAAACTAGACTCCTGCTTGTATTGTCAGGACTTGCATAGCAGCCAACTTGATTGTGCTGATTACTTCAGGTTTGCAGGTGTGTGACGTTTTGACAGGATGAGACATGAGAGACCGTTGACAGTCATGGAAAGTCTGCATGTTCTATGTGAATGAGCTTGAATATTTCCAGCTCCGCATTATTTAAATGTAAGCAAAGTCTTTCCTGGGCAGATCCATTAAAATTTAAAAGGGTTAACGCCCTAGACAGAAATGAGTTCTTCATTGTCGCAGGAGCTGGTGAGGCCCATGTTTATAACTGACCACTTACTCTACATCTGGAATAGCTTGCTGCACACTCTGTAACTTAGACCAGTTTCTCATATCTTATTCGACTGTCATATAATTTGCCTTCATTTATCCAAATGACTTTGCCTAGCCATCTTACTACTTAACATTTCTATAGCGCTGTTTGGGTTACGCAGTGCTGTACAATTTAACATAAAAGGACAGGCCCTGCTCAAAGAGCTTACAATCTAAAGGACAAGTGAGTAGACGATACGATGGGGGCAGTCAATTTGGGGCAGTCCAGATATCCTGAAGGTAAGAGTTAGGTGCCGAAGGCAGCATTGAAGAGGTGGGTTTTAAGCAGAGACTTGAAGATGGACAGGGAGGGGGCTTGACGTAGGGGCTCAGGAAGGTTGTTCCAGGCATAGGGTGAGGCGAGGCAGAATGGGCGGAGCCTGGAGTTGGCAGTGGTGGAGAAGGGTACTGAGAGGAGGGATTTGTCCTGTGAACGGAGGTTTCGGGTGGGAACATAAGGGGAGATGTCCTGTCTCCACATCTCAATTACACTTGCCCCCTCAGTTAACTATTGAGATGTTTTCATTGTACTGTATGAACAGCATTAGCATCATATCTATTCTATCTGAATGTTTGATACGTGCTTATTAGTGGGTTTTATTTGTATTATGCTAACATTGCATCATATCTATGTTATAGAAATGTTCTTTCATGCTGCCTTATTATGGTATCATTTGTATTCTGATGACATTTATCATATTTCTGTTATATGTTTGTTTTACAGTGCTGTTAAATCTTTATATATCTGATACTGAATCGTGTTAGCCCTATTTCTAGGATTCAAGTTGCTTACTTACTTGATTGTATTTTTCCTTACATTTGTTCATAATGGGGCTCATTTTCAAAAGAGAAAAACATCTCAAAAACAGCATAAAGTTGCACTTGGATATTTTTCTCTTTAAAAAGGTCCAAATTGTGATTTTCAAAACTCAGATTTGAGACATTAATCTCTGCAGTACGTCCAAATCACAGGGGGGCATGCTGAGGGTGGGATTTCAGCATTCCCAAAACTGGGACATTTTTCCGCCATAATGGAACAAAGCAAAAACATCCAGGGCTGAAAGTCAGATGTTTTGGCCTAGACCTGTTTCAATCACACCTAAATCACAAAAAGGTGCCCTAAATAACGTGATGACCACTGGAGGGATTAAGACATGACCGCCCCCCTTACTCTCCCAGTGGTCACTGACCCCTTACCAGATGTTACGGCCAGTCTTATTAGAACAGCAAGCAGATCTAGTGGCCAGTACAGTGGTCTATAGAGAAAAGGACCCAGGCCTATGTCTCACTCTAACTGATACACTTGTGATGGAAAGTGTGAACCTTCCAAAACCCACCAAAAGCCTACTGTACCTATATATAGGTAACACCTGCGGCCATAAGGGCTATTGTAGTGGTGTACAGTTGGGTACAGTAGGCTTTTGGTGGGTTTTGCAGGGCTCACCATACATAGAAGTGGGTAACAGTGAGATGTCTACCTGGTACCTTTTATGTGAAGCCATAAGAACTTAAGAATAGCCATACTGGGTCAGACCAATGGTCCATCTAGCCAAGTATCCTCCTTCCAACAGTGGCCAATCCAACATGGCAGAAACCCAATTAGCAGCAACATTCTATGCTTCCAATCCCAGGGCAAGCAGTGGATTCCCCTTGTCTATTTCAATAACAGACTATGGATTTTTCCTACAGGAACTTTTCCAAACCTTTCTTAAACCCAGATACGCTACCCGCCATTACCACATCCTCTGGCCACAAATTCCAGAGCTTAACTATTCTTTGAGTGAAAAAAATTTCCATCCTATTTGTTTTAAAGGTATTTCCATGTAACTTAATTGAGTGTCCATTGGTCGATTCACGTACCTGTTCTACACCACTCAGGATTTTGTAGACCTCCATCATATCCCTCCTCAGCCATCTCTTTTTCAAGCTGAAGAGCCCTAACTTCTTTAGCTTTTCCTTATATAGGAGGAGTTCCATCCCCTTTATCATTTTGGTCACTCTTCTTTAACCTGCAGTGCCCCCTAGGATGCCCACTGCTCTGCTGGGATGTCTTTGTGGCCAGTCTACTAAGAATGCTTACCTCTATACTTCCCCTATAAGTACATAAGTACATAAGTATTGCCATACTGGGACAGACCAAAGGTCCATCAAGGTCAGCATCCTGTTTCCAACAGTGGCCAATCCAGGTCACAAATACCTGGCAAGATCCCCAAAAAAGTACAAAACATTTTATGCTGCTTATCCCAGAAATATTTTCCCCAAGTCCAATTTAATAATGATCTATGGACTTTTTCTTTAGGAAGCCTTCAAAACCTTTTTTGAACTCTGCTAAGCTAACCGCCTTTACCACTCCACTCATTATTTTATAGACCTCTATCATCCCTCAGCCGTCTTTTCTCCAAGCTGAAGAGCCCCAGCCGCTTTAGCCTTTTCTCATAGGGAAGTCATCCCATCCCCTTTATTATTTTCATCGCCCTTCCCTGCACCTTTTCTAATTCCACTATCCCAATGGCTTGTTTTTGTGTGTTTTTCCCTTGGACTTTATTTTTAATGGTCTTAAAGATAGATGCACTGAGCACACAAATGTCTAGCAAATGACCATTTTTGAAACAAAAAACTGGACCCTTTTCTAGTTTGAAAATGGCCATGTTCACTACTGGATTTTTGGACATTTTTCAGAAAACATCCAAAATCACATTTAGAGGTCATATTGGTAATAAATAGAAATAAAACAAAAACAGAGAAAAGAAAATAAGATGATACATTTTTTATTGGACTAACAATACGTTTTTTATTAGCTTATGACGGTAACCCTTCTTCAGATCAGAAATGAGCAAATGTTGATAAACAGTGTTTGTAAGTGAAACACATAAGCATTCCAATGACAGTCTCATAGGAAGAGGGTGGGGTGGGTTAGGTGAGAAACAGGGGTAGCTGGGTGGGTGAGAAACAAGGAGAGATGGATTGTAGATAAGAGGGTGACAAAGCAGTAGAATTTTTTGGTTCATAATGGGCTAGATAACCCAGATTTCTGTTAAGTCCTGTCTGGTGGGTGTCAAAATATTTAATCATTTTGACTTCAAAGATCTTATGTTCCTGGATTGTCTTAAAGTTTCCTTTTAGTATTCTCACCATAAAATCATTGATGTAGTGTTCTGGTTTTGTAAAGTGCTGTCCCACAGAGGTGACATCCTGGTTTGCATTGACATTTTTCTTATGATGTCTATGTAGGTTAAATCTCATCTTTAGCATCTGGCTTGTTTCTCCACTATAGCACCCTTCTTCACACTTTTTACATTGAATGATATATAGAACATTTGAAGACATCATATCGAAAATGCCCCTCCACACTGTTGTTGTGCTGTTAAAAAAAATTGTAAGTTCTGTGTCATGCTGTATCTGCTGTACACTGCTTTAGATGGATCTCTTCATAAAGGTGGCTAATAAACCCCAAATAAATGAATAAACCATCAAAGTGGCAGGCAAGAATAATTTGAAGACAGTAATGACTTGAAGTTGATTCTATTTTTCCCTGTAAATTATACCACCAAAATTAATAAGATAACTAATGAACTTTCTTGACATACTGATATGAGCTGCTAACTCAATTATGAAAAGCATTACACTAGTCTTAATTCTTGGCTTGCCTTACTAAAGCAGAGTTTGCTTCAATTTAATAATTGCCATTTTCCAGTTCATTGCATGACTAAAAGTGATTATTTTTGTAGTTACAGACTTTCTTTCCTATTGATGCAAAATATAATTTAAATCACTGTATTGGATTCACAGGAGTTGTCACACTTCCGCTACTTTTACAGTATTTCCACCAAAGCACTTGGTGGGAGACTTGATAAATTTGTAAAATAACCTCATAAAATTAGGGAGGGGGGAACCAAAAGGTGGATGTACCAGGAAGTTCCAACCAGTAGCTGTTCCTTGAGTGAGAGAAAAGGATGAACCTACGGACTGGCTGTCAGGTCTTCAAGAGACAAATACCAATGGAATGGATGCTATGGACTTAAGCTAAGTAAAGTTTTTTAGTGACTGTAAATAGTGCTCTGCATGTGTGCCTGTGAGACCTCTGGAACTTTTTTTGATTATGTCTGGGCCATTTACTGAGTGTGTTTAAGGAGGGAGAGGTCTTGGTGAATCTGAATGCAGTCAGACTAAAATACGATTCACAGAACTTCTATTTATTTAGTTATTTATTTATCAGGATTTATTTACCGCTTTTTGAAGGAATTCACTGAAGGCGGTGTACAGTAAGAATAGATCAAACATGAGCAATAGACAATTACAGCAGTAAAAATATTCAAAAACAATATAAAGTATGGCATGGTATACTACTTATAATGTCAACACAATCCGTAATAGAACATTATAATTGATAGTGAAAGGTAAAGTTGCACATGAGGTCAGAGAAATGGTTAAATATTATCTCAGCTAGGGTAGGAGTGGATAAACATTGAATAAAATAAACCTACCAGAAGGATCTGGCAAGAAGGTGTGACCGTAAACAGTTCATTTATGCCAAGTAAAACATGGCTTAAATGAACCACATTTGGTCGTGTGGAGAGGTGCTCAGCGTATTCTATATATCATGTGGAAATTTAAACTTATTCTATAAAATTTAGGTATACGTTACAGAATACACCTAGGCATATTTTTTTTGCACATAATTTTCAGGCACCATATAGCCCTTAGTGTCTACATGGTGCAAGGAGCTGACAGCAACTAGAATATAAAATACAGTACTAAAATCTACATGCAAACTTTACAGATGCTAGTGTGGTCATTTACATCTATTCTATTATTAGTATAAATGTCCAACCCTGCTACTTACACTTGAATTTTATAAAGAAAGTAAGCGTCTACAATACTATTCTTTACGAAATAGCACCTTAGTAGGTGCCTTTTTACACTCTTATCCTAGGCACCCTGTTATAAAATTACCCTTTCAATGCAGAGGAAATTTCACTACCATGTGTTAACTGCATGGCAGATAACATGGAATGTTTTCAACTATACTACTATTTACATGTGTAGATTCCACATGAGACTTCAAAAATGAATGCAGGAGAGATGAGCCACAAAAAGGTAGAGGAATAATCTATCCTACGACCGTAGTGCACACAAACCAAAAATTAGGGTGGTTGGGCTCTTCCAAAGAACTTAAGAGAGACATAATAAATTTTATATATGAAATTTTATTAAGACTACACCAAAGGACTCAACACAGCAGCTGTGTTTCAGTGCCTGGGCGCCTGCCTTAGGAGTCTGAAATTATGGTGTACACTATTTATATGCTGTATATCCGATCCCAAGTAAAAAAGCTTCAACTCTAAAGGAAATCGCTCAGAATTGACACTCGTGATATACACGTATAAGAATTATTGCGTTTTCTTTGAGTCCTTTGGAAGAGTCCATCCAAAATACTCTTTGGTTTATGCGTACTTCTAAAATGAACTCCATAGTCACTTATTCATGCAGATAAAGATCAAAACAACTCATATAATCTCTCCAATAAAGTGTCTAGGTTACAAGTGGTATATAATGCCATATTAACATAACTGATTTAAGGGTTGTAACTGTTGTCATGTGCAGGTTACCTCATGCTTTCGGTTGTACACTAGCAATCACTTATCCTGTATGTAGTAATAGAAGTATCTTCCTTGTCATTTACTAACCTTGATTTATTTGTGCATCTGTGTATGCCAAGTCTTTCAATGACGTGAATCATTGAACCCTTAGTACTCAGGCAGTGCAGGTCTTCAAAGCACCTGGAGCTGCAAATTGTCTATTAGGCAGGCAAATCATCAGTTTTGAGTCATTGCTCCCTTTTGTATGCGTGTTCAGTACTTCACTTATGGTTGTCTGGCAACCAGCAGGCATTTACAAGCAAAGAGGAGTGCATGAATGAACTAGCTTTGAATTCAAGAACTTAGACAAGGTCCATGATTGAGATGTCTTAAGTGTCTTGTTATTAGACAAACAGTTAAATCTAGCATAAACAATTTGCATTGTTTCAAATATAAAGAGGGAAAAAAAAGACCCTGCTTGATAATATAATGTTCCTGGCTCTTGGGAAACTGGGTGCAAAGCTGCTGAGTTTAGCAAAAGAAAATATGCTTAAGATACTTAAATGTGTCTGTGTTGCTGTAGCAAACCTCCAGTAAGTACACCTTTCAAGTGACAGAAGTGGTGAAGCTGTTACCAGCATCATTTGGCACAATAGTTAATTGTTTGATCATAAAACATTTAAGATTTTAATATTGATAGAATGAGCTCTACTGCCAACAGGGAAATACTCACATCAACTCCAGCCCAATGTGCTGCTAGCATTAACACCCTCTTCCAGCCAATGAATTTTTAACATCTTCAACTATTTCCATTATAGCATTTCTGAAATATATCCTGACTTTTAGTAAGCGTATTAAGGAAATATTGTATGCAGTCATTGCTCAGGCTATTTATATGAATTGGATGAAAATCTAGCTGTTCTCATGGCAAGCAAACAAAACAGAAAATTGCTGTACTGATTTCTGTTTGCAGCTTTGGTATTGTGTGCTTTCATTCTTGTTCACTTCTTTGGTGAAAGTGTCTGTCAACTTAGCTGCATTAATATGTTGAACTGAAATGCCTGGGCTCAAGATAGCAGGAAACACTTCCTGAGTAGGAGACCATTCATCCTTATCCTTCACCCATCCACCCCTGTTAAAGTGTGCCTATATCATTGGTTGCCTATCAAATGTAGAATTTCTTTTAAGGTATTGATGGCGGTGCATGAGGCTTATAAACTGCAGCCATCTTACTTAAGTTTATTAGTAATTCTTTATACTGCAGGTAGGGTGCTTAAGTCTGTACAGGATTTTAGAATGCTAAAGCCATCTAGGGCTAAAATAAAATGGGCTTGGACAAGAAAAAAGAGCTTTTTCCTGCCTTGCAATTGTGGAATGAAACACCATGCCATATTCATGCTGAAGTGAGTTTAGGGGAATGTAAGCCTGTGCTTAAAAGTTTTTATAATTGTCAGGCTTTTAATGTTGTTAATAGAGCTGACGTGGTCACATTGCACCCGCAGGCTGCGTCAGGGGTAGAAACTACAGGGGAATAGAACAAACCTTCCCCTAATAGTTAAAAAAAAAAATCCAACAACCTGTACATTGTGATCAAAGGGTTCAGATCGGATTAATGGTGAACAAAAAGAGAAACTAAGCTCATTCAATAAAGCCACACTCAGGTGCAATGGACAATATTCTCAAGCACGGGATGTTCTTATCCCTGTCGCAGCCTGCAGGTGAAATGTGGCACATCTTTCCAGACTGTTGATCTGCTTGTCTTTCTAGAAAAATGAAATAGGCAGGTATTAACTTATAGAAGAGTTAATATATTGAGGTCTGAGCCCCCCTCCTCTATTATTTTATTTTTGTCACATATAAACACATTTTTTCAGCTTAGATTGAGAGTAGGTAGAAACCTTATATTAATTTACCCAATTAGCTATGTAATTTATACACCTACCTTTTGATATCATTTTACATTTTACCCCTGATTTTCAGTTAAGTGGTTACGTTTTAAAGTTGTCTGACTGGTTAACATTTGCGCCATCTTGTTTCAGCAGATTTTATGGTGAGATTTTCTGTTTTTATACTGATGTAAGAGTCTGCTTTGTCATGGCTTAGTGGGTGTTAAATGCTGAGAGCTTGCTGCTATTATGCAAACATGAAGGGTAATTTTATAACAGGGCACCTAGGGTAACAAGACAGGGGGCCCTTTTACGTGCATCACTTTATAGAATACTAGTAAAAAAGGCCCGTTTCTGACACAAATGAAATGGGCGCTAGCAAGGTTTTCCTCGGCTCCCCTGCAGCCACCCATGTCCAGCGACCCTCCTCTCCCCCTGCACCCACTGCAGCCACCCATGTCCAGCGAACCTCCTCTGTCCCCTGCCCCCCCTCCAGCCACCCATGTCCAGCAACCCTCCTCTCCCCCTGCGCCCACTGCAGCCACCCATGTCCAGTGACCCTCCTCTCTCCCCTGCCCCCCACCTGCCACCCATGTCCAGCTACCCTCCTCTCTCCCCTGCCCCCCCTGCAGCCACCCATGTCCTGCAACCCTCCTCTCTCCCCTGCCCCCCCTCCAGCCACCCATGTCCAGCGACCCTCCTCTGGACATGGATCAGCTGTGAGGCATGTTCCCCCCCTCCCCCCGGGTTCTGAAGTTGACATCATAATGGCTACGGTGATGTCAGCCTGATCTACGGAGCCTAGCAGACCAACTCGGAATGAGCCACGGTCCCAGGCAGCAAGTCAGAACGTTGGAGGTGAGAATTATTATATAGGATGCTTAGGATGTGTGTAACTTTCTAATTAATGCTAATTAGTATCAATAATTTATTTATTTGGTTCAATTGGATCCCACATTTTCCCAACTTGTGCGGGCTCAATGTGGCTAACAAAGTTACAAGAAAATTACATAATACAGCAGGATAATATTGTGCTATAATTGCTTATTAAGTGCAATTGTTGGTGCTGATTGACTTGTTAAGCTAATTAAGTTGTGTGCGCAAATCTAGAATATGATTGTGTTTGTACGCACAACTTAAGTCACACTATATAGAATCCACAGGTTCACGTATAAAAGCATTGACCCCCTTACAAGAAAGCCCTCTGGTGAAGTTGACAAAAGTTATTCTAGGAGAAAAGGACAAAAGTAAGCCTGTACCTTGGCAGTATAGAGGCTTATGTCATTTTATTTTTGTATTATTGCAGTATGGTAAATATAACTGTCAGATGGCTGGTTGCATCTGCTCCTCATATAAAAAGGGTGTTATACCACAATAGGACATAATAAAAATAAGTTACACCTAGAATAATAGTCAAAAGTATTTTTGCAAGTTAGCTATGCAATAATTCAGCAAATCAAATATTTAACTATGGCTGCTTACTAAAATTAACACACTGACTGAATATTTGCTTTCTCTCATTTTATCAGTTTTACCCTCCTTCTCATTTGCATTTTGCATTTTTTCATAACCCATAATTAACTCCAGAAAGCTAGAGCCCCATGGCAACAGACAGTGATGGAAGAAGACAGCAATATTACAGCAGGTTAGTCATGTGTATCCTCTGCTACACTGTCACAGGTTTGCTGTGGATACTTCATGCAATAGAGGAAGTCCTGTTACTGACAGGATACTGTAATCTTATCATTTCCAGTTCCTAAGATACAAAATCCGCGATTCTTGCATTAAACATGTCAAATGCTTCCTTCTCCAGCTCTTAAACTAGTTGGCTGTCCAGTTACATTTCACAATTATTATGTACATCAACTCAGCTTCTCTTTTCACATTTTTGCTTACATAAACTTTTGCTATCAGTTTTGAAGAAATGAGAATTTTATCTCTTTTTTGTTTGCTAAAAATAAAGGGGTCTT
Source organism: Microcaecilia unicolor (assembly GCF_901765095.1). NCBI lineage: Eukaryota > Metazoa > Chordata > Amphibia > Gymnophiona > Siphonopidae > Microcaecilia > Microcaecilia unicolor. The sequence goes on along the minus strand of NC_044040.1, from coordinate 182,687,055 downwards.
TTACTAAAGCTTAGCTCAAGTTATCTGCAATAGGGCCTATAGGAATAAAATGGGCCCTGCTGCCTTGAGTTACGTTTTAGTAAAAGACCCCCCAAAATATCATTTGAAGTAACCACGTGGAGAGGCATTTTCAATATGCCGTCTAAATCTGACTTTAGGTTGGGGGCTCAGGGAAGGACTTGTTACCTACAAAGGAGGGAGGGGAGATTGGGTCAGAGGGATCGGGAAGCCCCCATGCTGCTACTGCTAGTTAACCGGGCATCGGCCAATATTCAGACTGCTGCCCAGTTAGCTTGGTGGCTACACTTAAGACAGCTTTTTTTGCTGTCCTAACTTTAGCCACTTACTTTACTAGTTAGCAGTCTGAATATGGTCGTTAACCAGTTAAGGTCCAGTTCCTTCCAGGCTCCACCCAAGCTCCGAACACATACCACCCTGCACTACCTGGACAGTACCAGGGTGATCTATGATGATATTCAGCAGCACTGTCCATTTATGTGCCACTGAATATGAGTGTTTAGATAGCCTCTCCTGCCTGGTTAAATCCTTTTTTATTATTGGACAAGCATCACATTGTACATGCAAGTTTATAGAATTAGGGGTAAATGGACAAGCATCTGGGTATGTGACCATTTTCCAGATTTCTTCACTGGGTGTGGTAGATTGGACAGGCAGCTGCACTTAAAAATAAATTCCACCGTCCAACCAGCCCAAACACCTTTGCAACATCTGCCACTCACTATTAAGGAGACAGTTAAAGCAGAGTTACAAGAGTTAGAGGATCATGGGATTCTGGTTAAGATGCAGAAGCCGTGAGTGGATATCAGCACTGCTGGTGGTCAGAAAACTTATTGGGAAGATTAGAAAACATATAGAACTGAAAACAATCAACTGAGCTCTCCATCGAAATCATTACACCATGCCAACCCTGGAGGATTTTCTCACAGATTTATACAATGCTAGGTTTTTTATTGCCTTGATGATAAGATTGGGTTCTAGCACGTGGTCCTAGATGAGCAGAGCTGCAAATTGACTACATTCAAGACTCCATTTGGGAAATATAGGTAGCTCAGACTTCCCTTTGGAATATCTGTGACACTTGAAGAATTTCACAATGCATTGTCTGGCCTGAGAGAGATGGTCTGTATTCCAGATGACCTGTTGGTCTAGGACTGTGGAGATACCATCGAAGAGACTCAAGTGGACCATGATCATAACCTCGAAGATGTTTAAATCAGATGCAGACAAAAATGCATCTCAATTGCAAGTCTGTAGAATTTATGGGATACGTGTTGTCGGAGGAAGGACTGCAGCTGGATCCCTTGAAGGTCAAAGCACAGTCTAGGAATTTGCCTTTTGCAAAATGGAAAACCTCTTGCATATGCATCCTGACATAGGAAAACTATGCCCAGATTTAAAAAGTGCTTCTAGCCATAGTTTAGCATTGGAGCATTTTCATACTTATGTATACGCTAGACAAGTGACTGAAGATGGAGACTAGTGCCTTGTAACTGGTTTGAACAAACACCCTCTGGCCACTATGCCTAAATGATTACAGAGAACACTTCACCTTCAGACATATTCTTCTGAACTACAATACATGCCATGAAGTGAAGTGGTCAATGCTGACACATCAAGCCAGGTTTTTCCACTGACAGCCTAACATAGATCACAGTCAGACATTTTTACAGAAGAGTTGGCCTTACTGATTAACAAGGCACTGGTCACAGCGCCTGAAACAATATATACTATTCAGAGAGCAGGAGAAAATGATTAGATTTATCAGGCTGTGAAACAGCAGATCCGGAGAGGATGGCCTACTAATGATGAGATGTTGCCACCGGAGTTTAGACATTTTCACAACTTCTGTGATATATTGACTGTCAAACAGTGACTGATTTACAAAGGACAACATCTGTATGTTCGGACCAGAGCCAGGCAAAAGATGCTTGAAAGAATTCATGCAAGTCATATTGGTATCCACCAATGCATTTGGCATGCTAGAAATACTTTTGTGGCCATCCATGAACCATGAAATCGATAACTTTGTCCAGAGGTGCTATATATGTGCTAAGATCCAGTCAGACACTGCCTGAACACCTCTATGCCTGATGCCCACTAGGCCATGGCAAAAGGTGGGAATTGACATATTCCAATTCAAGGAAGTTGAGCACTTCCTATAGTGGATTGATTGAGCAATTGCTTAGAAATTGATCACCTTGATAGGAAGAAGTGCAAAGACAATGTATACTCCTGGATTCTATATAGCACAGCTTATGCTGTGCTCGAAAATCCAGTCGTATTCTGGATTTGCGTGTGTAACTTAATTAGCTAACAAGCCAATCAATGCTGATAATTGCCAATTAAGTAATTAACACTAATTGGCATTAATTATAATTTACACGTGCAACTGTCTAAGCATATTCTGTAAATTAATGCTCATAAGTTCTAAGGTGCATAGCATGGAATGGGCGGGTCAAGGCATTTCTAAAACCATGTGCGTTGTTATAGAATACACCCAGAAGGGGGGGGGGGTTAGGGGGTTGGATGTTTAGTTTAGTTGTTTATAGCGGAGAGCACATATGGTAACACTTGCTGTTTGAAGTTGGCATGTATCTGTTTTTCTGAAAACTCAATAAAAATCATTTAAACATAGAATACACCCAGTTCACACCTAATTTAGGTGTCTGCATTTACACCAAGTTTCATTTGGCATAACTGCCCATGACTAAATTTAGTCACGCAGACAGGAGCTAGGCATATTCTATAAACTGCACTAAATTTAAGCGTACTTGTTAGAATAAGCCTAAGCATGTTTCTTTTCTGCACCAATTTCTTAGGCATGATATATAGAATCTAGAAAAGCATTTTCCACATCATGGTATTCCAGAAAAAGTGTTTTGTTACAACTTTCCATTCATCTCCAGAGAGTTTGCAGAATTTGTGCAGGTCTGAGTATAAACATACAACATCCTTCCCTAAATACCCTCAATCAAATGGGAAGGCAGAAAAGCTGTCCAAATAGTAGATCAAATTTTACATAAAGCCTCTGAGGCCTGAGTCATTCTATTCTTGTGTCTACTGGATTGGAGGAATACCCCATCCAAGGCATTAGGAGAATATTCAGCTCAAATCATGTTTGTACAATGGACCCGGACTCTTCTGCCTACTATGGATGCTCTGCTGGAGACTTCATGGATACAATTCATCATCACCTTGAGGTAGCTAAGGATAAACAAGCCTACTATTACAATAGGATGGCCAAGGAAAGACCAGTCTCAAAGGAAGGCCAGACTGTTTGGGTCAAAATTGATAACAACAATAAGTAGATAAGTACATGACTGCAGTAAGGAATAAGTTACCCAACAACTCCCACATTGCTTGTTCTTGGTCAAAATGGAGGATGGATCAGAGAAAAGAAGAATGTCCAGACATTTTGAACTGTGTCCTGAGTCCCCAGTTGTGGTGAAAGATCTGGATTGCACTACTGGAATAAGCATACCTTCAGTTACCACCAAAGAGGTACCATACAACCCAGACACCCTAAAAAAAGAATACTCCAACCAAGAACCCAAGACACCGAGAAGTGTCACACTCCCTATACCTGGGCTGCAGTCATCTGTAGAACTGCCACAGATCAAGGTACCCTCCGGGATATGTTTTGGCCGAACCATAAGAAAACTGGCCCAATATATAAAAAAAACTATTAGTTAAATAGAGGGAGATGTGAGGGACCATGCTTGCAGTTGTAAGTCTTTATGATCCCTCTAGGACAAGGGTAAGCAACCTCAGTCCTTGAGGCCCACAACCCAGTCGAGTTTTCAGGATTTCCCCAATGCATATGCATGAGATCTATTTGCATGCACTGCCTCCATTATATGCAAATAGATCTCATGCATATTCATTGGGGAAATCCTAAAAACATGACTGTGTTGTGACCCTCAAGGACTGAGGTTGCCCATTTCTGCTCTAGGAAGTAGAGGGTGCACTTGGGTAGAATACATCACTTCCTGTTGTTGCTGTGACTTGTTGCTGTGATAAAGGAAGTAGATGAGACTATCTGACCTGAGAGTGTCTGAATATTTTAAAGGTGTGATTTTATAAGAGGCTTTAAACCTGTATATACTGTCATATCTAATATAATAATTTGCTATGTGAACGTTCTAAAGTGTCTACCTGGGATCGTAACCACCTGCTGATGTCACTGGCCAGCAGTAGAACTCTGCTTGCCTGACGTCAGCAGGGGGTTATGATCCCAGTGAGAAACGCGTGTTGAAGAACAGCGGGAGCGGGCAGAGACGTCCCTACGTGCATGTCGCCCCCCCCCCTCCAAAATCTCCAACCCCCCTCTGCTACCCTCCCCTCCCCTCTTACCGGGGTCCCGGCGGCAGCAGTGAAGAGCCTCGTGAGTCTGCTGCCTTCCCTTCTCTTCGCTCTCAGCTCTGACTTTGGTCCCGCCCTTGCAGAAACAGGAAATGAGGGTGGGACCAGAGTCAGAGCTGAGATCGAAGAGAAGGGAAGGCAGCAGACTCGCGAGGCTCTTCACTGCTGCCGCTGGGACCCCGGTAAGAGGGGGGGAGGGGAGGGTAGCAGAGGGGGGCGACGTGCATGTAGGGGATGGGCAGGGTCAGTGTCGGGGAGGGGAGGGCCACGGGTGGAGGCATCCCAAGGACATGTCTGTAAGACAGAGAGGAGGGGGGACTGGAACTCGGGGGAGGGACAGAAGGAGGGAGAGAGAGAGAGAGAGAGAGAGGGAGAGAAAGGGAGAGAGAGAGAGAGGGAGAGAGAGAGAGGGAGGGAGGGCCTGCAAATCGGAAGGGAAGAAAGGGGGCCGTGGGACTTGGAGGGGACAGAGGGAGAGAGCGAGCGAGGGAGGGAGAGAGAGAGGGATAACCTTGCTAGCGCCCGTTTCATTTCATACTGAAACGGGCCTTTTTTACCAGTATGTGATAAAATACCTTTATAAAATGACCCCCATAATTTGAAATAATCATAACTTTGTGCATACTTTTACTTTTTAAAAAATGCTGGGGCAATTTAATTTAGCTCTTTTTTCTTGGGCAATAATCAAAGCAAAATTCTCTGTTTGGTTTTTCTTTGATTATTGTGGCAAGCCCTGTGGGTAAAAACTATCCATGGTGATTGCCACACTGTGAATACTTTGTGTATTCATCTTAAGTAGCTCACCTTTAAAATCAATAACATTCTTGGAAATGTAAACTTTTGCTGTATAATTTAGATAACTAGCATCACACTAGACTGAAGGATGTTTACTTGGTTCTCCTTACCATTGCTTTTACCTTTCTTGATGTTCACTCATTAATATCCTGCTGAAATTTTCTTATTTTCTAGCCCTGTTGAGGAAACGGGTCACAGAACACACACATGTAAGTGAAAGCAGTCCGATGACAGGTTCCATTTCTGATTCATATGCACACCCTGGTTGGTAACAGCATTGAAGTTAAATTTTAACAAATCTGGGATGTGACGCGAGCCTAGCCTGACAGATATTCAGTCCTCCATCTTCATACAATGTATCTTTCTGCCTCTTGCTTTTCCTATGGCTCCAGAGTGAAGTAATAGTGGAGACTTTTATAGCCATTAGCCTTTAATAGAATGCCGAGGCAAGCAAAACGACCCTGCTGGTTTTATGGGTGACAGGATACAATGGTTTGCTTCTGTAAAGAGACAAAGTTCAAAAAAGAACAAAATATAATCATGGCCCTTGGCAAAAAATATATATTTATAGGAAAGACATCAGTTAGGACTACAAAGAAAATACAAGAATAATTTATAAAACTGAGAAGATAGCCATAGGTAATTGCCCCCCCCCCCCCCAAAAAAAAAAATCCAAAATAAAACTATTTGAGGCCTAATCTTATAAAGTTTTTTCCCCTATACAGATCATATTTAGCATACAAAAATTGGCTTGTAAAGTCACATCATACTGTACATGCCTAAAAGCATGTCAAAGGAGCAGGTGTACTGGAGAACGGAGAAAATTAGGTGGTAACTCCGACTTGACGCACATAGGCAATTACCGCACGGTTAATGCGAGAGACCCTACCGCTAAGTCAATGGCTGGCGGTAAGGTCTCAGACCCAAAATGGACGCACACCAATTTTTATTTTGCCGCACATATATTTTCAGCAAAAATTTTAAAAAGGCCTTCTTTACAGGTGCGCTAAAAAATGGATCTGCGCGTGCCCATAACACGCGCCTACACTACTGCAGTCCATTTTTCAGTGCACCTTAGTAAAAGGACCCTCAAGTGCTTGTTAATGCCAATAATTAAATCATTGGAGCTTGTTAACTAATTATTTTATAAGCAGATCTTGGATCCGTGCCCAAATTTGGATGCCCTAGTGGTGTGAGATAGAATTAGAACTTTTGGATGAAAATATGTCACAGTTTTGGGTTGCTCTATAAATCAGCACCACATAGGGAATTCACAAGAAAAAGACAATAATGATGATGTTTAAAATAATTTTATTGCGCAGAGATGTAATAAATAGAACAAGCTCTAGATCAAAAATATGCAGCTGCATTAAAAACCATTAAAGTACATGACATGTTTAAACGTGCATACTTAAGTGTAAAGTGCAGAGTTTCTAAAATGCATAAATTAAGATAGTACAACAATAAAACATTTTGCTCCAACAGTTTCCATCAACTTTCTCTCTCTTGGAATGTGTACACAAGAATTTACTTCAAACAACTTCAAACTTAACCAGGAACATGTGTATATTTGTCAGATAAGTATCAAACATATGAATGGCAAGTGACAGACTCACCTGCAAATGCGCAGTAGAGTCACTCAGAACGCTAAGAGTGTAGAAGTCCAAGCCCTGCCTCCACCAGCAGTACAGCCCAATAGGGAGGAGGGCTTGGACATGGGCGTGGAAACCAGAGGAGGAGGGAGCAGGGAGGGAAGGAGGGGGCGGAACTGAGGGAAACACGCTGGGGGGGGAGGGCAGGGGAGAGAGCAGGGTTGGTGGACCCTGGGGGCGAGCCATAGGAAAACAAAAAACTAGCCCGTTGTTAAGGGCTTAACGGCTAGTTTTTTATAAATGAACCTTTTGACCTTTTACATTATTATTATTCCATTTTTTCCTTTAAAAGGACTGATCCTTTGTGTTTTTATCTTATCTTTCAGGTTCTCTAACCAGGACACATCATACCCTCTCAGGTAAGTGAGAAAAACTAGAACTCCTCCCCTGCACTAAACAAGTCCCAACCTATTATGTTGATCTCTTTAGATGTGCAGGTGTAATCGACACTTATCTGTAAAACTCTGTCTTGAGAGGGCTTTGGTCTTACTTGCGTGGGGGCCTGGAGGCATGCTGCTCCTGATGGCTTGTTACCTGCCTTTACAGTGAACTTAAAAGGGAAAAAAAACCCTATCTCCCTCACTCTTATACATGAAACTGTTCCCCGAGTATGGGGTATAGATTTACTGTTGGTTTTTAGCTAATAATAGTAAAACAAAATTAATTACTTTTCCCTGTAAAACTTCCTATTCTTTTATTTAGTCCCTATTCTATAGGAGCCAGGCTGCTTTAAACGTCTCAGCCCATGGATTCTTTCATTGAGTCCTTGCTACTCTCCTTAAGCACAAGTCTGTCACTCATCCAACAGCAATTCATCCAGGCTTTCATTTAACCAACCAAGACCAGGGAATCACTGTTACTGGTTCCTCCAGTTAGCGCTGACTTCAACCAGGCATAGGCTTTACAAATAATTTCAGCCTTACAATACTGAACTACTACTACTACTTATCATTTCTAAAGCGCTACTAGACGTACGCAGCGCTGTACACTTGAACATGAAGAGACAGTCCCTGCTCGACAGAGCTTACAATCTAATTAGGACAAACAGGACAAACAAGAGATAAGAGAATATTAAAGTGAGGATGATAAAATAAGGGTTCTGAACAAGTGAATAAGGGTTAGGAGTTAAAAGCAGCATCAAAAAGGTGGGCTTTTAGCTTAGATTTGAAGACAGCCAGAGATGGAGCTTGACGTACCGGCTCAGGAAGTCTATTCCAGGCATATGGTGCAGCAAGATAAAAGGAACGGAGTCTGGAGTTAGCAGTGGAGGAGAAGGGTGTAGATAAGAGAGATTTACCCAGTGAACGGAGTTCCCAGGGAGGAATGTAGGGAGAGATGAGAGTGGAGAGGTACTGAGGAGCTGCAGAGTGAATGTACTTATAGGTCAATAAGAGGAGTTTGAACTGTATGCGGAAACGGATAGGAAGCCAGTGAAGTGACTTGAGGAGAGGGCTAATATGAAGACCTGATAATTTGAAGGACTTGAGGAGAAGGCTAATATGAAGACAAGACCTGAAAACAGGTCTTGTCACTATTCAGGGTATACAAAACTCCTGTTCCTGTCACAAAGAACTGTTGTCACACTCACAACACAATCTCTTTCAAAATGCTCTTTTTCATTCTCAGTCAGACTTCTCAAATATGGAACTGGCCCTAACTAGCCCCAGGCATACAACTCTGTGTCACACTAATGTGTCTCCATCAGTCTTGATACTGAAGAATTAAGGTTGTCTTTTACTAAAGATTAGTTATCTGCAGCAGGGCCCATAGGAATAAAATGAGACCTGCTGCAGATAACTCAAGCTAATCTTTAGTAAAAGACTCCCTAAGACAGGAAACTGCCCAAATTCAGATAACACACAGCCTTAATACATTCAGATCACTAACAGTTCATTGAAGAAAAACTGTTTACTTTTCACACTCAGACTATTCAAATAACCATGCCATCAATTTTACACATACGTTCTGTCTCTTTCATGCTCTCAGGTCACAGACACACAGACATGCTTCCAACCACACTGACATCCAGGGCTCTTCCGATAACATCTACAACTGACGTTGCCCAGGCGACAAGACATTCCATGTATATGTGCCCAGTCTCCATTTTTAAACTCACTTTTCCCAATGAAATCAATGGTAAAAATAGATTTTGTTACTAAACATAGTCCAAATTAAACAATATTTTAATAAAAAACATACCACCATCCATGTCATGTCAAACACAATCCAGTCCATGTTTTTAAGTTTTAAAGCCCATTTTCAGTTGCCATATTATACAATTTTACTAAATATTTACCTTAAAATTCAACGAAATTACACCAAACTTTCAACACAGGTTAGAATAAATTTGTGCATGCGGATGCTACTGTCAGACTCTGAAAATCCACATTCCGGGTGGCGTAAGTCACTCCGCATCAAAACTGAATAAAATAACCTTCAAAAATAAACTTTAAAATTTCTCAACAGCTAAGTCCACTTAATGGGAACCTCAAGACCCCCCCAACTATAAAAAGAAAAATGTAAAACAATTCCCTGGGATTCGAAAAATAAATCACCAAAAACCACTAAAATAAAATAAAACTGAGACCAAAAAACTTCCTACCTTGATTCCCAAACATCCCTATAGTGGTCCATGTCCTTCTTCAGGGTCCTAATGGACCCTTGACACCACCAGAGTACAGGTATAAAAATCCATGGAAGCCTGCCGGGGAATCTCAAAAATTGGAGCCTACTGGAACTCCTGAACACATAACCGTGCATGCACTGGGCTCCGATGGACTAGGCCAAAAGCTGGCATTTTCCCCTACAATCCTGCCGGAGCTTCCCCTCACTTGTGGCAGCACTGTATCCTGAAATCCTGCAGCCCTGGGACCAGAACTGGACCCGAAATAGGTCCCAACGATAAAGGAACCAGCCCCAAAAGGATCCGGGCAGATTCCAGACCAGACCCAGTCCAACCAAGCAGCACCGGAGGCTACAAACTGGCCACTGGCCACCAATGGAAATTGAAATGTGCCCCCCCCCCCCAAAAAAAAAAACCAGCCAGAAGAAAGGCAGCAACAGGCACCATTAAACCCCAGAATGGGCCAAGTGTTAATTAAAAAATTATTTTTAACCCCTTTACATTACTTCACTTCAGTGTGTGCTATTTTGCTTTAGCTCATAAGGTGGGAATTTTGGAAGTAGTTTTAATAAGGTCATTTTAGCACATATTTAACTATAAATTAATTTACTCGTGTAAATTGGCTTTTATAAAATTAGGTCGGGCTTAACAGTGCATGTGTTGGCATAAAAGCATGAACTCATACTGTAGGCACTGCTGGGTGTATGGCCTGGGTGGAGTATGGGTGGCAACACAAAATACGCACATTGATTATAAAATTAGCCTCCATGTATGCATTATTTTGTATGAGAGTGCACTATTCTCTTTAGTACATACGCTTTGCTGCCTGACCCAACAGTAAATGGTGGAATGAATTTCTTCTTGGCTGATCCTAGTGAACAATTTTGCCCGACAAATCATCAGGAGAAATCATCTGCTAATCCGTTTTTGTCCCTGTTTCTGTTTCTATTAGTAGTTTGGGATTGATTTGGGATACCAAATTGTCATTTAAAACATATGTTGCTTCACTTTGTTAAGCTAGTGTTTTTCAAGTTATGGTTAGTTATTAGATTAAGAGATTTTCTGTCTGATCAGAATTTTCATTTGGTGCTGCAGAGTTATGTGCTGCCCCATGTTGATTATCTCAATGCCTCGTTGTGTGGTTTACCTCATACAGTGTTACAGGCATTGCAAGTGGGACTTGGAACATATCACTCCCCATTTATAGAAACTACATTAGTTGCCTATACTTTGGCATGTTGAGTTTAAGCTGCTGGTGTTGGTTTTCAGAGCTTTACATGATGATGTCCCATTGGCTCAGAGTTGTGGGAGTATTTTCCTGTTTGGTCTCTTGAGATCAAGGGCCCTGTTTACTAAGCCGTGTTATAGGCGCGTTGGCATCTTTAACACACATTAACCATGTAGGTGCCTTAACCGTGTAGACACCTACAATATAGGCGCCTACATGGTTAATGTGCGTGCTAATTGTAGGTACATTAAAAATGCTAACGCGCCTTAGTAAACAGGGACCCAAGTGTTGTTGCAAGTTCGTTCCCTTCATGATGTTCGTTTGCAAATGATTCGTTCTCGTATTTTCTCTGTTGTTGGCCCCACATTGTGGAATGCTCTTCCAAAGTTTTTGCGTCAAATTTCTTCCTTGCTTTTATTCAGGAAGCAGTTAAAGACTTTGTTGTTTGGTAAGGCTTTTTCTGGGTAGCAGGGGGTTTAGACTGTTTTGATTGTTTTGCGCTAGTTACATAAATTTACAGCAATGATTGCATTTTTTTCATTTGTACAACTAGTTTGCATTTTAATTTTTTTTATTATTTTAGAATTTTATATAGTTGTAATGACTATTTTATATAGACTTAATGATGTTTGTGATCATGATTATGTTTGTTTTATTCTAACCCACTCATGTTACGACGTACATCTTGTTCAATAAATAAATAAATTATTAGGTGCCCCAGAAAATCTAAAGAAATAGGTGTTTTTAAGGGTGACTGAAAAATGTTTGTAAATTATGTAGAGACTGATTGGAGGATTACTGAGGGCTATTCAGTCTAATTCCAATACAGATGCTGTACTGTTCTAGTATGGAATTAGATGTAGGATACATTTCTTACACTGAGAAAATAGAGAATTAAACAAGAGAGCAGCTCTATAATAAAAGCCTTTCCTGGGTGTAACCTTTGCTGTTTGCCTCCATACATGACAGTTACTATTTATAAAAAGGTGACGCTTGCTTGACCTTGTATAATTGCCAAGAAATAAGTGATACGGGAACAGACATGAACTGGGCTGCACATTTCTTCCTCCATGCATATCAGCCTTTGCTTTCTGAAACAAATATTCTACAAAAACTATCAAACCTTCCTTTCCAATTCTATTAATAAAATTGCTTCACGCTTGTCAGACTAGCTCACGAGTAAAAAAGTGAGTCATAAAGTCTCTCCTTTTACAGTTGGCTGAGAGCATAAAAACAGCAAATATTCTTATAGTAACACATGAAAGGGGCTGCAGCAGGAGCGTAACATCCTTAATTTATTAGATGGTCAAAAAAAAATGAAATGCTGAGCAAGAGCGTACTGGCTAAGAGGTCATATTTATTTAAGAGGTTATGTTTAGTTTTCAAGAAATGTCATGTGCCTGTCCAAAAATTTGTACTAAATGCACTGTAAGACTTTTGCCTGCTTCTAAAAATGAGCAAATGTCCTATAGCCCTTTATGTGCAAATATTTTTTTGTTTTCTGCAATTTTCCCCTCCAGCATTTGCAGGTACTTAAATCATTATACAAATGACACACTACTTCAAGTGGAGGAGTAGCCTAGTGGTTAGTGGTGAACTGGGTTCAATTCCCACTGCAGCTTCTTGTGACTCTGGGCAAGTCACTTAACCCTCCATTGCCCCAAGTACAAAATAAGTACCTGTAAATAATATGTAAACCGCTCTGATTTTAACCACAGAAAGATGGTATATCAAGTCCCATCCCCTAACCCTATTCCTAAGACTATACAAGAAAACTGACATGCAGTCCAAGGGCCAATCTGCCCAACTCTTGTCTAGCTGCTATAGGCTTAGGGGGTCAATATTCAAAGCAATTTAACCAGCCAGAAGAGACTCATGTGCAGAGCCATTCACTGGTATTCAGCAGCACTTATTTGGTTAATGCCACTGAATATCAGCACCAACCCTCAAGTTGAAAACTAGCTAGTTTGTGGGTTGTCTATGGGTGGAGTCGGCACTTAACCGTTTAAGTGCCGATCTTCAGCACTTAACCACCTATGTTAAGTGGCTATATCAGACCACATAAAACATAATCTTATCTTTGGGACCTTTTGCCAAGCGACAGTACAAGGTGGTCCACAGTGGCCTCAGTATGTAGAATTGCTGCACGCTGAGGCCACAATTTACCACAGTGGGTAAACATTTTTTTTTTTTAATGGGCAGTAAATGGCTGTGCAATACATAAAAAAATTGTATGATGTGTGGGATTTAAATGCTGATGTATATTGTATTCTGCATCAATGACCATATGGTCAGAATACTAAAAGGTAACTTTAAAAAAATGCAGGTATGTAAGATCTTTGAAGTTAGGATGATGAAATATTTTGACACCCACCTGACAGGACTTAACAAGGATTTGTGTTTCTTATCACATTAAATCATACAATTATACTGTTTCTGATTACCCATCCACCTATCCCTATTTCTCACTCATCCCCCCCCCATCCCCCCCCCCCCATCTCTACCTTTCCCTTGAGACCATCACTGGAATGCTTTTCATGCTTCTGGATGAATATTGAGGGGGGGGGGGAATCTTCAAACAAAAACTATGTGGTAATTTTTTGTTTGAAAATGAGGTAGGTTTGTGTGGGCTGAAATGGGAGCATTCATTTAGGCAGCTTACTGACAGTGCACCCTATTTGTTTTTGTGGTTTCTTTTTTGGGTTTTTAGTGCTTCTTTAAAAAGTGCACTGCATACTAAATTTATTGAATGTGTATTAACTTATAAATTAAAACGCATTAACTTGATTAGCATATGTTAAAAATCATTAATACGCACTAAAACATCTTTTAATAAAATGAATGTGTGAAATAACCCGGGGAAAAAAAGTCCAACCAATTGAAAACAAATTACAAATATTTGCCCTGTGAACATTTGTATTCCCATCTTGTTTTCCATTTTCTCAGCTCAGAACAGAATTAGTAATTCGTAATAGTTAGTTACAAATGTATTAAGTTAGTTCAATAAAAGGTCATCACCTTGCCCGTATGGCCATTTGTACAAAAATGGCCACACAGAGCAGAGAGGCAGCCTAGTAGTCAGTGCAGTGGGACCCAGGTACAAACCCCCCCTTAAATCTTTTATATGTTATTGTGAGCCCTTCAGATATATTAATGATGCCAGACAGATGTTTTTATGCCTGCTTTTTTTTTTTTACTGCAATTTAGGCTATTTTTTATTTGTATCCTATTCTTTTAACAAGTCATACTGTATTTATTATGCATTTCTGTGTGTTTGTACATTGTTTAAAAAAAAAAACAATGTGCCTGCTTTTTTGGCATTCATATTTAGGATGTTTCATTTTGGAAAATGGCTGTTCATTTTGGATGTTTTCTGCGCAAGAACTTTCTTCTCACATATTTTTGAACAGGAAATCCCATCATTTTTCCTGTTCAAAAATGGCTGTGAGATGGAAGGGTTTTTTGGGGGAACATTATAAGCTGGACATTCCAGTTCTGACTTGGGTGTTCTGACTAGCATCACCATTTCAGCAAAGAAAGGTTTGAATTAGGAAGCCCTGGCATTTGGGGCATGTAGTGTTAGTGCTTCTGGGCTACAGAGGGTTTGGTTTTTTTTGTCTACCAAAACTGTGCTGAAAGACACCTGGTCAGAATTCATTCTCTAATTGTAGGTATAGCTTTAATTACAATGCTGCCTTCTAGAACATTCCATCAAAGATAGTTTAGTTGTCTCCATGTGATTTAGGGTATAAATTAATTTTGCATGTAAATGCCTGGTATAAAATTGCCACATACATGAAAGTAGATGCAAATTTTTATACAAGCCAAGTGTAGACATGTTCAGAAAAGAGTTTGGGCAGAATATGGGTGGAATTATAAAATACGTGTGTAGTTTTATACAAGCTTACTTCAGCTATATACATTTACACCTGCAATGCTGTAATTTTAGGATGCTTTTGAGCTGCTATTTTATAAGGACATGTATGGGCCTATGTCTTTATAAAATTGCCTCAAAATAGGTGCCTGTGATGAAACAGTGGGTTTCTAAGCCTATGAACTGTATTGTTTTACTAATGACATGTATTTCTCCGAATTATTTTACAGATGACATGCGTTTCTCCTAATTGGTCAGCGGATAACTATTGTCTTTTTTTGTTAAAGCTGTACCAGAAGTGACAGCTTGTTCTTCCCGCCAAAAGCTGTTAGCTTAAGCTGTGAGGAAATATTTTTAAGTTGCAGATAAGGGAGTGGAAAGAGAAGGTTCTCTTTTTCTGACACCCTGTGAACAGTTAGACTTCATAACCTGTGAGCAGCTATATCTTGTTCCTGAACTCCCCATGTACTATTAAGGTAACAAATAAATATTTAGATAGTTTTATATTTGATTCCATATTCAGTTATCTGTTATTGCCTGTTCTTTTCCACCTGTTTATATGGTTCACTGTTCTATTCTGACAATAAACATGATTAGTTTATTGACTCTGCTTGTCTGGACTAACTAAAAATCCTGGTGGTTTGTGTGTTGGGTCTGTGAGTGCTCTCTAGGAACTGTGGGACCACTGGAAGTGTTGTCCCAGTAACCTAGAAATCACAGGGGATAACTTGAGAGTGGGAGACTCGCCCAGAGGTGGTTGGGTCCCAGTCTGTGGGAGGAGGGTGCTAGTGCAGAGCACATGCCCAGGTGCAGGTGGACCTGATCTTTGCTGGGGATAGACCTTCTAAATGGCAGCAAGGTTAGCCCCAGGCGGGTGGCTAGGCTTTTCATCACAGTGCCTATTTGGCATCTGAATCTAAGTGGCTGGTTATAAAGTTACCTTCCACATGGGTATATGAACTGCAACAACTATGCCTTGTACAACACACAATGATGTATACAGTGTAAGTACTGTGGCTCTAATAAGCTGTCATGGTATCTGTAAATTGTTTGTCACAATGCTGATAAAACCATCTTTTCTACAGTAACCCTGCACTCATCTCTTCTCATAAAGCCACAGATTAAATCAGTGGTATACTTTTCCTTTTCAAAGTTGCAGATGTTTGGTTGTTTGAAATCCTTGCTTTCTATTGTTTTTGTTCAGTTCTTCAGGCTTTAGTCCTTAATTTGGTAGATTAAAGGTAAAGCTAAAGAGTCATGGATTTGATATACTGCTTTTCTGAGGTACAACGAAAGTGGTTTACATTTGTTATATGCAGGTACTTTCTCTGTCCCTTCCCAATAAAGTTTTGTGTCTGTGTTTGTGTGTCTGGGGCAATGGAGGGATGGAGGGTTAAGGGGCCCTTTTACTAAGCCATGGCAAAATCTGGGTTTAGTGCATGCTATCATGGAACTTTCCTACGTGCTAAACTCAGATTTACTCTGGCAGTGTATTAAGGATTTTTCTAATTTGTTTCATATATATCCCACACTAAGTTTTCCAGTAGCATGCAGGACTTGCCAAAAAATAAATATGCTTCCATACCCATCCCTGCCCATCACATGCCCCCTCCCAAATTAAAAAAAAAATAGCACACAATAAGGGCCGGATTCTGTAAATAGCATCTAAAATCTAGATGCTTCTGGAAAAGTGCTTAGTGCTATTCTATATAACATGCCTAAAGTTAGGCGCGGTGTATAGAATAGCACATAGGGCCAGGGAACTGCCTACATTTAGGTGCGGCCATTTATATCATTGAAAACCTAGTGTAAATACCCATGCCTAAATGTAGGTGCATTCCCTTGAATTCTATAACAACATGCTTAAATTTGAGTAACACCCTGACATGCCCACGCTCCTCCTATTTGTTTAAAAAGTAGCGCGTATAAATTCCAATTATTGCCAATTAGTGATGATAATTGGTTGCTATCAGCCAATTATCATCACCAATTGACTTGCTACTCAATTAAGTAGTACATGTAAATTGAGCGTGCACCCAATTTAACGCACGCTACTCGCCATGCCTTATATAGAACCTGGGGGTTAGTGCACACTAACAGGCAAATTACCACAAAATGCTTTAATGCATTTTGCAGTAAGTCTTTTTTCCTGCGATAAGCATGCACCACAGTTTAGCAAAAGGGTTCTTTAGTGACTTGCTCAGAGTCACAAGGAGCTGCGGTGTGAATCAAACCCAATTCCACAGCATCTCAGCCCACTGCACTAATCATTATACCGCAGCAAGTTCTACCTTGGTCTTCTGGCTCCTACACTGAGTCCACTACAGTTGATACATAATCAAGCTTATTTTCGAAAGAGAAGGGCGCCCATCTTTCGACAAAAATCGGGAGATGGGCGTCCTTCTCCCAGGGTCGGCCAAATCGGCATAATTGAAAGCCAATTTTGGGGGCCCTCAACTGCTTTCTGTCACAGGGACGACCAAAGTTCATGGGGGCGTGTAGGAAGCATAGCGAAGGCGGGACTGGGGCATGCTTAACACATGGGCATCCTTGGCCGATAATGGAAAAAAAGGGGCATCCTGATGAACACTTGGCCGACTTTACTTGGTCCTTTTTTTTTTACGACCAAGCCAAAAAAATGTGCCCTAAATGACCAGATGACCACCAGTGGTCACTAACCCCCTCCCACCCTAAAAAAAATTTTTAAATATTTTTTACAGCCTCTATGCCAGCCTCAAATATCATACCCAGCTCCATCACAGCAGTATGCAGGTCACTGGAGCAGCTTTAGTGGGTACTGCTGTGCACTTCAGGCTGATGGACCCAGGCCCATCCCCCTAACTGTTTAGCTTGTGGTGGTAAATGTGAGCCCTCCAAAACCCACCACAAATCCACTGTACCCACATCTAGGTGCTCCTTTCATCTCTAAGTGCTATGGTAGTGGTGTACAGTTGTGGGGAGTGGGTTTTGGGGGGGCTCAGCACACAAGGTAAGAGAGCTATGCACCTGGGAGCTTTTTCTGAAGTCCACTGCAGTGCCCCCTTGGGTGCCCAGCTGGTGTCCTGGCATGTCAGGGGGACCAGTGTACTACGAATGCTGGCTCCTCCCATGACCAAATGGCTTGGATTTGGTCGTTTCTGAGATGGGCGTCCTCGATTTCCATTATCGCTGAAAATCGGGGATGACCATCTCTAGGGACGACCATTTCTAAGGTCAACCTAAATGTTGAGATTTGGGCGTCCCCGACCGTATTATCAAAACGAAAGATGGCCGCCCATCTTGTTTTGATAATACGGGTTTCCCTGCCCCTTCGCGGGGACATCCTGCGAAGACGTCCTCAGGAAAACTTGGGCACCCTGTTTGATTATGCCCCTCCACATGACAGCAAGACTGTTAACAGGGACATCTCAGCTATTTTGCTAGAGTTGCCAATTCTCCTATTGATGTACAAGGCTTTGCAATTTACAGTTTCATATTATCTAACATGTATTTTGAAGATCTACAGGCCATCCAGACAACTCTGGTCAGAGGGATCCTGTCGTTTGATGACTCCTGCTATTCATAAACTTCTACAACTTGTTTTTCTAATGCAGGGCCCGAGAAGTGGAATCGATTGCCACCCCAGCTACAATTTTTGACAGATTCTTTGGCATTTAAGCAACAACTAAAGCCAGTATTATTTACTAGATTTGTTTTTTGAGATTTGCTTTTCTTCTTGAAGAGGCAATGGTGTGGGTAATGTTTATTTTAGGTGCATGGCTGGTCACAGGAGGTGTTTTTTTAGGTTTCTTTTTTTTAGTTTTTTGTTTATTTTGTGTGTTATCGTTGGTTTTACGTTATTGATTATATATTGTATTTTAGTATCTGTTTTAGGATTGTTTTGATGTATTTTATTATGTATGTATGTTTAGCTATAATCCACATAGTTTTTTATACAGAATATAAACATAATAAATACTGTTAGCCTGATTAGAAATACAAAGATAGATAAACAGATTAGGCAAAACAGCACAATAGACTATTTTAACCCAACACCAATAACAACTCAAGCTCCGCTGGAGGGATGTTCATCAAAATGCTGATTAGCTCTAATTACAGCTCCCTGTTAGAGACCGAAATGTTGTTAGTCATGGATTACAATAATTTGCTATCTGCTCAACATAGTAGTATACTGGAGTTTCTTTCCAGTTTTTTATAGCTGGTGTCCCAAAAAGGTTCATTTTTTTTCAGGAAAGTTGTATTTATCTTTATTTTGTTAATGACTCCCACTTGCTAAACTGCAACTTTGAATATCACTTTCTTGCTTTCTGACTTTTCTTTATATATGTTTCAATCCAATCAGGATCCCTAATGCACTTACATGCATGTTGCCACCTTGTGGGTGGATGGCTTCTTTGACATTGTCTTGGGCTTTTGATTTGAGGATAATTTTTACAAAGGAGAAGGATGAAGGACCAATGCCAATATGGTTGTCATTACTCGTTTTCAGGTGGTTACAAGATGGCACTGGAAGATAAAGGAAAATACCCAATGTGGCACATAGTCATAGAAACTTCAATTTCACAGCTTCACTTAACTCTCGAGGCAGTCAGTGCTGAACTACTGTTTGCTCCTCCATTTGGCAAACCACAGTTTGATTGTTGAGTTTGGCCAACTATATACTGTCAGGAAAGGAGATTTTAGCTACTATTCATGATATTTTTGAGGAGCGGAAAAGTTATTTGGAGCATGCAAGAGGCAGAGCCTCTGTTTTTCAAATTTAACCCCACTCCACCCCCAACACACACACACACACACACTCAACACACACTCAAGGCTTGCCCCTAAAGGGTTACCTTGCAAAGAGGTTCTGCTTGTATCCCTATGAATTGTGTCACAAATACACTTACTTTTGAATGTATGGCCAGGTGGTCTCCCTTGTGGCTATATAGTTTCCACAATCTTTTACTGGAAGAAAAATGCATTTTTTTGTTTTCATTTTCACCCATGTAAAATCATAGAAGTAGAGCTAAGCCACACCCTTTCCCTTTTCTCTGTCCTATTAGAATGGTGGAGGTGTGGGGGGGGGGGGGGAGGGGGGAGGGTCAAGAACAAGATCTGAAAAGTCCTGTTTCAAAGTCCTTTCCTGATGCTTTCAGAATGCCATATCTCCATAGCAATTGCAGTACCCATCTTTTAAAAATACATCACAACTGTTAATATTACTACTATCCACAAAGGGCTAGATTCTATCTACTACTACTACTATTTAACATTTCTAAAGCGCTACCAGGGTTACGCAGCGCTGTACAATCTAACAAAGAAGGACAGTCCCTGCTCAAAGGAGCTTACAATCTAAAGGACAAAAAAGTGCAGTCAATCAGATTGGGGGCAGTCTAGATTTCCTGGATAGAGGTACAATGGTTAGGTGCCGAAAGCGACATTGAAGAGGTGGGCTTTGAGCAAGGATTTAAAGATGGGCAGGGATGGGGCTTGGTGTATGGGCTCAGGGAGTTTATTCCAAGCATAGGGTGAGGCAAGGCAGAAAGGGCGGAGCCTGAAGTTGGCGGTGGTGGAGAAGGGTACTGAGAGGAGGGATTTGTCCTGTGAGCGGAGGTTACAGGTAGGAGCGTAAGGGGAGATGAGGGTAGAGAGGTAATGAGGGGCTGCAGATTGAGTGTATTTGTAGGTTAGTAGGAGAAGCTTGAACTGTATGCGGTACCTGATCGGAAGCCAGTGAAGTGACTTGAGGAGAGGGGTGATATGAGCATATCGGTCTAGGCGGAAGATAAGACGGGCAGCAGAGTTCTGAAAGGATTGAAGGGGGGATAGATGGTTAAGTGGGAGGCCAGTGAGGAGTAGGTTGCAGTAGTCAAGGCGAGAGGTGATGAGAGAGTGGATGAGAGTTCGGGTGGTGTGCTCGGAGAGGAAGGGGCGAATTTTGCTGATGTTATAAAGAAAGAAGCGACAGGTCTTGGCTGTCTGCTGGATATGGGCACAAAAGGAGAGGGAGGAGGTATTCTATATGCTGTACCTAAAGTTGGTGCGGTTTAAAGAATTAATGCTTAAGCGGAGAGGTCATGCGTAAGTTTAGGTACCGCCATTTGTACCAACGAAAATGTGGTGCAAATGCCCACACCTAAATTTACGTAAACAGAGCACCGTTATTCTACAATTATGTGCATAACTCAAAACCACACTCCTGATCTGCCCTGAAATGCCCATGACCCACCCATATCTGCATCCCTTTTTTCAGGCCATGCATAAATTTAATTTAAGTTGTGTGTGCAAATCAGGGACACGCCTAAATTTACGCACACAATTTTTGGTGACTTATAGAATCGGGGGGAATAATTCATATTTTATGCTCACATTTGGACTCTCATGTACATATATTATCTGTACCTAAGCAGTACGCATGCATTCAGACTCCTGCACTTATTGATACTGATCATGCTCATAAAGAAAAAGACGCAGATAACTAAGCAGTGAAAATATGTGATACCCAGTTAAAATAGCTCTGAAAAATGGCCCCGACAAAATAACCCAACAAAAAAGCTCCAAGCAAAAAAGGTTCCCAACTGTTAAGGGTTATTTTGTTAGAGGCTGATTTGTCAAGGACTATTTTGTTAGCAGGCTGTTTTGTCGGGGCTATTATGTCGGAGAGCCAAAAAATGCATTTACAAAATTAAATTAAAATCAACTATATTGTCACGCACTAACCAATTAGCACATGATAGGCACATGAGCCCTTTCCGCCTACAAAACAGATGGTGGTAGGTAGGGGCTCATGGGGTAATAGGAAAATTAGCATGCGGCCAATAATAGAAAAAATCAGAAATTTGTCCATTTTACCCATGTGCTAAAAATGGCCTTAGCATGCAGGAATAACTCGCCTAAGCACACAGTAAGGCCACTCTACCGCAGTTTGGTAAAAGGGCCCCTAGGGGTTGGCTCTGTTTGAACTAGAAACCAGAACAAGCCACAGGAAACTGTTGGGACAAAAAAAAAAAGTAGCCATATTTAGTGCCAGTTACTTACGAATCTGGCATTTACCTTGTTCACTGGCCTACTTTATGGACTGGGAAGGAACTTGGGTGTGTGCTATGTAAACTGCTGTGTGCAGTGAGGTAAACATAGGCATCTCTCACTTTTATATTCCTGCACTGAACTAAAATAATAAAATCTGTAATCTGATCGATCCCTTTCACAGCGTTCATTGACTACATAATATGTGTTATGTTCAGTTTTGCATTCAGGCCTGAAGAAGTTAAACACAGTAAAAATTAGCTGATAAGATTAGAGTTTTCATTATTTTCATTCATTAACAGAGGAGTTAATATGTACAAGAGTTCTGTTTTGGAGCTTTTGTTACATACAAGGTTGAATTTTGTGTAGCTTGCATAGGTCAGAAAAGTTGAGATGTTTAAATTGTGCAATGCATTTTACAAAAGGATCACTAAGGAGTCCTTTTACAAAGGCACGCTAGCGGTTTTAGGGTGCGTTAATCATTAGCACATTCTAAATGCTAGCGACGCCCATACAAATATATGGGTGACTAACATTTAGTGCATGCTTATTTTTAGCCTGCACTAAAAATGCTAGCGCGTCTTTGTAAAAGGACCCCTAAATGCAGAATGCTTCGTAAAATATATAAAAGGCTTGGGGGTCGGGGTGCTAGAGAACCAGCAACAAGATGGCTGCCTGAGATAAAAGCTCTATCAAGATTCTGCTAGACTTCCTGAGCTCTATTTTTTTAAAGCCTGTTTAATTTTTTTTCGGGGGGGGGGGGGGGGGTTAGCATAAATTCTGACTACCATCAAGAGTAAAGCTATCAAGTTAGAATTTAGTAGCTCTTCTGTTCAGCAAGCCAAGTGACTGAAATCAGATCCACCCTCTCCACAAAGGTTCTGTTGATAAAGGAAGGCAATGTTACCCTAGATTCGCTTATGCATGAGATTCTACAATTGAAAGAGCTTTTAAAAGACAACAATTCTGCAATGAATTGACCTGCACAAATGAACGACTCACAGAAATATCGGTGCATGCCACTACTTTGGAAGCTCAAGTGAGAACTTAATTGGAAAAATATTGACTCTTCAACAGTGCCCTAGAATGCTCTTGATTTTGGAAAGAAACTTCAAGGACCTTAATAAACTGTATGTGCTGCTGCAACAACATTCATCTACTTGGATTGTCTGAAGGTTTTGAGTGTTCTAATGCTACCACGTATCTGGAAAAATTTCTGCTGGAGATACTGGGGCTCCTGTTTGATAAAAGAAACTTCATTTATATTTCAAACATTTTAATCACTCAGTGGTATTTCTTCAAGAATCACATTTTCAGCTTCTGAAGTGAAGAAACTAAGTAGGATTGGGTAAAAGATTGTTTTTATTCCCCTGTGTCTGGCAAAAGAAATTGAGTAATAATTTTACTATCAAAAAATCTTTCCTTTGAGGCTTTTTTGCATGTTTCTGACTCAGAAAGCTGCTGGATATTGCTTAAACTAAAAATTAACCAGCAACCCATTTCATTTTTAAATGGTTTATGTCCCAAATTTGGATCAACCAACCTTTTTTCACCAGTTAAGTACACAATTGGCTTTAGCTGGATCTGGCCTTATTGTCATGGCTGGAGATATGAATCTCCCACTTGACATTATTATGGACAGGAAATCAGTTTCCAAGCTGAAACCACTGAAATCTACTGAAGCACTACACAATACCCTCAGAACATGGCACTTGATTGACTCTTGGAGATTACTCCATCCCAAAAGAAATTGATTTTTCTTTTTATTCTAAACCTCATGAATCCTTTTCTCACCTAAATTATATTTTTGTTTCTGAATCATTAGCTACCCACATGATTAAGGCCACCATAAAACCTACTGTGGTATCTGACCACTCTTGTGTCATGTTATAATTGAGTATTCCACTACCTACTATTACTACTTCACTTCCGTCATGTTGCTTCAATTCTATTCTACTACATGATCGAGAATTTTATGACAAACTTTCAACATGGTCTGCAGAATATTTTTCTATTAATGAATCTGACGACCTTATGTTTTCTACTGTTTGGGACGCCTACAAGGTTTACATTAGGGGAGAAATAACTTAAATACTCATTCCTATAAACACAAACAACTGAATGAAGAAATTCTTACCTTGGAAAAACAAATTAAGACAACTGAATTTGGTTTGACGCGACAATATAGTTCTGCTACCCTTTTGGAGATTAAAAAATGAAGCTCCACTAAAACGAACTACTTAGTACACGTGCTGGTGTTCTTCTCACATCTGAACAGGCGTATTATTATGCAGGAATGAATCTTGCTGGCTAACTATCTGAAAGCTAAAAAGAAATCTTATATCACAGCTATTCATAACGGCTCTACCATATCTTCAAACCCAAAGGAGATTGTGCATCTTTTTTCAGACATTGCTAATATATATAATTCGCAATGCTCCCCCACAGACCAACAAATCAAGGATTTTTTTAATTTATCTTCAGAAGCCCCTTCCGACAGAGGAAATGGTAAAATCCTTCAATAGACCTTTCTCTATTACAGAGATATGTGATGCCATCATAGCACTAAAGTGTAACAAGGATCCTGGTGGAGATGGTCTGAATATTGACTTTTATAACTATATGTCACCATTTCTAGCTTCTAAACTGTAAGTTATTGAGGGGCCCTTTTATAAAGCAGTGGTAAGCCCAACGCAGGCTTACCACTCGCTCTTTCGGGATTACTGCCAGCCCAACACGACTTCTGGTGATAGTCCTGCCCCGAGCGTGTGCCATTTCTGGGGGGAAAAGAAAAACCCTGGAAATGGTTTGAATGGCAATAGCCCAGTGGTAATCAGGCATCGCCGTACGCTGCCCAGTTACCACAGGGTTAGCGCGGGAACCCTTATCGCCACCTCAATGGGTGGTAAGTAAGGGCTCCCTGTCACATGGCCATGCGTTAAGAGTTCTCTAACCGCGTGGCCATGTGTGCCTGGGGTCTTTTTACCTGCTGCTATACTCTGGCTCATTCACCATGACTTTCGAGCAATGGAACTCTTGGAAAAGCTGCAAGGAGAGATGTAAGCTGAAAATAACTTACTCTCTTAGTCAATAGCACAAAAACATTACCAGAACACACAAAAATGTATTTCTTGGCAAAAGTTACTTCCTACAAGGTTATTTGTTGATTCCAGGCTGCCCTTGAATGAGAATAAACCACTTATGGCTCTTCAATCATTTAATACATTCTTAGCAATTTATCTTCATGCTGAGTGCTGCAGGGTTTCTTGTACAGCTGTTAAGGCTGTCCAAGTTGATCAACTCTGAGAAATGACAGGCACCAGAGGTGGATTGTTGGAATTGTTGATGTTGATTTGAAACATGTCAGCATGATTCCTCTGCAGTCTTTACTGTGAATCAAATAATGTTTACTGTTGATTGACTAATTGTTGTTCTAATAGTTTTGCTTTTGACTGTACCATGCAATTTGGTGTTCCTCCCCTCCTTACCCATTCACATTAGTCACTACGGACTAAATTATACCAGTTAATTCATCTTTAGATAGGAGATCTAGGGGCTCATTTTCGAAACAGAAAAACATCCAAAAAATGGCATAACAGGCAGATATATGTATTTCTTGCAGAAAAGCATCTAAATCGCATCATCAAAAAAAATTCCAAGTCCGCTACTACTACTTATCATTTCTATAGCGCTACTACACGTACACAGCGCTGTACACTTGAACATGAAGAGACAGTCCCTGCGCGACAGAGCTTACAATCTAATTAGGACAGGCAAGAGAGATAAGGGAATATTAAGGTGAGGATGATAAAATAAGGGTTCCGAACAAGTGAATAAGGGTTAGGAGTTAAAAGCAGCATCAAAAGGGTGGGCTTTTAGCTTAGATTTGAAGACGGCCAGAGATGGAGCTTGACATACCGGCTCAGGAAGTCTATTCCAGGCATATGGTGCAGCAAGATTAAAGAACAGAGTCTGGAGTTAGCGGTGGAGGAGAAGGGTGCAGATAAGAGAGATTTACCCAATGAACGGAGTTCCCGGGGAGGAATGTAGGGAGAGATGAGAGTGGAGAGGTACTGAGGAGCTGCAGAGTGAATGCACTTATAGGTCAATAGGAGGAGTTTGAACTGTATGCGGAAATGGATAGGAAGCCAGTGAAGTGACTTGAGGAGAGGGCTAATATGAGAATAACGACCCTGGCAGAATATTAGTCGTGCAGCAGAATTTTGAACAGATTGAAGAGGAGAGAGATGGCTAAGTGGGAGACCTGTGAGAAGCAAGTTGCAATAGTCTAAGCGAGAGGTGATAAGAGAGTGGATGAGGGTTCTGGTAGTGTGCTCAGAAAGGAAAGGGCGCAGAAGAGAAGACTTCCCCAGAGGGGGCGTTTCATGGGTGTGACGTGGAAGGTGTTACATGATGAACATTTTTTGCCAGTAACAGACAGCAAAATTACTTCCTGGGGTGGAAAGAAAAACATCTGGAAATAGACCTTCTTTAACAGCATCTAGGGTAAGGCTAAACCTATCTTTAGAGGCATGTGTGATTTTGCTGAGTTGGAGAATAGAGAGACGGAAGTGATTGTTTGTGAGAAATAGTGGAGAGTTGCTGAATGCTTTGTTACTTTGTGTGTTTGCCCTAATCTGAACCTTTTGACCCTCACATTTCCTTCTTTACCTCCTCTGTGTCTCACCTTCTCAACTCCTTGCTCACACCTGCTAGCCCCCCCCCCCCAGCCATACCCATCCCTTCCTCTGTATCTCACCTTCTTCTGTCACCAAACTCTGACTGTCCTCAAACCCCCACATCTCCCATTATACCTCCCTACCTGCTTGTCCTCTCTCTCTTATTGTTCCTCTGCTTGTACACTTCCAGTTTGTCACTGTACTCTGTGCTGTGGCTGTGTGTATAATGACTGTTTGCTGGTGGTGGAAGAGTAAGTGCTTGGTGCTGCAACTGTGTGTGTCTGGACTGTTTGTTGGTGGTGGGAGAGTGTTTTGGGCAGTTGCTGTGTGTCTCACAACTGTTCAGTAGGTAGAGGTGTGCACAGCGGTGTTTCTGGGGTCAGTGGGTTTCACCTGTGGCGGTGGGACACCTGCACATCAATTATGGATGTGCTGAATGCTTTGGTGGCTCACACCTTGCTGGATGTGAATGACAGTTTGGAGGGGAGGCTCTGGAGGAGATATTCCTATCAGAGAGTCTTCAGGCCCTGCATCCCCTTCTTGGTCCTCACTGACCAAAAATGTCTTACTAGGTTCCGCTTTGACAGGGCTGCCATACAGCATCTCTGTGACCAGCTACAACCCCTCCTCCAGCCCAGGCCACACAGGAATAATCTTATGCCAGTCCACCTTAAGGTCACTGCCTCCCTCGCTTTTCTGGTCACCAGCATTTTCCAATCAGTGCTAACAGTCAATGCAGGCCTCATCCAGCCTACCATCTCCTACTGTCTTACCCAGTTCCTCGACACCTTTCTCACCCACATCTCATGCTATATTACCTTCTGCACTACTGTCCAGACACTCCAGAACAATATGGCTTGGGTCTACACCATAGACCAGTTCCTCTCGGTCATAGTCCTCATCAACTGAACACACATCACACTCAGACACCCCCCCCCCCCCCAAGAAAACCACATCACTCCATGAACATGTAGGTCATGTGTGATGCACAAGGAGAGATTGTGGATGTGTGTGCCTGCTACCAAGGCTCCACCCATGATGCCTACATTCTCCAGCTTTCAGGACTCTACTGCAAGTTTGACCAAGGGAGATCACTGGTAGATGGCTCCTAAGTAAGCACTACAGGGATTCCCAAACCCCATACTCCTCCCCCTCCAAACCCCCTCCCCTCCAAACCCCCTCCAAACACACTCCATCCCTCTAGATAACCCCAGAACCCACAACCCACAACCATTACCCCACGTCCACAAGGTCACCATTCCAGCCAATACACACTCAAGTCTGTGATTTTGCTTCCACCCCCCCCCCCCCCCCCCCCCCCACACACACACACACAGGTGACAGAGGCTACTCCTAGAAAACCTGGTTCATGACTTCCATAGTCCACCTCCAAAAATGAGGTGGAGAAGGAGTACAACAAGAAGCATAAGAGCACCCACACCATCATAGAATGGATCTTTGGCCAGCTCAAAAATCGTTTCAGCCCTGAAAAAGTTGCCAAAATGTTCATGTTCTACTGCATGCTGCACAACCTGGCTCTCCAAATAAAACAGGTCCTGCCAGATAAGAAACAGCAATCACAGCAGCAGCTGCCAGATATAGAGGATGAGGAGCCCCACACACATACACAGAGCTGACCAGGGAGCATACCAGCTGGGGGTCCATGCCAGAGAAACATTCTGGCCAATTTTCAGTAAAGGTAAGTGCATTATTTATTTGTGCACAACACCTCTGCAACATCCCACCACCGCCACCTCTAGCATACACCCCCACCACTCCCCCCAGAACAAAACCCCCTACTCTGCACACACACATCCCCCACTCACCCCCTTCCCCTGCACATACACATCCTACCTCCCTCTCCCCAGCACACACCACCACAGCATGGCAATTAGGTGGCTCACAACCATACCTCATCCTCTCTCTCCCCTTTCCCATCCCCTCTGTGATCCACCTCTCCCACCCCATCCCTGAGATTCCAGTGAGCACCAGAGAAAGAAAAGTGTATTAGGCCACAGGTGGAACAAACAGGCGGATGCTGAAGTCACAGAGAGCAATCCTTTATTCCAAAACCTGACACGACCCATGTTTTAGCGAAAGCCTGCATCAGGTGTCAGTTGATGATCAGACAAAACATTAAATATCTTGCGTGTTCTCCTCAGTGCTAAACATGCAAGAGATCACAAGAAGGATTCTCCACACAGCAATTGTCCAAATGGCGGTCGCTGCATGTTTAGCAATGAGGAGCACTCGCCAGATATCTAATGTTTGTCTGATCATCGACTGACCCCCCTGATGCAGGCTTTTGCTGAAACACAGGCCATGTCAGGTTTTGGAATAAAGGATTGCTCCCTGTAACTTCAGTGTCCACCTGTCTGTTTCACTATTTTTTTTTTTGGCCTGTACCAATATATCTCTGATAATGTATGAGAAGGGGTTAAAAAACTAGCTTGCACTGTCTTGTAGATTCTTCCCAGGTCCACATATCTAATTGCGTTCTTTCTGAGAACCTTGATATTCACAAAGAAAGCGAATTCCCTTTGTTGTTCCTTAGCCAAACAATAAAATTAGCTGCCTTGTAGCTATGCCTCAACTCCTAAATCTGCAGTTTCTGTACACACAATATTGAAAAGTTACCTCTCTTTCAGGGTTATTTGGCATTCTGTTTGTTTTAAACTAGAGCTTGTGGCATTCAAAGGCAACAAAAAGAAGACATGATGATCAAACGTATGAGAATGCATTCCCAAATACTGGCATTTTACATCTGTTAAGCAACTCTCTGTTGAAAGCACATTTTCAGACATCAGCTTTTCAAGCGTTCTTCTGTGATGGGTGTAATAATAGAAATCAATCTAAAAAATGTCAAGAGATAAATCAATCGTTTAGCTGCATGTAGAGGTGTCACCTCAGGCATACATATGGAACATCCAGAATGCGATCTGACATTAAAATATAATGTTAGGCTTTATATAATGCCTCTAAATAAGAGAGAATATTTCTATCAAAAATATGAATATTTAGCTTGGATGAAACAATGTTAAAGAGCATTTTAAAATGTGCAAAGAGCAAGACGTGCACAAATATTTTCATAGCTTTATAAAAAATATACCAAAAGAGAATAAACTTTTTGTATTATTGTATCCTCTAGATACATAGGACTAGCATGTCTAAGACAAAGACCTCTTTAAAAAAACAGCTGCAGTGCTCTGAAATCCCAAGAAAACTTTAGAATGAGTAGGCCTGCAGTTCTGGCAAATGGCATTTACTGGAAAGTAAGGATAGGTAGCTGGAAATTTTTCATTTCATGTTGGTTCCTGTGTCATTTCCAGGAATGTCTGTTTTGGTCATTAAAGTAAAAAGAGAACTGAAAACCACTCTTCCCTTCTATAGGTAAAGCACCTTGATACTATAAACCCTGCCACACATCATGGAAGTCTCACCAAGCCTCCGCTTGAAGTCTTGGCAGCCATTTTGAAGTGGTGGCAGTGAGCAGGTCAATGGAAGTGGGCAGGAGAGAGTGGGGTTCTTTCTTGCCCCAAAGAGGTCACCACTAGACCACCGGAGCATGTTAAGGTACATTTCAGGGGGGTCACCCTGAGGCCTGCCCACCAGCCAGTCAGCCTGCACACCCAGAAACCTGGACAAACGAGCAGGCTGGAAAACAAACACCCAGACCCCTGACAGTACCCTGAAAAGGAGAACATGTCTGGGGAAATCTGGACAAATAGTAAGCCTAGGTCAGAGAGAGAAGGGAAATAGAAGTGTGAATGATGCAAAAGGTCAGAGAGGGTGAAGCGGGAAGAGGGACGTGAAAGAGGAATGAGCAGCAGGAAAAAGGAGGTGATAGTGCTTCTGTATAAGTCAATGATGAGACCCCATTTAGAGTACTGTGTGCAGGGATGAACTGACCAGTTGGTCAATAGGACAGTGCCTAAGGGCCCACAGCAGTAGGGGGCTTATTCTTCCTTTATCACTAATAGCCAATGATATATGTAAGATGGATGGTTAGGGGCCAGATCATCGTCAGTCTGCCCCTAATTGTGTGCAATTCTGGAGACTACACCATCCAAAATGGTCTGTGGTGTTCATAAAAAAAAAGCATGGGAACAGACTTAAAGATCTCAATATGTACACTTTGTAAAAAAAAAAAAAAAAGCAGCAGAGGGGAAATAAAGTTAGAGACACTTATATCCCTCTGTGGCATAAAGGCACAGGAGTTGGGCCTCTTTCAATTAAAAGGAAGCTCTGGAATGAGGGGCTTAGGATGAAGGTTACAGAGGATAGACTCAGGATTATTCTAAAGAAATACTTCTTCATGGAAAAAGTGGTAGAAATATGGAACGGCCTCCCAGTGGAGGTGGTGGAGACAAAGACTGTATCTGAATTCAAGAAAGCATAGGACAAGCACATAGGATCTCTAAGGACTAGGAAGGGATAGTAGATGGTATGGATGGTCAGAATGGATAGGCCATATGGCTTTTATTTGCAGTCCTTTTCTATGTTTCTGTGTTTGCTGAAGGCTGGGAGTGGGTACAGAAGCAGCAGATGAGGCTTTTTGACGAGATGGTTGGTGTAGAATCACTGCCTTAAGACCTTTGGAGGTTTCTGGAAGAGGCATCACCAAATCAGGATCTTTGAGGAGGCTGGATGGCTTATTGATCCCATGAGGAAAGCAGTAATGCCTTCACAGGATCAAGAAAGAGGATGGCAATGCCTTTTCAGCAGCAATAGAGGAGTAGCATGGTCAACAGGACACTTCCAAAAGGTCAAGGAGACGTGATGTCAACAAGCGTCTTTTAATAACAAATGAGAAAAGATTCAACATGGCATCATGTTTCAGCAACAATGCCTGCCTCAGGAGTCTGTGTATAATAGTCACTTTGATCATAAAACTTGAGGAGAATGCATGAAAGTACATACCAAATCAAGTCTTTAGAAAGACTATTGATTGGTGCAATGCAGGATCGATGACTTCATAATAAATTGCAGTCAGTAAACGCTGAAGAAGCTAATCAATTAGAGCTAGGGAAGAAGAAGAGAGAAAAAGTAGTAAAGGGGGAAAGAAAGCAAGAGCAGTGGATTAAAAATGATGGGGGAGAATATGAAGTGTGTAAGCATATGAGAAGAAAGAGAGACATATTCTTTCTCAAAATAATTTTTCATATAGGGTCTCAAATAATGATTGATTGGCTCTATCTGACTCTTCTCTCCTCTTCCCCAACCCACCCTATTCTTTATCCCCATAGCATACCACTACATTCTCCCTTTGCATGCTTTCTTCTATCATATGCTTACGCACTCCCGGAATACAGGACCTGTGAGTAGGTTGTGATTTAACCCTGTTATCATTACAGCCTCAGTGTGTGCTTTTGCAGTAACTGGGTACTAGGATTGCCATAATTGCTTTTTTTTCCTTTTAATCTCTAGAAAAAAAATGAAAGTTAGTATATCTTTTCAGGTTTTTTTTTTTATTCTCATTAGAACAGCACCTGAGGCTCACATTTTACCATTTTTATCTCTCTCCTAATTTACAGATGAAAAGTCTCCTTAGATATTTTCTAGTTCGCATGCATCACCTCTTATATTTACAGCTATATACTCTAATCACAGGAAAAATGACTGAAGATTGATTCAACTACTCAAGGTTAAGCAAAACTGAGAAAATACCGAATAGGAATCTCATAATATTATGACACCATTCACATGCTAAAATAATCTGGGTGCTGTGTGGACTGAAGGAACGTTATTATAAAAGTAAGCTAATTAAAATAAAAACAGAGATATAAACTATATTATTATTGTTCTACCTTTGAAATGATAAAAGTGATTCAGTTCATGACCCCCAGATCCCACCCATCATCTGGATATTTTCTGTCTGGTGAGGTTTTTGTGGGCTATTGTCTTTGGTTACAGAAGAATGACATGCTAAAACAAAATTAAATTCCTATGCTTATTTACACTAGTGAACTTTCTATGTATTTCTCAATATTTGTAGCTCATTTTTCTAAGACATGGGATAATGATCAATTAAGATTCAGTTGATGTGGAAAACCGAGTGGACAGGATTTAGAAATACAGACCTTCACCACTTCAAGTCCAGCGATGTACTGAAATTTATAAGTTATTATTTCTATAGATGCGACTACTGCCTCTCTCATTGTTTTTCCTGATAAGCCATTTTCTCCAACTCTACTAAAATTAAGACTTGATCCTAGTAGTAGAAACCTTCATTTTTCACCTAAGTTCCCTCTGTTTTATAAGTACTATCAAACATATAAACGGCAAGTGACCGACTCACCTGCAAATGCGCAGTAGAGACTTCCCTCTCTGTCCCGCCCTCACGTCAAGACATGATGATGTCAGAGGGCGGAACAGACATGGAAACGGAGTCGGAGTCACTGTCAGACGCTGCCACCTGGAAACAAACATTGCGCGCACCAACCTCCACCCTACCCCCATCCCCGCCACCGCTCCCGTCCTCCTCCGCATCGGGCCCCCTGCACTGACCTGACAGTGCCTCTGACCTCCGTGTGGAAGTGCTGCAGGCAGCACTTTCACACGGAGGTGAGAGGCGCTGTCAGGTCAGTGCAGGGGGCCCAATGCGGAGGAGGGAGGGAGCGGCGGCGAGGAGGGTAGCTGGAAATCTCGCCCATTTTTACGGGCTTAACGGCTAGTAACTAATATTTCAGCAGGGACTAGGCACCCAGACTCCTGTGCAACCCTTTACTCATCGCCCCCAAATCCAGACATTGAGGGGGTAAGTCTAAAAGGAGAGAGGCAACATTTAGGGGTCATTTTACTAAGCCGCACTAAAAAAGTGGCCTGTGCTGGGTTTAGCGAGGGGGTTTCCCATATGCTCCAGCCACTTTTTAGCGTGGCTCTAAAATGACAGAATTTTTATTTCTAGTCGAAGAAAACACAACCACAAAGATGGAAAGAACAACAATGTCCCACAAAAAGTCACAGGAACAAGAGAGGAGTGGGAGCAGAATCAGGCTCTTCAAAAAACAGACCAAAGGTGTCCAACACAGATGTAAACTATTTATTTATGAGATGATTCAACACGGTACCATGTTTCGGCACTAAAAAGTACCTTCTTCATGAGTCTTGGTAAACATCTCAAACAATCCTCATGAATAATATCTACAGAATTAAAACTTTAAAGGTTGTGGTCTTTAGAAAGACCTTTGTGAGGTATGGCAAAAAGGTATTGCTAATGGTGTAGTTTCTAGCATATCTTTTGAGTCATTTTTATTTCTGCCATTAATGGTCACGCTCTAATTTCCAAATTAGCACACAGCCTGACCCCTTAGCGCCTCCTATTTAGTAGGCAGTAAGGGCTCATGCGCTACTCGTGCGGTAATTGGGCAGTGTGCAGCAATGTTCCCGCAGTGCCTGATTACCGCCTGGAACACCTACTCCCTGCTCCTGCCCCCCCTCCATGGCTACTTTAACAACTGGCTCCCAAAATGTGGGTTCGGGTCGCCTCCTGAATTTTCTTTTACTTTGCTGGTGGGAATGCTGAGACCCGCCAGCCAAGTAAATAGACTGCTGCTGCTCCCTGCTCCTTGTTTCCAGTTCTGAGCAGCAGACTGGGACTTCTCGTGCATGCGCGAGAAGTCACAGCATGCTGCTCAGAGCTGAAAACAAGCAGCAGAGAGTGGTGTCAATCCATTTATTGGCTGGTGGTGCTCGGCATCCCTGCCAGCAAATGTATACCTAGTGTGCCCGCACAGGGGGGTGGGGGGGAGGGGGAGGAGAGAGGCATGTGTTACTGCTCCATGAGTCCACCCCTTTTCTCCCAATTTGCAGGACTGGCTACGCCCAGAGAGAGAGCCTGTTGTTAAAATTTTACCAGCATCCCTCTGTCCAGCACATTTCTATAAATTACTCATTCTTTCTTTTTTCCTTCAGTGTATTTACAAATCCCACTTTTCTGGTCTTATAAACCTAAAAAAAAACATTTTCAGCATGATCTGTTCTTACATTGCTGTGGCCTTTTCTTCATTATGGTATTTCTCAATTTCAAGATGTTCCAAATTCTAAGAGAAACAATTCTTAAATATGTAATTTCAGTGCGATGGCAGAATTCTGACAGTCATTACAGAGTGTGTTCTTTAATTTGAAATGTGCTTTGTTGAAGAAGCTAGAAAGAGAGGAAAAACATTGTTTGGTAGTTAATTACTGCATGATTTTTCATGTACAAAAAAATGACTGCAGTCCAGGTTTGATATGGCATCTGGTTCGTTTAAAACACAGATGGATTTTTATTTTCCTTTCTATGGTGTCAGCAAGCTCTTAAGATAAGTAGTAGGAGACATGTCCAATTTGTTTGGTAGAATTATGCAATCCTTTCTTTGGTGTAGTGTTGTATGAGGGCTGCAAGAATCAGTGGGAGTGGAAAGCTGAAGAGTAGATCATTGAACCACTGAGCTAGAAGGAGATCTCAGTATCATGGATTGAAGTTCGAAGTTGGAAGCAAGTTTCTGCAATGGCAGTAGGTGAGTCCATGGGGGTTGCACAATCCAAAGGTACTTTGAATTACAATTTACCACTGTCCAATTAACCGACACTATTGAAACTTATGAATAGCTATCTGTTCTACTGGTTAGAATAAATTCTATAAATGGCACCGAAAAAAATAGCACTTACGCTATTCTATAAAAGGTGCTTAACGTTAGGCACAGTTTAAAGAATAGCAATTACCCCCAGATTCTATATAGCACAACTAGTGTTCCACGCTGAAATCCA
This sequence comes from Microcaecilia unicolor, assembly GCF_901765095.1. NCBI lineage: Eukaryota > Metazoa > Chordata > Amphibia > Gymnophiona > Siphonopidae > Microcaecilia > Microcaecilia unicolor. The sequence goes on along the minus strand of NC_044040.1, from coordinate 182,652,062 downwards.
AGCGTATTCTGTAACAATGCGCATAATTTAATTGGCTTATCAAACCAATCAGCTCTGTTAACAGCATTTAACAAGCAATAATGAGCACTAATTGGCAATAATTAGAATTTATTTATTTATTTGTTACATTTGTATCCCACATTTTCCCACCTATTTGCAGGCTCAATGTGGCTTACATAATACCATAAAGGCATTCGCCAAGTCCGGTAGGGAACAAATACAATTAGATGTTAGGGTGGGTACAGTGGGTTTCTGAGGACTCACATTTACCACCACAAGTGTAACAGGTAGGGGGGGGATGGGCCTGAGTCCGCCTGCTTGAAGTGCACTGCACCCACATAACTTGCTAAGTGCATTCTGTAACTCACTGCTTCTAAATTCTAATGTGTGCAGGCAAAAGGGGGCATTGTTATGGGCAGGGAAATGGGCATTTCATGGGCATTCCAAAATTTACATGCATAGTTATAGAATATGGCCCAATGCTCCTAAATCTATGTGCCGGGATTTATACCACATTTGGTGCATAGTTTTAGGCGCTAGGATATCAATTAAGCATTTTCTATATCCCGCGTCTAAATATAGACATCCCTTATAGAATATGCTTAGGTGGAAATGTTTTCCGTGTGGATTTTCTAGGTGCCATATATAAAAACTAAACCCTTAGTGTCAGGAACCATGACTATATTTAGGCACGGCCATTTACACCAATGAAACCTTGGCGTTAGTGCCTATACCTAAATTAGGTGTGGATCCCTGTTATTAGTGTGCATAAATTGTGGGAAGGCCCCCGATCTGCCTATGACCTTCTCATGGCTGTGCCCCTTTTTTGGGTTCATTCGTAAAATTTACACATGGATCCCGGGCCTAAATTTACATGCATAAATTTTAATTAAATCCAATTAGCACCAATAATTTCTTGTTAAGAAGCCACTTAGATACTCATTGGCTCATTATTCAATTAAGTTGTCCATGCAAATTGGGAGCACACTCAAAATTGCACGCACTATTTTAGCGACTTTTAAAGAATTTGGGGGATAGTGTACTGATCTCAATAATATAAAGAATAATCCACAATCCAAAGATGGCTGTCACACGTTAGCTCTGTTTGGCATGAGTTCCGTACCTGTTTGATTTACTTGCTTTTTAGGAGAGGAAGGGTGGAAGTTGGACATGGCCCCCCTCTGCCTGTTTCACCTGCTCCTCCTGGCCCAATGAATTCTTCTGTTTCTCGTGCCAGTGCCAGAGAAGCTAGATCTGATGGTGGCCCACTTCAGCCTATCCTGGCCAAGGGAGGCAAAGCTCAAAAAAAGATTTCCTATAATATATTAATTAATATTTTTGTGGACCATCATAATAGCAGGTGAACCTCATATATAGAGTGTGAGGCAGAACACTCATGAACCATGCTTACAATTCTCATTGTCATCGGTCCCCCTCAATTCTTATTCATATATAGTATCTTAGAATAATAAGTTACTTATCTTAGCTGCAGTAGGCTAAAACTTTCTTTTTCTCGCCTTTGTTTCTTTCAAGTAAAGCACAAATAATTTGCTTTCACTGTTCTCTGACATAGTGCTATGTTTTGCTATGTAAAAGTAGCTGCTTTAGGGAATTCCATTCAAGCTTCAGCACCCTTCTCTTCAAAAGCACACTAGGTTGCTAAGATAAGTACCTGCAACTAAGATAGGTACCTGATTACGATTAGTCTAAGATACTATATATGAACTAGTAAAAAAGGCCTGTTTCGAAACGCTATGAAACGGGCACTAGCAAGGTAAATTCCCACCCATCCTCCCTTCCTTCCCTCCCGAGTTCCATACCCCTCTCCCTCCCTTCCTTCCTTCCTTACTGAGTTGCAGACCCCCCTCCCTCCCAGTTCAAGGACCCCACCCGAAGCACATCCACACACCCACCCACACATATGTCCCTCCCTCCCAGTTCAAGGGCCGTCAAGCCCCTCCCACCGCATTCCAGACTACCCCCTCCCTCACATTCAACCCCCCCCCTCCGCTTTAATGTCCCCTGCACCCCCCTACCGCGACCCTTTGTACACCACCCTTTCCTCCGAAATACCTCCCCTGAAGCCGTCGCTTACCTCTGCTGAGCTGATGGATCAAGTTCTGTTCTTTCTCGGCTGCGGGGCGTGGCTTCATGATTGAGCATCTGTTGAAGTCTATGTGCGTGCGTCCACAGAAACTTCCACTGATGCTCGATCATGAAGCCACGCCCTGCAGCTGAGAACAGAACTTTGGATCCGTCAGCTCAGCAGAGGTACGCGACGGCTTTGTTGATGCGCCGAGTAAGGGGGGGAGGTTGTTGCGCCACTCCCTGCCACTTGCTCTGAAGTGGCAGGAAGCGGCGCAGTGACAGCTGTTTCCCAGGCAGGGGGAGGAGTAGGGAAACACGCTCCGCATTTTTCCCTACTCCTCCCCTTGCCTAGGAATCAACTGAGAATGTGGGCAGAGCTATTATGATGCCTACGAACACCTCAGGCTTCAGGCTTCACTGCAAGACTGCTGGCTTCAGAATGTTGGAGGTGCTTTTTATTATATAGGATAAGAATTGAGAAAATGAATTGAAATATTAGTTGCCTGAGGTGCAGCGTATTGAATTTAAACTTTTGCTATTGGTGTTTCAGTTAGTGTGCAGTTTGCAGTCTTATTGTCCTTCTCGGGCGTTACGGTCTTAGAACCAGAATTTATTGGTTGTTCCATCTTTTCATCTGGTACGTTTGGAGAAAATTCATAGTCGAGTTTTTTTTTTATTGCTAGTCCTTGTTTATAGAATTCATTACCATTGGTTATGCACCAGTCGTCATCTGTTCCGCAGTTCAAGAAATTGCTAAAAAAAACTAGCTTTTTTTCTAGGGCATTTGGGGGTTCTGAGTTTTTAGAGTTTGTGATTTGTAAGATTGTGTATTATTTGTGTTTTTTTAAATAAATGTTTTATTGTATCTCGCCTAGATGTTTGGATAGGCGGGTTATAAAGGTAACTAATTAATTAATTAATAAGAAGTGTAGACATTTATAAATATTTTAAAAGGGGGGACCAATGAGGATTGTAAGCGTGGTTCTTGAGTGTTCTGCCTCACACTCATTATATGGTGTTCACCAGCTATTCTGATGGTCCACAATAATATTAAGTAACATATTATAGGAAATCTTTTTGAGTTTTGCCATGTTGTATAGTTGATTTCTATGTTTAAGACTTCTTTGACTACTTCAATTACTGGCCAAGGGAGGGCGTATTAAGACTATAGAGCTAGAAGTCTCTCTTAGCCCAGATATATAAATAATCCATCCACAGCAGCAGGTTGAGAGCTCGCTGATCCTGACCTCTGCAGCAACACCCTGCTTGGGGGAAGTGAGTATCGGACAGCAAGGGCTGCAGGAAGCTCAAGAGTAGATCATTGAATCATTGAGCTAGAAGGCGATCTCAGCACTGTGGATTGAAGTTCAATGGGGGAGCAAGTTTCTGCAGTAACAGTAGATGAGTCCATGGCGGTTGCACAAACCAAAGATACTTTGAATACCAGTTTACCATTTTCTCTGCCAGCCTCCCTTTCTGTTAGGCCTCATTCAATTACCCGTGAGTCAACTGACTGTGTTGAGAAAATTATTATTGCCCCAAGTTAATGCTTTGGCAACAAAATTAGGCAGTTTGAAAATACAAAGAAATAATTAAGAAATTGCATGTGGTAAGATGCAGATGAATAGATTGGAGCAACCAATAGAAGTTTTGCAGGCTTTTCAAACTGCTGTTCGTAAAGATGTTTCATTGTTGCAGCTCAGAGTTAAAGCTTTGAAAAATGTGGCATGGCAATTTAACATATGTATTTTGATCTTTCCCCAGTGCCAGCTGTCTCTCCAACATTTATTTATTTATATACTAGTAAAAAAGCCCCGTTTCTGATGCAAATGAAACGGGGGCTAGCAAGGTTTTCTTCTATGTGCATGTGGGAGTGTGTGTGTCCCTGCCCTCTGCCCTCTCTCCCTTCCCCTGTGCTGTCTGTCCTCTCTGTCCCCTCCCCCCTCGGAGTCAAGTCCTTCAGTGTTAAGTTTCCTGCTGTGCTGTTTGTGTTACAGAGATAGTGAGGGCTTCTGCCCTCTCTCCCCTCCCCCCTCTGAGTCCTTCACTGTTACAGAGAGAGCGATTTGATTTCGTGCTTTGCTGTGTTTTCCTTCACTGTTTGTGTTACAGAGAGAGCGAGGGCGAGGCAGACACTCATGGGGAAACCGGATATCTCTCCCCCTTCACACTTCCGGCTGGAGGCTTCATTTAGAACATTGGTGGTGCCTTTTATATAGATATATTCTTATATGCCACAGTTACCCAAAAACAAGTTTCAGTTCAATGTGGCTTACAAACATTGGGATCGGGGTTACAAATTAGTAGAGGGGTTAGGGTGGGTCAGGACATTTGGCATAGGTGAGTTCTTAGTGGTGTATGAGATTATTTATTTATTTATTTATTTGCTGCACTTGTATCCCACATTTTCCCACCCATTTGCAGGCTCATTGTGGCTTACAAAATGTTACAACGACATTCACATTAATAGAATAAGAATTTCAGAATATAGATACACATAAGGTGCATAAGAATATCATGACAATCATATTAGCGGAATAGTAATTTCAGAATTGTTGCAAATAAAGGTGCATAAGTATATCATGTAGGATTGGAAGTGGATAAATGGATAAAACATAATATAATGATATCAGGACAAGGTATAATATTCAGTCATGAGGAAGTAAATAAAATAAACAAATTAGGAGAGTTCCATAATAGTTGTATTTAGAGTAATTTGGGTGTGAGATCGTAATGGGGGATCTTTTTTGTACGTCTTTATGAATAAGTAAGTCTTCAGTAATTTTCGGAAGGTTGTCAAGTCGTGTGTTGTTTTCAAGGTGATATGTTTTGGAAGCGCTTATGGTACAGTTTTCTCCCCTAACAAGGATCTGTTGTTTGCCGCAGGCTAGACGGAGCTTTCAGCCACAGGAAAAAGTTGATTCACAATTGGATATGTAAAAATTGACTGCTTTCGTGGAAATGTCTGGTACAGTGTCAGTTACATTGACTGCTTTTATAGAGGATTTTGCATTGTCTCCAGGTAGAGACTGGCTAGACTTTTTTCAAAGATCAAGGCAAGTTATTCTTGAACTGCAATTGTGCGTTTCCTGACATTTCTTAGGAAACTCAAAAAGAAGGAAGCAGTTTCTCTTGTTGGGTCAAGGAATTCTGCACTTACCACTTGCTCTTAAGGTGGGGTAAATTTGGCTGCGATACCAGCATCCTGACAGTAATGGCCCATGTGCTAGCTGTTACAGCCAGTCATTCCTACAACCTTCTACGTCATGCACAGATTCTGCCCTCTCCCATGTTAAGTAGTTAATGTGTAAATTTTGCCATTTTACTGTCTACCACAAAATAAACCCTGTGTTAGCCACTCAGGGGGAGATTCTATATATAGCGCCTAAACAATCTCTCTTAGAGAACACTTCTGACTAAGCTTATTCTATAAATGGAGCCTAGATTTAGGCATGGTATATAGAATACGTTTAGTTGATATCCCTGCGCCTAAAACTATGCGCCTCCATTTACACAAATGAAAACCTGGTGTAAATCCCGGCATGTAGATTTAGACACATAGGGTCATAAGTACATAAGCACATAAGTAATGCCACACTGGGAAAAGACCAAGGGTCCATCAAGCCCAGCATCCTGTCCACAACAGCGGCCAATCCAGGCCAAGGGCACCTGGCAAGCTTCCCAAACATACAAACATTCTATACATGTTATTCCTGGAATTGTGGATTTTTCCCAAGTTCTTTTAGTAGTGGTTTATGGACTTGTCCTTTAGGAAACCGTCTAACCCCTTTTTAAACTATGCCAAGCTAACCGCCTTCACCACATTCTCCGGCAACGAATTCCAGAGTTTAATTACGCGTTGGGTGTAAATTTCAGAATGCCCATGAAATTCCCATTTCCCCACCCATGACCACACCCCTTTTTGCCTTCACTCGTTAGAAGTTAGGCACATAATATTACAGAATACACTTAGCGAGTTGTGCACATGAATTGTAATTATTGACAATTAGCACTCATTATTACTCATTAAGAGCTGTTATCAATGCTGGTTAGCTTACTAAGCCAATTAAGTTGTGTGCGTTGTTATAGAATAAGCTTGGATTTTGGCGCAGATCTCTAAGGGCCCATTTTACCACGCTGCAGCAAAAGGGGGCCTGTGCTGGCATCAGTGCGCGTTTTTGATGCATGCCCCCTTTTACCGCAGCTGGTAAAAGGGTAGTCTTTCTTTTCTGAAGGAAATGGCCGTGCGGCAAAAAAAGCACTTGCTGCGCAGCCATTTCAGGAGGGGGGGGGGAGTCATTACCGCCACCCATTGAGGTGGCGGTAAGAGCTCCTGCGCTGAACCGGCAGTAACCGAGCAGCACACGGCAGTGCCCGATTACCACGAGGTACACCCCAGCGCTACAAAAATAAATATATTTTTGTAATGCCGGATATGACAGCATGCTGGGAGAGGGAAATACCACCATGCTGCAGCAGTAGCCTGGCGATACTTCCTGTTTAGCAAGTGCTAAGCCTGCATTGGGCTTACTGCCGCTTTGTAAAAGGGGTCCTAAGTGCACTATATAGAATTTGGGGGTTAATGCAGCTTAGTTAAAGAGAATGATCCTACCAGTTGCAGGTTAAACTTGTTCTATCAGACATAATAATAATTATTATAATAACAACAACAGCAGCAGCAATAATAGTAATAATTATTACTTAGGATTAGGGTAGAAAGACCTTTGTGTGTCAACTATAGACCAATATTTGTTGAACACAGACTAAAATATTTTGACTAGCATATTAACTATGCGGCTTGAAACTTGCATAAGGCAACTGTATATCCTGATAATTTATGAAGGGCAGAGATAGCTCAGATGTTAGAAACTTGATTAATGTTAGGCATGCAGTCAGTGCCTTTGAGAACAGGCTTGCCATTCTTTCAATCAACAGGAAAAAGCCTTTAATAAAGTTGAGTAGCCAGACCTGTTCAGAGCAATAAATAAATTTGGTTTTGCAACTCTTCATTTCCCCAATGTTCTCGTCCTTCAATCTCCATTTCTTCCTTCTGCCACTTACATTTCCTTCTTCCATTGTCCTTCTCTCAGCAGCTACCTTCTTCCTGCTCTCTCTGTCTTTCCTGGTCTTACATTTTTGTGATATTACTACTACTACTACTACTATTTAGCATTTCTATAGCACTACAAGGCGTACGCAGCGCTGCACAAACATAGAAGAAAGACAGTCCCTGCTCAAAGAGCTTACAATCTAATAGACAAGAAATAAAGAAAGCAAATCAAATCAATTAATGTGTACAGGAAGGAGGAGAGGAGGGTAGGTGGAGGCGAGTGGTTACAAGTGGTTACGAGTCAAAAGCAATGTTAAAGAGGTGGGCTTTCAGTCTAGATTTAAAGGTGGCCAAGGATGGGGCAAGACATAGGGGCTCAGGAAGTTTATTCCAGGCGTAGGGTGCAGCGAGACAGAAGGCGCAAAGTCTGGAGTTGGCAGTAGTTGAGAAGGGAACAGATAAGAAGGATTTATCCATGGAGCGGAGTGCACGGGAAGGGGTGTAGGGAAGGACGAGTGTGGAGAGATACTGGGGAGCAGCAGAGTGAGTACATTTATAGGTTAGTAGAAGAAGTTTGAACAGGATGCAAAAACGGATAGGGAGCCAGTGAAGCAACTTGAGGAGAGGGGTAGTATGAGTAAAGCGGGGTAGTATGAGTAAAGTGAAAACTATGCACTGACTGAAGCACATGGCAAGGCAAGAATTAAGGGAGATCTTTTGCTTTCAAGCACTGAACTGGTTCAAGGGGTTCTTAACCCTGCGCTCGTATCAAGTCACATCAAATTCAACCATGTCCAAGGCATGGATATCTGAATGTGGAGTCCCACAAGGATCACCTCTCTCACCAACTATATTCAACCTAATGATGATCCCTTTAGCAAAACTCCTATCAAACCATAACCTCAACCCGTATATATACGCCGATGATGTGACAATATACATCCCATTCAAACAAGACACCAAAGAAATCTCCAACGAAATCAATCAAAGTCTACATATCATGAACACATGGGCAGATGCATTCCGCCTGAAACTAAACGCAGAAAAAACCCAATGCCTGATACTCACCTCCCAATACAACACAACTGAATTCAACGTGATAGACACACCAAACCTAAAACTCCCAATCTCAGAAACGCTAAAAATCCTCGGAGTGACTATCGACCGCCACCTAACACTCGAAACCCACGCAAACAACATAACCAAGAAGATGTTCTTCTGCATGTGGAAATTGAAAAGGATAAGACCATTCTTCCCAAGATTCGTCTTCCGCATCCTAGTGCAATCCCTCGTCCTTAGCCACTTGGACTACTGCAACTCATTATATGCAGGCTGCAAAGAGCAAATACTGAGGAAACTTCAAACAGCCCAGAACACAGCAGCCAGGCTCATCTTCGGAAAACCTAAATATGAAAGGGCGAAACCCCTACGAGAGAAACTACACTGGCTTCCACTCAAGGACCGCGTTACTTTTAAAGTTTGCACATTAGTCCATAAGATCATTTACGGTGAAGCCCCAGCGTACATGTCTGATTTAATAGACCTACCACCCAGAAACGCTAAAAGATCATCCCGAACTCACCTCAACCTTCACTACCCAACTTGCAAGGGCCTGAAATACAAGACGCTACACGCGTCAACCTTCTCCTACATGAGCACGAAGTCTTGGAATACATTACCGCGCAACCTAAGAATGACTAACGAACAAGCATCCTTCCGTAAACTACTGAAGACTCACCTGTTTGAACAAACTTACGGAAAGAGCCAAAACACATAGAGACCACACTCACTGTTCACCAATGCAATACACATCCACTTCTGATCCCTCATCCCATTATCCAGTCAACCATACATTTATTCACGGAACTATGTACACCGTAGGTCTTGGTGTCTAACAGTGCCCTTTTTTCCATTGTCTCCTTCTAATGTTTCTATGTTGATGTCCCATTGTTATACTCCCAATGATATTCGAATGTCTCGCACAACTCTGTTCAATGTAATCCATAACCTAGTTGTAACAAATGTATTTCTATTATTCATGTCTTATTGTAAGCCACACTGAGCCCGCAAATAGGTGGGAAAATGTGGGATACAAATGCAATAAATACTGTAACACATCCACTACTTTTTCATCCATATTGTAGACTTCTTGGTACAGGGGAGGGTAATTTTCAAGTCATTTACTTGGGTAAGTGATTTCTTTTTTCCCTCAGGTAAGTAGTCTGTCTGAAAACCACCCAACTTTTCTCTAATTAAAAGAATGTATGGGTATCAATAGTGTGTATATTTTTCACCATCATATAAAGCTAGCAGGATCAAAGTGGTTTTATATCACAGGAAGCAATAACACCTATAGGTGGTAGTTATTAAGGTGCATGACAGCCTTAATGTGCATTATTTGCCCCTTAACGCGTTGAATTGTATACCGCAAAGATGTGCTTTCGATGTGCAGTATATAAAATGAATAAATGAAAACTTGAAACCTAAAGAGCAATAATGCTGGGGGGCCATCAGGGGGATTTTAGCAAAAGGAGGAGGGCTTCAGACAGAAACTCATCCACCCAGCTCTTTTAAGAAGCTGCCCGGGAGCATCAGGCTGCAGTTTAGCAGCCCATTGCTCCAGGGATGGAATAAGAACGCCTTTTATGAGCTTGATTGCAAGTAGTGTTAGTCTTCTACCATAGGCAGTCCTATTTGGCTGCTAAACTTAGCTGGTGATGATCTGAATATTCGCGGCTAGACGGTTATATCACACAATATAGGTGGTTAGCCAGTAAGTGGTAATATTCAGTGGAGATAACCAGCTATCTTGTTCTGAATATTAGCGCTTAGCCAGTTAAATAGCTGGTTCAATAGCGCTGAATATCGGCCAGATTATTTCACCAATGCTATAATGAAAATACCACCAATTTCATTATAAATTCAACAAGATCTAAGGGGGTCCTTTTAATAAGGTGCACTGAAAAATGGCCTGCAGTAGTGTAGGCACGTGTTTTAGCCGTGCGCAGGATCATTTTTCAGCGCACCTGTAAAAAAAATGCCTTTTGGGCAGAAAATGGATGTGCAGCAAAATGAAAATTAGCGCTCGCCCATTTTGGGTCTGAGACCTTACCGCCAGCCATTGACTTAGCGGTAAAATCTCACGTGTTAACTGAGCAGTAATGATCAACATGCGTGCAAATGCCGATTACCGCCGACGCACCAAAAAATAAAAATATTTTCTGATGCGCGTATCGGATGCGTATCAAAAATGAAATTATCGCCTGGGCAATGCAGTAGCCGGGCAGTAAGTCGGAATTGGTGCAAGTTGGGGGCACATAGAAGGGAATAATCGAATGTCGCCGGCGATCTATTTTGGCGGCGGCGCAACAGCTGGCCGGAACCGTATTTTCAAAAAAGATGGCCGGCCATCTTTTTTTTCGATAATACGGTGTGGGCCGGTGAAATGCCTTGGATTTCGCCGGGTTTGAGATCGCCAGTTTTGTTTTTCCGCGATAATGGAAAAAACTGCCGGTGATCTCAAACCCGGCGAAATCCAAGGCATTTGGCCGTGGGAGGAGCCAGCATTTGTAGTGCAATGGTCCCCCTCACATGCCAGGACACCAACCGGGCACCCTAGGGGGCACTTCAAACATCTTTTATAAACAACCAAATTAGCTTCCAGGTGCATAGCACCCTTCCCTTGTGTGCTGAGTCCCCCAAATCCCCCCCCCCAAAACCCACTGCCCACAAGTGTGCACCATTACCCTAGCCCTAAGGGCTGAAGGGGGGCACCTACATGTGGGTACAGTGGGTTTGGGGGGGTTTGGGAGGGCTCAACATTACCCACCACAAGTGGAACAGGTAGGGGAGGGATGGGCCTGGCTCTGCCTTTCTGCAGTCCACTGCAACCAACAACAACTGTTCCAGGGACCTGCATACTGCTGTCAGGGTGTTGGGTATGACATTTAAGGCTGGCATACAGGCTGGCAAAAAAGGTTTGTATTTTAATAATTTTAGTGTGGGAGGGGGTTGGCGACCACTGGGGGAGTAAGGGGAGGTCATCCCCCATTCCCTCCGGTGGTCATCTGGTCAGTTGGGGCACCTTTTTGAGGCTTGGTCGTGAAAATAAAAGGACCAAGTAAACCCGGCGAAATACTGCTTATCGCCGGGTTTTATTTTTCCATTATCCGCGAAAGCCGGCCATCTGGTAGCCACGCCCAAGCCTGCCCATGTCCCGCCTTCGCTTCGCCGCCAACACGCCCCTTTGAACTTTCGCCGGCGAGGCGAAGGGAAAGCGGCGAAGCTATCACAAATGTAGCTTTCGATTATACACTTTTCGCCGCTTTTGCGAAATCGCCGGCCATATCCCAATTTGTGTCGGGAAATAGCCGGCGATTACTTTCGATTATAAGCTGGATAGGCACTTACATGGTTTAGTAAAAGGACCCCTAAGTGTTCCTCAGAAGGCAAGTCACTTGCCTTTGCGATGTTAACCTGACAGTTGATTTTTCTTGCAATGTCTAGACCTTCTTGCCCTTGATACTCTAATATGTGAAAATATCATTCTTGTCCCTTAATTGTTCTGTTATCATTCTGAGTGAGTGAGTGACAAAATACAGGGACTATAAATAGCACAGGTTCATTCAGGAACAAAGGCCTGAATATGTTGCTTATGCAGATACAGAACACACCATACAGAAAAACTAGTGCCCTGCATTGTGCAAGGTCTGGATGGAGGTAGGAGGAGGGAGAGGGAGAGACAGAGAATATGCAGGATAGCTGGTGGCAGAGAGAAAAAGAGAGGAGATGCAGGATGGCAGAATTAAAGAGAGAGAAGATACTGGATGGGGGAGAGAGGCCAGAGTTAGTGAAACAGTTAGGAATAAGAGGGAGGAGAATGGAAGGGCAAGAGTGAGGGAAAGAGATGAACAGCTGTAGGTACACACATTTAAAAAGAAGGAGATTGGATAATACGAATGAAATCTGAATGTATAGAAAGGAAGAAAAAAAATAGAAGAAAACTGAAAGGAACAGATCAGTGCTGGAATTGGATATAGTGGAGGAGGCAAAGAAGATAGGAGAGAAAGCATGGCAAGTGGACAGGAGACCCTTGGAAAGAGTTAAAAGAAGACAGGAGGGCAGTACCCAGAGAGATGAAATGGCCATACAACAAAGGTAGAAAAAAGAATGTTATTTTTAATTTAGGATGAAGTAATGTGGTAGATATGTTAGTCCACGTTGGTGCCCTTCTACTAAGCTGCATTCGTAATGGGCTTAGTGCATCCTTACTCGGGTCTTTTCTGAGTGCTAATGTGGCCATAACATAGCCATTTTTCCAATTATTGAATTTCTGGCTGTGTCATAATGTTACCATTAGAACAAATTTCCATGGGCTTCTCTGCATTCCAGCGCATGCTAAGCAGTAGTGCCACTTTATAAAATGAGCCCTTAATTAATTTGGCTTCCATTGTACCTGGTTCCTAGTACAGTGTGTCTTTAAGGGAGGGTATGATTCCTGGAGATTGGGGAATTCATAAGAAGCAGTGCAAGCCTGAAAGCTAAGCTTTTCTGAATTTATATATTTTCCGATTTTTATTTGGTTTGATTCATAGATTCTATACAGCTATCTTGGTGTGTGTCTCTCTCTAATTTCTTCCTAGAGCATTTCTGACTTTATCTCCATCTATCCTATACAGGACAAAAAGGAGAAAAAGAAAACTGTCCTTTCCTCTCACTTGCAGAACTGCTTGCTGCTATAATTTGCTATATTTCTGACCTCCTGATAACTGTATAGTCTCTCCCTTCCACTCCTAGGCTAGCTCTCCCTGTATAAGAAAACCAAAAGACAATTAGCTTCAATAAATCCTCTATTTGACATTACTTCTCATTGATATCCCTTAACATAGTGCACCTTCTCACACTTATTAATCATAACAACATGATGTCATTCAATGCAATATTTGTTGTACCTTAGTCCTTAGGCAAACCATCTGGAACCTTAGAGCTTGCACCTTCTATCTCCAAATATCAGCTATGAAAGATGAAATCAACAAACTACAGAAGGAATTGGAAGCTATTAAGGAAACATCTAAGACTTCCCAATTCCCAGCCAATTTATCATCAGCACAGCCACAAAGAAAAAAGCAACAGAGGAATAGATGGGTCACAGTAGGCTAAGTTATATTATTACCTATGTCACAGAGACATTCACCCTCCCAGATTTTGTACCTATAAAATTCCTTTGCAACATTGGAGCATTATGATGGTTAGAAAAGATGTACTAAGGTGGATCCAGAGGCATGGAATGTAACTGAATCCAAAGGACCTCCCAAAAACAATGACAAATTGGCTCAAAGCAGAAAATTATTACTACTAGGAGACTCCATTATAAGAAGCAGTAACTTTGGAACCCAGTTCAAGGGTCCCAATCTAGTGAAATACCTTCCAGTATCCTCTGCTACCAAAAGTACTAAGAAAACACTGAATTTGGTCTAAGAGAGTACAGATTCTAATACTGATATTGTAATCCACCTGGGGACAAATGACCTGGCCAACAAATGCAAGTTTGGAGTAGAGAGCATTCCAGAAGCTTGGGGAAGGACTCAAATCTTTGGTTCAGACTACAGCTTTTTCAGAAGTAATTTCAACATATGGAAAAGAAGAGGAAAGACTATGTAAAATAGAGGAGTTCAATAAGTGGCTTGAAGCCTGGTGTAAAGAAGAAGTTTTTAGATACATAGGAGCTAGGGCAGTGGGGAAAATAGCAGGCTATACTGTAATAATGGGCTACATCTTTCTGTGGCAGGGAAACACCATAAACTAGCTACCCCTGAATTATAGGAAGGAAAATCCTGCTTCTCTCATCCTTCGCAGTCCGTAGGTTCTCGACTTCCAGTGATGAATTGGATGCCTCCCTCAAGACTCCAGCAGGGTACCTGCAAATCTATCCCTGTTTAGGAATAAAGTCCAAGGTATTTGCTCTGTGCACTGGTTACACAGTCTTTGGGGAAGCCACGAAGCCACAATTGAATTGACCTTGTCAGCTTTTATCAGAAGGAATTCAGTTAACTGGTGTTCAGGCCAAAATGTCTCTAACTCTTCTGAGGGAGAACCATACACCAAGCAATCTTCATTTTCCTTCTCTCTAATCTTCTGCTTTCTCCCTCATCCCCATCCTTGATACTGTTCTTGGTCAGATGACCTATGGACCAATTTCCGTGTATCTCTGTCCAGCAGATAACCCATGGTCATGACAAAGAGGGCTTGTGAGTGTCCAGTTAGAATAACTTACATTCATGAGCCTGATTATAGCAAGCTCCCCTCCATTGTTCACAGTTGTTACCGGAGACACTGTTCCTGAGAAGTTCATTCCTTCGCATGCTCCTAGGAGACAAGGTGGACGGCCAGTACACATAGACATATGTCCTTGATGAAGTCAGCAGCAAAGTTATGCAAAACATAATTTTCCTTTGTAGAAAGCTGATGGTTCAGGTTTAAACAGGCCTTCAACCAGCAAAGGTGAGATAGCAGGAAAATACCCCTACAGGATGCCAAAATCCAAAAGAAACCTATGTGATAGGAGGAGAGAGATTTACAAGCACTGCTCAGGAGAGGGACCCTGAGGTGATGGTGTCTGAGGATCTCAAAGTGATGAATCAATGCAACAAGGCAGCGGCCACGGCCAGAAGGATGCTAGGCTGCACAGAGAGGGGTATAACCAGCAGAAGAAAGGAGGTGTTGATGCCCCATACAAGTCAAATTGTGAGGCCCCACTTGGAGTATTGTGTTCAGTTTTGGAGGCCCCATCTTGGTAAGGATGTAGAAAAACTTGAAGCGTTTCAGAGAAAAGTGACAAAAATGGTTTGGAGTTTGCACCACAAGATATATGAGGAGTGATAATCTGAAGATGTATACCATGGAGGAAAGGAGAAACATTTCCGCAAAATGTCCAAAATCAGATATAGACATCATATCGAAAATGCCCCTCATATCAATCACATGTTTACTGCATGATCTGAACAAAACAACTTATATAACATAAAGCAACAGAGCATGAGCAAAATACAAGGTCAGTTAAAGGACAGCAGATGTTCTAAGGGTCAGTTGATATGTTAACACAGTGTGAGCCAGAGGGCAACAAACTAACAGTAGCATAGACTATTACCACCACTGTATCCTGTCTCCTCTTTTGTTTAGAACAAATGAGCCACTAGACCACATGTACCATTAAACCAATTGCCTTTTAGACCAACTGACCCATTAGCCGTTGTGTATTTCAGACCAATTGTCATTAGACCAATTGTCCATTAGACGAACTGTGATTAGATCAATTGTCAGGGATGCCATACCACTGAGGGAGAAAATAGATTAAGTGTTCAAAGAAAATTCAAGGTGTATCTAAGTGATTTGCAATTCAGATTTAATGAAGAAAAATGCAAAATCATATATGGGCGGGGGGGATCAAAAAAAGGAGCAGTACACAATGGGAGTGAAGAACCATTTATAATAACATGGAGAAACAGTTGGGGGTGATGGTGTCTGATTATCTCAAGAAAGACAAGCAATATAGGCTAGTGACCAGAGTGAAGTTAAAGTGATACTGTCTCCATATAGGGCATTGATGAGACAACACCCGGAATACTGTGTCAAATTCTGGAGGTTCTTGGTACAAAGTTTATACAAAACTCCATATATGATGAAACCTAAGGTCCTAAATATGTATGACCCAGAGGAGATGCGAGATAAGGGCAAAATGACTGCGACATAGAAACCTATGGAACTTTGGAAAATATGCCTCTAGCTAGTAACATAGTAGATGACGGCAGAAAAAGACCTGCACGGTCCATCCAGTCTGCCCAACAAGATAACTCATATGTGCTACTTTTTGTGTATACCCTACTTTGAGTTGTACCTATGCTCTTCAGGGCACAGACCGTATAAGTCTGCCCAGCACTATCCCCACATCCCAACCACCAGCCCCGCCTCCCACCACCGGCTCTGGCACAGACCGTATAAGTCTGCCCAGCACTATCCCCGCCTCCCAACCACCAGTCCCGTCTCCCACCACTTCAAAGATAATATGCATAAGAATAAAACCCTTTTCAAAGGGAAGAATAATTTAAATCAAGTTTTCACCAAGGATACCTAGTTTCAGAATAATGAGGGAAAATCAGAGATCGACTTGGATTTATGGCAATCCAGCAAGCATGAAAACGGGCAGAGAAAAGGGGCTTTATCTTCCTTATTCCCCGTCATATTCTCTGATTCCATGCAACTGTCAGAGGAGATGATGATTACTTTTGTGTCATATGGTGATCAATATGCATACCACACCTTTTTTCCCTCATGAAATTCCTCTCAGGGAGGAGAGGTGATTTTCTACAATTTGATATATTATATCAGCTGTATATTTACACTGAGGTGTAATTTGTTGATATTATGTTCAGTCTCATTAGGACTGCAAATGTTTTCATGCCTAATGTGAAATCTTTTGTGTAATTGATCGTGCTGATGAACTTAACAGCAACTTTCTAGAAGCATGATCCTGCACAGATACATTGCCAGTTGTGACGGGCCCTTGCAAGGATTTTTTTAAATGACATGCAAATCATAAATAAGGCAATTTTGAAATCCTTTTACACTGGTAGAGAGCAGCTTAATCAAATAGATTAGCCTGTTTGAAAACTCCCCCTATTAGCGTGTGTATAAGCTTTTAACTAAATACAAAAGGGGAATTCCATTGGAGTGTTTTGTTGGGGAAGCCAAACAACAAGCATACATGGCATTTTTCAAAATACGTAGTTTATTTCCTGCGAAAACAGCAGGGCAAGATGCACAGGTGATTATAGCATGCATATTCTCCGTTACGAAATGAAAAAAAAGTGGATCCAAAAAAACCTCCTCTCTCAAATGGTGTTCTCAAACAAGGTATTTATTCAAAACGATAAAGAAACGACCCTGTTTTTTTGGATCCACTTTCTTTTCACTTGGCTTTCGCTCTTTTGTGGAGAGGTCACCTCCTGTTGGAGTTGGCTTCTGTTATTTTCCGTTACCTACATTTCAAGAGGAAACTACAGCTATAGTTTTCTTAGATGTTTTCTTTCAATTATTGTTTTCTGTTTTGTTCCTCCCCTTTTGATTAAATGCAGTAGATTGTAAGGTAGAAGGCAAAAAGAGGAGATGGCCAAGGGGATAGAGATGTCAGTAAAGCCACACTCAGGTTAATAATTTATTGATAACCCAACATGGCTGTGTTTCAGCAAGTGCCCTCTTCAGATTTTACAGGCTCACATGTTCATGGCAGCAGCTATGTGGAAACTTTCTGTTCATTACTGGTCTGAAAATTGCAGCAGATTCTTGATTGGGTCAACTTATTGTATGAGGAGTTTAATGTTTGTAAAAACATATTGAGCTTACTCTCAGGGAGAATTAAAGACCCCCTGATGAAAGCACTTGCTGAAACATGGCCTTGTCAGGTCATCAATAAATTATTAACTTGAGTGTGGCTCCAGTGACATCCCTATCCCTTTGACTGTCTCTGCAGGACATTTTTTTTTTGTTCTTCTTCAATTTCTCTTCATAGATTGCAGTGTCACAAGTGTTTAAATGATTGTAGTAGTGTGAAGGAAGTTGTTTAGGGAGAAGAAATAACCAGGCAGAATCTTTTGGAATTAGGAGATGGGGGAGGGAAAAAAAGGGAGAAAAGATGGAAATATAATAGAGGAGGGAAGACAGTCCGGGCTGGGCACCTGGGCATGATTTACTCTTGTTATTGCACTGACAAGTCTGGATTTGTACACAGGCACACTGGAACTGTAGCTAAACTGGCAAAAAATCTAGAGGTGGCACGCTGGGTTGAAGATTTGCTTTCACTTCTCTGGATAGACTTTTGACATTGCAGAAGCTGTCTCCTCACCTTTTCTCCTGATTTGAACCATAGAGATCGAAGACCGCAGCATTTAATGCTGCCCCCTCTCTTCTCAGTAGACCAATGGGAGGCTTCAGATGCTGATGCCTATCCCTCCAATGTGACCTGAGGATAGGCAGATGACTTAAAAAAAACACCCATTTCCTCTTCCTCCCACATCACCACTCTCAATAGCAGCAGCCTTTGCTGCTTTATTCCTACAGTCAGTGCCACTCACAATCCAGATAGCAGTGCTAAATATAGGGATTACATTTGAACTCTGGAACCAGCATTTAAAAACAATACTGACTGTAGTGTTTAAATATTGAACCAGTGATTTTCAGTTAGTAGCCTTCATTTTCCAGGAAAGAAAATCCCCAATTGCAGAGAGGTCTGGTCAACTTTCAAGCAGTAAATATTCTCCCCTAGGTTCACTACAGCACTTGATCAACAAAACCCATTAAGAAGCATGGGGACCTATTACTAAAGTGAGGCAAAATTTGCAGTTACCACAGGACTTTACCATGTGTAGCTGCAAATTTTACATGGCAACCAGTGGGGGCAGCAGGTCCCATGTTTAAGTGCCAATTAGTATACAGTACCTAGCCCAGGGGCGTAGCCAGAACCCAGTTTTGGGTGGGCAGAACTCCGTCTTGTCCCACAAGTGATATGGTCTCACCCTCTCTCACCTGCATGCCATATGGTCTCTCAAACATCCCCCTCCCCCGCATACCTTTGAAATAGCAGATTTTCACTGGCAGCGAGCAGCAACTAATACACACTGCTCATGTTGGCCCCATGATAAACTTCCTGTATCTACATAGGCAGGAATACATCAGAGAGAAGGCTGTGGGGCTGGTGCGAGCAGTATGTATCAGTTGCTACTCACTGCAGGCAAAGATCTGCTATTTACAAGGTATGCAGGAGGGACAGTTGTTGGGAGTTTTTAGCTGCTGGGGCTTGGGGATCCATGGCAGTCACATCATGGGTGTGCTGCTACTGGGTGGGCCTGGGCCCATCCGGGCCCACCCTTGGCTACGCCACTGATCCTGGCCACAGTTAGCGAGAGAGCTCTTGACAGCTCCTATTTAGGAAGTAGTAAGTGGTCCTGTGTTAACTGCACATTAGCCAGTTAACATGCGTTAAGTGCAGCACTAGCTGATTAACATTTCCACTCCCACTCTCCACTCATGCCACCACTGCAAGACACCTTAATGCGATTGTACTGTAGCAGTTATCACTTGGTAACCCACACCTTAACTGCTGGATTCTGTATAGGTCACTCGAAGTTGGGTAAGCAAGTTTCGGAGTGCATCACATGCCTGTGCGTAAACTGATAAACTAATTAATCAATAGCAATCAATTAATTATTGGAGTTAATAAGCACTTAATTGGCAGTAATAAGGAGTTATGTGCGGATCTGTCCTACGTCCTATTCTATAACATGTGAGCAACTCCAAAGGGGCTGTGGCCACGGGAGGGGTATAGGCAGGTTAGGGGCGTCCCCAGAAATTAGGCGTCATGTAATTGAATACCTGTATTTTCACACCTGCCATCAGCTGGCAGGCATAAATGCTCACACCTTACACGCACTAAGGTACTATTTGTAGAGGTTGTTCCACATCCTGATGCCTAACTTTGGGTACAATTCTGGTCACTGCAACTCAAAAAAGGGCAACGAAAATGATAAAGGAGATGGGACGACTTCCCTATGAAGAAAGGCTAAAGTGGCTAGGTCTCTTCAGGTTGAAGGAAAGACGGATGACGGGAGATATGATAGAGGTCTATAAAATAATGAGTGGAGTCGAACAGGTCGACATGAATCACTTCTTCACTCCAAAAATACTAGGACTAGGGGGCATGCAATGAAGCTACAAAGTATAATGAATCAGGCACAAAAAGGTGCCCTAAATGACCACTGGAGGGAATCAGGGTTTACCTTCCCCTACTCCCCCAGTGGTCACTGACCCCCTCACACCCCCCAAAAAAGTGATTTAAAACATTGCTTGCCAGCCTCTATGCCAGCCTCAGATGTTATACTCAGGTTTATGATTTATTTTAGCAAAATAAATGTAGAAAATAACAATGGGTTCAAAGCCAGCACAAACCTGGTTACCTTTGTGACCTTGGAAATATAACCGGTTATTATCTTAATGCTGTCACAGTGACCAGCTTGTTTTGGCAGCTTGGCATTTGGGGGGACAAAACACACTGCACCCCTCCCCTAATCTCTTCAGTGGCTTGCTGCTCAATACTAGCTGTTTCCCAAATCCTAAACATGCATGGTAGCAGATGTAACTCCCAACGTTGATCTTTTAAGACAAAGACATTTAGGGCTAAATTCTATATAAGGTGCCGTAAAAATCTGTGTATAAAATATATATGCCTTAGGTCTGTCCACGCAACTAAATGTAGTCACAGGAATTTATACCAAGTAAAATTTGGTGTAAATGCCAGATGACTAAATTAGGCATGAAACGGGTATATTCTATAACAGAGCACATAATTTTTAGTAACACCCACAATCCACCCATTCCATACTCATGACCGTGCCCCCTTTTTGGCAGCACACATTAGAATTTATGCGCATCACTTTATAGATGCACTTATCAAGTTGTGTGTATAAATTCTAATTAAAGCCAATTAGTGTCAATAATTGCCTGTTAATTGGCGATTATCAGCGCTAATTGGTTTGTTAAGATAATTAAGTTGTATATGCAATTCAGAATACGACCTGAATTGCACATGCAACTCAAATCACACTATCTAGAATCTGGGGGTTAATGCTGGATGCAGTAAATGGCTCTCAAAATTTGGTGCCAAAATATAATCAATGTTGAATAAGAGCATAAAAATAGCCATACAGGGTCAATCTAGCCCAGTATCCTCTTTCCAACAGTGGTCAATCCAGATCACAAGTACCTGGCAGAAACCCAGATAGTAGCAAAAGTCCATGCTACCAATCCTGGGGCAAGCAATGGCTTCCCCATTTCTGTCTCAATAGCAGACTATGGACTTTTCCTCCAGGAACTTGTGCAAACCTTTTAAAAACCAAGATATACTAACTGCTGTTACTATATCTTCAGGCAAAGAGTTCTAGAGCTTAACTATTCATTGAGTGAAAAAATATATCCTCTCAGTCATCTCTTTTCTAAGCTGAAGAGTCCTAATCTCTTTAACCTTTCTTCATATGAGAGGAGTTCCATCCCCATTATCATTTTGCTCGCTCTTCTTTGGATCAGTGCCCTTTATAGATTAGTATTACTCAAGTATGTGCAAATGGCAAGGGGACATGGTCTGGGCATGCTTTGGGAGGGACAAGGACATGGTCTATTAATAGAATCTAATTCTTCCTATCCCTTTGTTCCTTGGTTCTTCCCCCATGTGCACAGACTTTCTATGAATCTACCAGGCATTCAGCGTTTTTTTCCTACTACTACTTATCATTTCTATAGCACTACTAGACGTACGCAGCGCTGTACACTTGAACATGAAGAGACAGTCCCTGCTTGACAGAGCTTACAATCTAATTAGGGCAGACAAACAGGACAAACAAGAGATAAGGGAATATTAAAGTGAGGATCATAAAATAAGGGTTCTGAACAAGTGAATAAGGGTTAGGAGTTAAAAGCAGCATCAAAAAGGTGGGCTTTTAGCTTAGATTTGAAGACAGCCAGAGATGGAGCTTGACATACCAGCTCAGGAAGTCTATTCCAGGCATATGGTGCAGCAAGATAAAAGGAACGGAGTCTGGAGTTAGCGGTGGAGGAGAAGGGTGCAGATAACAGAGATTTACCCAGTGAACGGAGTTCCCGGGGAGGAATGTAGGGAGAGATGAGAGTGGAGAGGTACTGAGGAGCTACAGAGTGAATGCACTTATAAGTCAATAAGAGGAGTTTGAACTGTATGCGGAAATGGATAGGAAGCCAGTGAAGTGACTTGAGGAGAGGGCTAATATGAGCATAATGACATTGGCGGAATATTAGTCGTGCAGCAGAATTTTGAACAGATTGAAGAGGAGAGAGATGGCTAAGTGGGAGACCTGTGAGAAGCAAATTGCAGTAGTCTAAGCGAGAGGTGATAAGAGTGTGGATGAGGATTCTGGTAGTGTGCTCAGAAAGGAAAGGGCGAATTTTGTTGATATTATAGAGAAATAACGGCAAGTTTTAGCAGTCTGCTAAATATGTACAGAGAAGGAGAGGGAGGAGTCAAAGATGACCCCAAGGTTACGAGCTGATGAGACAGGAAGGATGAGAGTGTTATCCACAGAAATAGAGAATGGGGGAAGAGGAGAGGTTGGTTTAGGGGGAAAGATAAGAAGCTCAGTCTTGGTCATGTTTAGTTTCAGATGGCGCTGAGACATCTAGGCAGCAATGTCAGATAGGCAGGCTGATACTTTGACCTGTATTTTGGCTGAGATTTCTGGTGTGGAGAGGTAGATCTGGGAGTCATCAGCATAAAGATGATACTGACAACCATGGGATGAGATCAGAGTACCAAGGGAAGAAGTATAGATGGAGAAAAGAAGAGGTCCCAGGACAGATCCCTGAGGTACACCAACTGGCAGTGGGATAGAAGTAGAGGAGGATCCACTAGAGTATACACTAAAGGTACGCTGGGAAAGATAAGAAGAAAACCAGGAAAGAACAGGGCCCTGAAATCCAAGTGAGGACAATGTATCAAGGAGTAGGCTGTGATCAACAGTGTCAAAAGAAGCAGATAGATCGAGAAGGATGAGGATAGAATAGAGACCTTTGGATCTGGCCAGAAACAGATCAGTGGAGACTTTAGCAAGTGCTGTTTCAGTTAAATGAAGGGGGTGAAAGCCAGATTGAAGTGGATCAAGAATAGCTTGAGATGAAAGAAAGTCAAGGCAACGGCAGTGAACAGCACGTTCAAGTATCTTGAATAGGAAAGGGAGGAGGGAGATGGGGCGATAGTTGGAAGGGCAGGTAGGGTCCAATGAAGGTTTTTTAAGGAGTGGTGTGACTACAGCATGTTTGAAGGCATCAGGAACAGTCACAGTGGAAAGTGGAAGATTGAGGATATGACAGATAAAAGGAATGACAGAAGAAGAGATAGTGTTAAGTAGATGGGTGGGAATAGGATCAGAGGAACAGGTAGTTAGTTTTGAGGAGGAAAGAAGATGTGTAGTTTCCTCTTCAGTGATTTCAGAAAAGGAAGACAAGGAGGCGGGGGTTGGAGGGTTGAGAGAATGGACTAAGGGAAGGAGAGGTGGAGATGACCTGGTTGAGAATTCAAGTTTAATCTTGTGAACCTTATCATGAAAATACTCAGCCAGATTCTGGGCGGAAAGTGAAGGGGGAGTTGGAGGTGAAGGCACTTTGAGGGGAGATTTTCCTGGGTGCCAAACTTTGGAATTACCTCCCCCTAAGTATTTGTGGGGAACACCCATTTACTAAATTTAAGGGGGCATTGAAAACACACTTTTTTGAAGAGATTTTCTGCTGACTGCTCCTTGTAGGGAGCTGCAGAGTCTTCAGAATGATAGTACTGTACTGGGGGCATTGGAAAAACTTCTATCATTTGGCGCCCTCTATAGAACAGTGCGTAGTGCTGGCATCTGTGCCCAACTTTGGGCACTAACGATTTGTACCAACTGAAACCTGGTGTAAATCCTGGTGCATAAGTTAGGCGTGGATCCCCAGTATTCAGTAATACTGCATGCATCTTTGGCGAATGCCCTGACCTGCTCATTCCCCTCCCATGGCCACGCCCCCATTTCAGTTGCACGCTCTAAGATTTGGATGCGAATCTTCATAGATTAATGCTTAGCTCATGCAAATCAAAAATGTTGGCAATTAATGCCAATAATTGATAGTGCTCAATTATTAGTGCCAATTGGCTCGTTAGCCAATTTAGTTGCACACGCATCTCAGGATAGCGTGCAATTTTGCATGTGGAAATTTGCGCGCCATTTAGAGAATCTGGCCTTTAGTCTTTTTCTGAAAAGGAGAATAAATGTCTATTAATATACCATGTCCTTGTCCCTCCCCTTGCCATGTGCACATACTTGAGTTTGATATGTGCATATCCCAGGCTTGTCAAATGGGGACTTAAATAAACACTTAAGTGCCAGCTTATGCACGTATCAAATGAGAAGAAGGCTTGTAGAATAAGGGCTATAACTTATATAGCTAAGTGGTGCCACCCAGTGGCGTACCTAGGGTAGTTGACACCCGGGGCCGGTCATTTTTTAACACCCCCCTCCAAAATCCAGTACTAGGCATACCGAGAATACAAAACACTCAGGACCTATAGAGCAATTCTACCATACCATAAGCAGTCATTTCTATGAGTCACACAAGGAAAAGGAAAGCATCTTAAACACTACAGTGAGCACTAGAACATCAATTCACCTATTGTAAAACGAAACCAGACAGAATAGTACAGATCGTCGATCCTGCACAGTCAATGCCAACTGAAAGCCATGTCTTTTTCACAAACACAGATACACCCTAATCCACTATAGAATAAGTAATCATAAACTTTCTATTTAGACAAAAATTAAGCTGAACCCCCAAGATGCCAGACTCTGCATACAATGCAACGCCACAGAAACAGAAAATGTCCCCTAGTACTGTGCAAAATATAAAGACAGCAGATGTAAATTTGAAAAAAAACTAACAAATACCAATCACCACTTTACAAATTAACAAATAGAAATAAAACAAATATAGAAAATAAAATACCATTTTATTGGACTAATACATTTAGCTGTCAGAGGCCAAAACCTTCTTCCTCAGGTCAATACAGTATAGTGTGTTACAGTGTCCTAACCTGACCTGAGGAAGGGGGTTTTGTTCTCCGAAAGTTAGTCAAAATTTATTAAAATTAGTCCAATAAAAAGATTACCTTATTTAGATGTTCTATTATAAACATTTATTAACACAGCTACAATACTATATCCTAAAGCAAAAAATATATATATATATATATATTTTATTTACAGTTTGTTGTCTCTGGCTTCTGCTTTCCTCATCTTCTTTTCACTGTCTTCCTTCCATCCAGCATCCGTCTTCGTTCTTTCTCTGCCATCCAGTGTCTGCCCTCTCTGCTATCCCCGCCATCCAATGTCTGCCCTCTCTCCCTGCCCTTTCCATTCACTGTCTGCCCTCCCTCTCTCCCCCTTCAATTCACTGTCTGCCCTCCCTCTCCCCCCCATCCATCCAGGGTCTGCCCTCCCTCACCCCCTTCCATCCATCCAGGGTCTGCCCTCCCCTCTCCCCCCATCCATCCAGGGTCTGCCCTCCCTCTCCCCCCCATCCATCCATCCATCCATCCGTCTGTCCCCTCCCTCTCTCTCTCTCTGCCCCTTTTTTCAGCCCCCAGTTCTAGCCCTTTTATCCCACCTGCCCCTAGTTCTAGCCCCAGCCCACATCTCCCACTTGCCCCCCCTTTTCAGCCCCACTATCCCACCAGTCCGCAGTTTCAGCCCCAGCCCTTTTCTCTCACCAGTCCTGAGCTTCAGCCCCAGCCACTTCTCCCTGCCCCCTTTTCAGCCCCCAGTCCCTCCAGTTTCTGCCCCTGCCCCCTTTTAGCCCCCAGTTCCAGTACTAGCCCCTTTATCCCACCTACCCTCCTTTTCAGCCCCAGACCCATTTTCCCACCAGCCCCAGGCATGGCTCCCATTTTCTCACATGGCCCCTTCCCCACCCCCCTTCTCCCCACCCGTCCCCTTCTCTCCTCTTCTCCCATCTGAGATCCCCCTCCCCACCCCAGTCCCCTTCTCCCCTCTTCTCCCATCTGAGACCCCCACCCCCCTTTTCCCATCTGAGATCCCCCTCCCTACCCCAGTCCCCTTCTCCCCTCTTCTCCCATCTGAGACCCCCCCTCCCCACCCCAGTCCCCTTCTCCAATCTGAGGCCCCCCTCCCCAGTCCCCTTCTCCCATTTGAAAACCCCCTCCCCAGTTCCCTTCTCCCATTTGAAAACCCCCTCCCCAGTCCTCCTCTCTCATCTAAGCCCCCCCAACTCGACCCACCTGCCACCTTCGTGGAGAGACGACAGCCCTCGTCTCCTGCCTCCATCCTGCTGTGCCTTAAAGAAAAATCTGAAAAGCGGCGTGGCAGGCATGCTTCGTGTCTGCCCTGCCTGCTTGTAAAAGAAAGCGGCAAATCTCTCCTCGTCGACATTGCGACGTTGCGTCGGGTCTTCCCTCACTGGGTCCCGCCCTCCGCGAGGGCGGAACCCAGTGAGGGAAAACCCAACGCGACGTCGTGACGTCGACGAGGAGGTTTGCTGGCGCTTTCTTTTACAAGCAGGCAGGGCAGACACGAAGCATGCCTGCCATCCGGCTTTTCAGATTTTTCTTTAAGGCACAGCAGGATGGAGGCAGGAGACGCGGGCTGCCTGCAGTGCCGACGGAGCACCCCCCCCCCCCCCACTGACACCCAGGGCGGACCGCCCCCACCGCCCCCCCCTTGGTACGCCACTGGTGCCACCCCTGGCATGTCCTAAATTGAACTCCACTTAGACATATAACAATGTATGGGTCCAAGTCTTACTTTCAACTGACTTGGATTAAAAAAAAATAACAAAACCACTTATGTGGTTGACAGGACTGCCAAATGCATAAGTGCTTTTGAATATCAGATCTCCTAAATGTTTCATGTTTCTCAGAACTTTTGCATTTATTTACCATACTTATAAGACTTTGATCACATCACCATAAAAAATGAAATGTCAGTTCACAATGAATTTCGCACTGTTCTAATCTAAATTCTATTAGGCCCATTTATTAACCTATGGTAAGGGGGGAAAAAAACAGCGGAGGGTCTAGAGCAGGTCTCACTAACCTATGCTGGAAATGCAGAGCTGTCAAGTTACCCATTCCAGGAGGGAGACTTTTTGGCCGGTTCTGGATTCTGTCAACCTCATCCCAGTGCATTATGGGACCTGCAGCACTGATTTCAATGGATAGAATCATAGACTACAAATACTACATTGATTTGGGAGGTAAGTTTAAAACCAGGACTGGACAAAAAAGTCTCCATCCTGGAATGGATAACTTGGCAGCCCTGAAAATGTATTTTTGTGTTCCTAGAGCTGGGAATATTACACATTCCCAGCTGCAGCAATGCAGATAGTGTACCCCAAGTCAGCCCTGATATCCAGCAAATTCCCTCTACCCCAGTGATCCGTTTTTCAAACTCCACATCCCCATTCTTTTACCAACACCTCCACCCCACCTCATATCCTTTCTCCAATACCTCCACCTACCACCCAGCATATACTAGTGGTCTTCCTTATGAGCAGTGGCAAATGTTGACCTCCGCGCCTAGCCATAGTCTCGCTGTCCTACTGCTAGGGGAGCCAGCTTTCCAAATAGAGGGGAATTCTTTGTGGAAATTCCCTTTGAAAATGCAGCCAACATGCATGGTGCAAAGTACATGCTTGTAGGTATGTATGGGAATTTTTTTAATGAATTCTGCACATATACTCCCCTGACCTAACTCTGTCTCTTTTATCACACAGGGGGAGCAGATACAGAGGGAGTTTTCAAATATGCTCTTACACGGTTAAAATACATTTAAAAATCTAAAATATTGCTCATAAATCAAGAGAAAAGACACCAGCTTAGCTCAATACTTGTTAACTAAAGCAGCCTCAACAGCCTGGGGAAAGTCATAGACTTTTACCACACACAATAAACATACATTTACTCATATAAGAAGCTTTGATTACAATCCCCATAATGTACTGACAGTAAGATGGACTGAGCCAAAATTTGTGATTTGTGAACTGTGATAAGAAAGGCTTCAAACTAGTGTGATTCATGATCATTTTTTTTTTAACAAGCTATGGTTTGTGATTCACAGGTCATATTTTCAGATTCACAGATCTGAATTCGTGATTCACAAATTGTTTTTGGAAGCTTATGTGTGACTAATTCACTGGTTAACAGGCTTTTAAAAAAAAAAAAATATATATATATATATATATTGAAAGTAATTATGTGGAACACAGAGTCTGAGGGGCTGACAAAATAATATTTTTAAAAAATTTTGACCAGGCAGAAAATTGAAAGAAGATCTTGCTACCTAGAGTTTAAAATCCATGATGTGCCTTGATTTAGCATCCCCATCTAGTTAATTATGGATCCTAGTTTATAGAAGTATGGTATAGTGGTGCTGAGAGGGGGGAGGGAGTCTGTTTAAGATTATGTAATTCAACACATCTCTGATTTAAGGAGGAAGGATATGTGTCAGGATTATCTCAAAGACTTGGTTACCCATGATGCATTGCAGGTGATGAGCTCATCTGGCTTGAAGCTGAAACAATGATGTTGGCACCCTAAATTAGGGGTATCATGCATAGAGCCCTGGAAAGCTCTAGCATTCATTCTGTGCTCCTATTCTTCAAAGTCCTGCTCAGGTCTCACTGTGAATATGTAGCAGCGACTGTATTACTGAGCCGATATGCTCTTAAGGCATCACAGTCACAGTCTTCCAGAATTTTCAACCCTCCCTTGGATTTCTTGTTCTCGTCCAACCTTCTTCTATTCTTCTTGAGAATATCTCATCATGTCATACCTCGCATTCTCTTCCTCCTCTTCATAGCTGAGGATATCATTCCCAGTCCTGGGCCTTTAAAGCCAACCGTTGCCCATCTGTGATTATTAAAATGCTACACTCTCCCATCTAATTCCCTATACACCTCCTTCTTCATTCTTTTCCCCTATGACCTACATATTAGACCATGGTGACAGATAAGCTCCCCCTCGTGTAGGTTTCAATAACTTCTTTTCTCATAGTTCCACTCCTTTTCTTCCTTTGAGGCCCACTCCATCTGCCTATTTATCCTACTACCTCTATGGGTAGCTGTTAGTTATCAATTTCCTGATAAGATTCTTTTCTTTCTCACTGACTTTGACTTCTGGTCTTCAGCTCATTTTTTTAACCTTGTCATTTGACCTCCGTAATTAGTTGGTAGAGTTATATTATTTGGAGGAATTGAAAGCAGGATGAAAATTGGCCTAATTAAAGGAATACTGTTTTTGGTTGTTGTTGTTCTTTTTATTTATGTTTTGTTTTGTTTAAGCTCATACCTTTCCAGTAGTATAGTATAAGGCAGGATATACCCAAAAAAACAGCAAGATAGACGATCCGCAAAATCCAATGTGGATACAAACAAAGCAGATCAGTCAGTAGTTTGAATAAAACTTTATTATAAGGTAAGTGCCCGACACAGGCTGTGGTTTGCCCAAAAGGGCTGCATCAGGGGCTCTAAAATAACAAATAATAATCAAAATTATAATCACATATATAAATACAATTATGCAAATATAATAATTGCATATATAAAAACATGTATATTAAAAAAAACTAAGAAAACCAGATACCATAACATAAATCCATAAAAACATAGTACCAACATATATGTAAAAAATACAGCTTGTGTCAAAAACATATATAGAAAATTGTAAAATTCCAAATTTGAGTACCTTGATATTAGAAATTCTGTATAAGCTGGACAAAACATAAAGTGCACTAATTGTCTCCAAAAGTGGTTATAATACAAAAGGAAGGGGGCAAAAGAGAAAGACAAAAGAAAAAACAATAATTACTGAACAAATGAATCGATTACTTTTGACACAAGCTGTATTTTTTACAAAGATGTTGGTACTATGTTTTTATGAATTTATGTTATGGTATCTGATTTTCTTGGTTTTTTTATATACATGTTTTTATATACGCAATTATAATATTTGCATAATTGTTTTTATATATGTTTATAATTTTGTTATTTGTTATTTTAGAGCCCCTGACACAGCCCTTTTGGGTGAAACACAGCCTGTGTCGAGCACTTATCTTATAATAAACTTTTATTTGAACCACTGACTGATCTGCTTTGTTTGTATCCACATAAGGTAGGATATATTCAGGTACAGTAGGAATTTCACTGTATCTAAGGGGCCTTTTCACAAAGATGCAGTAAGTACTAAAGTGTTCTTACCTCAGCAAAAATGGCTTAGGCGGGGTGCGCTAAGGCGTCCCATGGTAATTTGGTAATGTGCATATGCTACCCATGCACTACAAAATAAACTTTATTTTTTAGCACTGGGAATAGGTCTGGGGATGGAGAGTGAGCATATTCAACGTTAATCGCTAAGCATGTGGGCATTGCCACCTGCTAATTGATTAGCAATATAGATGCGCTAACCGATTAGCACAAAATATGCCTATTGTCCACCCCCAGACCTACCCGGCACTAAAAAATAAAATCTTTTTTTTTTTAAACACATGGGTAGCATATGCAAATGCCAAAATTACCACAGGATACTTGAGTGCACCCCACAGTAAGGCATTTTAAGCTGCAGTAAGCACACATTGGTGCTTACCATAGCTTAGTGAATGGAACCCTATCCAGCTTATTTTCGAAGGAGATCACCGGCCATCTTCCGACACAAATCGGGAGATGGCCGGCAATCTCCTGAAGCTGGCCAAATCGGTATAATCGAAAGCCGATTTTGGCTGGCGCCAATTGCTTTCCATCGCGGAGCCGGCCAAACTTCAAGGGGGCGTTTTGGTAGGGTAGCGGGGGCGGGATGGGGGCGTGCTTTGAGATGGCCGGCTTCGCCCAATAATGGAAAAAAGAAAGCCGGCC
Source organism: Microcaecilia unicolor (assembly GCF_901765095.1). Taxonomy (NCBI): domain Eukaryota; kingdom Metazoa; phylum Chordata; class Amphibia; order Gymnophiona; family Siphonopidae; genus Microcaecilia; species Microcaecilia unicolor. The sequence continues at coordinate 182,621,407 of NC_044040.1, read as the reverse complement.
TTGACGAGCATTTTGCTGGCTTTTTTTCAAGACCAAGCTTCAAAAAGGTGCCCCAACTAACCAAATGACCACCGGAGGGAATCGGGGATCACCTCCCCTTACTCCTCCAGTGGTCACCAACCCCCTCCTACCCAAAAAAATAAAAAATAAATATTTTTTTGCCAGCCTCTATGCCAGCCTCAAATGTTGTACCCAGCTCCCTGACAGCAGTATGCAGGCCCCTGGAGCAGTATTTAGTGGGTGCAGTGCACTTCAGGCAGGTGGACCCAGGCCCATCCCCCCTACCTGTTACAGTTGTGGTGGTAAATGTTAAGCCCTCCAAACCCCCCCAAAACCCACTGTACCCACATGTAGATGCCCCCTTCACCCCTAAGGGCTATCTTAATGGTGTACAATTGTGGGGAGTGGGTTTTGGGGGGGATTTGGGGGCTCAGCACCCAAGGTAAGGGAGGTATGCATCTGGGAGCAATTTGTGAAGTCCACTGCAGTGCCCCCTAGGGTGCCCGGTTGGTGTCCTGGCATGTGAGGGAGACCAGTGCACTACAAATGCTGGCCCCTCCCACTACCAAATGCCTTGGATTTGGCCGGGTTTGAGATCGCCATTCTGGGTGAAAACCGATGCCGGCCATCTCAAACCTGGCCATCTCTGACATTTGGGCGGCCCCAACTGTATTATCAAAATGAAAGATGGCCGGCCATCTTTTTTGATAATACGGTTTGGGACAGTGGTTTGCGGCGCCAGCCATATAGATGGCTACCACCATTCGATTATGCCCCTCCACGTTATTTAGGCACAAGTATTTCCACCAGCTCTGCTCACGCCTACCTGCATATGCATTCATATACTCATTGTAATAGTATTTTATATCTACTGTGCTTCAGAAAATAGACTCCATATAGGCATCCTCTGGGTGGCTAAATATAGGAGCACTATTTTAATATTACCTACTAAATGCAAAGAGGCTGATATTGAGACTGCATGAGATAGATCAGCTAACTCCTGTGGTCGCTGTTGAACCCAGAAATTCAATGCCGGATCTGTATCTGGCCACCAGCATTGAATTTGTGTCTTGTTTTGGGGTGCCGCAAACATAGCCGATTAAGCCGATATTCATTGGCCTGTCTGGCCACTAAACTTAACCAGTCAGCCGATGAAACTCGGCGGTAAGCAGCCACGTGACGAGTCACTGACTGGGATATTCAGCAGGAGTCAGCCGGTTATCTCCCGCTGAATTTCATCAGACAGACAGCTTGAGGGTATTTAACTGGCCAGGTGCCATTCCTGGCCAGTTAAATACTTTTGAATATCAGCCAGAAAGTCAATATGATATGTTAAGATCCCTTAGTAAAACCTTGGACAAAGCTATGATTTAATGGCTGATCTAAAAACTGCATCCGCCATTTAGGCATAATGTTAATTTAACATCTATTGATGGAACCTTAGACTTCTGTAATTATTCATGATTCTTTTGCTTATCTGAAATTATGCCAAGTTAGTCCATATGTTAACAGAGATCACTGTTGATTTTATCTCACATTTACATTTTTGCAATATTGTATAAGTGTAGTTCTCAAAGAAGGCAGCTCATGCAGAAGTAGTGGCATGAATGTTAATAGAACTGAGGGAGAAACAGAATTACTCTTCTATTGGACATGCTTCATTGGCTGAAAATCTTTTCACATATTCAGTTTAAATTACTCACTTTAACCTTTCAGTCAAGATACTTAAAAGGGAGAATAAACCCATATTTCATTACAGGTCTCCAAAATAACCATCTCTCCCCTTCAACATATTCAGAATTCTGCTATGCAACTTATATTCTGACAGTGTTGCTCCAATCGCATAACCCCTTTATTCGCTCCCTATCCATTTCCTCATACAGTTCAAAGTTCTCTTATTGACCTACAAGTGCATTCATTCTGCAGCTCCTCAGTGTCTTTCCTCTCTTATCTGTCCCTACACCTTCCCTCAGGAACTGTGTTCATTGGGTAATTCACTCTTATTTGTGCCCTTCACCAACTCCAGACTCCATTCCTACCATCTTGCTGTGCTGTACACCTAGAATTGATTTCCTGAGTCAGTACATAATGCTTCATCTCTGGCCCTATTCAGATCCAGGCCCAGACTCCATGGGGCTGACATTCAAAGTGATTTAAGCAGACAGGAGCCTCTCTTACCCGCTTCAGGGCCGCAAAGAGGGGGGGCAAAATTCCCCGGGCTTGGGCCTCCGATGGGGGCCAGGCGCCGGGGTCAGGCCGCCGGCGCTGCAGTCCCCGGTCTCACCTGCCTGCCTCCTTGGCTCCGGGCCCCCTGCATTCAAAGCCCTCGTCTGATGTAACTTCCGGTTTCCGCTAGGGCGGGACACAGGGAGAGAAGGCCTGAAGAGAGGCGTTCTGCGACTGCCGCTTTGAATGCAGGGGGCCCGGAGCCTTGGAGGCAGGCAGGTGAGACTGGGGACTGCAGCGGCAGGGGGAGTGACGGGGGTGTAAGCGCTTTGCAGTGTAGCCCTGTGACTACCCGAAGACTAACTCCGCCGCCAAGACACCTGAAGCAGTAGCCCGAAACATTGGCCACAGTCGGCTTGGAGGCAGAAAGGAGAAGAGGGCACCTCACAGCACAGGGAATATTGAGTGCTGTTAAGACAGATGAATGCAGTCGACCTGCGATTTTGATACAGAAAAGATAAGTGCTTTAAGTACACTACCAGTACTCTTAAAAAGCTGATAGATTGTACCTGCTAAGAATTAGATTTAAATGAGTCCTGCACGAACTAATCTTTGGCAGGAAGTAGTAAGTACAAAAGAGCATTAGAAGAATAATATAAAGATCTAATTTTTGAACACTAGAATACTTGGAAGGTTTTTTCAGGCTGATGATGAAGAGAGGATTAATTGGATCCGGTAAGCTCTGCTAAAGATGGTACATTAGAGAGCTCGTTGAGGCCTTTTTTCCTTCCAGAATTGAAAAGTCATTGAAAAGCCTTAGTGGGTCTGAAATTGATAGTGATTTATTTATTTATGACATTTTTACCCCACAGGAGGCTCTTAAATAAACTGGATGGGCTGAAGATAGAACCCAAAGTGGTGAACTGGATTAGGAACTGGTTGACGGACAGGCGCCAGAGGGTGGTGGTGAATGGAGTTCGCTTGGAGGAGGGAAAGGTGAGTAGTGGAGTGCCTCAGGGATCGGTGCTGGGGCCGATTCTGTTCAATATATTTGTGAGTGACATTGCCGAAGGGTTAGAAGGTAAAGTTTGCCTATTTGCGGATGATAGTAAGATTTGTAACACAGTGGACACCCCGGAGGGAGTGGAAAACATGAAAAAGGATCTGAAAAAGCTAGAAGAATGGTCTAAGGTTTGGCAATTAAAATTCAATGCGAAGAAATACAAAGTGATGCACTTAGGGAGTAGAAATCCAAGAGAGGCGTATGTGTTAGGCGGTGAGAGTCTGCTAAGTACGGATGGGGAGAGGGATCTTGGGGTGATAGTATCTGAGGATCTGAAGGTGATGAAACAGTGTGACAAGGCGGTGGCTGTAGCTAGAAGGTTACTAGGCTGTATAGAGAGAGGTGTGACCAGCAGAAGAAAAGAGGTGTTGATGCCCCTGTACAAGTCGTTGGTGAGGCCCCACCTGGAGTATTGTGTTCAGTTTTGGAGGCCATATCTTGCTAAGGATGTAAAAAGAATTGAAGCGGTGCAAAGAAAAGCTACGAGAATGGTATGGGATTTACGTTACAAGACGTATGAGCAGAGACTTGATGACCTGAACATGTATACTCTGGAAGAAAGGAGAAACAGGGGTGATATGATACAGACGTTCAAATATTTGAAAGGTATTAATCCGCAAACAAACCTTTTCCGGAGAGGGGAAGGCAGTAGAACGAGAGGGCATGAAATGAGATTGAAGGGGGGCAGACTCAAGAAGAATGTCAGGAAGTATTTTTTCACGGAGAGGGTGGTGGATGCTTGGAATGCCCTCCCGCGGGAGGTGGTGGAGATGAAAACGGTATCGGAATTCAAACATGCGTGGGATAAACATAAAGGAATCCTGTGCAGAAGGAAGGGATCCTCAGGAGCTTAGCGTAGAATGGGTGGCAGAGCTGGTGGTTGGGAGGCGGGGCTAGTGCTGGGCAGACTTATACGGTCTGTGCTGGGGCTGGTGGTTGGGAGGCGGGACTAGTGCTAGGCAGACTTATACGGTCTGTGCCGGGGCTGGTGGTTGGGCAGCGGGGATAGCGCTGGGCAGACTTATACGGTCTGTGCCAGAGCCGGTGGTGGGAGGCAGGGATAGTGCTGGGCAAACTTATACGGTCTGTGCCAGAGCTGGTGGTGGGAGGCGGGACTGGTGGTTGGGAGGCGGGGATAGGGCTGGCTAGACTTATACGGTCTGTACACTGAAGAGGACAGTACAAATAAAAAAGTAGCACATATGAATTTATCTTCTTGGGCAGACTGGATGGACCGTGCAGGTCTTTTTCTGCCGTCATCTACTATGTTTACTATGTTAGCCCGAGAGTGACTCAGGTTCAATGTGTCTTACATAACAAACAATTAAATGAATGATACATATTAAAAATTACAGAAACAGATTATAAAGTACAATAAATAATGCTATAACATTGGCTTTGTAAAAAAATGTATAACGTACAGTGGGGGAAATAAGTATTTGATCCCTTGCTGATTTTGTAAGTTTGCCCACTGACAAAGACATGAGCAGCCCATAATTGAAGGGTAGGTTATTGGTAACAGTGAGAGATAGCACATCACAAATTAAATCCGGAAAATCACATTGTGGAAAGTATATGAATTTATTTGCATTCTGCAGAGGGAAATAAGTATTTGATCCCCCACCAACCAGTAAGAGATCTGGCCCCTACAGACCAGGTAGATGCTCCAAATCAACTCGTTACCTGCATGACAGACAGCTGTCGGCAATGGTCACCTGTATGAAAGACACCTGTCCACAGACTCAGTGAATCAGTCAGACTCTAACCTCTACAAAATGGCCAAGAGCAAGGAGCTGTCTAAGGATGTCAGGGACAAGATCATACACCTGCACAAGGCTGGAATGGGCTACAAAACCATCAGTAAGACGCTGGGCGAGAAGGAGACAACTGTTGGTGCCATAGTAAGAAAATGGAAGAAGTACAAAATGACTGTCAATCGACAAAGATCTGGGGCTCCACGCAAAATCTCACCTCGTGGGGTATCCTTGATCATGAGGAAGGTTAGAAATCAGCCTACAACTACAAGGGGGGAACTTGTCAATGATCTCAAGGCAGCTGGGACCACTGTCACCACGAAAACCATTGGTAACACATTACGACATAACGGATTGCAATCCTGCAGTGCCCGCAAGGTCCCCCTGCTCCGGAAGGCACATGTGACGGCCCGTCTGAAGTTTGCCAGTGAACACCTGGATGATGCCGAGAGTGATTGGGAGAAGGTGCTATGGTCAGATGAGACAAAAATTGAGCTCTTTGGCATGAACTCAACTCGCCGTGTTTGGAGGAAGAGAAATGCTGCCTATGACCCAAAGAACACCGTCCCCACTGTCAAGCATGGAGGTGGAAATGTTATGTTTTGGGGGTGTTTCTCTGCTAAGGGCACAGGACTACTTCACCGCATCAATGGGAGAATGGATGGGGCCATGTACCGTACAATTCTGAGTGACAACCTCCTTCCCTCCGCCAGGGCCTTAAAAATGGGTCGTGGCTGGGTCTTCCAGCACGACAATGACCCAAAACATACAGCCAAGGCAACAAAGGAGTGGCTCAGGAAGAAGCACATTAGGGTCATGGAGTGGCCTAGCCAGTCACCAGACCTTAATCCCATTGAAAACTTATGGAGGGAGCTGAAGCTGCGAGTTGCCAAGCGACAGCCCAGAACTCTTAATGATTTAGAGATGATCTGCAAAGAGGAGTGGACCAAAATTCCTCCTGACATGTGTGCAAACCTCATCATCAACTACAGAAGACGTCTGACCGCTGTGCTTGCCAACAAGGGTTTTGCCACCAAGTATTAGGTCTTGTTTGCCAGAGGGATCAAATACTTATTTCCCTCTGCAGAATGCAAATAAATTCATATACTTTCCACAATGTGATTTTCCGGATTTAATTTGTGATGTGCTATCTCTCACTGTTACCAATAACCTACCCTTCAATTATGGGCTGCTCATGTCTTTGTCAGTGGGCACACTTACAAAATCAGCAAGGGATCAAATACTTATTTCCCCCACTGTATGTGGTGAATTAACCTGGATGCAACTATTTTTAAGGGTAGATTGATAGAGAAGAAGATTAAATCACAATTAAGTTTGCAAACAAAGAAGTGAAGATGAATAAATATGGGTACAATTAGGGCTAGATAGGATTACAGAGGAAAGAAGAAGTGAAATTAATTATATGAATGGGTAATGTTCAAATAGAATTCTTTGTTTTCTGAAAGGCTAAATTGAAAACAAAATGAGTTTTCAGTAGGTTTCTGAAGGACAGGCCTGTACATTTAATTGATTTAATTGATTTTGGAAGAGAATTCCAAATTTAGTACCTTGATATGAGAAACTGGCATTGTAAATTGATTTCAGTCAAGACCTAATGTATGTTACAATCCAATTTATTACTCAGGAACCTTCGTGCATTACCATAATATATTCTTACTTACCATTATACATGCACATGATATATATCTATACCATGATGTGTTCCATGCATGTTACCATATATGTATGCACCTAAAAGCAATACCATATGTAATTCTGTTACATGGAAATGGCAACCGCCATCACGGCAAATGTAAGCCACATTGAGCCTGAAAATTGGTAGGAAAATGTGGGATACAAATGCTACAAATAAATAAATAAATTTTATACATTACATTCCTAAAAATAGGGAAATGCAGAATGAAATATTCTCTGGATGGTGATACGGCATTACGTGGGGGTAATTCAATGAGATTCTTCATATATGATGGAGCAGAACCAAATATAGAATTTGGTAAATAAAAACACAGAACTTGAAAGATATTCTATCTTTTACTGGTAACCAGTGTAGGTTATATAGAAGAGGAGTTGCTTTGCATATCAAATCTGTGACCCTTTTGAACAAGGGGGCAATTCTACAAAGGGTGCCCAAATTTAAGTGCCAAGATGCAGCATGCTGAGTGCAAATTTTATTATGGCATTTGGGTGTCCAGATTCCATTGTAGAACATTAGCACCAGAATTTAGGTTACAACATGTCAACAGTAGGCATGAATGTGCATACCCAATACTCCAGCACAAAACTCACTTTCTGGCAAAATGTCTAATATTTATACTGGATCCAAAATAGTATAACATCAAAAGCTTCTTAGCATCCAGTTAAAGTCTTTTTTACACAAATATGAATCATTCACTGCTACTTTAATTTTCTGTTCAACGTTTCTCTACATATGAGAAGATTTATAAGCAGTCTTGATGGATTTTTAAGTGACCTCAGTAATGCTCACCGCCCTCCACCCTTACAGGATTTACGTGGCGATATCACAAGCATCAGCCTCTTCACAGGTTCACTTTTCAAACATTACTTCCGACTAAATAGAATTTTGAAAAGATAAGTAAATCAATAATTATTGAAAGAATTTATTTGTATTTGAAGTAATGTTTGAAAAGTGAACCTGTGAAGAGGCTGATGTTTCTGATATCACCACGTAAATCCTGTAAGGGTGGAGGGCGGTGAGCATTACTGAGGTCACTTAAAAATCCATCAAGACTGCTTATAAATCTTCTCATATGTAGAGAAACGTTGAACAGAAAATTAAAGTAGCAGTGAATGATTCATATTTGTGTAAAAAAGACTTTAATTGGATGCTAAGAAGCTTTTGATGTTACCCAATATTCCAGTCATTACATGCATAAATGTGGGACCTGTCCATGCCCCAAAGAAGCCCTTATAGTGAAACATTTATTTATTTTTATTTATGTATTAGGATTTATTTACTACCTTTTTGAAGGAATACACTGAAGGCATCGGTGTACAAAAGTATTGCCATACTGGGACAGACCAAAGGTCCATCAAGCCCAGCAGCCTGTTTCTAACAGTGGTCAATCCAGGTCACAAATACCTGGCAAGATCCCAAAAAGTACAAAACATTTTATGCTGCTTATCCCAGAAATAAGCAGTGGAGTTTCCCCATGTCTATTTTAATAATCGTCTATGGACTTTTCCTTTAGGAAGCAGTCCAAACCTTCTTTAAACCCCGTTAAGCTAACTGCCTTTACCACATTCTCAGGCAATGAATTCCAGAGTTTAATTACATGTTGAGTGAAGAACAATTTTCTCCGATTCGTTTTAAATTTACTACTTTGTAGCTTCATAAAATGCCCCCTAGTCCTAGTATTTTTGGAAAGAGTAAACAAATCAAACATAAGCAATAGACAATTACAGCAGTAAAAATATTCAGATAACAATTCAAAGTATAGCATACAATGTCAGTACAATACATAATAAAACATTTTAATAGACAGAGTAGGGTATAAGTGAAGATAAGACATATAGGGCCCCTTTTACCAAGCTGCGGCAAAGAAGGGCCTGCGCTAGTGTTGGTGTGTGTTGTTTGTTCACATCGAGGCTCCCCTTTTACTGCTGCAGGTACAAGGGAAGTCTTTCTTTCCTGCAGGAAATGGCCGTGCATCAAGTAAAGCACTTGCCACATGGCCATTTCAGGTGGGAGCCCTTACTGCCACCCATTGAGGTGGCGGTAAGGGCTCCTGCACTAATCCGATGGTAACCGGGCAGCATTGGCACTGCCCAATTACCTCTGAGTACACTCTGGCGCTATAAAAATAAATACATTTTCGAAGCACCGGATATGACGGCGCGCTAGGGGTGGGAACTACCAGTACTTCCTGTTTAGCGAGCGGTAAGACCGTGTTGTGCTTACCGTTGCTTAGTAAAAGGGACTCATAGATAGGTAGGCCTGGTTGAAGAGCCATGCTTTCATCTGCTTCCTGAAGTAAATATAGTCTTGTGTTAAGCGGAGCCTTTAAGGGAGCGCATTCCAGAGTGTGGGGGCTACTCCAGAGAAGGCTTGCTTGCGGGTATCACATCGTGTAATGTCTTCTGGAGAGGGTGTGATTGGTGATAGTCCTTGATAGCTCTTTTCGTTTCCTCTGTATTTTAATTCCCGAGATCTTGACAATCAGGTTAACTGTCTTCACCTATCTTGTCTTCCACACTTGATCAGATGGCCCCACTTAAGCCAGGCAGGCCTGGGGCCTTTTGCCATAAGCAATCGTGGTACCATAGCAGACTCCGTCTTCTTAAAAAGCAATTACACAGATATGAACGTTTCTGGAAAAAGACTAAACTACCCTCTTACATACAACTCTATAGATATAAAACTGAAGGATTACAATTATCATTTGCTTAATGCCAAAGCGCTCTATCATGCGAAATGCATTAGGAAAGCCCCTAATCTTATTAAAGAAATATTCTCCAATTTTCATGGACTAACCTCACGTTCTCAGCAGCCTAGTAGCAACTCCCTGCTCTCCACCGCAACATGCCTCTCACAATATTTCTCTACCTTCTCCACCTTCTGCCCCTATCACAGCATCACCTTCCCACTCCAGTACTACCTCCTGGTCTATATTCCAACAGCAGTCCCTGTATTCCCTCGCAATGGCTCTTACTGGTACCAAACCCACTTCCTACGAGTTAGACCCTTTTCCTTCCTCTTGCTCAAAAATTCTAGAATTAAATCTTTTACCTTATATCTTGCACGTGATCAATGCCAGCCTCTCCTCTGGACAGGTCACACAAAGGTAGAAGTCTGCCGTAGTTAGGCCTATCCTTAAGAAACCCACCCTTGATTCACAACTCACTGTTCATTATCGCCCAGTTTCCAATCTTTGTTTCCTTTTCAAGGTCCTAGAAAGAGTCATTTTTCTACAGTTGTCTTCATTTGTTGAAAAATCACTGGTGGATGACATTCTGCTACTCTTTCCTACCACTCGTTATTTAATCCTCTCAAAGACTGGTTATGGCTCATTTCTGACTGGCATGTTGCACAAAAATTAGTTCTAAATAAGGAGAAGACCGTAGCATGCTGGTTTTCTGGAGGTCTTTCTGCACCAACCTCACCTTTGGATTTCTTTGGTTCATCTTTTCAGCCAGTCACCTCTTTCCATTATTTAGGGGTTATCCTCAACTTGCATCTTTCATTTGTCCCCCGGATCGCCAATGTTTGCAAAACTAATTTCTTTATCCTCTGTCTGCTCAGAGCTATCTGCCACTACTTTAGCCCTGGTATTTTCCATTCTTTAATTCTCTTACTGCTCACAACCCGGTTAGACTATTGCAATATAGTTTACCTCAGATGCACCCAGGCTAATATTAAATGCCTACAAATTTTACAGAATATGGCTAGCCAGCTATTATGCCATACTCAACGACATGATCATGTCACTCCATTGCTTAAGAAATACCACTGGCTTCCCCATCCACTCTCACCATCCCATACAATCTAGCCCATCTTCTTCGATCATTAAATGACCACTGGCTAGTCTTGCTGAGTCCTAGGTTTGCCCAACTAGAATTTACAAGACGTTGGGCATTCTTTTTCGCTGCCCTTTCATGTTGGAATTCACTCCCCCTTTACCTAAGTGCAGAACTTTCATTAAAAAATGTTAAAGCAGGGCTTAAGGCCTGGCTTTTTACCGAACTGTTTGGCCCTGTCAGGGAGTAGCCACTAGGCTGACTGCCACTGTCAATATACTATTATCCGTTTTCTCCAGTCCTTCCCTGCCCTCAGGCTTTGTACTATTTCCCTTTTTCTATTCTATCTTATCTTTGCTCTTTAGCATGTGTGTGTGTGTGAATTCTTTCCTGTCAATATATTATAGTTCTTTTCCTTTTCTGTGCTAGTTGATATATTGTACACCACTGTAATCTGCAAGTTAGTCTAAAGCGGTATAGCAAATCCCAATAAACTATCAACTATTTCTATCTGATTGCAGTGCCCTGATAATTTGAACCAGAGGCCATGCTGTGAAGTATTACAAATTCTGCAAGAAATGAAGATGTCATTTTCCCCTAAGCACTTAACCATTCTGGAGTTTTTAGGCATGCTGATTTATGTTAGGGACACGGCATTTCACTGGCTTTTCATAGTTGCTGTATTATATAAGTTTTAAAAGTTTTAAATTATTAATGCGCATTTTATATTTAAAAAAATGTGATATGTAATAGCGTTCTCCATGCTGGCGTTGTGGATATTCATTGATTCATTGTAAGATGCAGTATTTCCTTTCAATGGTTTTGTTATTTGTTACCATGCTCTTATATTGCTCAAGGAATATGAATGATCAAGTTTAAGCTGTTTTAGGTGATCAGAGGTCAAGTTGTGCATATTCTCTTTAATATCTAACTAATTTTAACTAATATGAATGCAAAACCACTGAGTTTTTACAAAACTAAGGCTACACTACTACTACTACTACTTATCATTTCTATAGCGCTACCGGACGTACGCAGCACTTTACAATTGAACTTGGAGAGACAGTCCCTGCTCGATAGAGCTTACAATCTAATTATGACAGACAGACAGGACAAGTAAGGGATAAGGGTTAGGACAGACAGGACAAATCAGGGATAGGGGACAGTTGAAGATTTAGGTTTACGAGTTAAAAGCAGCATCGAAGAGGTGGGTTTTTAGCCTAGATTTGAAGATGGTCAGAGATGAGGCTTGGTGTATTGGCTCAGGAAGTTTATTCCAGGCATACGGTGCAGCAAGATAGAAGGAACGGAGTCTGGAGTTAGCGGTGGAGGAGAAGGGTGCAGATAAGAGAGATTTGCCCAGTGAGCAGAGTTCCCGGGGAGGAGTGTAGGGAGAGATGAGAGTGGAGAGGTACTGAGGAGCTGCAGAGTGAATGCAATTGTAAGTCAGTAGGAGAGAGTTTGAACGGAAACGGATAGGGAGCCAATGAAGTGACTTGAGGAGAGGGCTAATATGAGCATAATGACACCCAAACATGTATATGTTTGATTGGCAAAACCAAAGCTAAAAGAACTTGATTAATTTCCTAGCAATCAAACAGGGATGAGAGTTCTGTCTTAATTTATGCTTATCACTGAAGATCCCGGAAAATTTAAGTGCATCCAAACTCTTGCCATCTCTATCAGTCTCTGTTCGTCATATAGTATAATGGAAGGATGTGATTACAAATGTGTGGGGAGCTAGTGCTTGTCAAAACAAGTGATTCCAGCTTGCCATTGTAAATAAAACAAAATAAAACATGGAAAAGAAAATAAGATGATACCTTTTTTATTGGACATAACTTAATACATTCCTTGATTAGCTTTCGAAGGTTGCCCTTCTTCCTCAGATGGGAAATAAGCAAATGTTGGTAGATGACAGTATATATAAGTGAAACATCAAAGCATTCCAGTGACAGTCTAACAGGATGGGGGGTGGAGAGGTGAGAGACAGGAAGAGTGGGGTGGATGAGGGACAGGGAGATATGCATGGAGACAGGAGGGTGACAAAGCAGCTTGCCATTGGAACAGTTCAGTAGTTACCTTTTAAAATTTTTATGTGCCTATCAGGGGCGTATCTGGACTCGGGCGGTAGGGGGTGCCAGAGCCAGAGGGAGGGGGCACATTTTAGCCCCCCCCCCCCCCGGCGCCACCGATCCCCCCCCCCCGCCATTTCCGGACCCCCCCCCCCTCGCCACCAATGACACCCCTCCCCCGCTGCTGTCACTTACCTTTGCTGGCGGGGGACCCCAACCCCCCGCCAGCCGAGGTCCTCTCTTCCATGCAGGCTGCGCCGCTGCAAGTTTCAACGCTTCCTGTTCTTCTGAGTCTGACGTCCTGCATGTACAATGCGCAGGACGTCAGACTGAATTCCAAATTCTGAGTCTGACGTTCTGTACGTTGTACGTGCAGGACGTCAGACTCAGAAGAACAGGAAGCGTTGAAACTTGCATCCTGCACGGAAGAGAGGACTTCGGCTGGCGGGGGCTTGGGGTCCCCCGCCAGCAAAGATCGGCGACGGGTTGGTGGCGGGCGGGCGGGCGGGAGGGGGAGGTGGAGAGGGTCTGTGGTAGGGGGGTCCAGGGCGAAATCTGCGGGGGCCCAGGCCCCTGTGGCCCCACGCAGATACGCCCCTGGTGCCTATAGATCTATAGCCCCATGAATGTGTGTTTGAATGTATAAAAGGATTATCTGCATAAAGAGTTTAGATGTTTGTAAACAAAAAAAAAAGTATGACGTTTAAGTATGAATGTGCAAGGTTTAACTGAAAAGGGCAAGGCTTCCTTGGAATGCAGGAGCTTCAAATTTCACATATCAGGGTGTGTGGGGGGGAGGGGGGAGGAGGGATTTCATTCATTATAGACATGTTGAAAAAAACCCAAGAAGGGTATATTATTGAAGAAGTTTCCCTTGTACTGATTGGTGAAGTTATTCATTATTTTTCTGTCAAAGATTGATCTTTCATGTATATATTTGAAGATTAATAAAACAAGAAGGGTGAGGGAGTCTACTGTCACATCAGCCAGTTTTTTTGTGTGTGTGGGGGGGGAGGGGTTCTCTTTTGGAACAGTTGCTGAGGGAAAATAACTACACCTCCAGGTGTGTATTTATTTTTATAATAATGAGCCCTCAAAGCCTTTTTTTTTTTTTTGCCTGCTCATCTTCATAATTTTTGCCATTAATGAGCTTCTTTGCATTAATTTGTTTCACAGCATCTCATTGCTGGCAAATTTAAATAAAGGTTCACATGAAATTTTACTACCATGAAGTCAACTTTTGCAAAGGGTAATGGATTTAATATACCACCTTTTTGTGGGTACAACCAAAGTGCAGGTCACTTTATCTCTAGTGGGCTCACGATCTAAGTATTTTTGTACCTGGGACAATGGACGGTTAAGTGATTTGCCCAGAGTCACAAGGAGCTGCAGTGGGAATTGAACTCAGTTCCCCAGGTTCTCAGCCTACTGCACTAACCATTAGCCGACTCCTCCTTCACCAAAGTGTACTTTGTGTGAATACTAACATACCTACAATTTGGCATTTCACACATTTCTAGACATTTTGTGTTATTTTTTGCATGAAGCGCACTTTTGTGAAGACACCAGAAGAAGATTGTTCCAGGCAATTAGAGCAGTGTTATTTGATGGGCTCGGTGGCATACCAGGCATGGGGCGGTAGGAGCGGTCCACCCTGGTTGCAGACTGCAAGGTGTGTGCTGAGCAGTCGAGCTGCTGTCAGCTGTGCTGGTCCCCTGCCCTGGGATAGGAAATTGATGCCAGAGGGGGCAGGGGACCAACAAAGCCAACTAGTGACGATCCTTGGTCAGCTACCACCCGGGGCAAATTGCCGCTGTGCACCCCCCCCCCCCCCCCAGGTGCAGTGGCTATTCGCCCCGGGTGTTAGCTGACCCGGATGCATCAACACTCCCCCCCCCCAGCATATCACCCAAGCCCCCCGGGTGCATTCTTACCTGCTGGGGAGCAGCCGTGCGGCTGTTGGCTCCGCTGGTTCCCTGCTCCCTTTGCCCCGGAACAGGAAGTAACCTGTTCGGCACAGAGGGAGCAGGGAACCAGCGGAACCGACAGCCACGTGGCTGCTTTCTGCACCCCTCCAGTGGCGTGCACCTGGGGTGGATCACCTCTCCCTCAGTACGCCACTGAAGCCAACAGCCATGTGACTGCTCAGCGCACTCCCTTGCTTGGAGGAGGGAAGGTGGAGGGTGCGCCTGGGGGGGACTGTGACACCTGGAGGAGGGTGTTCTCCACCCTGGGTGGCAACAAAGGTAGATAAGCCACTTGATGGGCTCACCAAGGAGCATTTGCTACAGCTTGCTTTTTTTTTCCAAGTTCAATTATGTTTATTAATTTTAAACATCAAATCAATACAGAACAATATAATATAAGGCAAATGAATCAGTACCACATTATAATTTTTTGAGTGTCTAACATAGACCACATCATTATGGGTTGGATTCAGTAAATGGCACTCAAAATTCAGCACAGAAAAAAAATCAGTACTAAACAGTACTCTATAATGGGTGTTCCGGGATCGGCACCCTTTATAGCATGTAGCGCCGGGATCTGCGCTCAACTCTGGGTGTGAGGATTTCTACCAACTGAAACCAGGTGTAAATCATGATGTGCAAGTTGAGTGCAGATCCGCTCTATTCTATAACACTGTGCTCATTTTAAGGGAATTTACCCATGCCCCTCCCATGGCTACACCCCCTTTGCAGATCCACATGGAAACTCTTGGGTACAATTCTATAAATGGGTGTGTAAATGTGTTTTCACCCAGATCTGCAGTTTCTGCCCCATTTTGGCGTCCGTTAGAATGTTTGGCGCCATATATAGAATTCCCTTGTAAGAGTTCAATTTACAAAACTCGTCAAGGGAACTCATATCTTTTCACTTCCACACACAATTGGTCTTTTTGGCTGTAACACACTCATACTTAGCAATGAGACACATCGTATTCAACCATGCATTGTAACCTGTCTGCGATGCATCCTTCCAGCTCATCAGCATTTTCTTTAGGCCTAACACCATCAAAATGTCCAACAGTTTCTGCTGAAACTCAGAAAGCTCCTTTTTCAGCTTCACGGCTTTAGTGTGGGGAAATCTTGCCTGACCAATTTACTTCAATTATTTGAAGGAGTAAACAAATATGTGGACAATGGGGAGCTGGTTGATATTGTGTATCTGGATTTTCAAAAGGCGTTTGACAAGGTACCTCATGAAAGGCTACAGAGGAAATTGGAGGGTCATGGGATAGGAGGAAACGTCCTATTGTGGATTAAAAACTGGTTGAAGGATAGGAAACAGAGAGTGGGGTTAAATGGGCAGTATTCACAATGGAGAAGGGTAGTTAGTGGGGTTCCTCAGGGGTCTGTGCTAGGACCGCTGCTTTTTAATATATTTATAAATGATTTAGAGATGGGAGTAACTAGCGAGGTAATTAAATTTGCTGATCACACAAAGTTATTCAAAGTCGTTAACTCGCGACAGGATTGTGAAAAATTACAGAAGGACCTTACGAGACTGGGAGGCTAAATGGCAGATGACGTTTAATGTGAGCAAGTGCATGGTGATGCATGTGGGAAAAAAGAACCCGAATTATAGCTACGTCATGCAAGGTTCCACGTTAGGAGTTACGGACCAAGAAAGGGATCTGGGTGTCGTCATTGATAATACACTGAAACCTTCTGCTCAGTGTGCTGCTGCGGCTAGGAAAGCGAATAGAATGTTGGGTATTATTAGGAAAGGTATGGAAAACAGGTGTGAGGATGTTATAATGCCGTTGTATCGCTCCATGGTGCGACTGCACCTTGAGTATTGTATTCAATTCTGGTCGCCGCATCTCAAGGAAGATATAGTAGAATTAGAAAAGGTGCAGCGAAGGGTGACTAAAATGATAGCGGGGATGGGACGACTTCCCTATGAAGAAAGACTAAGGAGGCTAGGGCTTTTCAGCTTGGAGAAGAGACGGCTGAGGGGAGACCTGATAGAGGTATATAAAATAATGAGTGGAGTGGAACAGGTGGATGTGAAGCGTCTGTTCACGCTTTCCAAAAATACTAGGACTAGGGGGCATGCGATGAAACTACAGTGTAGTAAATTTAAAACAAATCGGAGAACATTTTTCTTCACCCAACGCATAATTAAACTCTGGAATTCATTGCCGGAGAACGTGGTGAAGGCGGTTAGCTTGGCAGAGTTTAAAAAGGGGTTAGACGGTTTCCTAAAGGACAAGTCCATAAACCACTACTAAATGGACTTGGGAAAAATCCACAATTCCAGGAATAACATGTATAGAATGTTTGTATGTTTGGGAAGCTTGCCAGGTGCCCTTGGCCTAGATTGGCTGCTGTCGGGGACAGGATGCTGGGCTCGATGGACCCTTGGTCTTTTCCCAACATGGCCCTATCAACATTACTTATGTACTTATGTAATAAAAGGATATCACGTCACAACTCAAATATACCTATCAATAAGTATTTTGCACTAGTGATGGGCATTCATTTACAAAGATATGGGAAATGTCAACTAACATATCATATGTTGATATAAAATTAAAATGAACTTAAAAAGCATGTAAATTTGCATTTTATCATTTGCGATAATAGCGCACAGTCTTTCAAGAGACAGTGCACTATTTGCAAAGAGCACACCCTATCATGCACTCAATTACTTTTCTCCTGTGATGAAAAAATGACCAAATGAAAATAAATCAAATGAACATTCCCAAAAAGGACATGGGA
Organism: Microcaecilia unicolor; assembly: GCF_901765095.1. Lineage (NCBI taxonomy): Eukaryota > Metazoa > Chordata > Amphibia > Gymnophiona > Siphonopidae > Microcaecilia > Microcaecilia unicolor. Next base: position 182,604,129 of record NC_044040.1, on the reverse strand, counting down.
AATGACACAACATTTTTTTTTTTTGGCTGCCATCCTTATTTTGCACACAACTCTGAAAGAACAAGTTTTTCTCATTTTCGCCACAAAACTGGTTGCACTTAATTTGCCTTTAAAGGGGGTTGTGTGCCTGTAATATATTCAGATATTTAAAGCTGTCACCATCAAACAGGAACTCAAGGGCATTTTCCCTGGAGAGCATGGATGATGTTAATAAAACATCTACAGTGCCTTCTTAGTTTGTGTGTTCTCAATAGCAACTTTGAGGTCATTACAAATATTTTAACCTATTTTTTTATTTGTATTTGCATTTATTTATTTATGTTGCTAGTTGGCCGTTTTTACAGCAGTTGCTTGGGAGAGAGGAGTGTGGTAGCCGTGTTAGTCCACTCTTAAGGTTATCAATAGAAATCAAGCAAAATAAAACATGGAAAAGAAAATGAGACAATACCTTTTTTATTGGACATAATTCATTTCTTGATTAGCTTTCGAAGGTTGCCCTTCTTCGTCAGATCGGAAATAAGCAAATGTGCTAGCTGACAGTGTATATAAGTGAAAACATTCAAGCATTACTATGACAGTCTGACAGGGTGGGAGGATGGGGGTGGGTAGGAGGTATGCATGGGGACATCAAAGCATATCATTGATATTCTAACAGGATGGGTGTGGATAGGTGAGGGGTGGGGTGATCAACAGAGACATACAGCTTTATGGTTTATAACGGGCTAGGAACCCCAACAGAAAGGACTTAAGGATCTGGGGTTCCTAGCCCATTATAAACCATAAAGCTGTATGTCTCTGTTGATCACCCCACCCCTCACCTATCCACACCCATCCTGTTAGAATATCAATGATATGCTTTGATGTCCCCATGCATACCTCCTACCCACCCCCATCCTCCCACCCTGTCAGACTGTCATAGTAATGCTTGAATGTTTTCACTTATATACACTGTCAGCTAGCACATTTGCTTATTTCCGATCTGACGAAGAAGGGCAACCTTCGAAAGCTAATCAAGAAATGTATTAAGTTATGTCCAATAAAAAAGGTATCATGCTATTTTCTTTTCCATGTTTTATTTTGTTTGATTTCTATTGATAACCTTGGGAGAGAGGGGAAGGACTGGGGTTTCAATATTTGTCCTCTAGAGGGAGAAGTATTTTTGGAATGAATTAAATTGTGCGGGGGGGGGGGGGGGGGGGGTGTCATTTTTTTATGCAGAATACTGGAGCAAACAGAGCACTGAAGAAACATTCCATCAGTGCACACACAGAGCTAAATTCCTTTGAATAGTCTTCCTTTTTGGCAGAGATCTAAACAATACTTATTGAATCTGTTTGTGTGGTGCTTGGCTTGGATATATTCCCAGCTCTCACAAAATCCCAACACTGACATCTACTGGAATTGCCTGCTAGAAGGAATTCTCTTGTACCTGTTAAAGTCAACTCCAAACAGGGAAACAAGTGAAACAGGTCAGTGCTGTCTAGACATAGCTAGCATAAGAGCATATGTTCTTTTGATATTTCAAAATCCATAAGAAACTTGCTACATGGATTAAAATGTAAATTAAATGGATTTATAAGGTACTCATTGCAATAAGATTATTAGTGAAGGAAAATCAGTTACTAGGCAAAATAATGTTTTCCTTCTAACAAAGAGACACAGAATAGTAGTCTAGCTCCTAGATTACAGTATAAGGAGGTGGTATGGTTTATTTTGTAAGAGCGCTACTTTTCAGAACTAACCCAAATGGATTGCTCCTTTGAGGGTATATAGAGACTTCTAGTTTTTCAAGAAGATACAGGATATATGTGAAACCCCATTTTGCATAGGATGTCTAGCACAGAAGAGGGGCATTCAAGTTGGAATATTCAAACTTTCCTGGGTACTTTACAAAAGGCTTGTTGATCACAGGTTTTTTTTGTAAAATATACATAAGGATGTGCAGGAGAACATGTAGTTCTAAGTCATTTTACAAAAAAAATGTGCAAAAAAATGAGCAGCTTCACTAGGGGTATTACACATTTAAGTGCTGATTTTGCAACTTATGCATGTAAATGTTGGCAAATACGCATGTAAGTGCTGGATTTCATAAAACTACATGTACAAGAGGAACCGGTTGAGGGGTGTATTTATCAACATGGAGTTATGGTACTGTTAACCTCAGTTATTTGTAACTAGCTCATTGCATAAAATAAGACGTGCTAAAATTACTCATCTTAACGATAGCCCATATTGATAACTCCCCCCCTTAGTATGAAGAATTTCAGTCTCTTGTAATCAGAGCTGATATTGTGATGTCATAATGCCTCATTCCACCAATGCCTAAGAGCCAACCTTATCAGTGATGTCACAATGGCTTGATTGTGCTATACTTGGCTCATTTCTGTGACATATAGCAGTGATTTTGATTTCTAGAGAGATTTTCTTTCTTTAAAGGGGGAAGTTATCAACATGGGTTACAATTAAGACATGTTATTTTACTGTTAGCCCCAGTTATCTGTAACTAGGTCCGTTGCATAAAATGGGACCTGTGCTAACATTGCATGGGGTTAGAAGTAAAATAACATGTCTTAACAGTAGCCCACACTGATAACTATGCCCCTAAGGAACTGAGTTCCAAATCTCAGAATTTTGGCTTCTTGAGATGGTTTTAAAGTCAACAGAGAGAGCACAATCGGTCCCTCACTCATTCCTCAAAACTCCAGGTCCAAACAAGTTTGCTCCCAGTTATATTTCATTAGGAGCATAGGAAGTGGAAAGAAATGGGCCACGGGGGCCATGGCCCTATCAATATTTTGCTCAGAACAGCATCAGTAACTAGAGAGCTTGGAGGCGAGGCTGGAGATTGATTGCTTTGGCCCCTTTGACCAAAAGGATGTTCCAGGGTAAGTTTTTCGAAATACAATTCTATGAAAAGTACACAAATGCCTTCAAATACAACCAATACCATGCCCATATAATGACCACTTAAAATATGTACATGTTGTAAATATATACATGTAAATAATAGCTTTTCTAAGGGGGTTCTTTTACCACGTTGCGGTAAAAAGGGCATTGCGCTAGCCGCAGGGGCCATTTTTGCTGTGCGCTGAGGCCCTTTTTACCGCAGTGGGTAAAAAGGAAAAAAAAAACCACGGCCATGCTGAAAGATTTCACTTACCTTGTGGCTCTGCGGGGCGGGGGAGCACTTAACACCACCCATTGAGGTGGCGGTAAGGGCTCCCATGTTAACCTGGCAGTAACTGGGTAGTGCGCAGCGCTGCCCGATTACCACCGGGTTAGAGCCACGCTAAAAAAATACAGCCCTACTTTCCCTACCACATGAAATGGCACATGCTGGGGATGGAACTAGCGCCAGCGCCCGCGTTGCGCCAGCGGTAGCTCCAGATTAGCATGCAGCAAGCCCACGTTGGGCTTACCGCTGCTTTGTAAAAGAGTCCCTGAAATAGTTACTTTGCTATATGCCCATTTACACCTATAAACTAGTCTTCTACACGTGGAAATGCCACCTAACCATTTCAAAATGAACTCATTACTTTATTCTAGTTTACTGCTGCTTATGATGACATGTAAGGGCCTGCATGGTGATTCATTAACAACATTCTCCTGGATTCTATATATGGCACCCAGATTTGGGCAAAAAATTTTGAGATGCACTTGAAACTTAATTTGGGTATTGAGTCATTAATGAGCAATAATTGGATGCTAGCAACCAATTATTGATGTTAATTGGCATCAGTTAGGTTTGCACACACATCTGGCTGTGCACTATTCTATAATGCTGGGTGCCTAAATAGTATGCAACCCAAAGGGGCACAGCAATAGGAGGGGCATAGGTGGGTCAGGGGCATTTCAAAAAGTTGCATGCGGTGTTATAGAGTAATGGGTCTCCATGCCCAACTAGGGCACTGGGATGTACACCACGTTTCAGCAGGCGTAAACCAGTACTAAACGCTATTCTATAAAGAGTGCGTGCTCTTTATAGAAAAGCACATAGTACCAATTTTTTCCAGCACCATTTATAGAATTTTCTCCCATGCAACCAAATAGAGAACCTGGAATCAATTCTTAGGCCAGCAGACTGTCATTTGGAAGGCCTACTTGTTCCTTAGAGCTGTGGTTCCCAAACCTGGTTCTGGAGGCATCCCAGCCAGTCGGGTTTTCAGGATACCCACATTGAATATTCATGAGAAGGATTTGCATGCAGTGGAGGTAGTACATCAGGGGCGTAGCCAGACTTCGGTGGGAAGGGGGTCCAGAGCCCGAGGTGAGGGGGCACATTTTAGCCCCCCCCCCCCCCCCCCCGGCACCGCCAACCCACCCCCCGCCATTGCCGACCCCCCCATTTCCAACCCGCCGCCACTTTTCACAACCCTCCGCCCTCTCGACCCCCCCCCTGCGAACCCTCCCCCGCCGTCGCTTACCTTCGGTTTTGCTGGCGGGGGAACCCAATCCCTGCCAGCCGACGTCCTCTTTGTCCTGCAGTCAAAAAAGTCTTCGTTCTGTTGCATGCTGACGTCCTGCACGTTGTACGTCGGCTGGTGGGGATTAGGGTCCCCTGCCAGCAAAACCGAAGGTAGACGACGGCGGGGGGAGGGTCGAGAGGGCCGTCAGGAGGGGGGTCTAAGAGGAAATCTACGGGGGCCCAGGCCCCCTCAGGCCCCACGTAGCTACGCCACTGCAGTACATGCAAATCTCTCTCATGAATTTTCATTGTGGATATCCTGAAAACCTGATGGGCTGGGGTGCCTCCAGAACCAGATTTGGGAACCATTGCCATAGAGTGTAGGTGTCCACTGCTGCCCGATGCAGGGGTGGTGTCTGGATCTTCCTTTTCCTTGCTATCCTTTTCTTTAATGTTGTAGTTCTATTTCCCTTCCTTTCTTGTCTTTACAAGTGTACACTAATCTGATAGTTCACTCCTGAGTGGTATATTAAGTGATGATTGGAGAATGGAAGCCTTAGCTGTCACTCAACAATGATGCCTAGCAGTCACACCCAGAACCAGAATTACATATGCCAAGGGAAGCCATGGTGGATAGCCGAGGTGGAATGGTATACAAAAGTGTCAGCTGAGGCTAGTAGTGCTGGATCCAGCTCTGGTTCTGATTGAGCTAGATCTATATATGAAATATGAAGAAACTAATGCAGATTTTGTGAGACATACGATTTGCCAGTTGTTTTCTCAGGACAGGCTGATCCAGCCTTGAATTTATCCTTCTGCATACTGGGAATGGGCAACCAGAAAATTATTGTTTTGCGTTGTTTCCGAGAATGTTCATTTCAGTCACTTTCGTTGGCCAGTTTTTTAAATTTCAGGAGCAATTTCAGGAGCAAAGTTGTTGAGTGCACATTCATTTTTTTTTTTTTTGGTTACATTTGTACCCTGCGCTTTCCCACTCATGGCAGGCTCAATGCGGCTTACATGGGGCAATGGAGGGTTAAGTGACTTGCCCAGAGTCACAAGGAGCTGCCTGTGCCGGGAATTGAACTCAGCAGGCACTCCATTCCTGGTAGTGTGCACATGTGCAGTGTTTGCGCATGTGCGATGGTTTGAACACTGTTGGGAAGAGTGTACAGCGTTTCAGAAAAAGTGTGCTCTTTTTCCAAATAGCTCACCCTCTTTCAAAAGAGTGTGCATTATTGTCGGCATGCAAAACCCCAAAATTTTCGTGGTTTTTTTCTGCTCATTTTCGGATTTCAACAACATGCAACGACATGGGATATGTTAGCGGCATTCTCCATGTCATTGCAGCTTGATAGCCCATCCTTAATGCATACAAAAAAAGCAATAGCTTTGCTTTTCTTAGTGAAATGAGAACTACAAATCTATACATGTAACGAGGAAAAACCAAAACTGGAGAAACCTGTCCGGAAAAATTGGTGCCAACTGGCAACCACAGTGCTACAGCATTAAGCGAAAAGATAAATTTGGAAAATACAAGAAGAGGAAAACAGCATTATAAGGAGATTCAGTTGAAGTCTGTTATATAGTATTTCCCATCTGTGACCATTATTTTGCTTTGGTTGTCAAAAGGCAGGGAGCCAATGGGCTTGTTATGCAACAATTAATTAAATCAACTTTGTACTTTTTCCTACCCCCACCCGATTACCCCATGCCCCATCCTGCACATAAACCCATCTTCAAATGCAGTTAGGAATGTTCATCAAATTATTGCTTACTGGTTTAACTATAAATATGTACATGCGTGTAAATTGATTCAAATGATAACCATATGTTCTTGCAGTATGTGGACAACTGGTACGAAATTGTTGTTTTTATCTGCTGGGAGCACCGTGATTGCTATATTCCCTCTGGATGTCTTTCAAGAATTCATCACAAAATGTTCAGAAAACAATTTTAAATAGGTCCCTTTATATAGCTACTGCAAATGTGTAAACAAATGCCTGTAACAGGAGCTCAGAAAGAGAAGCTGGCAGTGCAGAGTATTGAAAGCAAAATGTTAACTATACCACAAACACATCACTTGCGCTCAGCCCAGCAGAATAAAAGGATTCAGAAGATCAGGTGAAGAAACTTCCACCTTCATTAGCCATTCATTTGTCTGCAAACTGTCAGGACCAGTAACAACAAGATGTGAGCCTCTGTGCGGCCGAACAATCCTGATCTTACCTGAGGAAGCAGGGCAGGGATCTTCGGTGGAGAACTGTTCTGGACTCAGGATAGGAACCAGGCTCACCAATGGTCAAATTCAGGCCAGATCACAGGGACAAGCAGCGAGCAGAACTCCGTCCAGGTCCAGGCAAAGGTTCAAAGGCAAGCGGCAAGCAAAACTCAGTCCAGGTCCAGGCAAAAGTTCAAAGGCAAGCGGCAAGCAAAACTCGGTCCAGGTCCAAGCAAAGGTTCAAAGGCAGGCGGTAGGCAAAAGGCAAAGTCCAGGTCCAAGCAAAGGTTCAAAGGCAGGCGGTAGGCAAAAGGCAAAGTCCAGGTCCAACAAAGGTTCAAAGGCAGGCGGTAGGCTAAAGGCAAAGTCCAGGTCCAAGCAAGGTTCAAAGGCAGGCGGCAGGCAAAAGGCAAAGTCCAAACAACGAGAGAGATAGGCGCCCAGGAATCCACACAAGTAGAAGCCGATACAGCGAGTGACACAAAGTGCTGCTGTTAAATAGCCCTCCCCATCAGGAGGGCAGGAAACAGCTGGAAGGAGGCGGAGCACATCGTCGACGGCCAAATAGCTCCGGATTGGCCGGCCAGAAGAGAGAGGCGGCATCAACCGCGGGTGGCCAATCCGGTTGTCGAGAAAGGCGTCTCCATCTTCTTGGGCCCCGTGCCCGGAACAGACTCCTTTCTTCGGGGACGCCGGCACTGCCAACATGGCCAGTGATCCCCAGCCGCAACTGCAGCAAAACAGAGCACCGGAGCCGCCGAAACGGCCGACAGCATGCCTCTGAAGCACTGGCGACGACCAGCATCGGTCCGATTCTCCTGCCCCGCACCCCTTCCAGCAGAGTCGCAGGTGAGGAACGCGACACAAACCCAAGGGAGTGGTGCAGTATAGGGGTGAAGGTCTTCTGTGCATGAAAGAGGAGCGGCTCTTGGGTGTGATCATATCTGATGATTTTAAGGTATCAAACAGGTAGACAAGATGACAGCAATAGCCAGAAGGATGCTTGGGTGCATGGAGAAAGAAATAGCAGGAAAAAGGAGGTGATAGTTAAGATTACCGTATTTTCCCCATCGCACCCCTGCCCTACCCCCTGTCACACTCCGTCCCCTGTCGTTTTGACACCCCCACCAAAGAAAACCAGATTCCATCTCTCTCCCCCCAATGTTATCCCCTCCCCAATTTTCCAGTCTCCCTCCCCTCCACCCATATGACTCCATTAACTACCCTTCCCTTCCCCTCCCATCCTGTAGTGCCCTGGTGGTCTAGAAGCCTCTTCAGAGCAGGAAAGAGCCTATAGACCTCTCTTGCTCCCGGTGCCAATCCAAATGGCTGCCGAAAGTTCAAACAGTGACCTTGCAAGACCTCTATGGAAGTCTTGCGAGGCTGCTGCTTGAACTCTCAGCGGCCATTTTGAATTGTTCCGGGAGCAAGAAAAGTCTACAGCCGCGCTGTGCAGTAAAGAGGGGACTCTTTCCTGCTCTTAAGAGGTTGCTAGACCACCAGGGCACTACACTAAGGTAGGGGAGGAGAGGACACCCCTGAGGCCCCCTGACCCTGCCAGCCTGCCCTTTTGTCCGCAAGTCCGGAGAAATGGGCAGGGTGGCAAAACCCACCTGGATGCCTGGCCATGTCCTGAAAAAGAGGATATGTCCAGGTAAATCCGGGCGTATGGTAACCCTAGTGATAGTACCTCTGCACAAATCTCAGGTGAGACCTCATGTGGAGTACTGTGTACAATTTTGGAGACCACCCGCCTGATATTCAGACCAGGCTGGTAAGCGGCATCTGAGCTGTTCACAGCCGTGGGTTGAACCTAGAAGTTGACTGGCCACTGGCTGATATTCAGACCAGGTAGCTTCATTGCATGAAGTTAGGATAGCCTTTTTTCCATCCTAACTTTATGCAGTTACCCAGTTAGCGAACTGAAAATGACTGTCAACTGTCCAAGTTTGCACTCCGCTCATGCCCCGCCCCCAGTCTGTCCCTAACTTAGCTGGTTAGGGGATAGCTGGTTAGTAGGGATATTCAGCAGCACTAACTAGTTAAGTGCTGCTGAATATCCCTAGATTCTCTCCAGGCCATTTAAATGACTTTGAATATCGGGCCCTGCATCTTCAAAAAGATATAAACAGGATGGAGTTGGTCCAGAGGGCAGCTACTAAAATGGTCAGTGGTCTTTGTCATAAATCATATTGGGATTTGGGACAAACTTCAAAATCTTAATATGTGTACTTTGGAAGAAATGTGAAAGAAAGGAGATGTGATAGAAATATCCCCATGACATAACTGCAGAGGATGCAGTTCTCTTTCAAAGAAGCCCTGGAACGCGAGGTCATAGGTTGAAGGTGAAAGGGGACAGACTCAGAAGCAAAGGAAACATTTCATTATAGAAAGAGTAGTGGACATGTGGAATGGTCTCCCAATGGACACGAAGACTGTATCTAAATTCCAAGAAAGCTTGGGACAGGAAATGATTGTAGAGCTTGGTAGTTGGTATAAATAGGAACCTGGATAAGTCATATGAACTTCATTTGCCATCATTTTCTCTGATTCTATGTTTGTAGGTCAATTAAAATTGCTAATTCAAGTTGTCCTAGTTAGTCTGTAGATTGAGCATGTTGTGATGTGCAACATTGCCACTGCCAGAGCACCCGCTCTGGTTATAGGGACGGGACCTTCTCCTAAACTGAGGAGATCTCCAACACCTTTCTGGGCCCTTCTTTATAAGTCAAACACTGAGGACTCCCATTGACTGTGCTGGTTCTTTATTGAGTCCAAAAATAAATCAACAAACTAAAGACATTCTGCTATATACAGTGATATTCAATCAGCTTATGTGTGCTTCTGACAACTTAAAAATACTCTCATCCAGATCTGATGCCAGGGTTGGTTTTCCATTTTACAGAGCTTCAATTTTAGAATAGCTGTGGGGACTGTCCTACTATCTGGCCCTTCCCACACGCACTTACAACATTCACTGAACAATTACTAGTAACCCCACAACTGCCAAACTCCCATATGCACGTAGATTCCTTCCTCCCTTTTCCCCACATGCAGGAGGACAAATATGCACATACCACCAACCTGAGACTCACTCTTAATCCTGAAGCTAATCCAGGTTTTCACCTTCCTTCAACTGAGAGCTGCAGTCTTCTCTATTAGGACTGAAGCTGTCCCACCCTGGACATTGAATTGATTCTTTTTAGCCACAAGGAACTCTGCTCCAGCACACAGTGGTTGAACTGGCCCATTTGCTCTACTTCAGATTAGGTAGGGGCTCCTTGTGGAGCTGACTCCTCTGGATTTGGCTGCATAGAGTGTGTTTTGCTCCAGTTTTTGTTGGGGAGGGGTTCCTGTTTTGTCCATTCTGTGTGGGTGGCATTTGTATGTTTCTATATGCCCTCTGTATGTCTTTGCGTTTGAATAAAGGTTTCTAAACACTAACTCAGCTCCAGTGTATCTCCTTCAGCGCCTAATTAAAGCACCACCCTCACCAGCCTGTCTTCTGGCTGAAGGTTTCTGTTACAGAAGGCATATCAGGCACTGGCTTTGTTCCCCAGTGCCTCCTTAAAGCAGCACCCTCACCTGACTGAAGGTTTCTTTTATAAAGATGTCTTTACTCCATTCCCTGGATTCCAACCCTTTCCCTGGAGAGTTTTACCCCTACGCTCCCTTCACAGCTACAGGCTGCTAGGGCTGAGATGTCTGCAGATTCCCTATCATTAGAGAGTCCTATTTTCTGAGAACTCTCTCCCTAACTTTGGAATGCTTCTCCTGGGGTGTGTCTCTGTGTCCTTGCTCTCCCTCCCTGTTAAGGCTAAATCCCTTCCTTTTGAATCTCTCATGCTCTAGGACTGCAGTGTTAATTAGACCAGCTGGACCAATGATGACTTATCAGCCTTCCCTGGTTTCTCTTGGTCCAACCCTCCTGACACCAGAACCCTGCATGGGCTTCTGTGATTTGTAGTTTAAAACCTTTTTAAAGGAACCTCTGCTTTTGGGTGCCTGAATTTACTGTTTCTATGAGTGGAGGAGTAGCCTAGTGGTTAGTGCAGTGGACTTTGATCCTGGGGAACTGAGTTTGATTCCCACTGCTGCTCCTTGTGACTCTGGGCAAGTCACTAAATCCTCCATTGCCCCTGGTACAAAATAAGTACCTGAATATATGTAAACCACTTTAAATGTAGTTGGAAAAAACCTCAGAAAGGCTGTATATCAAGTCCCATTTCCCTTTCCTACTACGTGATACATGACCCCTGGCTGCCTATCACTATCCTGCTTATAATCGAAAGAGATACAAGAACGTAAGACCTTTGAAGTCAAAATGATTGAATATTTTAACACCCAACAGAAAGGACTTAACAAGGACCTGGGGTTCCTAGCCCATTATAAACCATAAAGCTGTATGTCTCTGTTGATCACCCCACCCCTCACCTATCCACACCCATCCTGTTAGAATATCAGTGATATGCTTTGATGTCCCCATGCATACCTCCGACCCACCCCCATCCTCCCACTCTGTCAGACTGTCATAGTAATGCTTGAATGTTTTCACTTATATACACTGTCAGCTAGCACATTTGCTTATTTCCGATCTGACGAAGAAGGGCAACCGTCGAAAGCTAATCAAGAAATGTATTAAGTTATGTCCAATAAAAAAGGTATCATCTTATTTTCTTTTCCATATTTTATTTTGTTTCATTTCTATTGATAACCTTAAGAGTGGACTAACACGGCTACCACACTCCTCTAATCAAAAGAGAAAAACGCCTATATTGCAACCCAAATCGGGAGATGGACATCTTTCTCCCGTGGGCGCCCAAATCGGTATAATCGAAAGCCGATTTTGGGCGTTTCCAACTGCAATCCGTCGTGGAAACGGGTAAAGTTGATGGGGGCGTGTCGGAGGCGTAGTGAAGGTGGAACTGGGGTGTGGTTATCGGCTGAGGAGAGATGGGTGTCTTTAGCTGATAATCGAAAAAAAAGGTGTTTTTACCGCGATTTTGGCTCACTTTTTTTGGACCCTTTTTTTCATGAACAAGTCCCAAAAAAGTGCCCCAACTGCCCAGATGACCACTGGAGGGAATCGGGGATGACCGCCCCGGACTCCCCCAGTGGTCACTAACCCCCTCCCACCAAAAAAAACCCCACTTTAAAAACTTTTTTTCCAGCCTCTATGCCAGCCTCAAATGCCGTACCCACCTCTATGACAGCAGAATGTGTTCTATCCTGTGACAGCCTTTCCCTGGTTCTGATGTGGCTCTTTGGTGAGTGTGACACCTTTTCTGTTATGCGCACTGCAGAGTTACATCAGCAATGCATTGTGGTGGGTGTAGGGTATTGGGCTCCGTGATTCCACTAGCTTGTGGCAAATGCTCACGATGTTGGTAGTTGGTAGGCTCTACTCCCATGGTGCTTTTCCCCCTGCTTACTGGGTCAGAGTGTGCCCTGTTTTGTTTCCGGTAGTCCATGAGGTAGTGGCCATTTTTGTAAGCCAGTTTTAGATCCCTTTCACGTGTTAGCCACGTTACAGAACTTAGTTCTTACCTTGAATGTGGCTGAAAGAGGGCATTGTACAGCATTCTGCCAGCTCTGACCTACTGCTCATCTCAGTACCAGGGAGACTCGTTGCCAGTGGGGCACAACCTCTGATCTGCAGTTAACTGTGAGTAAGCGTGCTTATTCCAATAAAGGACATTTTCGGAGAGATTAGTCTTCAGGTGTCAACTGGTGTGCCAATGTTATATAGCAGCAACAAGTCCTAGAGGCCTGCATGTATGCAGGTCCCTGGAACACTTTTAGTGGGTAACACAGTGCACTTCAGCCAGGTGGACCCATGCCCATCCCCCCTACCTGTAACGTGCTGGTAAATGGGAGGTCTCCAAAACCCACTGTACCCACATGTAGGTGCCCCCTTCACCCCTAAGAGCTATGGTAGTGTTGTACATTTGTGGGTAGTGGGTTTTGGGGGAGGGGGGTTGGGTGCTCAGCACCCGTGGTAAGGGAGCTATGCATGTGGGAGCTGTTTCTGAAGTCCACCGCACTGACCTCTAGGGTGCCCAGTTGGTGTCCTGGCATATCAGGGGGGCCAGTGTACTACAAATCCTGGCCCCTCCCATGACCAAATGGCTCAGATTAGGACGTTATTGAGCTGGGCGTTTTCAGTTTCCATTATCGCTAAAAAAAAACAAACGCCCAGCTGAAAAAAGTCCATTTTTTCGATAATACGGTCTGTTGCGCCTCTTCACGTACCCGTTTTCGGACATAGACACCCATGGAGATAGGCGTTCGCGTTCGATTATGCCCCTCCACGTATACCAGGAACTTTGACTTCTAGAAAATATGCAGTGTGGCAAGTTGCTTGGAACAATTTCCTGTTTCTGACCATAGGACTAATCAGTGACTGATAGAAGTTCTTTTCACTTGTATCTTTTCATTTTTTTGCTTTGAACCTGAGATGCATTTTATGGTTTGAAAATTGCTACAGAAAACAGTGATTTTTGGAGATATTCCTCTAAAGATAAAACCAGATTCTTTATTGTACTTAGATGATGTCCAATAAGCCAACACTATCATGAAACATGATAGGGAATTCAGGTAATAGTTTTTGTCTTATCCAGAACTTTCTTACCAGTAGATGTGATGGAGGTTAGACATATGTGACCCATTGAGCAAAAAGGTACCAAAAGTGGGGTTACAAATAACAGAGATAAAGGCTATAAAAGTTTAGAGGGGCAACTTTCATATTTGAAAATTTTGTTTACTGTAGGGTCAGTAGAATGGAGCTATGTAATTTTTTCTCACAATTTTGAGGATTTTCATGCTCTACAGCCTAAATCTGCAGGTAATTAAAGTTGGTCATATGATTTGGGGGATTAATTACTTTTTTTTCTTGATAAACGTTTCTTATTTTTTAAAGACATAATTAGCCCATACCCGTGGCTGAAAGTTTGCACCATTATGCAGTTGATATCCCTGTAACTTGTGGTATAAATAAGTCACATAACTCACTTTTGGTATATTTTTGTTTTGCGGGTCATATATGCAGGGCTGTATGGGTAGCTGGTACAGCCACACAGTGTGCAAGAGAGGCAATGGTGACAAAATTGTGCCCCATCTATTGGCCTCCCTTGATTGGCTGTGATGCTGTGGGGCACTTGGGGGCATGCCTCACAGGGTATTTCAAGGTCACTACACTCCTAGACATATGCAAATATTTCACACCATTTTTTTTTTTTAAAGAAGAGACTGTGCTCCCCACTCGGTAGGATGCCAGGATGAAATGGAAAAGAAATGAATAAGGAACGGAAGAGAGAATGGGCAAGATGTAGGCAGAAGGTGCTCTTGATAATTTCATTCTTGATTATTGCAATCTCTAGATAGAAGATTGCAGTGAGATGGAAGGGAAGTGGAGGAATGGAAGGGGCAGAGGAAAATGCCGAGAATAGTTTGAAATAAACTGGGAGGCTTTTCCCTTGTAAATGAGGAGTAATTAATGACAGTTTTGAGCAAGACCCAAACCAGGTTATATGCAGATCAATATTTTAAAAACATTAATCAGACAGGAGCTCCTGTTCATTTAAATTGCATTGTCTGAGCCTAGATCATACATTCAGTAGCAGTTAACAGATAATGCCACTGGATATCTGCTCCAACAAACATGGCACTATCCAGCTAGTGCCGAAACAGTTCAGGGGTGGAGTCGGAGCAGAGCTAAAATTTATCCGAGCACTGTAGATATTCAAGGTCGGTGCCTGGATAGTTAACCAGGCATATTGGACTGTATATACTGCTGTTCTAACTATGAATTTCAACCGTACCTGGATAAATAATGGGTGCCTCCAAACATCCAGATATTCAGTGCCAGGACATGGATAGGTGCCATCACTGAATATCCAGGTCTTATTTAGCTAGCAACAGTCTTATTGCTCCCATGATTTTGATCTTTTGGTTTTTTCACTGTAGAGAAGGCCTTCAGAGAAGGATTGATTGGGAGACTGGGAAGAGTAGTGAATGTATCCATGGCAACGGGCAGTTTGCCCAAGGCCTTGAAGAGAGCCGTAGTGAGACCATGGTTGGAAAAAAACCCACAGGACTGATTGTGGTATAAAAGAGGATTTTAGGTTGGTTTCTAACTTGCCTTTGATCAAGGTAGTGGTGAACAAGGTTGCATAACAATTTTTGATTACTTAGATAAATTCCAAGCAGATGTTAGGGTCAATTTCAGCAAAGATTCCTTGTTGTCTCCCTTCTGGATGATAAAACGCTAAAGGGAAATAATGATGATGATTTTATTAGATCAGTCTCTTGCTATCAGTACTGTCAACTGCAATTTGTTAATTGAAAGATTGGGTGACTGGGGTGAGAGGAATAGGGTTGAAAAAATGTTTGCTTTCTTAATTTAGGGGACATCATGGTATGTTTTGCTAGGTCAATGTCATTCTCAGCCATATGATTAGCATGTAGATTACCCCAATATTCTGTCCTTTTCCCCTATCTCTTCAATACATATATATCTGGCACTGTTGGGTGAGGTGATTAGGAAGCAAGACTGAAATGCCTCTCTTATGCAGATTGGGCCTGATTTTATAACAGGACACCTAAGTGAGAAGCCCAAAAAGGTACCTGTTTTAGGCTTATTTTAGAAAGCAACATAGGCGCCTATACATCTTTATAAAATACATACCCAGAGCCAGCCTCATAAGTGTGCAATAAGAGCCTATTTTATAAAGGCAAGTAGGTGCATTACAAAATTATATGTGGACTTTCAGCATGCGTATTTTTATGCACATATACAACCATGTGATTTTATAAAAATCCTTTTCCACATGTAAAACAGGCTTTACATATGGGACAACCTTCATAAAATTACTCCTTATTTTCAATTTATAATATTATAATATTACCCCCCCCCCCCCACCACCACCACCCATGCTACCATCCATATTAATGAGTTACGCTGTAACTTCCCATGACTACACTAAACATGTGACCCACGCATTTTCTTGTTAATTACTAGAGGAATACATTTGCCTAAGGATGAGATTGCTACAGGCTATTTAGGTCCTTCAGTCTGGCCCATATAATGACTTTCAGCAATGTCATTCCTTGAGACTGCTGAGAGACTTGCAAGAATTCCATGGCTTCATTCTATTCAGAAAGTCTCTAATTGCAGCTGGTTTTGTCTGGTTTTATATTATTAAGAATAATTAACAGATTACACTAAACTACAAAAGGTCTTTCAATCATTTTAATTTAGTGCAAGGCACAAATTAAGTGTTCTTGAACAATACACTGTTTAATTATCACAGTGTGGTGATGTTGAGTTTTTAAGTAACAATAATATGCTATACTTCCTTACTGACTATAATCCTAGATATATGAAAGAGAAATTAGAAGCACTACGTTCACAGAAGCAAGCAATAATCTAGCAGGTGTTAATGCATAGATTTCATCATGTATTTTTTTTCTTGAAGTTGTTCCAGCGTCATTTGTCCTTTCTCACTAGAGCCATCTCAGACAAGTGGTTCCCAAACTCGGTCCATGACACTGCCAATCAGAATTAGAGGCTGTTTACTAAAATGAAGTAAGCATTTACTGTGTCAATTAGCCTGTGGTAAGGGGTTAATACACTGCTGCAACTTTACCACATGTTAATTTGCACAGGAGTGGCCTAGTGGTTAGGGTGGTAGACTCTGGTCCTCAGGAACTGAGTTCAAGTCCCACTTCAGGCACAGGCAGCTCCTTGTGACTCTGGGCAAGTCACTTAACCCTCCATTGCCCCAGGTACAAATAAGTACCTGTATATAATATGTAAGCCGCATTGAGCCTGCTATGAGCGGGAAAGCACGGGGTACAAATGTAACAACAACATGGAATGTTGCTACTATTGGAGATTCTACATGGAATGTTGCTATTATTCCACTAGCAACATTCCATGTAGAAGGCTGCGCAGGCTTCTGTTTCTGTGAGTCTGACGTCCTGCACGTGCAGGACGTCAGACTCACAGAAGCAGAAGCCTGCGTGGCCACATTGATGATCTGCAAGGGCCAGGCACAGGCAGCTCCTTGTGACTCTGGGCAAGTTACTTAACCCTCCATTGCCCCAGGTACAAATAAGTACCTGTATATAATATGTAAGCAGCATTGAGCCTGCCATGAGTGGGAAAGCACAGGGTACAAATGTAACAGTTGTAGAATAACCTGCTCCGTGTCTAAAAGATAGGCATGGGTATTAATTGGTGTAATTTGCTGCGCCTAAATTTTAGTCTACTATGATTTCTATTGCAACCTCACTAGCGGGATGCCCTATCTTCCCTGCTTTGGTGATATCTTTTAAAGATACCTTGTTCTGAACCATGCACTTTTGAGCAACTGTCTGTCTTCCCACAGTTTCTAGTTCAAAAGCTGCTCTATCTCCTTTTCAAATGCTGATGCCAGCAGCCTACCAAGTTAAGATGGAGCCCATCTTTCCACCTTCCCCAGAAAGTTGCCCAGTTCCTAATAAATCTACAACCCTCCTCCCTGCACCTCGCTGCATCCATGCATTGAGACCCCGAAGCTCTGTCTCTTGGAATGGGGAGCACTTCTGAAAATGCTACCCTGGAGGTTCTAGATTTCAGCTTTCTACCTCAGAGCCTAAATTTGGCTTCCAGAACCTTCCTCCCATATTTTCCTATGTTATTGGTACCCACATGTACCAAGACAGCAGGCTCCTCCCCAGCACTGTCTAAAATCTTATCTAGGTGATGCGCAAGGTCCGCCACCTTCATACCAGGCAGGCAAGTGACCAAGCAATCCTCAAGTCCACTAGCTATCTATATGCCTAATGATAGAATCTCCAACTACAATGGCTGCCCTAACTCTTCCCTCCTGGCAGGGGCATAGCTAGATGGCCAATTTTGGGTGGGCCAGAGCCCAAGGTGGGCAGGCATGGAATTCACCGCCCCCCCCCCCCCCGGTCCCCCTCCAGTTTGCTCCTCTCTCCACCCCTCCCTGCCCACAAACCCCAAATACTAAATACTTGAGCTGGCGGGGATCCCCAAACCCTGCCAGCTGAACATTTCCTCCTCCTCCTCCAGCAGCCTTCCAAACAGCAGCCGGCAGCACTTGCCTCAAACTTCTGCTGCTGCTGGCAGGCCGTGCATGCTCAGTGCTTTTGCATGTGCGAAAACTGAACATGTGCAGAAGGGCTGGTCAAAGCGTCAGCTCAAGGCAAGTGCTACTGGCTGACATTTGGGTGGGCCTGAGTCCAAAGTGGGTGGACCCTGGCCCACCTATAGCTATGCCACTGCCTCCTGGGCAGAAGCTCCTGGAGACACATACTTGTTGTGAGAGGATATTGCATCCCCTGGAGCAGAGGTCCTGGCTATAGGATCACTTCCTGCCTCTCCACAGTGATGCTCTCCCTTCAGGAGACCTATCTCTTCCATGACAGCAAAGAGATTGCCAGACTGGAGGTGGGACTTCTTTACTATGTCCCTGTAAGCCTCCTCTACAAACCTCTCTGCCTGTCTCAGCTCGTCCAAGTCTGCTACTCTAGCCTCCAGAGATCGGACTCGTTCCCTGAGTGCTAGGAGCTCTGCACTAAGTACACTCATATGCCTTCCCACCAACTGGGAGATAATCAAACATGTAACATAGTGCAAAAGACTGGATAGACCCCAATTTGCTACTGGACTGCTGCCTACATCTTATTATTGGTGATTTCTTAAATAAATTGCTAATGGAGTGGGAATATGTAACCTAAAGTCCCCTAAGATTGCTAGTTATTCACTAGGCTATGCTAATATTTCGTTTTTATTATTATTTTAATGTCATAAATAGGTACTCCTCTATGGATCTAAGTAGAGCTAATTACTAGCTGATAGAGATGCTCTAATTAAAGTTGTAGCCTCCTAATTGGTTCAAGGGACTATAAATCAGAGACCAGGCCAGGGGTGGGCAGGAGGGAAATTAAAGTCTAAACTGAGGCTTCATGTGCCTATTAGCTGTGCTTCATAGTGATACTATAGCCCTCTCAACTGAATGAATGCAGTGGAACGGGTAGTTGTGAATCACTTGTTTACTTGTTCCAAAAATACTAGGACTAGGGGGAAGGTAATGAAGCTACAAAGTAGTAAATTTAAAATAAATTGGAGAAATTATTTCTTCACTCAATGTGTAATTAAACTCTGGAATTCATTGCCAGAGAATGTGATAAAAGCAGTTAGCTTAGTGGGGTTTAAAAAAGGTTTGGATGGACATGGGGAAAATCCACTGCTTATTTCTAGGATAAGAATAAAATGTACTGTTTTCGGACCTTACTTACAACCTGGATTGGCCACTGTTGGAAACAGGATGCTGGGCTTGATAGACCTTAGGTCTGTCCCAGAGAATGGGGTAAAAGTGGTTAGCTTAACAGGTTTATAAAAGGTTTGGACGGCTTCCTAAAGGAAAAGTCCATAGACCATTATTAAAATGGACTTGGGGAAAATCCACTGCTTGTTTCTGGGATAAGCAGCATAAAATGTTTTGTACTTTTTTGGGATCTTGCCAGGTATTTGTGACTTGGATTGGCCACTGTTGGAAACAGGACCTTTGGTCTGTCCCAGTATGGCAATACTTATGTAGCCTTTGGAACTGTAACAGAGACTTTATATGCTAAGAAAAACTATTCCTTAAACTTTTTTTTGCTAAGTGAGCAGAGCAATTTAAAATAAAGTCCCTCTTTAAGTCCATCTTTCCCCAAGTTTAAATACAATTTCCCAGCAAACTGTCTCGGTGCTTATCTTCTAGAGGAAAACCCAGGTTGACCAACTGTAAAACATGACATCATAATTCATCATGATTTGCCTGGATATTTCTTATGCTAAATATTTGTTGCATGATCATTTTATAGCTCTATCATAGGCTATTTGTGAGCCAAGTCCTGTTACTTTGAAATATGATATATATATATATATATATATATATATATATATATATATATATATATATGTGTACACCCATATCTATATCTATGTATGAAACTCTCTCTTTATAGGTAGTTTCATACAACTGTATACAGTATGTGCATTTCAAATCAGAGGGAACAAATTGTCAGTCTAGAACAGGGCTATCATATATAAAGATGTACGTTTATTTATCTTACAAAATAAAAATACAAAAGGGGAGAAAACATGTAACACGTGACTCCACCCATGCTCTGCCCAAACCCTTCCCCTGAGAATGGCTACTCTACAAATACACACCTACATTCATTATGCATGACTTGTGTGTTAATTAGCATTTTACATGTGAAAAAGTTCTATAAAATTACTTCCTTAAAGTTAAACCTTCTATTTACTGATTCCCACTTAACACTTACCCTTTTTCTCTTGCCCTTGATGTGCCCCAAACCATGACCCTTATTACAACTTATAACATTTGGAGAGGCCCAGACATCTACATGCCATTTCAGAACAGGGGCCATACACATGTGGGGAAGCTTAGATGGCAAAGGCGCGAGGGGAGAGCAGGGAGTTGTCTGAGCGGGCCTACAATACAGATGTGGATTCTCTATTTCACATAGGGAATCCAGGTTTGTATTGAGAAAAAAATAGATGTTGGTACATACATCTTCCCCCGAGGCAGATCTATGTGTTTGCTGTATGAGCAGCAGTAAATGCTGACATCTGGGGTCCCTCCCAATGTCAAATCTCTCTGCCCCCCCCCCCCCCCACACACAATCAGACCCCCTGATGTCAGCAGGCCCGTGCCAAGGGTCTATGCCGCCCCCCCCCCCCGCAGACAAACTGTTGGCGCCCCCCCCCCCCCCCCGCAGAAGAACAGTTGGTGCGCGCGCGCCCCTCTCCCCCCCCTTGAAGATGATCGCTGCGCGCCCTGGGGGCCTTTAAATCTTTTACTTGCAGTCGCAGCAGCGTCTGTGAAAGCGGAGCGCTGCCGTCTCCCTTCCCTTCGCGCTCTTGGTTCCCTCAGTGTCCGCCTGCTGTTCACAACTTCATTTTGGTTTGTCCACCTCTACTTTGCAGGTATCTTGTTTGTACTGCAGAGTTTGTCTTCTCCCCTTCCTTCCTTCGTTAGCCGGTCTAATGTCAGGAGCACCACTAGTAAGCCAAATGAGTGGGTCAAAGGAGGGGAGGGATGCTTGGGGGGGGGGGCATTGCAAGAGATTATGCCTCAGAGGGGATATGTAAGTCTTCACTGTGGGGGTCCCAAACAGGGGGTCAGAATGCTGGGTCTTGATCCCAAGGACTGTATGTGTACCATGGGGGGGGGGGGGGGGTGTTGACTCTGGGGGCTTTGTGTACCATGGGAGGATGTGCTGAAGGGGGTCAAATGGGGGAAGGGAAAGAGAGCTGGGATTGGGGAGGGGCTTGATTGGGAGAACTGGCACCTATGGGGCTGCTAAGGGGGGCACTGATGCTGGGATCAGGGCCCTTTATTGAGGGAGCAGTGATATTGGTTTTCCCCACATATAGCTTTACAGAATTGCTGCTCTTTGTAGCAGAACATGGAGGGACTTTGCCATGTAGTCACGGGCCTATTTTGTACAAGATATTCTACCTTTCAGAGTCTCTTTTAAAACAGTATGTGAATTCCTCACATTTTGACTTGGACATGTGAATTCCCCTCTCCACGTTCTATCTACAATCTGTCTACAAGTGATTAAAATGGTCAAATATGGCATCTGTCATGAATTAAAACATTTATGTGGTGAGTGCCACTGCCAACTGGAATATGAACCATATTATACATGCTTAATAAACTGTGCTAAGCAGCTAGCACAGGTGTTAGTATGCAGAACCATTACCGTGGAACCAAGCTAATGGCGGCTTGGCTACCATTTGCTCAAACCAGCCAGCATAGTAAACATCCCGTGCTAACTGCTTAATGTGGATAGGCACAGGATCTGGGTGGGATGTGGGTGGTGACAGAACACGGCCAACACTGACAGCTAGCATGCAGTTCAGATCCACACACTATCTGTTATGATTGCCAATAATGCAGCTCTACCTAAAACCATCTCAACGGGAATGTAATACAGACCTGAGTTGCCCTGTGAAGTAAATACAGAGCAGATGCTGGCCATGCCCCATGTATTTACCTCACAATTACCACCAGATTCTATATCTTGCTCAAAGTTGGGCACATAAATTTGGGCGCCAATAACAGATCTGCATGTAAACTAATTAGTTAATGAAGCATTAACAATCAATACTTGGTGTTAATTGGCATTCATTAGGAGTTACATGCTCTGTTCTATTACATGCCTAAATTTTATGGTGCAGAATTCCAAAAGGGATATGGCCACGGGAGGGGCATAGGCGGGTCGGGGGTGCTCCCAGGATTTAAACGTAATGTTCCAGAAAAAGGTCATTTGCGCTCCCAACTATCGGTTGGACGCAAGTATTTACACCAGTTTTTGGTAGGTGTATGTGCTCACGCCTAGAGTCAGACATGAGAATCATGCTAAGTATACTGGCTTACAGCAGATCATCCCAGCACCTAATTTTGGGCACCACTTACTGAAATCCTCCCTAAGGTGCAGTAAATATAAAAATTGCACTTTAGTAAACATGCCTCATTGAGGGGCCTTTTTAAAGAGCGGCGGTAAGCCCAATGTAGATTTACCACTCGCTCTTCCGGGATTACCGCTAGCCCAACGTGGTGCTGGCAGTAGTTCAGAGTCGAGCGTGCCATTTCCGAAGGGCAAAAACCCCGGAAATAGCGCAGTGGTAACTGGGTATTGCCGTGCACTTTCTGGTTACTTCCAGATTACTGCTGGAGCCCTTACCACCATCTCAATGTGTGGCTTTAAGGGCTCCCTGCTGCATGGTCATGTGGTAAGAGTTATCTCACCGTGTGGCCATTTTTTGGGGGGGAGGGGCTTTTACTGGCCGCGGTAAAAAGGAACTTGGTGTTCCAAGCATGGGGTGAGGCGAGGCAGAAAGGGCGAAGCCTAGAGTTGGCGGTGGTGGAGAAGGGTTAGGGTTAGGGACAATCTCCAGCCAACTGTTGTTGTGCCAGCTCTGTATGACTCCTGTTACTTGGGATCACAGAGTTCTTTCCCCGGATTCAGGGGTAGATCTCTATGTGCTTGGGCAAGCTAAGTATGGACCATTCCTTCCGCTTACTTTACTGTGAGGGGAGGTTGTAGTTGCCTTTGGCCAAGCAGGAACAGTAAGGTTCTGCATATTGGCTTCAAGAGTTTGCCTGTTTGGTATTAACTGTGTTTTCTTCTAGACTTCAGAGCACCATTGCTTGGCTATTCGAAATACTGAACATTCTAGGCTGCACGATACCCTTAAGGGGCGGTTTACTTGGAACTATTTTCTCTGTCTCCTTCCGCTGGTAGATCGACACAACCCGTTAGTCTGGACTGGTCTGGTATGATTAAATGAAAGAAAATTATCAGATAAGAACACAATTTTTCCATCTGCATAAAAATACATTTACGTGCCCATTTACAGAATAGCACCAAAGTGTTTCTGTGCGAATCTGCAAAAAGAAACATAACGATGGGAGGAACAGAGGTGGGTCAGGAGAGTTCCCTTAAGATGCGCGTAGTGTTATACGGTAGTGTGGATCCATGTCCAACTTGCATGCTAGGATTTACACCTGGTTTCAGTTGGTGTAAATCCGCATGCCCAAAGTTGAGCACTTTGTGCTAATCTATAAAGGGTGCCCATCACGGAACACCCCTTATAGAATATTATTCTGCATTGATTTTTTTTTTCCCAATTTTTGGCACAAAAGAAGAAAAAACACAAGAAGCCTTCAAGACTGGGGTGTCTATTCAATACTTAATTACACCAACCCGACACGGTCTGTGTTTCGGCAAAGCTGCCTGAATCAGGAGTCTAATGATAATGAGAACCATCCAAGATTCCACCATAAGACAATCGGGAACACTTCAGACTAGAAAACATCTAGTCTTTAAACTGCGGAGAGACACCAATGAAAGTGCAGGAACCCAAAGAGACAATGGAAAACTTTGACCCGAGCGACCATGTATCGGCATCATTCGGCTTCTTGAAACCCCCAGTCTTGAAGGCTCCTTGTGCTTTTTTCTTCTTTTGTGCTCTATTTGGAGTGTGCTTTGGACCCCCCCCCCCTCGTGTTCCTTGCTCAATTTTGGGCGACATATACTGAATCCAGTCCTATGTATCTATCCAGCAACATATGATAAATTCTGAAATGAAAAAGGCTTTCTCCACCACAGTATATCTATATCTGCATACCCAAAGTCACATAAAATAACTCTCCAGGTGAAATAGAAAAATATAATTAAGAAAGAGAAGGTTTATTAGGGCAAGTTCACTTTATTTTTCCATACAGCAAGGTCAACTATAGCAGTAATAATAAAATAAGCATAAAAACAAATTGCAGCCAAGGACAGAATACATAATTTGGCGCCAACTACAAGCAAAAAGTAAGTCTGTGATTACACAATAGTAAAACCAAGCACATCTGTCCTCCCAGCAGATGATACTATCAACTTGAATAGTATGCCAATTGAGCTATGTGAATCCAGGAAAAAAAAATGGCCAGATCATTTTTGAGTTTTTTGGATAGACGAATTAAAATTGAAACATTTTTATTCACCTGCTGAAAGGACAGGACCACTACAGCAGTTAAAAATAAACATATAACATCTATAGCTATGGTATACTGTTTGGTTTGCCTGTTCATGATTTAAGATTGTTGTCAAAATCAATACTTTTATTCTTTAAGATTTTCGTCTTGTCAACAAAAAACCACTTAAACTGTCAGAAATTGTTTTTACTAATATATATCCTGAATACATTTTCTTTTTTTTTTTTTTACTATTATTATTTTGATATTTTAAACATGCACTAGTTTTGAATAATGTAAGGAGATTTTGATCTATGGTTTCACCAATGGTTGAAGTAACTGTTCTATTTCTTTTCTTTTTGGCAATGATCTTCAGGCAGATTTGAACCCGGTGGTGTGTTGTCAGTCATGAGATCTTGGAAGAATGGTATAAATTTCTCCAGCTGAAAAATATCCTGGCAAACTACAAGCTGTCCACAGAAAAGCAAAGCAACTTTTTCAAAGGGGTACTATGGAGTGCTAACTCTGTGCCACTTTTGCAAGCAATTTTGCTCAGCCTGTCATTTTTTATTAGCCTTAACAAAAACTCCTTGTGATTATAGACATTTTTATTCAAAATAAGATCTTACTATTATACAGGTTTCTTTCTTTTTGACTATATACAGAAGTGCAAAAAGTCAACCTTCTCCCACTACTTTTCAACGTGCCGAATGGCAGCATAATCAACCTTCAAGAGTTTGCACACTCTAGAATTCTTGTTGCGTAAACTTTGAATATTTGGATTATCAACAAAAAGTCCCTTGATTTATTGATTATGCAGCTTATTTATAACAAGGCCTGATATTCAGGGATTTCAAAAATATTTAAACAATATTTTAACATTTGAAATGGATACAGTAGAAAATAAATTTTATTCTAATATCTAGGAACTAGATTTTCTTAAAATAACTAATTACAAACAAAATAATCATCAAAATATTACTCAATTGTCTGCCAGGACTGTTGCGATAGCAACAACTTAACTTCTTACTTAGCAATGATTATATAATTATAAGATATCCATATAAAAGGTCTTTGTTCTTTTAATGAAAACTAGACAAGAACGAACAATGACTGACATTCTTCTATTGAAATATTAATCAGTAAAATATAAATCATTTTGTTAACAATAATACGAATATTCATGACACTACATGTATATTCAAAACTGAGTATGTTATGAGGAAAAGTTTACTTTTTTACTTTTTTTTTGTATTTTAAAAAGTCATCATTAAAATCTAATAAAACAAAATTCTACAAACTTAAAACAGTATTCAACCTGTAATAGAAAATGAAGCCAACCTAATGTAAGAAATAAAAACTAACATTTCTAACAAGGAAAATAAGTAATATACTATGATGTAAGTAACCACAATAACATGTGAAGTCACCTATATTTTCTTAAACATGATTGAAATTACACTGGTATGGGTTCCAACCCGTAATGTAATCTAAGGCTTTAATAGATGTATAGTACAATCAAGAAAATCAATACATCGGTCTTACACTAGAGAGCAGTTCCCTTGAATGTAAAATCTTGCAGTAAACTTGGAAGTATGGAAAGTTCTAGAACGGAACTCCCGCTTCTTCCATTCCAATCTAGACTACTGGTGTTCTGGCCCCGACTTCAGCAATCTCTATAATTGCTGAAGAGGGCTAAACGTCTCTCTTCAACTACCTGCAAAATCTGAACCACAAAAAGGAATTCCTTTGGATGAACCCATGCTTCAAAAACTGAATGCACATCTATTATTTTCATTTTTAAAGGCTTTCTAAGGCTATAAGAAGTTAATTTAAAAGAAAAAACAAAAAAATATAAAATTCACTCCACGACTTATCCCACCCTTTTGCTATTTGAATATTTCCATTTTTCATATTTTGGTTTATCATGTATCTCTTGACAGTGCTTTTCTCTCTCATTTAGAGTCACTCAATTGATGAGTGACTTGGACGAAACATTTAAACAAAGTGAAACCCTTCACTCCAAAACATTTATAGTCTTTTGACTTTTGACAGAGGCTATAAATAGATGCAAAGTAGTCAGAGACTTGTGTTAGAGTGTCTCAGAAATGGCTTCTCCCTTTTCGTCTTTGATGCTCTATGCATAAATCTTACACTAAGGTGAATTTTTTTTTTAATATACCCAGCAGGTCTTTCTTCTGCCGTGTACTGATTATTTTAAAGCCAACTTCACCATCTCAGAGACAGCTTTGGCTTTGAAATTATCCTGGTGCCTTTTTTTGATACAGAAAACTGTGGTTCTGAAAATAATAACACTGCAAGAATATAATACTCTAATTTGATGTACAGTCTATGGCACTTCATGAGGTTCCTTAACACGGTATTTAAAGCCCATGATGTGCTTTAAAACATATGCAGCTGTGGTTCCACTTGGCACATTCATCTCTGTCAGATACCTCTTGTTCCACCTCTTATAGTCTATTACATTTAAAAAATATTACCTTTAAACAAAATCTACTGTGCATGCACGCTCCATCTAGAATGGCAACTTTAAATACAAGGTGCACCTTTTGTTTATTTGTAAACCTCAAAAGAAATACATTTACTTAAAAAAATCCGTATCTTGGTCTACAGACGTACCAATACATAATAGATTTATGATCACACCATAGTCTGTCTTTTCACAGTGCTATGAATATGTACGAAATGTGTATATTTCGAGATGCACGTATGCATATTTCTGTGCAAGAAAAGACAGACAATGTTGTCGATTTAGACACAGTTTTACCTCAGCACAGATATCTATTCAAGATACAAAGTATATAGGCAACAGTGTGTGCAATGGATTTTCCATGGGTTTGTCCTCTTGTCAGCATGCACTAGGTGGATGTCTTACTGCTGAGGGATTCTGTTGTGGTGGCTGTTGCTTGATGGTATATACATTATGGCTAATGACCTTGTCCTGTGCCCTCCCCACATACACTGCCCTTCTCTTCTTTAGTATGATCTATAGAAAAAAGGGAGACAAAATAGCACTCGTCACAATTATTAATTTTTTTTTTTTGAAATGCAATTCCAGTTTAAAATGCTGCATATAAGGATGAAATGAATAGGACTGTACATGGCAAAATATTTTGGTTTGGCTTTTTTCCCAATTCTTGGTGTTTTTTTTTTTCAGATTGATTTAATTTTTGCGTGGATCAGGAATTCTTTCAACCCAGTCCTCGGGACACAGCTAGTCTGATTTTCAGAATAGCCCCAATGGATATGCATGAGCTAGATTTGCTTGCACTATCTTCATTATATGCAAATGTATCTCATGCATATTCATTTCTAAATCCAGTACCAGTTCCACAATTTTCTTTCTATCACTCTCTTTTATTTATTCTTTACTAATAAAAAAGGCCCATTTCTGAGACCAATGAAACGGGCGCTAGCAAGGTTTTCATCGTAGTGTGTATGTTTGAGAGAGTGTGTGTGAGAGTGACTGTGTGAGAGAGAGAGACAGAGTGCATGTGCGAGTGTGTGTGTGACATAGAGTGAGGCTGTCTGTGTGAGAGTGTGTGTGTGAGAAAGAATGAGAGTGTGCGGCAGGGGGCCCCCTTCTGCCTCCTATGCCCCCCTGTCTTCCCTCTCCCCCTTCCTTCCCCTCCCCTCCCCCCTCCCAGCTTCAGGGTCGTGGCCCCCCCTCCCTCCGCCTTTGAGGGTCGTGGCCCTCTCTCCCACTGCCTCGTTCAAGCTCCCACGTTCTGGCTGGCTGGCTGCCTGGCTCGCTCCCTCCCTCCCTCCAACGTTCAGGCTGGCTGCCTGCCTTGTGATATAGAGTGAGGCTGTCTGTGTGAGAGTGTGGTGTGTGAGAATGAATGAGAGTGTGCGGCAGGGGCCCCCCGTCTTCCCTCTCCCCCTTCCTTCCCCTCCCCTTTTTCCTCCCCTCCCCCCTCCCAGCTTCAGGGTCGTGGCCCCCCTCCCTCCCTCAGCCTTTCAGGGTCATGGCCCTCTCTACCGCTGCCTCGTTCAAGCTGCCTCCCTCCCTCCCTCCCACGCTCTGGCTGGCTGGCTGGCTCCCTCCCTCCGACGTTCAGTCTGGCTGCTTGCCTGCCTCCCTCCCACGTTCAGGCAGGCTCGCTCCCTCCCTCCCACGTTCATGCTGCTTTCCTCCCTTGCTTCCTCCCAAGTGTCAGTGCTCCGCCCTCGTTGTCATCGCGTTGTGACGCGAGGGCGGGGCGATGGTAGTCCTCCCTTTCTTGCTGCTCGTTCGAGTTCGTGATGCGTCTGACGTCCCTTTTTTTCGCGTTTGAACGGGTGGGCGATGCTATTCGTTGAATGTACGTGCTCCGCCCTCGACATCATCACGTTGTGACGCGAGGGCGGGGCATACACTCATGGAGCAGCATCGATCTACACCGCCTCATTTTTAGAACGTTTGGAAAAGTGAGGCTTCAATAGAACGTTAGAGGTGCGTTTTATATAGAGAGATATGTTTGTACAATTTTAAAACGGTGCTTCATGCCTTATTGCTCTCTCATCCTACCATTCATTCACATAGAAAAAAAATTGTGTAACTGGTACTGGATTTAGTAATTATATTAATGTAACTAACGAAAAGATTAAGAAACTCATTAGTAAATAGAAGTCTATTCATTGGGGATATCCCGAAAATCTAACCAGCTAGCTGTGTCCCAAGGACTGGGATGAGACCCTCTGTCCTAGATGTATTATAACTTTTGTAAAAGCGCAAATCAAATCTACACATGTTGATCTACAGCTTAATGTATGCAGAAGCATTTTTGCATGTACAGAAACTTTTAAGTCGCCCTAGTGAATTAAATGTGCGCTAAAGAATACACATCTCTGGAAATTAATTGCGGGAAAGCAACTGATAAAACTTTAGTGTCTTAGATATCATAACATTAGAAGTAACAACAAGAAATAATGTTGAAATTTCATAAAGAAACAGAAAAACCTTTAGACTAAATATAAGGATCAGAAAATTCAGATTTTATTCTCTGCTTAGTTTCTTGAAAATAAGTTATTTTCAGAAATTGAAGAAAGAATAAGAAATACGTGCTATTTAATTTAAGGTTCTTTTCATTGAAATTCTGGCAAAAAACAAACAAACAAAAGTGATACAGGTGCAGACAATAAGCTTATTTCTAGAGCTGAAATAATGCCTTCTCAAAGCCTTTATCCACTGTAATATATACACATTTTATTATTCACTACTGTAATATATACACATTTTATTATCCACTACTAGTATTTCTCCAGTAATAAAGAATGTTCATATTTCTTGAAGTAATAAGTTCCATTTCTTACAAATGTTTATTTTATGTTCTGACATGTCAAAATTTTGAAGGTTGCTGCAACCAGTTTAGAGGGGTTAGACACCAAGGTGCATTATGACTATAAAATACATTATTTGCTCCTTAATGCATGTTAGAAGGCAATAATGTGCAATTCATTACTATAAGGTACTATGGGATACATAGCAATGAGATACAAAGCACCAAATCACTATGTAAATTGAATTACACAGCTTGTGGTGTTCCACAAGCTGCGTTATTCTTGGAAAAATAATGCCAGAAAAAAAACTGGCATTATTTTGCCTGGCCAGGAGCATTGGTCCACAAAGCTGACATCACCATCACAGCTTGACCGCTAGTGACAGTACCATGAGACTACCACTAGGTGTTGCTGGTACCATTTTGAACCCTGAGCCAACAGGGGCAAAAACAAGCTGGGTCATTCCTGCTCCAACCTCACTAGACCTCAGGGATTTTGGAAGATAGGCTTGGGAGAGGGGCATAGGACTGGGGGATCTTCATGGGTATTGGGATTTGATATTGGGGGAAGGGAAGGCAGCCTAATGCCTGGTTCCTTTAAGATGTGGCCTGGGAGCATCAGGACATGATTCAGAACTCAATGCTCCCTGTCACTATAAACAGTGCAGCTTGTGAGGTTCAGTGAGTAACCTGTGGTACTGAGATACTGAAGGTCTGTGCTTTAAAATCCCAACTTTTACTGTATCTAATAACGACCCCCCTTTTTATGAATTTGTTGTTATATTGTGTTCCCATATGAACATCGAGCTTTCACTGTCTCTTCCTCAGAAGAGAAAATTCCTAGATTATATAAGGAGCTCTTCAAAATGTGTGAGACAACTGGTTTCTTCAATCAAATGACTGGTTAATTTTCAACAATATCTAGTTTAAGGCATGGCTAAAAAGTATGTAACATAGTAGAAGACGGCAGAAAAAGACCTGCACGGTCCATCCAGTCTGCCCAACAAGATAAACTCATATGTGCTACTTTTTGTGTATACCCTACCTTGATTTGTACCTGTCCTCTTCAGGGCACAGACCGTATAAGTCTGGCCAGCACTATCCCCACCTCCCAACCACCAGCCCCGCCTCCCACCACTGGCTCTGCCACCCAATCTCGGCTAAGCTCCTGAGGATCCATTCCTTCTGAACAGGATTCCTTTATGTTTATCCCACGCATGTTTTAATTCCGTTACTGTTTTCATTTCCACCAACTCCCGCGGAAGGGCATTCCAAGCATCCACCACTCTCTCCATGAAGAAATACTTCCTGACATTTTTCTTGAGTCTGCCCCCTTCAATCTCATTTCATGTCCTCTAGTTCTATCGCCTTCCCCTCTCCGGAAAAGGTTTGTTTGCGATTAATACCTTTCAAATATTTGAACGTCTGTATCATATCACCCCTGTTTCTCCTTTCCTCCAGGGTGTATACATGTTCAGGTCAACAAGTCTCTCAACATAAATTAGAGCTTGATCTTTTCATTTTATGGGTAATTACAGATGTCTATCAGTCATCTATTTTTATCTCCATATTAAATAGTCTATTTACTAAGTTGTGTTATGATAAATTACATCCATTATGGCCAAATTAATGTATGTTAATAGGCAATAAGGTGTCTTATTTGCCAATAATGCAGCTTAGGACATAACATTTGCAGCCCATCAGTAAAAATCCATGAACTGTGGTGCATGTGTCAACCGCCTTGAATGACTGTTGCAGCAGTTAAGCATCTTACTGACAGTGTTCAATACACCATGTGCTTAAATAGTCAGAATACCCATGACCTGCCCCGACCCTCCCATGTGAACACTCCCTTCACAGTTACACAGTACAACACTTGGGAAGCAAGCTATAGAACAGTGCCTAAGTGCATTTACAGTCCGATGATCAATTCATTATGCTCTTCCGAAACAGAGCCCTAAAAGTAGCTCCAGAACAGCACGGGGAATTAACTCCCCAATGATCAATGCTAATAGCATGCTAATTTAGGCACGTTATTATTGTTGATCATCCGGGGGGGGGGGGGGGGGGGGAGTACGGGAGGACTGTGCCTGGGCATGTGCTCAGAAACAATCCTCCCGTGCTTGTTTGACAGGTCTGGGATGTAAAAAAACTGGCCCTGTCAAACATAGGAGATGGAGGTCTGTGGGACCCATGGACCCCCCCCCCCCCCCCCAATTGCTGAGGCTCTGGTGGCCTAGTGCCCCTGACACAACGGCATGGGTAGGCAGAGATCCGGTGGATCTCCAACCTGCTTAATCCCCCCAACACAAAAAAAAATATCTGGTGTCCTAGTGGGCTACAACCCCAACCCCTCTCACCTGCCCTGGTGGTCTAGCACCCCCCTCCCCCCGTACCTCTGTGTGATGGAGGGAGTAAGTAGCTCTCCCTCCTCTTCTAGCATCGCATCCAAAATGGCAGCATCCTACCCTGCTCAGTGCATCCTGGGATGCGTGGAGCGGGGCTTCCCTACCATATAAGGGAGTGGGTTTTTAGCCCACTGGACCACCAGGGTTTTTTTTTTAATTTTGGGAGTTAGGGGGGCTGGAGATCCACCAGATCTCCAGTCCCACTATGCCCTTGTGTTGGGGGGGGGGGGGGGGGATGGAGGTCCGCCAGATCTCCAGCCCCCGTGTCACTGTTTAGGAGGGTGGGGACCATTAGGACACCAGGGCTTCAGCAATTGGGGGATCTGGGGGTCCAGTGGACCCCCAGGACTGACAGTGACAGCCCGTGCTGTCCAGCATAGATGGGGGGAGGGGGGTGGAAGAGCCTTAACCCTAATGCCAACTCAGAGCTGGCTCTGATCATACGGGCAGAATATCGCAGAGCTCATTTAAATATAATTTAAATGAGGTGTGTGGTATTCTCTGCGCACTGGCGTCAGACGCCCTCTGATCATGGGCACTGTGTAAATGCGCCTGCATTTACTTTTGATCATCAGGGCCTTAGGTGCCTGACTGCCATTTCACCCCTATTTTGGCAGTTCATTAACTTGCACTGGACGCCATAAGTTTGTCGTCTAACATCTGGTACACTATACAGAATAAGGGGTTAAGTGGTAATGTACATGACAACTGTGATAATGTTTTGGTCAATTATTAAATTATATTAGGAACATTTTTATATTCTGCAAATACCGTAAAGTTCTATGTGGATTCCAAAATCAAGAGAGCCGAGCAATCCTTGGGATGGACATTGCAAAATAAGTAATAAAAATTGACAATTTACCTCCAAGTATTTTTTAAAATAGAAAGATTTTAATGCTTCCCGAAATGCTAAATAGTTTGTTAGCTTTCTAATTTGAAGAGGTAAAGAATTATGCACAGAAGTGGCGAAGTGGAGGGGCATTTTTGAAACGGACGTCCAAGTTTTGATGAGGACGTCCTCGCAAAACGTACCCCCATCCAGGGGCAAGGAAACCCGTATTTTTGAAACAAGATGGACGTCCACCTTTTGTTTCGATAATACGGTCAGGGATGCCCAAATCCTGAAATTTGGTCATCCTTAGAGTTGGTAGTCCCTAGACTTGGTCGTTTCTGATTTTCGGCAATAATGGAAACCAAGGAGTCCATCTCAGAAACGACCAAATCCAAGCCATTTGGTCATGGGAAGAGCCAGCATTTGTACTGCACTGGTCCCCCTGACATGCCAGGACACCAGCCGGGCACCCTAGGGGGCACTGCAGTGGACTTCATAAATTGCTCCCAGGTACATAGCTCCTTTACCTTCTGTGCTGAGCCTCCACAAGCCCCCCTAAAACCCACTACCCACAACTGTACACCACTACCATAGCCCTTATGGGTGAAGGGGGACACCTAGATATGGGTATAGTGGGTTTCTGGTGAGTTTTGGAGGGCTCGCTGTTTCCTCCATAAAAGTTGGGGCTGGGGCTGGGTCTGCCTGCCTAAAGTGCACTGCACCCACTAAAACTGCTCCAGGATCCTGCATACTGCTGTAATGGACCTGAGTATGACATCTGAGGCTGGCATAGAGGCTGGCAAAAAATATTTTAAAAGTTATTTTTTTAGTATGGGAGGGGGTTAGTGACCACTAGGGGAGTAAGGGGAGGTCATCCCTGATTCTCTCCGGTGGTCATCTGGTAATTTCGGGCACCTTTCTGTGCATTGGTCGTAAGAAAAACATGACCAGGTAACGTCATCCAAATGTTCATCAGGGACGTCCTTGTTTCTTTTGATTATGGGTCGAGGACGTCCAAGTGTTAGGCGCGCCCAAGTCCCACCTTCGCTACACCTCTGATACGCCCCCTTGAATTTTGGCCAGCCCTGCGACGGAAAGCAGTTGGGGATGTCCAAAATCGGCTTTCGATTATAACGATTTGGACGACCCTGGGAGAAGGACGCCCATCTTCCGATTTATGTCGAAAGATGGGTGTCCTTCTCTTTTGAAAATGAGCCCAATAGTCATGTAAATGAGTTCTTATAAAATACCGACTGGCACAAAAGTATTCACTTTCAAAGGATGGCACGCACAGTGGTGGTGTTTGGGTGGATAGTGGATGGAGTATGCAAGTAGCTGCTAAGATAAGTAAGGGCTTTGACCTGATCCCCCTTTATAAAATTACATCCATAAAGCCTAATTTTGTTTAAAGAGAGGTCAAAGTTGGGATGTTCAAGCTTTGTACTGGATGGTGGATCTCTATGTGTAAACAGTGACTTTTTGAAATTGTCCTTTCCAAGTATATGCAAGCTGCATATGGAAATTCCACTATTTATTCATGGAGATGCTTGTGAAATACCCCCCCCCCCCCCCCCCCCACACACACACAGTTACGTAAGTGTCTTTATAAACTGAGTGGGAATAAATCCCCTCTTGCACTAGTAATCTAGGCAATGTTTTACATGTTAAGGAGCAGCACTGACTGCCAGAGCTTACAAGGGTCCTGGCTGATATTCAGTTATGTGGGCTCTGGCTGAACATCGGCAGGGACTTGCATAACCTTTTTCTTAAAATATTTGCCCCCTTGAGCCTGCCTCCTTGCTTCCTCTTTCCCCCCCAAGCCCACCACCATTCTTAACCCCCCCCCCCCCCCCCAGCCAACATCTCCCCAATAGTCTGGGTGGTTCCCACTCGGGCCTACCTGTAGCCCTGGTGGTTCAGTGAGGGACAGGCAAGCTCTGCAGGACTCCTAGGAACCTGCTTGTCCTTAATGACTAAAAATATAATATTGAAGCATCATCCCCTACTGGCAGCTTAGAGGGAACAGTGGCAGCCAGTAGACGCTATTCAGTGGCACTGTTGCCAAATATAGGCAGTTGGGTGGCTCACCATGATTTAAGCAGGCTGGAGCTTCTCCTGACTACTTAGCCCATTAGTTAAATTGCTCTAAATCTTGTCTGGTAGGCATGTAACTTGGCACACTATGAGGGGCATAATCGAAAGGGGTGCCAAGTTAAGTGACTTGAACCAGCCACCTCTGGATGTCAAGACTGGTGCTCTAACCACTAGGCCACTCCTCCACTCCATGTGTGGCTGGAGCTGGGATGGACCTGGACGTTATCTGCAGAGCAGCAATTTTTAGCTGGATAATTTTATGACAGCAATTGAGCCGCCCCAAAGTTACCTGGCTAGCTATCTGGAGAGTGGGTTGACTATTACATCTTTCCGTACAGCTTATACTGACTGCACTGATAGATAAGCAGCACTGGGGGGTGCCACTCAACAGCAGTGAGTAATTTAAATGCTGCGGCCAGCAATTAAGAACCCCCCCCCCCCCACACACATGTGCACAATTCGCGTATTAGGCAGAATGTCTTTGTATGAGGAAATTCAGTTATGCATGTGGAGTTAACTTCCCTAACTTAAGCATGCCCATGAGAATGACTCTCTCTATACAGGTGAATGTATGTGTATTGTGAAATATGTGCATGTTTTGCCTAGACTATGGGAAACATTCAAATAGTCAGCTCTACCATGTTATTTCCTCAGCTACACGGGTACACTTTTGTGAAAACCGAGGGATCGATATTCAGTGACACTTATGCAGGTAGGAATTTCAACGCTGGTATTCAGGCACAGCCCAGTACTGAATATCTGGGTATAAAACACCTGCAGTGATTGGCGTTTAAAACATAATGACAGTCACAGGATAAATTTCAAGTCTTTTTCCTGTTAAATTAAATAAAATTCACAAACTATCATAAATTACCCATTCTCACAGGAGCCAGTTCTTCAAAATCATTGGGGGTGTTAAACCCAACAGAAATTATCTCTCCCTGGACACAGTCAAGGAGTTCTGTCCAATACTAGGGGTGTTCAAGTGGAGGAGTAGCCTAGTGGTTCGTACAGTGGACTTTGATTGTGGGGAACTGAGTTCAATTCCCACTGCAGCTCCTTGTGACTCTGGGCAAGTCACTTAACCCTCCATTGCCCCTGGTACAAAATAAGTGCCTGAATATATGTAAACCGCTTTGAATGTAGTTGCAAAAACCCCAGAAAGGCAGTATATCAAGTCCCATTTCCCTTTCCCTCACAGAGCTGGCTCTTATGCCCATGCTGTACCTTCAAACATAATCAGAATAAATCTCTGCCAGGGCTGTAGCCTTGTGAGCCTTCCTTCACAAGCACCTGGTGTTTTTTGCTCATTTCTGTCTCCCCCTTTCCCTTTCCTGTCTAGCCTTAAGACTACAGTGGAGGAGTGAAGGCATAATCTAGTGGAGTGGAGGAGTGGTTAGAGCACCGGTCTTGCAATCCAGAGGTGGCCGGTTCAAATCCCACTGCTGCTCCTTGTGATCTTCGGCAAGTCACCTAACCCTCCATTGCCTCATGTACAAACTTAGATTGTGAGCCCTCCTGGGACAAAGAAATATCCAGAGTACCTGAATGTAACTCACCTTGAGCTACTACTGAAAAAGGTGTGAGCAAAATTTCAATAAATAAAATAATACTACAGTGCCAGAGCACATCTTCCTCCAGGACAAAGTATGCATGTATCCTCAGTTTGACCATTAGATGGCACCACTGTACAATGATTGGGTCTTCCTTTTCTAGAGCTCTAGAAACTGTTTCAGCAGTAACTCCAGCTTCTTGCTACAATTCAAGAATCTAAAACCGAGGTGGAGGGGGGATTAGATGAACCACCACTGAGCCACGAAGGTGGTATTGAACAACCTTTTCTGTACTTTTAGTTCTGTGAACTCTCCTTCCCAGTGGACAAAAGCCAGTGACGGTGCTGTCCTTGTACTTAGCCAGTTCACTTTCACGGCTACTTGTGATGTAGCAGGGAGGTGGTGCTTGCCAGGTGTGAACATATTTTTTTCTCTGTGATATTCTGAAGTGTTACAGCACAAATGATTTGGATCAAAACTCTCAAAACAAAAACAAAAAAGTTAACGTTAATATATCTCGCAACAGCAAAATATTTTTAAGCAGCAGACAAGTGGCAAAGGGCGAGAGAAATGAAAAAGCTAAAAGGCTAATGAGCTGCACCTGGAACCAAGAGTCAAGTGAGACATCTGGCAGTGTAAGCCGAGCATGATAATCTTAACATGATCTCCCTGGCCATATGCCTTGAAAATAAAATATAACAAATCCAGAATATTTAGAATCTCTGAAATTCTGGCAGCCTGTGCCGAAAAGGCGCCAGAGACATTCTTCTACAACTAATTCCAAAGCAGTAGAGGTACTCAAAACCAGTTCTGCATTAATTATTTTTATTTTTTTAATCTGCTGAATCCATACAGGTTGGAAGTAATAGTCTCTAGTATTTTCTGAGCAAAGCAGCCTCGACAAATCACAGAATGTGAAAGAACTAGAATTTGGAAAAGAGAGGTGTTACCTGATATCCTTGATAGACTGGAGTTAGAAGCATGGAGGAAAAAAAGAGTTTGCATATTGTCTTTTGCTGTAGTATGGATTTTGAGTTGTGAGTTGCTTGCCATACACTTCCAATGAAAAGGCCAGTTTGCTGGATAAATACTTATTTACCCAGCTGAAAATGGCTTCTTTCTGTCCAGCTAGAAGTGCATGGGCATCAATCCTGGCATGACACACTATTCCATACACGTTGCTGATCCCGGAACGCCTGTTATAGAATACAATTCAGTGGGCCAGCCCTCACCTTCATTGCACTGTAGAGTTTTGCTCTCCACTCTCTGACTAGCACGTGTGTTAGACTCCTTGGTCTGTGTTTCAGGATGGGTTGGGTGGGTCACTGATATCACCATGGATTCCTGGCGCCCGACGTGACGCAGTCGGAGCGCACTGAGAACAGTCCGCCAGGGACAGAGGGCCCCCTCCCCTCTCCATGTGCCCCAGGGAGGGTGGCTGGGGGTTCTGGGGGAGGGCCATCAATTTTTCCCACTTTGTATGGTCAAATTTATCTAAATATTGAGTTGCTGCACTTTTAGCTGGATAAGTGGCAGCAAAATATCTAGAAAAGGACTATTTTTTAATGAAAACATAATGAAGGGATATAGTTCTATGTGAACTGCTATCATAACAGATAAATTTGCAGAAATTCCAATTATCACCATATACAAATCTCCAATCAATATTTATTTTTAGAAAAAAGTACTGGGATATCAGAATCGTCACACCCCTTTACCCAAACAACCTCATTCCGTTTTAATCATTTTGCAAGACAGTCAACACTTCAAATCATAAAAAACAATCATTCATATCATAAGCCCATGCAACTGATATAAATGTCCACGGCCAAATACTGCAAACATAGTTCACATTTCCATGTAGTCAAAATCCATCCATCTGGAGGTGGAATTTGAAGTGTTGGCTCGCTTGCAAAATGATTAAAATGGAATGAGGTTGTTTGGATAAAGGGGTCAGTGAAGGGTTGTGAAATATACCGGCATGTAATACATGTAAACCACTTCGACGGTACCACAGAAAGGCAGTATTTCAAATCCCATTATCTTTACCTCTTCCCCTCCCCCCCCTAAATGCTGACCAATCCTAAGATTGCACTATTTTGATAATTGGCCTTTTTCAGAAGATTATGATATTGCAGTAGATTTTTTTCCTATAAAAATATATGTACTGGAGATTTATATACCGTAAATATACCTTTATATAGGTCACAAAACTTACGGCCATTTTTAAGGTCAAAAGTCTGGGGGGTTCTATATGTGAATCCCTTCTCTTCTCTACCCACCCATGCAAATTCCAGCATATCCCTTTCCCCTTCCTATCTCCATTGCCCCCCCCCCTTTATGTCCTGGGCTCTCCTGAAGTCCTAAGGACAACAGCCAGCAAATTCTTCCCTCTCCCTTCCCCATGTGGCTGCTTGCCTTCATATCTCTTGGCATGGGGCCTTTCTGTACAGGTCCATGCCCGATGTGCTGCTGTATCCTAACCTCTGCCTGACAGAAAATTCATCATGGGTCCAGCTCCTACTCCCTGATAAACACCAGGGATCTCTAGTAAGAGGGTATTAAAGGATGATGTGGGGATACAGTAAAATGGATGCCCGAAGGGTTCCAAGGAGATCTTGAAGGTGGGAAATTGTAGAATGGATGGTGTGCCCACAAGCAGTCCGAGGAGATTATTGGATATCAGGGGTTTGGGGAGCTGGGTGGTGTTATTGCTGCACTGGCCCATTAGTGCATTGCTGAAAGCGTAGCTTCAGTCTTGCTATTGGCAATGCACTCAGAAGGAGAATTTTCTAGAACTAGGCGCCTGGTTGAAGCCTGTTCTATAAAGGAACCGAACCACCTACTTTCATTATAGAATTCTAGTGTAACAGCAAAACCAAGTGCCTATAAATTAAGTGTGAGAACGTACATCAGTTACAGAGCTGGCGTTAGTTCCTGGGGCATGTGTGTAAGTTACTGTATTCAATAAGTTATGGGCATGAGAGTCCCACTCATTCCCCTCTCATGTCAACGCCTACTTGTAAAATAAAAGCTGAGGGGTCCTTTTACTAAGCCGCGGTAAAAAGTGGCCTGCAGTAGTGTAGGCGCGTATATTGGGCACGCGCAGGGCTAGTTTTTACCGCATCTACAAAAAAATGGATTTTTTTTAATGGGACAGGAAAAGAGCCTGCTGTACAAACGAAACCAGCGCATGCCCAAAACTGGCCTGAGCCCTTAACGCCACCCCTTTATCTAGCGGTAAAGGCTCACTGTGACGCTCGCAGTGACTGGTTGGCATGCGCCAAGTGCCAATTACTGACGGAACTGATACGCGGAGGAGGAAATAAATAAATAAATATTCCATGTTATGGGAGCAGGGGCGTAGCCAGACACCCAATTTTGTGTGGGCCTGGGCCCAAGATGGGTGGGCAGAAGAACTCCGTCTTGTCCCACAAGTGATTTGGTCTCTCCCTCTCTTGCCTGCATGCCATATGGTCTCTCAAACATCCCCCCTCCCTCGCATACCTCCTCAATAGCAGATTTTCACCAACGAGCAGCAACTAATACACACTGCTCATGTTATCCCCACAGCTTTCCCTCTGATGCAACTTCCTGTTTACGCATAGGTGGGAATGCATCAGAGGGAAGACTGTGGGGCCAACATGAGCAGTGTGTATTAGTTGCTGCTCACTGCAGGCAATGATCTGCTATTTACAAGGTATGCAGGAGAGACAGTTGTTGGGAGTTTTCGACTGGTGGGGCTTGGGGATCTCTGCCAGCCACATCATAGGTGTGCTGTTACTGGGTGGGCCTGAGCCTAAAGTGGGTGGGCCTGGGCCCACCAAGCCCACCCTTGGCTACGCCAATGGGAGTAAACTAAATTTGAAATTACCGCCAGGAGGGTGCGCTGGCCTGGCGCTAGTCTCATTTGGTATATTTTCGGCATATACCCCTCTTAAAGGCAGGGTTGTAGAGCCTAAACACTAACCCTGTGACGCTATCACTCTGACCCCTCTATTTTTTTACTGCACAACTGTAACTCTGACTTGTACTGATTTTAGGCTTTACATTTTTTGTTCTGGATTTAAAGTACAAGTAAATATAACTTTAGATCCAGGACAAAGATATGTATATCTATATAAATAATTCTCACCTCCAATTCTGAAGCTCACTGTGTGGCAGGGAAACACTGAAGCCCTGTCCTGTTGTAGGCTGTCAGCACCACTCACTCTTGACTCTCACTCATACACCCGCCCTCAGCCACGCCCCATCCAGACATAATTCGCAACCCCAACGTTCTAATGAAGCCCGAAGCTCCGCCCACATCCGTAGTTGTGTAGACCGCTGTTCGCCCATGACTGTGTGCCCCGCCCTCGCATCAAAACGTTATGACGTCAAGGGCGGAGCACTAACAGTCACACGACGCTCACTGGTGGACGCAAGGAAGATTGAAGATACGCGACGTCACTATTTCGCGCAATGTCGCGGTTCTGTGAGGTGCTGGCTGGGAGCCCAAGACGAAGCATGCTGGACGGGGTGAAGAACAGAAGGTGGCTGCACGTACGTTGTCGCGGTCCACGGATGATCCTGACAAGACCGAGGTAAAACAGTGAACGAACCGAAACTGTTAAAAGCCGGGGGAAAACCTTGCTAGCGCCCGTTTCATTTGTCACAGAAATGGGCCTTTTTTGCTAGTTTAATTATAAAATGGATAAATTTACCATATATTATGTTTTTTTATTTTGAAGCTAGAGTCGGAGTGGGTACATTTTTATCAAATCATACTCCACTCAAAAATGCTTCCAACTCTGCACAGTCTTACTTTAAAGAGCAGATCTTTAAACCAGGTGCCTGCATTTTCCCATGTACTATCTCTCGGATTCTATTTAGGATGACTTAAGTTGCGCACACAGATCCAGTCATATTGTGTTAACAAGACAATCAGCGCCGATAATTGCCACTTAAGAAGTAATTATTGATACTAATGGGAATAAATCAGAATTCATGCACAGAACCGTCTAAGTTTAAATTCTAAGTTGCATAGCTGAAAGGGGGTGTGGCCATGGGGATGAAATAGGCAGGTCATGGGCATTTCTAAAATCTATGTGCATTATTATAGAATACATCTGGTTCGTGCCTAATTTAGGTGTCAGCATTTACACCAAGGTTTACTTGGCGTAACTGAACATGACTAAATCTAGTCGTGTGGACGAGTGCTCAGTGTATTCTATAAACCGTGTGGAAATTTACGCTTTATTTCAGTGCCAATTTTTTTGCGGGCATTCCAAAATTTGTGCGCATAGTTACAGAATATGGCTCTCTGCGCCTAAATATATGAGCCAGGATTTACGACATGTTTTTGTAGGTATAAATGGACGTGCTTAATTTTAGGCGCTGGGATATCAACTAAGCATATTCTATATACCGTGCCAAAATCTAGATGCCGCTTATAGAATACTCAAAGGTGAAAATGTTTTCCACACAGAGTTTTTAGGCGCCATATATAGAATCCCCCCCTATATGCATAAATATTTAGAATACTGGCATTTGTATGCATATGTGTGTACACACCCACATAAATGTTAGGCAGGATACTTAGGTGCGATTCTGCAAACACCCACACAACTTACATGGTGTGTATCTGCAAGGGGATATACATAGGGGCAGAATATGGGCAGGTCATAGGCAGCTTCCCACTCATGCAGGTAACGTACAGCATGGTGTAAGTTGAACATGTCTCTGCCGCATTTAGGCATCCACAACTATGCCAGCTCTAAGGCTGGTGTAATTGCAGGCATCTAAACATTAGGTGCACTGATATCGGGTTATTGCATAATGCAACCTAGGGGCCCCTTTTACCAAGCTGCGGCAAAAGGAGGCCTGTGCTGGTGTTGGCGCATGTTTTTGACTCATGCTGAGGCCCCCTTTTACCGCAACAGGTACAAGATAGGTCTTTCTTTTTTTCAAGAAATGACCATGCAGCAAGTGAAGCATTTGTCGTGCGGTGGTGGAAAGGGCATTCGGGCTAACCTGGCGGTAACTGGGCGAGTGGTACTGCCGGGTACACACCGGTGCTACAAAAATAAATATATTTTTGTAGCGCCGGATATGACGGCGCACTGGGGGTGGGAACTACTGCCGGGCTGCTGCGGTAGCCCGGCGGTACTTCCTTTTTAGCGAGCAGTAAGCCTGTTTACCGCCGCTTTGTACAAGGGGCCCAACGTACCAAGTTTCTGTTATACAATAGGTTTCTATCACGTGGCCTAGGAGTGTCTAAATGGAAGCTCCCACTTATAGAATTGCCCCTTTGGTGTGAAGTGAAGTTCTGACTTATGCAGTACCTGTACGGGCAAATACTGGCCACACCCCCAGTTACTAAACAGGTTTTGCAGCTACCACATAAGCCCTCAGATTCTATACATGACACCCAGAATTGTGCTCCCAAATTTGAGTGCGCGCTCAAGATGAGTGCACAAATTGAGAAACAAGCCAATTAACATCAATAATCGGGTACTAATATCCAATTATTATTGTTAATTGGCACTCATTAAAATTTGTGTGCACATCTGGCTGCACGCTGAGTGGAGGAGTGGCCTAGTGGTTAGAGCACCAGTCTTGCAATCCAGAGGTGGCCAGTTCAAATCCCGCTGCTGCTCCTTGTGATCTTGGGCAAGTCACTTAACTCTCCATTGCCTCAGGTACAAACTTAGATTGTGAGCCCTCCTGGGACAGAGAAATATCCAGAGTACCTGAATGTAACTCACCTTGAGCTACTACTGAAAAAGGTGTCAGCAAAATCTAAATAAATAATACTCTATAAGGCATGATGCCTAATTCTATTAGCACATAACTTAAAAGCGGGGACACGTGGCCATGAGCAAGTCAGGGTGTTCTGAAAAGTTGCACGTAGAATTACAGAATATGGCCTCAGTGCGCCTAACTTGGCCACCAGCATTTATACCAGATCGCAGAAGACGTAAGTCTGGTGGCTAAAGTTAGGCAGGGGAAACAATACTACGCACGACTCTATAAAGGATGTGCCCCCCTCCCCCTTTATAGAATCACGCTTAGTGCTGTTTTCGGCACCAAATTTTGAGCGCTTGAGAGCCATTTACTTGAATCCAGCCCAGTAAGAGCAAAACTTTACTGCACTTCAGTAAACAGCCATCTATATTCTGCACTAAAGTACTTCATAAAGAAAGCATTAATTATAGAAGCAAAGTCTGTATACTGTGACAGAACAACCTCGTAAATAGATTTTTTTGCTATTAATAAAAGCTACTGGACAAAATAATTTTGCTTTTTAACAATATTTCATTCTGAAAACTTTCCAGGTTTACAAGAAGCCTACAGCATAACCTCTGCAAACTAAAGGATAAGCTGTACAGACTTATAACAACATAAATGGCTTCAGAACTACGTGATAGTGAAATAGACACTTACTGTTTGGTGAGAGAATGTCTACATCTGTGTAACATACTTGTGGCTAGTCAGATGATCTGTAGATATTATGGGTATCTATAGATAAAATATTTCAAAGGTGAATATGACATGGTTACAAAAATACAATTACGTGACTAAGTTGCTGGTCTTACAATTTTTTTTTAATATCCATATTTTTATTGAAAGTTTCAAATACAAAAAAGATTGAATGCAGGACCAATGGCTTATGTATTAAATACTAAAATATAACTAATTATTGCACAACAACTTTAAGTAAGTGCCACCAGCTATACACGAAGTAAAAGATGTTATAAATTACAAAAGTTCATGCAGAGCAGTAATTGGAAAGAAGTCCTTTTTGTTGGCCTACACAAAACTGTGATCTCAGAGTTTTTCCTCACATATTTTAACGTATGACAACAGTTTCAACCAATGGTATAAAAAGTGGGGTTTCACCTACATTTTATTAATTAAAAATATTTTAGTAAGAATGAAAACAAAATGATTTTTTGTATTTTATAATTTTTTTAAAATTTAAATAACAATCTATTGATAAAAAAAGATAAAAATCAAAACCAAAAACTGTGAAACCTGATTAAACAAAAAGCTCTTTAGTCAAAATTATGCTTTGTTGCAAAAAGAGAACCTATAGTGTAAGGACAAGATCTCCTGCAATGTGACTAGTCAATATGTTATCTGTATATAAAAGGCCGTTTTCAAATGTATGCATTTGTTCAGCCAGACAATGTTAGGATTATTATTATTATTTAGATTCTGAATCAATGTTGTAAAATTGAAAGTAAACATTGAAACTGACTTCCTAGCTACAGCCTTAAATATTTAGAATGAGATTATCCCCCTAATTCTATAAATGGTGCTCTACATTGCGCATGTGCCCAATTTGTATGTGCAATTTAATAGAATAACAAGCCAATTAGCGATGATAGTTGGGTACTATCAATTATTGGTGCTAATTTACATTAATTAAAATGACACATTAGGG
This sequence comes from Microcaecilia unicolor, assembly GCF_901765095.1. Classification (NCBI taxonomy): domain Eukaryota; kingdom Metazoa; phylum Chordata; class Amphibia; order Gymnophiona; family Siphonopidae; genus Microcaecilia; species Microcaecilia unicolor. Next base: position 182,559,348 of record NC_044040.1, on the reverse strand, counting down.
ACTTAATTCATGCCATTTTTGTTCCTTAACGCGATTTAAATGACCCTAACGCTACTAGATTAAAAAAAAATACCATGGCGATATTTAAGTCACCGCGGATTAAGTGGTAATGAGATACAGAACACGCAAATGTATGTTTTCCCATCTCATTATTGTGCAAATACCCTGACACTGCAGTAATACATAGCAACTCGTGTTGAGTCCAAAAATCATGGTAAAATAACCCCTTCTTTTTGCCCAGGAAATATGACCACTAGCAGTAGTCATGTGAGACTACCCACTAGGGGCGCCATTTTGGATGTGGCACTGGACTGGGCAGGAGCCAACTGGCCATCGCTTCTTCCCATAGACCCCTGCAATACCAGGATCCCACATATTACTGAATCCGGTAGAAAATCAAGGTGCAATAAAAGGCAAACATTTACCACACCTTGATGAATTCCCCCCACCCACCTCCTAACTTTATTTTATTTGAAACTCTAACAAAGACTGGGGATAGAGAATTCTACAATACATTTTTCTTGAAACACTATATTTTTTTTATTTGAAAAGTAGGGCTAATAACAGCAGGGCTTCCCAAACATGTTCTGGAAATTAACAACCAGTTAGATGTGTATGAGATAACTGTTCGTATGCTAAATCATCTCATCCACTTGCATTACAGATATCCTGAAACAAGACTTGCTGTGGAGTCACCAAATCATTGATAGGAAAAGGGACCATTGAAGCAATCAAGTTATGATTTTTAAAATGATTGTGAATGATGTTCTATGTAATCACAGTCAAACAATTTAGAGAACGCTCAATATCCAAAACGGCCTGAAACAGAAATGGAAGTCACATTTGTAATTCCCGGAAGTGAAAACATAGATTTTTGGGAGTTATTCCCTATTTTTCAAGCAGTATGATTTTTGCAACTTTACCATGTGGCACAAAACTAAGCTTCAAGCATATAACGAAACTTTTCATACCATGTTTTTACCGCCGCAGGACAGGATGTTGCACTCAACTGTGTAGAAGCATCAAGGGTTTGGCTGTTGAAACATAACGACCTTGAACTCCAACTAATATAGATGCATGGCCAGATCTTAAAGCCTTTTGCAGGCATGCAAGCTGCAATTTATGCCATTAAATAGCTGCAGCACTAGGCAATATATCTATCTGCTTAATGATAGATATATTTAGCTTTTTGAATTTTGTTACAGTGCTTTGCCAACGTGATATGAAGACCCAAGACAGATAAGCATGAAATGATCCTAGCTGGGGTGTGTAGCAGAAGCTGCCTCTTCAACCTATGCAGCAGTGTGCATGAAGCTTTAGAAATATGCAACCTATTTTTTCATGCTTTCATTTATATTCATTATTTTATTGCCATAAATAGGGCATTCAGCAAAAGGTAAAATAAATTTGAAATATTTAAATTTACATTAAATACTTCAAATATGTCAGGCAATGTTTGGCTTACTACAGTATATCTACTTCTCTATTTTTTCTTTTTTTTTTTTTAATTAATATGTATTATTTTAAATTACCCTGAACATTCTAATAATACACATGATTGTTTCACTTATAATAGCAATGAAAAATCAATTCTATTGAGTGGTTAAGCATTTTTCATGGCTGCAGTGTAATTAGAAAAAACCCCCATCTCCAAATAGATCACAGGAACACTTTTAGCAGCCGTTAACAATATGACAATACAGTTCAAAGCTACAGTGTCACTGAAGCAACTCAACTGTAGAATGCCATCTGCTCAAAAGCTATGGATGACTTTGGAATTCCCCAAGTTGGCAATGGAAAATCCACAGTGGTCCAATAAGATCAGTGGACCAGGCTGTGCTTCTTCAGAGATTTTCAACAGACTGCACTATAGATGTCTGATAGTAGGATATAATCTGACTCTATCCATTTTGGGGCAAAAAATATTAAAATGGAAAATTAGCAATGTCAGAGTGTGGTACTGTTTCAGGGCCAGTTTTGGTTAGGAGCCACAACCTGTAGCTTGTATGCTTGTATCTTGAGTCTGGCCACTAGGGGGGTATGTCTACAAAAGGGTGTTAAGTCCTACACTTGCTCAGCGCACATGAAAACACTTATTGCAAAGTGTGCTAAAGCATTTTGTGGTAAGTAACTTGTTTGCATGTGCTAAGCACACGGTATGTTTTTTAAAATTTATTTTCTGGAGGGGCATGTTGAGGCAGAGAGAGGGCGTGGATGCACAATCCAACTTGCGTGTTAGTGCATCCATAATGTGGGAGCTCTTAGCGCCTTCACGTTACGTGTGCTAATGCCAAGATTAGTGTATGACCTGAAAAAGAAATACCTGAAAATGCCCTATTATCCTGGGTGCACTAGAAATGTGCTTAGCGCTCAGGGAAGTCCTGCGTTATAATGCACTAAGCCTATTTAATAGCACACCTTAGTAGACATACCCTTAGGTGTTGCTATTGTAAGATTTCTGATTCTCTTTCTACAAGGAATGCGGATGTTGCATCCTGAGCATCCTCAAACCCCTCTCTTCTGAGGAGCAAAAACTGGGCTTAGGAAGCAAACCCAGGCAGTCCAAATGCAGTATTGCTATTCAGCCACTAGAGCAGTCCAGGGTACAATCTTATTAAAGCAAAACTCCCACTGACTCCACTTGTGAAACTCAGCTTATTTTGAAGAGAATTTAACAATGATACCATCAATGGTATGGCTTGTGATATACTTTAGAACTGATCATTGATACAGAAATATTTATTTTTAATCTTACTCATGTTGCTTCTTTTAAAAAATGCATCACACATGTACGAAAGCAAAGATAAATTAAAACATGTATGATATCACAAGCAGCACTGTCCATGTAATTAGTTGTACTGTAATAAAGGATTGAATAATAGGAAATAATTTTAATATGATTTATGAGTTGCTGCTAGGAATGAGCACAAAATATCTTTGGTTCACTTTTGGGCCACTTTTCCATGATTTTTGGACATTTTTTGGTTTGTTTCACACTTTCATTTTCATAAAATTCTTTTAGAACATGCACTGGAACTGAACACATTAAAGGCCCCTTTTACTAAGTGGCAGTAAGCCTCAAGCTACTTCTGGCTAGCACTGGAAGCGTTTGAACTGCTGTGTCTCACCTACAGAGCTACTGTTAGAAATATGCAATCTGTCCCTAAAATCGAGTGTAGTACCGGAAGACTGGAGGGTAGCCAATGTTACTCCGATTTTTAAGAAGGGTTACAGAGGAGATCCGGGAAATTATAGACCGGTGAGTCTGACGTCGGTGCCGGGCAAGATGGTGGAGGCTATTATTAAGAATAAAATTGCAGAGCATATACAAAAACATGGACTGATGAGACAAAGTCAGCACGGATTTAGTGAAGGGAAGTCTTGCCTCACCAATCTAATGCATTTTTTTGAGGGGGTAAGCAAACATGTGGACAATGGGGAGCCGGTTGATATTGTATATCTGGATTTTAAGAAGGCGTTTGACAAAGTGCCTGAAGAAATTGCAGAGTCATGGAATCGGAGGTAGGGTATTATTATGGATTAAGAACTGGTTGAAAGATAGGAAGCAGAGAGTAGGATTGCGTGGCCAGTATTCTCAGTGGAGGAGGGTAGTTAGTGGGGTCCCGCAGGGGTCTGTGCTGGGTCCGTTGCTTTTTAATGTATTTATAAATGACCTAGAGATGGGAATAACTAGTGAGGTAATTAAATTCGCCGATGACACAAAATTATTCAGGGTCGTCAAGTCGCAGGAGGAATGTGAACGATTACAGGAGGACCTTGCGAGACTGGGAGAATGGGCATGCAAGTGGCAGATGAAGTTCAATGTTGACAAGTGCAAAGTGATGCATGTGGGTAAGAGGAACCCGAATTATAGCTACGTCTTGCAAGGTTCCGCGTTAGGAGTTACGGATCAAGAAAGGGATCTGGGTGTTGTCGTCGATGATACGCTGAAACCTTCTGCTCAGTGTGCTGCTGCGGCTAGGAAAGCGAATAGAATGTTGGGTGTTATTAGGAAGGGTATGGAGTCCAGGTGTGCGGATGTTATAATGCCGTTGTATCGCTCCATGGTGCGACCGCACCTGGAGTATTGTGTTCAGTACTGGTCTCCGTATTTCAAAAAAGATATAGTAGAATTGGAAAAGGTACAGCGAAGGGCGACGAAAATGATAGTGGGGATGGGACGACTTTCCTATGAAGAGAGGCTGAGAAGGCTAGGGCTTTTCAGCTTGGAGAAGAGACGGCTGAGGGGAGATATGATAGAAGTGTATAAAATAATGAGTGGAATGGATCGGGTGGATGTGAAGCGACTGTTCACGCTATCCAAAAATACTAGGACTAGAGGGCATGAGTTGAAGCTACAGTGTGGTAAATTTAAAACGAATCGGAGAAAATTTTTCTTCACCCAACGTGTAATTAGACTCTGGAATTCGTTGCCGGAGAACGTGGTACGGGCGGTTAGCTTGACGGAGTTTAAAAAGGGGTTAGATAGATTCCTAAAGGACAAGTCCATAGACCGCTATTAAATGGACTTGGAAAAATTCCGCATTTTTAGGTATAACTTGTCTGGAATGTTTTTACGTTTGGGGAGCGTGCCAGGTGCCCTTGACCTGGATTGGCCACTGTCGGTGACAGGATGCTGGGCTAGATGGACCTTTGGTCTTTCCCAGTATGGCACTACTTATGTACTTATGTACTTATGTACAGAGACACAGGAAGTTGTGTCCGAGGAAGCAGAGCACAGCAGAGGGAACATTTCCGGGGCCAACCAGAGGCAACTTGCTCTCCTTACTGATGCTGCCGGCAGCCTGAAGAAATGATGGAGGTCAGCTGAAGGGGAGAAGGATGAAAGTGATATTGGACCGTGCAGGGTATGTCTAGGTTCTAATGGCTGGAACTAAGCCCTCCTTGGAGGCCAGCCCCAGGGAAGTTTGTCCCCCCTGCCCCCCCTCCCCCCAATCGGCGCCCCTGGAATGGGCTACCACATGCAAACAGGCAAAATAACATTTTCTGTGGTAGACAGTTTGCGTGCACTAACCACAAATTAAGTGCTCAACAGCCACTAGTAAAAAAGATCCCTAAATTTGCCTCCACTGTTCCAAAAAATAAGAAATTTGTATAATTATTCCAGCATAATTTTAAAATATCAGTGGGTTGAAATCTGGTATCTATTTTATCATATTTAAATCTTCAGTTTAATCACATTGTACATTAATTCTAATTTAGAGGCCCTTTTACTAAGCTGTATTAAAAAATAGCCTGCACTAGTTTTGGCACGTAGAATTGGCTTATGCTGCGCCATTTTCTACCATGGTGGGGAAAAGACCTTTTTCAAAATGTGGCAGTAAATGGTTGTGCGCTAATATTAAAATTAACGCACGGCTATTTACTGCCTGAGCCCTTACTACGCCTATTTAGAAGGCAGTAAGGACTCACACAATACTCATGTGGTAATTGGGCAATGTGGCTGCGCTGCCGATTACCGCTGGGAATGCCCCCGTTGTAGAAAATAAAAAAGAATTTTCTACCGCAGGAAACTGCGCATGCCAACTTCAGAACTACCGCCGGGCACCCGTGCTACCCTGGCGGTAAGGCCAGTTTGGTGTGCGCTATTCGTGCAGTAGCCCTACCGCGGCTTAGTAAAATGGCTCTTAGGTTCAGCTGTTTTAGAAGGGGTTATTTGTGTATTTATTTGTAGCATTTGTATCCCACATTTTCCCACCAATTTGCAGGCTCAATGTGGCTTACATTTGCCGTAATGGCGGTTGCCATTTCCGGGTAACAGAATTACAAATGGCATTGAGTTAAGGTGCATACATGGGTTGAGAAGGAATGGTCTATTAAGAATTAAAAGGTTTCAAAAATGTGCGTGTGTCGAAAATGTGGCTCTGGTATAGCAATCGCGGTGCAAAATTTACACGCCCCTGCGCTGGCACACAGCACAACGCTTTAACTTCACTGCCGTAGCGTCATCACTTTTTTTTTTTTACAAATGCAGCCGCTGCTGAACGCGAGGAAGAGAGAAAACTGAAAAGAAGCCAGCAATCACGGCGGAGCTAGTTGCTCGTTCGTGCCACAGGTTTTTTAAAAAAAAAACCAGGAGCTGAGAGGAACTGAAGCAGGCTCACAAATCAGTGTAGCACGATGGAGCTGCTTGCTTGTTTGTGCCTAGGGGAGAGGAAAGGTAACAAACTGGCGCGTTTTTTTTTTTTTTTTCAATCAAACAAGAAACTGGCTGCCTCTTCCAAAGGCTAAACACTGGTGTCAGCTAAACGCGCTGTGATTGGCTGAGAAAGACCTGGAGGGGCATAATCGAAAGGGACATCCAAATACTTTTGATTTGGGCGTCCTCGCACGTCCCGATTCTCTCCGGCGGTAGTCATTTCGGGCACGCAGAAAAAAAAAACACGTCCAAGAGAAGGATGCCCATTACAAAATCTGAAGAAAAAAACGTCCAAGTGCTCGTCAGGGACGTCCTTTTTTATTTGAGAGTGAGGACGTGTGTGAAGCAGTCTTTGGAATGCGCAGAGCAGCCAGCATAACGATTGGCTGCTCTGCGCATGCTCAGCTGGCCGACTGGCTTCCCCTCCTTTGCATGCGATTTCCTTCATGCATGCCCATTTTTTACCGATTCGCTAAGGGGTCAATCGGTAAGGGAAGGGCTCTTTACGTGGAGTTAGTGCATCTGGCTGTCAGTTCTGTGTTATTATCATTTTGTGATTTGTATTTTAGCTGGTAAAAAAAGATTACAGTCTAATAAGAAATCTACAGTATATTTTGCTTTTAACCAAGCAATTCCAGTCTGACCAACCAGAAAAATGTTCTTTAGGATGGTAGCTTTGAAACCCTACAGTCAACTTGAGGCAGTGTCCATTTCAGTAGCAGATCCACTCTCCCCTAACCTCTATCTAGTTTAATCAGTTTTGATAGAAGGTTAGGGGCTCATGACCCTTATTGCCCAGATCCCTGTCAGTCCACCCCTGGCTTGAGCCATTTCCTTTAAAAAATTTGAGCTGCATGTGCAGCGTGGTAACTTTTGCACTCCAGTAATTTGTATCTGCTTGAGGAACAGGTTGCAAACTACTTGTATGATTTGAAAATGCAATCATCTCCTGTATGTTTCCTGCCCACGATTCTAAGTAAAAAATGTGTATGCTTTGAAACAGCACACGCGTTTTATCTGCATACAAGAGCAGGAAGAACATTTCAAACCTCATTTGTAAAACAATGTGCATTTACAAAAAGGGTTGCAGATTCATGGTATAGCCTCCCAGTGGAGATGAAAACTGCATCTGACTGTAAGAAGGCATGGGACACGCACAGAGGGGTCCTTTTGCTAAGGTGTGCTAATGGATTTAGCGCATGCTAAATGCTAGAAGCCCATTTTATACCTATGGGCTACTTAGCATTTTGCACATGCTAATCATTAGCGTGTGCTAAATCCATTAGCACACCTTAGTAAAAGCACCTCAGAGGATCTCTGGGCGAGAGGAAGGAATTGTAGAGCTAGTAGTTGGCATGGATAGGCAGACAGGATAGGCTGTATGGTCTTTATCTGTGAATATCGAATCCCTAATAACCTGCAACCTAGGGATGTGTATTCATCAGTGCAATTTCAAAAATTTTAGTGCATGGAAAATTGATTTTATGCTCATTAACCTATGAATTAAAGCATGGGTCTAAAAGTTCTAACATGCATGACATTTTTCTGTAAATGAATGTGTGAAGCAAACCAAAAAGAAAATCTAGAATTTGGACAGAATCCCCCAAATCCAAAAATGAATGGAAATTGTTTTTTCTAGTATATATCCCTAACCTTAGTCGCATCTGAACACGCAATATCCCAAATCTATGATTTTACGGCTGGTTTATTTCAAAGGTAGGTCTTTCTAAATATTTTGAATAAACACTGATCCTGGCTGTTTTATTCAAAAGATAAAATAAAATAAGAAACAATCAAGAAACATAGGCTTTAATGATAAAATGTGAGTCTCTAAAACTCAGAAATGGATTTACCATCCATGTAAAAGTCTGGAAAGGCAATGCCAGTGAATTTGAAAAGAATGTGTAGGCCAACAAGAGGCAAAATCTAAACCCTCATGCTAATTCAGAGCACCAATCTAGAGTGTTCGAAGAAACAAAGCTGTAAATTAGCAAACCTGGTTGGCTGTGGCTGTTGCAGCGAAGGGAACACTGGTGGCAGATGTTGCTGCTGCAGACACAGTGGCTGGCGTAGCACCGTGCACCATGGGAACTTTCGGAGGGAAAATCAAATAAGCAAACATACAGAAGGGTGTAGCAGTACAGGGACCATGGCAGTAGGTGGCAGAAGAGTTGAGCATGATATTTATATCACAGCAATAAGCCATGTGACAGGACATCATCACCAGCGAATGACATGCAATCACAGTGCAAAGCAGGACAACATTCCAGGGAGAAAGGGAAGGGGAATGAAAGAGAGAAAAAGGGGAAAACGCTAGTTACCATCAAATCAAGTAAATCAATACAAACACGCTTCATTATTCTGATACAAAATGATCCTAATGTTTACAAAAGTATCAAATTTAAACGTTTTCCAGTAAGTCTAGACAAAAAGTTTATATACTACAGGAAAATTAATCCAGTGAAAAATAATTTTATGTGGATTATATACTGTAATAAGGTAAGTTATTTATGAAAACATAGCTTTTGAAACACTGGAACTCACAGGCCAATCAAAATCAATCATGGCAAATGGTAAATTATAGGATTTGCCAACCTTTGCCGCTGTGTAATAATAAAACTGGTGTAAGGATTTGTGCCAGATGAAAATAAAGGTAGTATTTAACGAGGTGTCAATATGAACAAGCTATATTTCCAAACATTTACATTCAGTGAGATCCGGAAATAGATTTTGAGTGTCTGTGAGCTGCACTGTAGATTTAAGATAATCAAGAAACAAAGCTGGAACCTACCAACACTTGTAGCGGGCGCCATGCACAATATTGAGCCTGTCCATCATGCATTGCAACAGGAAGGTGGATTTGAAAAGGGAAAAGAATTAAAACAACCCATCACACGTGTAATTAGAAAATTTATGTAAACAAGGAAGAAAAATGGTTATTATGGGAACAGTGGCATGTAACTATGAGCACAATCAAATCATATTATATTATATAGCACAGTGACCTAGAAGGAATAGCTTTAAGTGAGCGGAAAAGCCAAATGAACTGTGTGCCTGAACACTTTTCATTTTCAAACATTTCATCCTTGCCTTTTTTTTTGCCAAATGTTACTTTCTTAAATTCATTTTAGAAAACTTAACATTTTTTGTGCTAGTGCTTCAACTTAGTCAGCATAACATGTTGAAATGACCCTAGCTGGGGTACAACAAAAGTCATTGCTCAATTTTGGTGAACTGTGGACTATGACCTGCCTACACGTCCCCCAAATCCACATCAAGGACCCTGTGGACCAATGTAATTCACACCCACAAGACTTCAAGGAGGTTGCTCAGTGACCTGAATTCCCCATCCCCTGATATCCTCATTAAAATTATGCTGGAGTCTCCTTCTCCTCAAACCTAACATCACAAGCCCTGCTCCCATCATCTTTCGCCTTGACATATTGATTAAGGGGCTCTAGTGCCTCATCCACTGCCCTGGCCTCCTACCAAACTCTGCCTATACCTTTGGAAATCTTTTAAGCTGAGAGAATGAGAGAGCAAATAGGGCAAATGGACTTGTGATGTTATCGAGCACCATTTTAATTTGGGATATATCAGGAAGAGGAAGGAATAATGCATTTTCATCAAGTTAAGACCTCCAAAGTGCAGGCACAGGGTTGGGGAAGTCCATGGGATGTTTCTGGGACAACGAGTCTATTGATAAGGATGTTCCTGGAGGTAAATGTGTTCCTTGCATATGCACTTTAATCATAATTTGGAGGGGTAGAAGGGATAACTGGAACAGAATTTTAATAGGGATGTCAGATGTATGAAGCAGCAAAGCTTGGGGCAACAGGTTTAAAATGTCAGGGAGGGGAATGGGGATTCAGAATGGTAATTTAGAAATGTGACAGGAGATACAGATAGTACTTCAATCAGGTCGTTGGAGGTTGAAGAGGTAGAGGAGGCCTCAGAAAAGCATTGTATTTGGGATGTTCAGGTTGCAGGGAATTAGGACACCACTATAATTGGAATGTTGGATGGATGGGGAATCAAACCACTAGAGGCACTTTTGAGGTCTTGAGGATGGGGATAGATTCTGGCTTACTTTAGGTGTGAGTCAGCAGATCAAAAAGGTCTCTCTCAAAAATAAGTAAACATTAAACACATTTATTTATTGTTATACAAAAATTCAATCCAATCAAACAGTCCAAAAAATTCAGGATAACTTGACAACAGCTAATGTATAAATAATTTCAAGAGAAACAAAACTTCAAGCTTCTCAAATGGATCACACATCCATATCAGTATTTAAAATTTCAATTTTCTCTCAGCTTGGTATGCAAAATTTTAATTTCCACAACAAACTTTCACATTGGCTTTGAGCCTTAAAGCGTCTTCAGTAAAAAAAAAAAACAACGCTACTGAAGTGAACAGTCCCTGAACCAATGAGACCGTTTTGCCATTCGTTTTGGCTTTGTCAGGGTCAAGGAGGGAGAAGATAGTCTTGCATATTACTGCAAATGACCACCATTCCAATTCATCATTTAAAATGGCGCTTCCAAACCAGAAGACACCGAGACTTGCGCTGTAAAGCTCAACGCCTAATCAAGCCAACTTGGTTTTTGATTGGATTGAATTTTTAAATTTTTGTATAACAATAAATAAATGTGTTTAATTTTTACTCGTTTTTGAGAGAGACCTTTTTGATCTGCTGACCTTACATCAGATATGAGTCAGCCAAGGAATGCTAATGCTAACACAAATTTGTTACCGCCAGAAATAATATATTTGCACTAATCAATGCAAACCTCCATTATAACACTTGAATTCCCCAAAGATTTAATGCCATTTAGTAAACTAGGTATTAAATTGCCAGCTAATACCTGCGATAATTGGTTAACAACTGGTTTTAACACAGCTTAGTAAACTGGCCGCTCAGGTAATATTTAGATTAAAATTGCTGCTTGAATTACCTATACATTTTTAAGGTCTTGAATAAAACAAATATGTTTTTGGTAGCCTCAGACACGTACTACATGTTTTCATGATATCTTACAGCTACAATATAGTCTAACTGCCATAATAAACTGAGCAAAAGAAAATCCATAGAAAAATGTTCTCCCTTAGGTTTGATTTCTCAAGGGATTTCTCCCATTAAGAGGGTAATTCTATAATGGCACACCTATATATGGGTACCTGGAATGCACCTGTAATTTAGGCATGGGCACTTATACCAGCCACACAGCTTGAGTGCTTGTGCCTAAATAATGGAGATATGTGCAGTTTATAGTATTCTATAAGCAGGGCTTTTTTTGAGGGGGTACTTGGGGGTACTGAGTACCGGCACCTTTTCCATTGTCTGCTAAAATTGACCCATGGAACCCAAGTTTTAATGAAAGAGCTCAGGCTCTACACATCAATTTTGCCTTGTCATAGGTTCTGTGACTGGTTGCAGGGGGCCTGGCTATTGTGGGGAGGGTCCCTCAGTGATTACCCCCACCCCTGAAGGTTGGCCTAGCATTTGAGTACCGGCACCTTTTTCACTAGAAAAAGGGCACTGTCTATAAGATACATGTGCGTGAATCCTGCCCACTCCGCACCTATGTGCAGACCTTCTTGTAAAACAAGCGCTATGAACGTGCATCCATATTTACAGACAGGTCGATATTCAACACGATTTAACCGGCCAGAAACAGCTTCTGTCCAGTTAAATCACCTGTTTGAGGCTATTTATTTTTATTTATTTATTTGTGACATTTATATCCCACATTATCCCAAACAAGTTTGGGTTCATTGTGGATTACAATAAACAGTATTGGATGCATAACAAAGAATAATGCATAAGAAAGTAATTTGTTGTAAGAATCTAATTTTACAATACAGTGTCATAAACACACTGGGATAGCTATGGATATTTAACATTTAGAAAAAAATCTATTATGAATGAGAAAATGTACATGAAGCCAAGAGAAAGTTAATGGTAAATGGAGTAATAATTAGCTGTTTGAGATATGATTGTTCTTTGTGAGGGTTTGTTTGAATAGAACGATTTGAGGATGTTGCAAAATCTAGCATATTCCTGTATATTTCTTATTTTGGGTGGTAAGGAGTTCAAACATTTGGTTCCTAGGTAAGTGAAGTCTGCAGAGTAGACAGTTTTGTAGATCACTTTTTTGCAATTTGGGAGGTGTAGTCTGAGATAGTTTCTTGCCTCATATTTAGTATTTCTTTGAGGTAAGTTTATTAATGGTACCATATAATCTGGAGCTGTGCCACAAAATCTGGCTATTTTGGGGGCATTACGGGGCACAGTTGGAACTTGGCTGGTTATGTGCTGATATTGAGAACTTAACCAGCCAAGTTAACCGCTTGAATAGGACTACATAAAAGTCAGTCCTATCTTTATGCGGAAACCCATAGCTGGTTAAAAGCTGAATATCACACTTAACCAACTATGCATTACCTGGTTCCACAAACCCTGAAATTCAATGTCGTGAATTTCCGGGTTTAATGCCAGTGGCAGTCAACAAAACTGTGATCGCCGCTGGCTGAATATCAGGCCCAGAATAGTGCTTAAGCGGGTGTTTGGCATTAACATGCATATGTGCACACATCATGCCATTATTGTAATCATTTATGTGAATAATGGAGAAGTATATGTTAGCACCCACTTTATAGAATTACCTCTGCTATGTCTATAGAGAAAATCTATGAGGCCAGTGTACTATCTGATAGTTTTGCCTAGCAACCTGTTTCTACACAAGGTTGCTATGGTTCCAAATAAGATCCACAGCAAACTTCTGAAAGAAGTTTAGTTACAGGGTGTGGTCAATAATAACCTTTTCTCATTGAGGTGTTTTTTTTTTTTTTTTTTGCAAACAGGCCACAAAGATATTTTCTCATGCTGTTTTCACTGAATTCTGGGTAATGAGCTGTTCTGCAAGATTTTCATCACAGCAGCTCATTAATTCTGAATTTTAGTAAACTGTCTTGCACCATGGTCTATCTATGACATTTTTACTATCTGTGGAGGGCACACAATTGTGAATCTATTTACAAATCAGATCTACTCATGCAAAAAAAAAAAAGTACATACAAAACACCAAACTTGCAGCATGTTAGCATGCTTTGAGGTATTTTGCGCATTTTTTTAGTAGATCTGAACTTTAGTACATAAGCCTCTGAGGGGGGAATTTATCAATGTGGGCTACCGTTACTGCATAAAATGGAACCTGTGCCAAAATACCATGTTAGTGGTAAAATAACACGTCTTAACAGCAGCCCAAGTTGATAACTTCCCTCCTTAGTGGTAACCAGAGCTGATATTGTGATGTCATAGTGCTTCTTTCCACCAATGTCTAAGAGCCAACCTTACCAGTGATGTCACAATGGCTTGATTGCACTATACTTGGCTCAATTTTATTACATACAGCACTGATTTTGATCTCTAGAGATATTTACTTTTTCTTTAATTAAGGGGTATGGTTATCAACATGGGCTGCCGTTAAGATGTGTTATTTTACTGTTAACCCCGGTTATTAGTAATTAGGTCTCATAAAATGGGACCTGTACTAAAAGAGCAAGATGTAATAGTAAAATAACATGTCTTAATGGTAGCCCAAATTGATAACTACACCCTACGTCTGCTATTTATTCAGTGCACTGGAGTTAAAAGAATACTGTACTGTATGTATAGAAGATATTGGGGTAATTTTTATAAACACCACAGAATTTCTAGGTCCTCTGCAAGTGAATTTCAAAGGGAAACTGCCTGCAGACTTTATTCTTTGAAAATTTGGGGTCAGTGGGGAGCGCTACTAGAAAATTGCCAGTGAATATTGTTTTACAGTAGATGCAAAATGCCTGTGTTAAAGCATGTGTGGGCATTTCAAAATGAAAGTCTCTGTTCCTCTCCCAACCCAATCCCCAGGGCTACCCCTTTCTAGTGTGACAAAAAGCGCACACTCTGTTTTACAGCATGCCCATTTTTCACAACCACCAGGGAGGGCTGCTTTCAGCCCAGCCCCTTGAAAATGTCTTCATATTTTTCTAGAAACAAGGGCATTAACAAGAGGCAGAGTAGACAATTTAAAATGTATGAATCTGTGTTATGCCCTTCTGTAACTATAGGATTATGGTATTTCATGCAGATTAGTTCATGTGTTCAATTAGAATTAAAGTGTAATTAAAAAATAAATATTTATACAGCATTTGAACTTAACTTTTAGCTGGAATTATAGTTAACTTTGAAACTATAACCAGTGCACACAGTCCTGAGAGGAGTACAGAGCAAAAGAATATAAGACAGCAATGAACACACCACACAGGGCACAACAGCTGGAAAAATGTGAAGATATGGCAATGTAGGATCCAATTATCATTAATAAAAGAAAAAAAATTGAGGGAGAAATCATAGGATCGTCCCATTTCTAAACTCTATGATAAAGAGTATCAGGGAGAGTTTAGAATTTGCTGTTTCGCTCTACAAGTTCAAAATATAAACAAGTGCGGACATTGCTGATTTGGATTGGTCAACTAAAAATACACGTGTTACTGTTATTTTTAGGAGGGGGGCAGAGCTTCCCAAAAAAAGCCCCTCATTTTAAGTCTGGGCTATTTCCATTGCTGATATTCTCAAGGAAGCAAGAAGCAAAGAGTAAAGAAAATCAGAACTAACAATGCATTTGATTCAATTAACTTCAATTACACAATGAACAGGCACCAAAGAAAATAATGAGGCACAGGAAAGCTAAATTTCTGAAGTAATCTTCCAGTCTTATTCTGTTTCATATAAGAATTCATCATGCACGTGCTAAAAGAGTCACCCTCAGGCTTATTTTCGAAAGAGAAGGGCGCCCATCTTTCGACACAAATCGGGAGATGGGCGTCCTTCTCCTAGAGTTGCTCAAATCGGCATAATCGAAAGCCAATTTTGGGCGTCCTCAACTGCTTTCTGTTGCAGGGACAACCAAAGCATGTTGGAAGCATAGCGAAGGCAGGACTGGGGCGTGCCTAAAACATGGGCATCCTCAACCAATAATGGAAAAAAGAAGGACGTCCCTGACGAGCACTTGGGCGACTTTACTTGGTCCATTTTTTCTTACGACCAAGCCTCTAAAAGGTGCCAGAACTGACCACATTACCACTGGAGGGAATCGGGGATGACCTCCCCTTACTCCCCCAGTGGTCACTAATCCCCTCCCACACTAAAAAAAAATGTTTTAAATATTTTTTGCCAGTCTCTATGCCAGCCTCAAATGTCATACCCAGCTCCATCACAGCAATATGCAGGTCCCTGGAGCAGTTTTAGTGGGTGCAGTGCACTTCAGGAAGGCGGACCCAGGCCCCTCCCCCCTACCTGTTACATTTGTGGTGGTAAATGTGAGCCCTTCAAAACCCAACAGAAACCTATTGT
Source organism: Microcaecilia unicolor (assembly GCF_901765095.1). Classification (NCBI taxonomy): domain Eukaryota; kingdom Metazoa; phylum Chordata; class Amphibia; order Gymnophiona; family Siphonopidae; genus Microcaecilia; species Microcaecilia unicolor. Next base: position 182,543,788 of record NC_044040.1, on the reverse strand, counting down.
ACCCACATGTAGGTGCCCCCTTCACCCCTTAGGGCTATGGTAGTGTTGTACAGTTGTGGGGAGTGGGTTTTTTTGGGGGGGGGTTGGGGGGCTCAGCACCCAAGGTAAGGGAGCTATGCACCTGGGAGCAATTTCTGAAGTCCACTGCAGTGCCCCCCTAGGGTGCCCGGGTGGTGTCCTGGCATGTCGGGGGGACTAGTGCACTATGAATGCTAGCTCCTCCCATGACCAAATGGCTTGGATTTGGTCGTTTCTGAGATGGGAGTCCTCAGTTTCCATTATCGTCGAAAATCGGGGATGACCACCTCTAAGGTCGACCTAAATTTCGCAATTTGGTCGTCCCCAACCGTATTATTGAAACGAAAGATGGATGCTCATCTTGTTTCGATAATACGGGTTTCCCCGCCCCTTCGCCGGGACGTCCTACGAGGTCATCCTCAGGAAAAGTTGGGCGCCCTTTTCGATTAAGCCCCTCCAAGTCTCACTCTCAGAGGAAAGTCATTCTAAAAGGGCTCAATTCACCCAAAATCTTTCTGGAGTCTGAATCAACAATAGTAGTTGCCATGAAAAGTTGATATTAAGGACATGTTCAAACAAAAATTTATTAAAAGAAGACTCATGGCTTGAAATGATATCTAGAGGTTAATTCTATAAAATACATTGTGATAATCAAGACCTACTATCCCTGTTCTCATTGCAGTCTCATTACAGGAGTAGAGCTTCCCAAACTTTGAGTTGGGACCCCTAATGGGGTCACAAAACCTAATTTTGGGGTCATGACCTAGGTGGGCTCTCCAGAGATGCATTATGCACTTCCAGTGGGCCACACAATTTTATTTCATGGGGTCACAGCCTCAAAAATATTGAGAAGCATTGGGTTAGAGGAACCTCAGGATAGGATCAGAGTCTTTAGAGGGAAGGAAGAAGCTGGGCTGGCATTCAATAGCTGGGAGGATATTTTAGAGTCATGACAAACCCAAGCCTAGAGGGATAGAAAGGCTTTGGAGGGGGGGAGAGACAAAGAGGAGGCACATTTCCCCTGACTTACAAAGCAGTACATAATGGCCCCTAGAAGGAGTTGGGAAGAGGAGTCTCAGCCTAGGCTCCCTGCCCGTGGTAATCCAGGAAAATGATTTTTGAAGTGAAATGTTCATTAATTGATATTTAGAACTGCGCTATTGATTTTTTGTGTACAATTTCAGCCTAAAAAACTGGCACCGAAATGAAATATGCATAGGCGTATTCTATAAAGTACCCCTAAATTTAGGCGTATTTTATAGAATAAGCCTAAATTTCCATTCAGTTTATAGAATACGTCAAGTGCCTGTCCACATGACTAAATTTAGTCATAGGCAAGTTACACCAAGGAAAACCTGGTATATATGCTGACGCCTAAATTACGCACAGATTGGGTGTATACTATAACAACGTGCATAGATTTTAGAAACACCCATGACCCACCCATTCCATGCCCAGGGCCCTTTTCAACTATGCGACTTAGAATTTACAGTTATCACGTTATAGAATACGCTTAGACAGTTCTGCAAGTAAATGCTAATTAATGCCAATTAGTGTCAATAGTTTATTATTAAGTGGCAATTACTGGTGCTGATAGGCTTGTTAAGTAATTAAGTTGCGTGCATAAGTCCAGAATATGGCTGGATTTGTGCAAGCAACTTAAGTCACGCTATATAGAATCCAGAGGTTAATGGTCCATCACATAATTTATATTAAAAGAAATTCCTTTGAATGGGGATTGATTTCTGTATTGGTGATCCCTTTAGCGACTTTTATAGAATTTGAGGGATAGTGCATAACTACGAAAGGAAAGGGAAAGTGGATGGGACTTGATGTACTGCCTTTCCGTGGTTACACTCAAAGCAGCTTACATATTATATTCAGATACTTATTTTGTACCTGGGACAATGGAGGGTTAAGTGACTTGTCCAGTGTCACAGGGAGCTGCAGTCGGGAACTGATCCCAGTTCATCAGGATCAAAGTCTGCTGCACTAACCACTAAGCTACTCCTCCACTCCTAAGGGGATGCTTACTTGGGTGGAGCATGGAAGGGGCATGACCAGTGCTGCCACTTACACATGCAACTTACAGAATACTGTAAGTTATGCACACTTTTGCCAAATTTAGGCGCTTGGAGTTTTGTCTGGTGTAACTGCATGCGCCTAGATTTTAGGTGCTCTGATACTGGGTTATGCTAGTAACACCATCTGGGCACCCAGGTTCCAATATAAAATATGCTCTCACTGCATGCCACCGGGGCACCTATAGAATTACCTCCTAAATACATGGCAGATGCACTTAACACCTCCTACTTAGGCAATGTTAACTGCTTCGCATTACCTGTTGCATTGACAGATATTGAGAGTGGTAAGTTACTGAGGGTTAACTGTAGGGTAACAGTCCACTTCCATTCCCAGCCACTTCCCACTACTCATTTAATATGAGAATTAGTAGGTGCTGTTTCAAGCTGCTGTGTTGTCAGTGCAGGCATGCATTAACAACGTATGCTAATTCTTGTTTTAACTCCTTAATGCACTTTGTATTGTTATGCTTGTGTTTAAACAAATTTACATTTTGAACTAAAACAGAATTTCAATGTACTTAGGCCAGAACCTGACAACAGAATTATCCAAAACTTCCCTCTAATTTTTGACTAAGATTTTTTCATTAAGAATGAAAAAGTCTAATGTTTTATTTATTTTTTATTTATTCTCTGTTGAATTGTCAGTACAAGTGGTTTTCATATATTTAAGTAAAGCAGTGTAGTGGTTGGATTGAAATGTGTGACTGTTTTACTTTTAAAGCTGACATCACAGAGGGGCCAATGCTCAACAAATTTCTTTTTCCTAGTTTCAAACATTGGTGATGTAGTTCTGTATGTCAACAAAGAGATTAGGTATAATAAAACTATGATGGCAAATAAAGTTATTGGGGCTGATAGTCAGACTGTGGGAGTCCCACGGTCACTGCTAAACCCAGATATTCAATGCCGGACCGTTTCCTGTGACCGGCGTTGAATATATGGTTTATTTTCGACTGAATAGAAAGTAACCGGCTCTGTTGATATTCAGAAATAGCCAGTTATCTTCTAACCAGAGAGCCACGTATTCACACAGCCAAATATAGCCACTAAAGTGGGGCTGAAAAATTGGTGGATACCTGGTTATGGGCTCCTTTTAATAAGAAGTGGTAAGCCCAACGTGGGCTTACCGCTCACTATACAGAAAGTATCGCTGGGCTACCGCAGCAGCCCGGTGGTACTCCCCACCCCCCTAGTGTGCCGTCATTTCCGGCACTACAAAAATGTATTTATTTTTGTATCGCTGGATTGTACCCGGTGGTAATGGGGCAGTGCCGTGAGCTGCCCGGTTGCCGCTGGGTTAACGCGAGAGCCCTTACCGCCACCTCGATGGGTGGTGGTAAGGGCTCTTCCCTGAAATGGCCGCATGACAAGTGCTTTACTTGTCGCCCGGCCATTTCCTGTCAGAAAGTGAGACTTCCCTTTTACCAGCTGCAGTAAAAGGGGGCCTCGGCATGAATGTAATACATGCACTGACACCAGCGTCGGCCCCCTTATGCCGCAGCTTGGTAAAAGGGGCCCTATGTCGGTCAATATTACCGGCTATCTGCTAGCCAGTGATATTTAGCGGGAGATAGCCAGCTATCCCCTGCTAAATATCACCGGTCAGCCAGTTAAGGGACATTTAATCAGCCAATGCTGATTCTACCTGGTTAAATGCTGTTGAATATCAGAGGGGACTGAATTTAAGCAGGAAGTGACGTAAGAGTGAATATGTTAGTTTTCGAAGATTTCAGTGCCTCACAATCACTTTTGTTTTCTTCTATAGAGCAAAATTTCAGAATAAAAACTTATATGTATAAAAATATTCACATCAAAGTTCCACATTTGGGTGAACTGAGCTCCTTCATTTTTTTTTCTTTCGGGCTGTAGTGCTTTGCACTGAGGTGCTTATTTTGAAGCCTCCTGTTTGACAGGGTCAGCAGGGCTCCTGGCATGCCATGGAGGTGACACTCATAGCTGTGGTGGCCTCTGTTAACTGGAGTGAGGCACTAAGGGATCATCTCGGATAAATTTTTCCTCCAGCCTCAGGGTCAGTGAGAGTAGAACAGAATCACCAGTCATGTCATTTGGGGTGAAGGAGTGATAAGCAGAGAGGAAACAGGGGAATTAAAACAAAGAATACTGAGTGCGAAAATCAACTAATGAAAAGACAGGTCAGAACCAAACTCAACAGATTCCCCTATGCAATTCTATAATGCGTTATACCCTCATGCCAAAACTTATTGATATTCTAGTCTGATAACATTTTAGGGCCCTGTTTACAAAGGTGCGCTAGCATTTGTTAGCGTGCTGGGTGCCTACACAGTTAGTGTGCACTAATTTTTAAGTGCGCACCAATGAACGCTGGTGCGCCTTTGTAAACAGGGCCTTTAAGCAGCTAAAAAAGTAGGTGCAAAATCAACATTTAACCCCCCTCCCCATTAATTCTGTCTGCTTGATTTCTCTCTCTCCCTCTCCAGTATGAAAGGCAATAAATCTGTTTCACTACATAAAAACAGTTTGACTTTTCCCGCAAGACTGAAACGATAGCGTGCGTGCTTTGCTCTATAGAAAAGAAACGGGATTTTACCTGGCGGAAGGAAGGCTGCTTGCTGCTGTAACTGCATGTTTGCGAGCGCCTGTTGGTACTGGAACATGCCAGTATTAAAAACTGTGGTGGCACCATTGGTTTTTTCAAGTGCAGGCCTCTTTGGTAAAGGGGGCAGTACCGCCTGGGGGATCCCCTGATGTGTAGACGAATATTGAACAGAAATAAAAGAGAGAGGACAATCAGTGGAGTACAAAAAAAACAGGCAGCCATTGCCATTCTTTAACCAAGCAACAGACTGAACTAGCAAACAAGAAAAAGGTAAAGTAAAAACTCTGATACAAGCTGTAATCTAGGATCTTATGAAAAGTAATTGTGTTGGAGCTGGACCGTAAGTTGCAATGTGCATAACAGCTTAAGTAACATTCAGCTTTGGGTTTACAGTAAGAAGCAATAATGTAGGAAAAAAAACAAAAAGGCTGCACTGCTAGCTCCATGAGGATCAACAATTAAAGCAATGTTAATAGTAATCTTACAATGACTGGAATAGATAAGAATATATTAATTTACACCCACACTTCCCAAAGTCTAACTACACATGCAAAACGTACCACAGCATGCACTGACTTACAAGTGTTAAAACTATATAAAACTATCACTAAAGCCATGCCATTCACAAAGAGAGATACGTGATAAGAAATACAGGGGCCCTTTTACTAAGCTGCGCTAAAAGTGGCCATGCGCTACCATTAGCACGTGGGTTTCCCCGGGCGCTGAGGCCACTTTTAGCACGGCTGTAAAATGGCCACATTTCCATTTTTCCCATTAATGGCCATGTGCTAATTTTCAAATCAGCGCGCGGCCATTAGCGCGTGAGCCCTTACTAACACCTACTTAGTAGGTAGAAAAGGCTGATGCGCTAGGCATGCGCTAATCGTCTGGCATGCAGCAATGCGGCTGCGCTAATCGATTAGCACTGGGCACACCTACTCTCCACCCCCGTAAACACACCGCCAGCGCTAAAAAGTACAAAGTAGTTTTTAGTGCCGGGGAAGCGTGCACAGATATGTGAACTACCATAGGGCGCCTGAGCGCGCCCCACGGTACTGCATACTACCCCTTGGTAAAAGGATCCCACAATATTTAAAGCCCCCAAAGAGTTTCAGTAGAGCATTTTCACGTGGTAAAACTGAATGTGGCATACTATAAATCTAAACAAAATGTTCTTCATATTTATCTCTATGTATACATACAGAGAAATAGATACAAAGATGTAGGGGCCCTTTTTCTGAAACTCGTTAGGAATGGGCTTGGCGCTTTTTATCATCGGACTTTCCAGCACCCTAAGTGCATTTCTAATGCAGCAGTATGTTAAGGCATTAGCACACGCTACCTGTAAAAAGTTAATGAAGGAACACTTACCGTCTCCTATTTAGGAGTTGCTAAATAGCTTGATTCTATAAAAGGCATGCAAATTTTATGCGTGCAAAACTGTGTGCTATTCTGAGATGCACACGCAACTAGATTGGCTAAAGAGTCACTTAGCGCCAATAACTGGGCACTACCAATCAATTATCGGCATTAATTAGCAACAATTTGGATTTGTGCACACATCTCGATAAGCACTATTTTATGAAGATCTGCACTCAAAACTTATAGCATGCAATTCAAAAGGGGGCGTCGCCATGGGAGGGGCATGTGCAGGTCAGGGGTATTTATTAAAGATGTGCGTAGTATTACTGAATACAAGGAATCCGCACCTAACTTACCCACACTAGATTTACACCAAGTTTCAGTTGGTGTAAATTCTCGCACCCAAAGTTGTGTGTGGATCCTGACGCTGCGTGCTATTCTATAAAGGGCGCCATCATGGAATGCTAGTTACAGAATACCGTTCAGCACTGATTGTTTTTCAGCGCCAAATGTTGAGAGCCATTTGCTTAATCCAGCCCTAAGTGCTCCCACATTAACCAGTTATCTTGTGCTAATGCAAACAAGCTACCTAATGTGCGAATTAGCAAATGCTAAAAGGCAAAATACAGCAAAATGCTTCTACGCATTTTGTGATAGCCTATTTTTGGCACGCTAACTGCCCATTGGTGCTTAACACCCTCTAATAAGTAGATAGAGATACAGATATATATACATAGTTTCCAAACTAACGGGACCATTTACTAATAGTGCATGCTAATGTCATTAATGTGTCTTGCTTATTGTGTAAAATGTAATTTGCGATAATTAATGTGTGCTAACAGCATTAGTGCATGCTTTTAGTAAATGACTGCCCCAGTATATCAAGAAACCACATTCAATTTTCCACTGTATATAAAATATTTACAACACAAAAGGACATATAAAATAAATTTTAAGCTAAAACTTGTTTCTATAATTAAGCTACATGCCAAGCTAAAAGGTGAAAGGTCATAGTACCAGGTCAAAGGTTGCCTCGAGGGGTCGCTTCAGTGATTTGACAGCCGACTGAGTCTTAATTAGCAGGCAGCGAGCACATGATGGCAATGGGCCAATGGGGTTCAAGCGCATTAACATAAACAGCAAGCAGAGGTGCATCATGGGGGCAGCAGTGCATTTTTGGGTAGGTGAGAAAAAAACAAATAAAAAACAAATCATCGGAATGCCATAAACAACGAATAACAAGACTAAGCATGCACAATAAAGGCGCTATTGAGTTGTTATTGTGAGCTACATCCTTTGTAGTTAATAACAAACAAAATATTCTAATATGAGAGAAAAAAGAAAGAGAGAGAGAGAGAGAAAGAGAGAGAGAGAGAGAGAGAGAGAGAGAGAGAGAGAGAGAGATGGCCTTCTGTATTTTTGCTCAAGTATCCATAAAGAAACATAGAAAAAAGGCTCTCTCACGCTTATTAGGCTTGACTATGAATATCACAAAACAATGTGTTACATCATGTAGTATTTCAATGGTCAGATCATGTAGTTATATGAAAAAGATAGAACAACATTAAAAGCACCTAAGCAAAGAAAAACACAGGAGACCTATGAAAATCATATTTTGATTGTATCTGAAATTTTTTTTTATCAGTCAACATTCTGTTTGAAGTTTGAGTGGAACTCAGGGCATTGATTTCCTACATTGCTGGTTATACTGACTGTCAATGTTTTATTTTGTTTTTACAAAGAAATCTGACAGAAAATTATACAGGAAACAAATTTTAGAGGCAACGTAGGTGCAACTGAATGGGTACTTTCAGTGTGTGTATTTTATGCTAAGAACCATAAAGAAATTACCTGGATAATTTCTGTTTGAAAATTACTGGAAATGACACATTAAAGGCATCCAGACTTTTGGCACTAGGGATGTGAATGTTTGTATCATTTTGTAGTAGAATATGTTATTTCATTTAGGGGCCTTTTTACAGAGTGGCGGTAAGCCAAAAGCGGGCTCACTGCTCACTCTTCCAGGATTACCGCCGGCCCAATGCGGCTGCCGGTGGTAGTCCCACCCTGAGCGTGCGCCATTTCCAGGGGGAAAAGAAAACCCCTGGAAATGGCTTGCGCGGTGATAAACCGGCGGTAATTGGGCATCGCCACGCACTGCCCGGTTACCGCTGGGTTAGAGCAGGAGCCCTTATCACCACCTCAATGGGTGGATGTAAGGTCTCTCTGCCGCATGGCCATGTGGTAAGAGTTCTCTCACCGCATGGCCATGTGTGCTGGGGGCTTTTTTACCCACTGCAGTAAAAAGGGCCCTGGAACATGAGAAAAATGGCCCCTGCCACTTTTTCCTGCAGCTTGGTAAAAGAACTCCTTAGTCCTCTATTTACTAACACTTAGGGGCTGTTTTACTAAAGGAAAATAGATTTGCACTTACCACAGGTTAAATAACAAAATTGGTAAGTGCAAAGTGGTAAATGCAAAGGCTGTGAGATATGTTGAGGGCATTTCCAGCAAAACCCATGCAGGCTCCGCACAGAAAAGCTCCCTGCTGCATATTACTGTCAAGCACATTAGTACAGACACATCTAATGTCACCTCTTGATGTGGCATTACAAACACCAGCGCTAACTGCACCTTTGGCAGCTTCTGTTACTTACAGTATATGTCCCACTGAGCAAAAAGGTACCAAAATTGGGGTATGGAATAGTTACTGTAAGTTACTAATAACTTTCTTTCCTTTAGTTCTATCCTACCAGCAGGTGGAGACAGAGGAAGAAAATAGTTCTTGTGACTTGCCCCTTAAGGGTATTATGTAGCAAAGAATATTCAATATTTCAAATAGCCAACCAATGGTACTCAAAATCTGCCTGATAGCCAATATAGAAACTTTAAGGCCAAGTAATTCAATCAGGTAATAACCTTACCTCCTAGAGAAGCATATACTCTACTGACATGCTGATATTTCGCCGAGTCAGGAGATGTGTACAAGCAGAATCCGTGTTATCAGAAAAATATAGCTTGTATGCAAAATAAAATTAATCAACCAGGGAGGGATTCTGGGCGGGCCTGACAGGAATAAAGGAAAGAAAGTTATACCAGTAAAGACCAATGGGATGTAGCAAAGCAATGTCACCAACACAGGGCAAGACTAAAAGATCTAAACACTCAAAAAAGAGAGAAATAATTTTGCATGTAAATGCATCATTAATCTCCCCAGTCTAATAAAGTGACAGAAAGATATAGATAAACTGGAATAGCTTTAGAGGTTCTTTCTAGCAGTACCTAGTAGATAGAACCAAGAGCAATCAGAAGGGATCTGGAAAGACAAAAATGATGGAACAGGAGAAAAATGTGATTCCCATGATAAGATGTAATAATAGAAAATAGTACTGATAGACCATGGAGGAGATGAGCAGACCAAGAAACAAATCCAACTGATGTTTTCCTTGAAAGAGTCTTTTGAAGGCAATATGGCAACTATAATGGAAATCCTGAAGGAGCTGAATATCCAGAGAAGGAAATAAAGGAAGAAAGCTATCAGGGGCTGAAAAACCACTGTGCTTCCCTATCTACATTACTACTACTACTACTACTACTATTTAGCATTTCTATAGCGCTACAAGGCGTACGCAGCGCTGTACAAACATAGAAGAAAGACAGTCCCTGCTCAAAGAGCTATGTAATAAAAGTGAGCCAAGTATAGGACAATCAAGCCATTGTGACATCACTGATGAGGTTGGCTCTTATTGGTGGACTGAGGCATTATGACATCACAATATTAGCTCTGGTTACAAGAGACTACTACTACTACTTATCACTTCTATAGCGCTACAAGGCATACGCAGCGCTGTACAAACATAGAAGAAAGACAGTCCCTGCTCAAAGAGCTATGTAATAAAAGTGAGCCAAGTATAGGACAATCAAGCCATTGTGACATCACTGATGAGGTTGGCTCTTATTGGTGGACTGAGGCATTATGACATCACAATATTAGCTCTGGTTACAAGAGACTACTACTACTACTTATCACTTCTATAGCGCTACAAGGCATACGCAGCGCTGCACAAACATAGAAGAAAGACAGTCCCTGCTCAAAGAGCTTACAATCTAATAGACAAAAAATAAATAAAGTAAGCAAATCAAATCAATTAATGTGAACGGGAAGGAAGAGAGGAGGGTAGGTGGAGGCGAGTGGTTACAAGTGGTTACGAGTCAAAAGCAATGTTAAAGAGGTGGGTTTTCAGTCTAGATTTAAAGGTGGCCAAGGATGGGGCAAGACGCAGGGGCTCAGGAAGTTTATTCCAGGCGTAGGGTGCAGCGAGACAGACGGCGCGAAGTCTGGAGTTGGCAGTAGTGGAGAAGGGAACAGATAAGTAGGATTTATCCATGGAGCGTGCATAAGGGCCCTGAGACATTCAGACAGGACAACCCATGATGGAAGCCTATTAGTCTGAGAAACCCCCCCACAATATTAGATTCTTCCTGCAGTTGTATGACAGTGATAGCTAATGCCAGTGCTATCAAGTTATTTAGTTATTATTACATTTGTATCACACATTTTCCCACCTATTGGTAGGCTCAAAGTGGCTTACATAATTTTGGAGAAGTGGTTACAGGCTCCGGTGTGAACAAATAGAGTGTAGGAGTATAATTAAAGAAATTTGGAATGATTCATCCCCAGCAGATTACTAGGGTGGGTTCATGTATCTGAGCAAAACAGCTAGACTGTAGAATGACACAAAGTAGGTGGCTTGTATATCCGGAGCCATATGAGCAATCGGCAAAACTGTACTAAATAGTTGTGCAGAGTAGATGAGGCACCTAGTCAGCCACCAAAACCAGTGAAGACAGTCTACTGAAAGAGGTATGGGTCTGGGGCTGGGGCTCTTCAGCCTGGAGAAAAGGCGGCTGAGGGGAGATATGATAGAGGTCTATAAGATAATGAGTGGGATGGAACGGGTCAATGTGGTGCATCTGTTTACGTTTTCCAAAAATACTAGGACAAGGGGGCATGCGATGAAGCTGCAGTGTGGTAAATTTAAAACGAATCGGAGGACCTGTGAACAGTATTTTGTACTATTATTTGCTTATTAACTATTGTACGCCACATTGAGCCTGCCCTTGGTTGGGAATACTGTGGGATAGAAATGTCATAAATAAATAAATACTGCTTATTCCAGAAAAAGTGGATTTTCCCCAAGTCCATTTAATAATGGTCTATGGACTTTTCCTTTAGGAAGCCGTCCAAACCTTTTCATAAACTCTGCTAAGCTAACCTCCTTTACCACATTCTCTGGCAACGAATTCCAGAGTTTAATTACACGTTGAGTGAAGAAAGATTTTCTCAGATTCATTTTAAGTTTACTACTTTGTAGCTTCATCGCATGCCCCCTAGTTCTAGTATTTTTGGAAAGAGTAAACAGACGCTTCACATCTACCTGTTCAACTCCACTCATTATTTTATAGACCTCTATCATATCTCCCCTCAGCCGCCTTTTCTCCAAGCTGAAGAGCCCTAGCCGCTTTAGCCTTTCCTCATAGGGAAGTCATCCCATCCGCTTTATCATTTTCGTACCCTTCTCTGCACCTTTTCTAATTCCACTATATCTTTTTTGAGATGCGGCGACCAGAATTGAACACAATATTTGAGGCACGGTCACACCATGGAGCGATACAAAGGCAACTACTTGCCGTAACTGACATATGTGTGGATGCTGACTCTGATGCCCTATTTCTGGTTACCACAGCTAACCACATGCAGTCAGCTGTTGACTGGAATGCCATATAAATGTCCATCCAATCTACCACAGACAGCTGGAACATCTGATGCCACATAGGCAGGTTTGTAACTGTGATACAAGCAGCTTCCATAACTGAACCATACTTGGAACATTCATGGTGACACAGTAACCATGCTACATAGCTGGATACTAGAGCAGAGCTATATAACTGACTTGGAATGCCTGGACATGTAGGCGATTGCTGAAGGTAAAGAAGAAATGTGGCTATTTCAGCCATACAGCGCAGCTGAACATGTAACCGTATAAAATAGATGGCTATCATATCTATGAAATACCAGTACTGTGCAACCCATGTGGTTGTTGCAGGCACAGAAAATAAGCGACTGCTTAAGCTGAGTAGTACCGGCGGTTGTTGCAACTATGGAACGATCCAGTGTAAGTAAGCAAACAGTGACTGTTGCAGCTACACAACAGAGGAGATGGTAGCAGGAGTGACACAGGTAGATGCTGCAGAGCAGCTAGATTGGCAACTGCTACCAATGGTTGAGCAACCCAGAGGAGTGCTGCCATTGTACAATACAGGAGGTTGCTGCTACAGGGAAGTAATCCAGAGGAGAGCTACCATTGTGCAATACAGGTGGCTGCTGCTACAGGAGAGCAACCCAGAGGGGTACTGCCATTGTGTAATACAGGTAGCCGCTGTGCAACCAAGATGGTTGCTGCCATCATGCAACACAGCTGGATGTCACCACTGTGCAATACCGTTGGGTGCAGTTAGAGTGCAATACCGGTGCCACTGAGCAACTGTGCCAGCGGGTGTAAGTGCGCAATCCAGGCATTTGTTGCCATCGTACAACCAAGGTGGTTGCTGCAATCATGCAACCCAGGCAGTTGCTGCAATCATACAACACTGCTGGATGTCACCATTGTGGAATACCAGTGGGTGCAGTTAGTGTGCAATATCAGTGCCACTAAGCAACCGTGCAACCCAGGTGGTTGGTGCAATTTGCAACACAGGTGGACAATGACACACACAGGGGCTGAAAAGCCCAGGAAGATATAGAAAGAACTGTGCACTATATGTGGAGGTGAACTACAGTGAATGGAAAAACTGCAATTGGACCAGCTCCAAATCATCAGTGTCTTCAGCCGCACTATTTCCATAACTGAAAAAAACTAATGCAACTATCCTGAATCGGGCAAGCCAGATGAGTAACTCATGTTGAAATAGAGTGCACCCATCAAATTTGGTAGAACACAACCAAGAGTTGCATCGTACAGCATTGACCAGATAGGATTTTTTTTTTAAGAATAATATAAATGATAGAAAAAATAGCAAGTTTGGCTATTTATGCCAAAATATAGCCAGCTGGCTGAAGAAGTTAACAACAGTTAATTTTTAGGAACTCCCTATAGGAAAAACTAATGCTCCAGTTTACTAAGCAGCACTAGTGGATGTACATGCGTTAGTGCCGACACGGCTCATTCACTTTGAATGGGCCATGTCAGCACTAGCGCATTGACAGCTGCTAGCGCTGCTTCATAGACAGACCCCCTAAACACAGTTAACTGCAATTAATGACTGACTACAGCACATAACAACAGACTTAGCGCAATTGATATTCAAATTAAACAGAGAGAAAAGTAGCAGAAAGTTGAAAGAGGCAGGCAAGGGTTGAGCAAGTGCGAACAGAAACTAACGTGGCTACAATAAGAAACCTGTCACAATTTCCATCATGCTCAGGGAGCTGAAAAATCCTCCGTTTCCCTCCCCTAACTTATCCTCTCCTAAATTCAGTAGCTTAGAAGCAGGTTAAATTATTACTTGGAGGCAGTGGCTTCCGGCGGAGGAGGTGTAGGAGCTAAGTCCAAGCCTACTGGCAGAGCAGCAGAGCTGGATGTAAATATACTATTATTCAGGCAGGTACTGTAACCATTAAGATGACTGTACCAGAAATTACAAAATTAAATCAAATTGCAGCATACAGCAATGAACCAAAGAATAGGAGCATATGTCCTAGTAAGGGGTACGATCATTTTTTTTTTACTCGAGGAGAGCTAATAAATGTCTGGATTTGCTTGCTGTGGATCAAACAGCCAGGATACCCTTGAAAAAAACAAACACTAGCTAACAGAAATGAAAAAAAAAAAAAAAGAATTTTGACGGGAAAAATTGTAACAGTCTGGAACGCTAAGGAAAATTTAATGTCACACAACTAGGAGTAGCTAATCTTCCACATAAAAGTCAAAGAAATATTCATTGCTTATAGATAGTCACACAAAACATTTCACTGCTTATATAAACCAGAAAAACAAAGGTTCCTATCAGTAATCCTTGCTGTGAGAAAAAGACATGCCAGATACCAGTGACAGCTTAATAAGGAACAGAGGCACAAGCACCACAGCACTGAAATAAATAAGCTCACCCAATGTAGGCTGACTTCCACAGGAAATGTTGGCGGTCCAATGGACCAGAGGGGGAGGGGTGTTAGGGATCTCAGAGACCTCTGAGATATACCTCAGCTCCATAGAACAGCTGCCTTTTATTTTTTTTAAACAGGAGTTTATGCCAAAGAAGGCACCCCAACTCAACTGAACCACAGGCATTAAACTGGGTAAGGAGAACAAGCCCAGGAGGGCACCCCTCAACTCAACTGGAACACAGCTGAGAAGCTGGTTCAGGAGAACAAACTAAACAGGCACCCCCAAACTTAACCGAGTCTCAGTCTTATACTGGCTGAGGAGCAGAAAATAGCAAAAGGGTAGTTAAAGCTCAACTGAAACTAGTTGTAAAGCAGGTTGGGAAACAGAGGAAATACTGAACATTCTATGCTGCATAATACCTTTAAGGGGTGAGTCACTAAAACTATTTTCTTCCTCTGTCTGCATTTGCTGCTAGGGGATCACAATCCATTGGTCTAGACTGGTCTGATAGGATGCTGTGGAAGTTTATACCACAAGATAAAGGGATATCAACTGCATAATCACGCCCATAAGTCTGACCATGTTTCACCTTTGTGGGTCCATCACCACTGGTTACCTGTCCTGTTTCACATCCAGTTTAAGCTTCTTACCCTGGCTCATAAGATCCTCTACATTGGTTGCCTGTCCTACTTGTCTGACCTAATTTCTTCCTATATCCCAGCCCGAGCCTTATGTTCAGCCTTAACCTACCGCCTCTCTCTCCCCCCTGCCCCCACTCACTCTGCCCATCTTGAGTGCACTTGAAGTTCAGCCTTTTTTTATGTGGCCCCTTCCCTTTGGACGGCCCTCCAGCAAGACCTTCGTGCTGAACAGTCCTACCCCCGTTTTTGGGCACTATTAGGCCCACCTCTTCATCATAGCCTTCTCCTCTTCAGTTGAAGTACGGTGATGCTTGGCCGTCGGTTCTGGACTGTGCGTATTTTCTTTCCTTGCTATCTTTTTCTAAATTTTGGAAGGAGTTCCATTCCCCTTTGATTATTTATTGTAAACCACTCGGATGCCCTGAGAAGGGCGGTATATCAAGCATTCAATAAACTAAACTAAACTAAATAATCTTGCAAAATTTGAGCGTCAAGTAGGGGGCTAATTACCTCTTTAAAAAAAAGAGAAACTTTTATCAATAAAAAAGTAATTAATCCTAGAAATCCAATACCTCACTGACTTTAGGCTGAGAACATGAAAAACCTCAAAGCTGTGAAAAAATAATTTCATAGACCATTCTAGTAACCCTACAGCATACAAAACTTTCAAAAATAAAAGTTGCCCCAACTTTTATAGCCATTATCTGGTATCTGTAAGCCCATTTTTGGTACCTTTTCGCTCATTGGGTCACATATGTACAGTTCAAGCCCAATCTTTACTCATACTGTGCCCCATTCAATGCTAAGCACCTAGTGCAGGATATTCACTGCCCTGTGCTTACAGTTAGCACAAGCTGAAATCCACACTAACTGCCTAGCACAGTTTAATAAACATGCCCCGTGTGCAATAATGCTATTATTGCATGTTATGTCTTAGTAAATAGGGGTCTTTTGTGTGCACTAAATAGTGCAGATTATTAATACAATGCACCATTAACAAATAGCGAGTGCTGTTTAGTGCACACTTTTGACAGAACAGCAAATAAAACAAAAATAAATGGAATAAAGACAAGACAAAATGAAACAAACATTTTCTGCCTGCGTGCTCCTACTTTGCACCTGCTGCTCTGTGCAAGGGGCCAAAGCGGATAAAGACATCCGAGTTGTTATTCAAAGAGATTTAACCAGTCAGAAACAGTTCCTGGCCAATTAAATCACCTGTTCAGGGTTAACTGTTAAGTTTTTAGTGGCACTTAACTGGTAACTGCCGCTGAAAGTAACTAGTTAGCACTGAACTCAAACTGAACTGTGGGGGGCGGAGTCGGCATTTTGGCTGGTTAAGTGCTGATATTCAGAATTTAACCGGCCAGGTTAACCACATAAAAAGGACCACATAACAGTCCTATCTATATACGGTGCCTTACAGCGGGTTAAGCACTGAATATTGCGCTTAACCAGCTTTGCGCTAGCCGACTCTACAAACCCAGAAATTTAAAGCCGAAGCCTAGACGTGTTCCGGCATTGAATTGTCCAGGTTTAACTCTAGAGAAAGTCAGTAAAGTGCTGATTGCTGCTGGCAGAATATTGGACCCATCATACACATACTGTTTTCCTTTTCTAAACTAGTCCCCCTCCCCTAGCTGGAAATACCCCTGCTATGGAAGTCTGTGCCTGCTTTTACCTGGGATGAGTATGGATGTTTTCAGGTAAGGGCAATGGAGGAATGTTAGTCCATTTTAACATGGATAGATTGCTTTGAAGTTTGTGCTTCCTGTGTAGAATACGAGTAAAATAACCCTGCCCCCAACTATATGAATATACTCATTGCTACTACCCTGCCTGGTACACAGACTTAGAGGCCCTTTTACTAGAGGGTGTTAACCCCTAATATGTGCTTAACGCCTGAGAAAACGCTTACCGTAAAATGCGTTAAAGCGTGTTGTGGTAATTTCTGCGTGCTGTGCTTCTCTTTTTAATTTCGGGAGGGGGCGTGTCATGGGAGCTTTACTTCAGCTAGGGTATTTGCATTAGCACGTCCTAACTGGATAACACAGACTTAACGTGGGAGTACTTAGCACCTCCTAAATAGGAGGGAGTAAGTGCTCCTGTGTTAATTTTTTGCAAGTCCCTTGCGCTAATGGAAAAATTAGCATGGGACTTGCAAAAAAAGTTTCAAAAAAATTCCTAAATGCTGCCGCTCTGAATCTGGGTTTAGCGCTTGGGAAAATCCCATGTTAAAACACGTTAAGTCCAGAGTCTAGCGTGGTTTAGTAAAAGGGTCCTTAGGTTTTACCACAAGCCTTTAACCTCTCCAGAGCTGTACAATCTGCTAGTAAATTCCCTGCCAGAGGGGAGGATTGCTTAAATAAATTACCTGTATGTAATTATTCCTGGAACCTTTCAAGGTTACAGCAGTCTTCCTTCTTTGTATAATTTTTCTCTCTGTTTTTCTTTAGCTAGTTAATACAGCAGAACACAGTAGAACAGAGGAAATAGTAATACCCTGCTAAAAATAGTTCCAGATGTGCAGATTATACTCATTCCAATACTGGGGAATAAATTAAAGCTCAGACTACTACTATACATCTGAAGAGGAACAATAAAGTTCAATGTAGCAAATATGGAACCTTGATAATAACAATCAGGTCAATACTCAGCCAGCGACGGTGGGCATTTTTTTTTTTTATGCTGGCCACTACTGGCTAGGTTAGACCTGGATTTTCAATGTTGGGCCATGTCCGGGCATCGGCATTGACTACTGAGGCCAGAAGGTGATACCTGAAAGTTATGCAGTACGGCTGATAATCAATGCGGTACCTGCATAACTAACCAGATACAGTTAGGACTGCTATTTATGTAGTCCTACTTGCCCGGTAATCCATGAGGATGGCACTGTATAATGCTAGTGCCTGTATAATATCCAGAACTGCTCTGACTCCACCCTCGGACCACCCTGACTCTGTCCAGACCAAGGAGGTTTTATGACAGGAGACGGCATGAGCCTATCTGGCCCATTCTGTGAGCTGAAGCCAGTGGGTGGAGCTTGTCACCATATTGTGTGACCACAAACATTCACAGACACTATTGAAAACAATAGCAAACTTGTAAAGTTTATGACTGCCCGTGTGTGTTTTATTTATTTATATTTTGCTCACACCTTTTTCAGTAGTAGCTCAAGGTGAGTTACATTCAGGTATACTGGATATTTCTCTGTCCCAGGAGGGCTCACAATCTAAGTTTGCACCTGAGGCAATAGAGGGTTAAGTGAATCCCAAGATCACAAGGAGCAGCAGTGGGATTTGAACTGGCCACCTCTGGATTGCAAGACCAGTGCTTTAACCACTAGTCCACTCCTCCACTTGATAGCTTATTTATTTAAATGCTTCCCATATTTAACCTGTTTTTTTTTTTTTTTTGCATCCAGGGAGAGAGGGGTCCTGGGGTGTGAGCCACTGTCCTGCCGCAGGTGTGGGCACTCTGGAGCAGCAGTCTTGTTTTTGGAGCCTTTCTTAAAGCTGCCCTCTACAAAAATTGAGCCTCCCATGGCTCCAAAAACAAGTCTGCTGCTTCCAAGCGCCCACATCATCAGCAGTGGCTCACACCCCAGGACCGCCCCCCCCTTGGATTACATATGAGAAGCTTTCAAATAAATAAAAAAGCTGTCAAATAAAAACAAAAAGGACACACACAGGCAGTCATAAACTTCACAAGTTTGTTATTTTCAATAGCGTCTGTGAAATGTTTAGGGTCACACAATATGGTGGCTGCATGGAGGAGATTCTGTCATAAAACCTCCTTGGTCCGGACAGTGCTGTGGCAGTCAGAGGGGATATTCAATGGCACTTCCCAATTAAGTGGCATTGAATATCCCCTTCCTAAGGTGCCCAGTGATATTTAACCAGGCAGGAGCCTTTTCTGCTCAGTTAAAAAGTTTTTGACTATCAGGCCAAATGTAGTTATTAGTATATGTGAATTCATATGTACCTCCCATTAGTAGAAATTGGAATAGAAAATCTGTTAACATTTTTTTGATCCTCTTGAACTCTGTAAAGACTGTTTTTGTATCATGTGTTGTTCTGTATGACTGGGATACCTGAACAAATATATTTAGCATGAGTAGTTAATATAGTTAGTTAGCGTCATCTGTGTACCTTTTGTATTGAATTCTCAACTCACCATGGCGGCTGCAGTAGCTGCTGCTTGGGCAGCTGCAGCTTGGTTGACCTGGTACTGGGCAGCCTTGATCTTGGCTTGCAGATGTGCAGGAGGGTGGAAATATTTGCACTTTTCCCTTGAGCATCTGCCTTTGATGTAATCCATGCACACCGTAACAGTGTTGTCATTGGTGTCAATCATTGCACTGTCAGCAGGATGAGCAAACCGGCAGTCGCTTTCTCCTCTGTTACAATTACCTCGCTGATACTCTCGACATACCTGAAGTCAGAGGAAATGGTTGTAAATTATTAACCAGTTCAGATCAGAGAGTGCAGAGCATATTATTTTAAAAGAAGATCTATACAGATGTCTGTGTGAAAGAAATCCCAGATTAGAACAGGAAGTCAAATTCCTCTCCATGATGATGATCTAATGTTCTAAATTCTACACCTTTAGTATGCAATAACTTACTATATAATACATTTTTCACTAGCTTTTCACATTTCTACTCTTGTGAATGACACGATTAAGAATTTCACGCAACAGTTTCAGAAAGGGGCCTCAGGGCTGGGGCTTTCACCTCTGAAGATCAGGGAGTGGATACATGTAAGCTGCTTGTCTTCCCTGGGTCTGTCCCCCTCTTTCCAATACACACTACGGGAGCTGTTTGCGTGAAATACGCACCACTGACTCCATTCATCATATCCCTGCAGAATCTAACCAGATGAAGGAAGTGTAATTCTCAGAAGTACATAAGTACATAAGTAGTGCCATACTGGGAAAGACCAAAGGTCCATCTAGCCCAGCATCCTGTCACCGACAGTGGCCAATCCAGGTCAAGGGCACCTCCCCAAACGTAAAAACATTCCAGACAAGTTATACCTAAAAATGCGGAATTTTTCCAAGTCCATTTAATAGCGGTCTATGGACTTGTCCTTTAGGAATCTATCTAACCCCTTTTTAAACTCCGTCAAGCTAACCGCCCGTACCACGTTCTCCGGCAACGAATTCCAGAGTCTAATTACACGTTGGGTGAAGAAAAATTTTCTCCGATTCGTTTTAAATTTACCACACTGTAGCTTCAACTCATGCCCTCTAGTCCTAGTATTTTTGGATAGCGTGAACAGTCGCTTCACATCCACCCGATCCATTCCACTCATTATTTTATACACTTCTATCATATCTCCCCTCAGCCGTCTCTTCTCCAAGCTGAAAAGCCCTAGCCTTCTCAGCCTCTCTTCATAGGAAAGTGCAGGACCACTATACATGTATCATCTATTTTATGACCTTCATTTCTAAAAATCTAAGTAGACTAATTATGGCAATCATGTTCATTCCATCCTAGCCACTGCCAGGAATCTTCATAAGTAGATAAGTATTGCCATACTGGGAAAGATCAAAGGTCCATCGAGCCCAGCATCCTGTTTCCAACAGTGGCCAATCCAGGTCACAAATACCCGGCAAGATCCCCAAAACGTACAAAACATTTTATACTGCTTATCCCAGAAATAGTGGATTTTCCCCAAGTCCATTTAATAACGGTCTATGGACTTTTCCTTAGGAAGCCGTCCAAACCTTTTTTAAACTCCACTAAGCTAACATTACAAAACATCCAAAACTGTCCATTTGAGTTCTGATTCTTCCATTGAACTATATAATACATTAATACTAAAAACGATACTCTTCAAAAATTGGGAAAATGATCTGAAGTTATAATAATTAAAAATAAAAATGCATGGTACCGATGATGATGTGGATGGAATCCCTTTGAAGCAAATCTGGGATTAGCATCGCTGAGGCACCATACCTTAAAAATTTTAAATTTTTATAAATCTGTGGGTTATAGGAACCTTACATTGAATATCTCTTCCATAAAACTGCCATTCAGATTGGTTTACTAAAAGGTATCATTGCATGCACTGGTTTTAATGACTATGCTGATGCCACTTTCAACGCAGCTGTAAAATAGCTTCATTTCCATTTTTTCCATTAATGGCCAGGCGCTAATTTCTAAATAAGTACATGGGCATTAGCGTGAGTCCTTCCTGACACCTATTTAGTAGGCGAAAAGGGCTCACATGAAAATCGTGTACTAATTGGCTGGCGTGCAATTTAGCTGCCCAAACCGATTAGCATTGGGTACACCTACTCTTCACCCCCAAACACTCTGTATTTTTTAGCGCCGAGGAAGCATGTCCAGATGTCTGAACTACCGCAGGGGGCCTAAGCAGGACATGCTAGTGCATTTTGGCATGCGGGGGCCACATGGCAGTGCTTACCGCCGCTTAGTAAAAGAACTCCTAAGAATCCAGCATAGTTACAGACCTCTTTCTGATGTGGGGCTTCGTACTTTTCATTAAATAATTTGTCATGAAGATTATAAAATTAAAAACATTCAAAAGCTGAATTCAGATTTAAAAACAAATATATTGCCAATGTCATTCTATTTATCATTTGTGTTTGCACTTGAAATTTTAGATCTATATGAGACAGTAAAGACTTGCATTATTAAATCAGGGGTCCTTTTACTAAACTGTGGGGTACTTTTACTAAGGTGAGCTGAAAAATGGCCTGCGGTGTTTTGGGCACGCACACAATTATTTTTCAGCGCATCTACAAAAAATGCCTTTTTTAAATTTTTGCCGAAAATCAACGTGCAGCAAACTGAAAATTGCCGCACGTCCATTTTGGGTCTGAGACCTTACCTCAAGCGATTGCCCTAGCGGTAAGGTCTCATGCGGTAACCAGGCGGAAATGGTCTAAGCGCATCAAATGCCACTTGACGCGTGTAGCTGCCGCGCGTCACAAAATAAATATTTTTTGGACGCGCGTAGCAGACGCACACCAAAATTGAAATTACCACAAGGGACACGCGGTAACTGGGCAGTAACTCCAATTTGGCGTGCATTGGGTGCACATAGGCACCTACGCAGCTTAGTAAAAGGGCCTCTGTCTTAGGTGCTAAAGTTTGCCTAACGCAGCAAAAAGCGGACCAATGCGGGATAAGCTAAAGTGTCACATGGTATTTTTTGAATGCAGTAAATATATATATTTTTAGGGTAACTATCATGGGCACAGAGCGGATGTTCCTGTACTAACTAGTTAGTGTAGCTACATTATCACCTACAAAATAGGTGGTGGTAAGTGCTCCTGCAGTAAAAATGTTTTAAAGTTGCCGTATCGTAATGGCAACATTAGCGTATGTCAAATAAATGGGTTGAGGAAGAAGACATCCACTTCAAAAAAAGAAATACTATCCTCAAAATAATATAATTGGCTCACATGCAAAATAATTTATGCACTTATCTAGCCCTCTCTTGCCATCAGGATATCCCCTGACCGACGTTGGCCAGCATTTCGCTTTCACTGTTTCAAGGTCGGTGCATTTATATGACATTGCTGAACGAAGTCTACAGCGGCAGAGAGACAGTGCAGTAAATTATTGGAATATAACACAGTTTCTTTTAATGTATGATTTTGAGTGTTATACTGCAGAAATATTATACAAGGGGTGGTGAGGTTTTTATGCCGATGATGAAGAGTTTCTCAACTCCGAGGGTGTTTTTGCCCAGAGCACTTTGAGGCTTTTCCTCCCACCTCATAAAATAATTTGCACGTGAGCCGTTTATATATTTTGAGGATAGCATTTCTCTTTTTTTTATGTGAACATTTAGTGCATGGCCATTAATGAAATAAATAGAAAGAAAGCTATTCATGGCCATGGTAAAAATGGCCTTAGCGTGAGAAAGACCCATGTGTGCTACAGCCAATTTTTACTGTAGCTTAGTGAAAAGACCCCTTAGCTTCTTATCTATGACTGTTATATACTAACTCATGAAAATGTCCCCTTGTTTGAAGACTTGATTCAAAGTGGCATGGCTTCAGGAGGTTCTAGATTTCATTCATGCCCTGTGTTCGGAGAGGGGCCTGACAATAGACCACCAAGGCTATGAGGTCACCACAGAGAGAGGCTCTGGGTGGACTACTTTAAACTATTATCCCCCAAATTCTATAATCTTGTGTGCACACTTTTACACTTGGTGCACAAAATTGTGCACGCAGGTTATAGAATAAGTGTAGTAATGCGCTTAACTGAACTGTTACATTAGGTGCTAATTGGTGTTAACCAATAATTAGCAACAGTTGGAATTAATTGGCACTAATTGGCAGTTACGCACATTCTATATAAGGTGCCAAAAAATCTGTGCAGTAAACATTTCCGCCTACGTGTATTCTATAAGCAGCACCTTGACTTAGGCACTGTATATAGAATATGCTACACTACGTGCCTCAACTTACATCAATTAATTAAAATATGGTGTAAATCCCTGCATGTAAATTTATACGCATCGGGCCATATTCTATAACTACATGTATACATTGTGGAACACTCATGAAACGCCCATTTCCCCACCCAGAGCCATGCCCCTTTTGAACTGCGCGCATTGGAATTTGGGCGTAGCTCATTACAGAATAAACTTAGCAAGTTGTGAGCGTAAATTCTAATTATTGCAAATTAAGTGTTATCAATGCTGATTAGCTTGTTAAGCCAATTGAGGTGCGTGTGTTGTTATAGAATATGCCTGGATTTCAGTGTGATATCTAGACGTGCTATATAGAATCTGGCAGTTAGTGTGTAATTACTTTAACGTGCAATTTATTGAGGGTGTGAAAGTGGGAGGGGCATGGGTCGGTCAGGGGCATTCCCAGAACTTACATGCTAAAGTTATAGAGTACCATCAGTTACATGTGTAGGTGCGAGCATTTACACTAAACTTTGATATGGCGTTAAGTGCTTATGACCGAAGTTAGGTGCTGAAATGCAGATGTTCTATAATGGCAATTATGAGCACAATTGCTGACAGAGAATTTGTGTTTATCACCCAGCACTTTAGCACCTAACTTTAGACAACCTTTATGGAATTACCCCTCACCCCACCCCCCCATATACCCAATGTTGTGGCTTGGGAGAAAGAATTGCAGGAGTCGTTGAATTGAAGGCCTCTTAGGGAAGGCCCCTTGGTGGCTTTCGAAGAGGCCTATCAGAGTCCTTTAAATTATTGTACCATGTGAATGGCCTTTTCCCCAGCTATTCTCCCGCAAACGGGTATGTGAAGCCTTTTTTTCCATGCACATTTTAAGTTTTGACATTAATGCCCTGCTTTACAAAATCATCCCGAATAAAAGATTTTCTTGTGTCTTCACAATGCCAACTTTTATGCCTTACTGAAATTTGTCTGAGGACAGGTGAAGAGAGCTACCTTTTTCAGCGTCTCCCTCGATATTATGACATAATTTCCCAGTCACGTTCCTCAAAGAAGGGTGGTGGATTGTCAATTATTTACTCTACCACCATCAAAGTAAAGGAGATTACACATTTTTTACCCTACCCTGAAGCTTTATTGGTCAAAATCAATGCCCATGCATCTTTACACCTCTCTCTTTTTTTTATTGCTCCCTTCCCTTAAAACAAATCAATGAGAGCTCTTGCCAATTTAGCAATATATCATCCTAACATCTTGTTACTAAGGGGTAGATGCATCAAGCAAACGTAAAAAAATCAGAAACGTAAAAACCTTTACCGAATCTCAAATAACGAAGCATGCTCCAAAAACACAGCCCCAAAAAGTTTGGTGCGGTATTGGAAAGAACGATGCACTAATCCCCGTCGGTAATCGGCTCGTAAAGCATGCGCAAAGCAGCCAAGCGTTATGCTGGCTGCTCTGCGCATGCCAGAAACATAAGAAAAAAAAAGAAAACACAAACACGTGGCTCCCCACTTTCCCCTGCATGTCTCCACAAACATTAAAGGATCGGGAGGGGGCAAAGGCGCTCATCAGCAGCGTCCTGTATGGATGGCCTTGCCTTGCCCCCCCCCCCCCTCCGAAGTCCCCGCTGCTCCCCGCTGCTCCGTTTGAGAAATAAAAGCTTTTAAAAATAAACCTTTGCAGTTGCTGGGCTCCCCCTCCCTTCCTGTGTCTCTCTTCTTTAGTCGGCAATGCTCCGCCTCCTGCCCTCCTCCACCTCCGTGCCCCCCCCCCCCGATTTCGTCCCCGTTGCCCCCCCCCCCCCCCACCGGACCCCCCCTCCACCACAATGGCCGGTGCAGCGCCTCTCACCTAAGTTTGAAGGTGCTGCACAGGATGGATCAGCTATTCTTTAGCTCTTCTGTCTCCTCCGATGTCTCCTTTGTCTTCCTGTGTACGCCCTCCTCTGACGTCAGTTATCTACGTAGATAACTGACGTCAGAGGAGGGCGTACACAGGAAGACAAAGGAGACATCGGAGGAGACAGAAGAGCTAAAGAATAGCTGATCCATCCTGTGCAGCACCTTCAAACTTAGGTGAGAGGCGCTGCACCGGCCATTGTGGTGGAGGGGGGGTCCGGTGGGGGGGGGGGGGGGAGCAACGGGGACGAAATCGGGGGGGCGGGGCACAGAGGTGGAGGAGGGCAGGAGGCGGAGCATTGCCGACTAAAGAAGAGAGACACAGGAAGGGAGGGGGAGCCCAGCAACTGCAAAGGTTTATTTTTAAAAGCATTTATTTCTCAAACGGAGCAGCGGGGAGCAGCGGGGACTTCGGAGGGGGGGGGGGGGGGCAAGGCAAGGCCAAGCCAAGCCGTCCATACAGGACGCTGCTGATGAGCGCCTTTGCCCCCTCCCGATCCTTTTTTAATTTAGTTTCCTTTTTTATTTTAGGCACAGGAAGCAGGGAGCCACTTTTCTTTTAAAACATGCCAGCAATTTGGTTTTTCATCGTGCAGGGGGCAGTGGGGAGATGACAGCTCAGGCTTTAACGACAGGTCTGAGCTGACGTTAAATTTCTGGTGGTAAGTGAATCGTTCCTATCGTCGGTATGGTTAGTGCATTCCGAATTGTCTACATTTCAATGGTAATTTCTCATTTGCATTCCAGTTTCGTTAGCTGCTACTACCGTCGAAAAATAGGCTTTAGTGCATGGAAAGGATAGGAAATTCTTCCTTAAGGGCTCATTTAACGATGAAAAACGTTTAGTGCATCTCCCCCTCAGTGACTTCAATATCCACTTTAGACTGCCCATCTAATCCCAAGGAAAGTTATTTTCTCTCTTTTCTTTCATATATATATTTTCAACTATGGATTACTTTCCTGACTCATCATGCTGGTCACAACCTTGATCTTGTCACAACACCAGTATTTGGATCCCTGGAACCACACTCTTTTTCTGAAACATCTCTATCCTGGACAGATCATCTTTTGATTCAATTTGCGCTGACCTCAGGAGCTTTCAACTCCGAATCCTTACCACCCTGATATATGAAATGCTCACAGCATATTGATCCTACAGCTCTTCCTTTTTTCACTTTTGCTGGAACACGACACTAGCTGATATGCTTAATACTATCGCCCTTCTATCATTTACTACATGTGCCAAATCATTCAAACAACCATGGTTTCATGGTAACTTGCACCTACTAAAAAGACAGCTTAGATAAACAGAACATCATTGGAATAAAACTAGATCAAGAGATGCTTTGTGTCTTTGCCGAGAGCGTTGTCTTCATTTTAACTACCACCTCAAATATGCCAAACGGGAATATTTTACTGCTAGAATTCTAAAATCTGCTAATCCCACTAGGGAACTTTATTCCATTTTTCATTCAATAACTGGGCCTAACACAAATTCTAATAGTAAATCTATTCCATCAACAAACTCCATAGCTGATTTTTTTCTATGATAAACTACAAACTTTGTGTCTGGCCTTTCTAGGGATATTTTCACCAGCAGGCTTATTTTCTAAAGAGAAGGAAGCCCATCTTTCGACACAAATCGGAAGATAGGCATCCTTCTCCTAGGGTCCATCTTGTTTTGATAATACAGGTTTCCCCGCCTCTCCATTGGGACATTTTGCGAGGACGTCCTCAGCAAAACCTGGGTGTCCCTTTCGATTATGCCCCTCCAGACGTGCTATATGTTGGATCCTTTTCTGATTCTCTAAATTCTTAGCCTGTTGTAGGCTCTGGTACTTGGTCCTCTTTCTAATTGCAAACCCTATGTTCTCTCTAAAAGTCTCTATCAACTATGAGAGTCACCATCAGGCTTATTTTCGAAAGAGAAGGACGCCCATCTTTCAACACAAATCACAAGATGGGAGTCCTTCTCCCAGGGGCGCCCAAATTGGCATAATCGAAAGCCGATTTTGGGCGTCCCCAACTGATTTCCGACGCGGGTAAGACCAAAGTTCACGAAGGCGGGACTTGGGCGTGCCTAACACATGGGCGTCCTTGATCCATAATCGAAAAAAGGACGTCCCTGACGAGCAATTGGACGACTTTACTTGGTCCTTTTTTTTGCTACAACCAAGCCTCGAAAAGGTGCCCAAACTGACCAGATGACCACTGGAGGGAATCGGGGATGACCTCCCCTTACTCCCTCAGTGGTCACTAACCCCCTCCCACCCTAAAAAAATTCTTTAAAAATATTTTTTGCCAGCCTCTATGCCAGCCTCAAAAGTCATACTCAGGTCCATCGCAGCAGTATGCAGGTCCCTGGAGCAGTTTTAGTGGGTGCAGTGCACTTCAGACAGGCGGACCCAGGCCCATCCACCCCCACCTGCTATACTTGTGGTGGTAAACGTGAGCCCTCCAAGACACACCACAAACCCACTGTACCCACATCTAGGAGCCCCCTTCACCCATAAGGGCTATGGTAGTGGTGTACAGTTGTGGGTAGTGGGTTTTGGGGGGGGGGGGGGTTGGGGGGCTCAGCACACACAGTAAGGGAGCGATGACCTGGGAGCAATTTCTGAAGTCCACTGCAGTGCCCCCTAGGGTGCCCGGTTGGTGTCCCGGCATGTCAGGGGGACCAGTGCACTAGGAATGCTGGCTCCTCCCACGACCAAAGGGCTTGGATTTGGTCGTTTCTGAGATGGACGTCCTCAGTTTCCATTATTGCTGAAAATCAGAAACGACCAAGTCTAAGGACGACCATCTCTAAGGTCGACCTAAATTTCCAGATTTGGGCGTCCCCGACCGTATTATCGAAACGAAAGATGGGCGTCCATCTTGTTTCGATAATACGGGTTTCCCCGCCCCTTCACAGGAACGTCCTGTGAGGACATCCTCAGAAAAACCTGGGCGCCCCTTTTGATTATGCCCCTCTATGTCTGCACTGGACTCAATACCATCTGCTTGGATTACATCTAGCAATCTCAACCTTCTTCCTTATTCTGGTGAATAGTAGCTTTACCTTAGTCAGGTTCTTCCATATTGGAAATCAGCTATAGTTAGGCCCATTTTGAAAAAAATCATCCTTAGATCCATCTGTTCCAGCTCACTATCATCCGGTTTCCAATCTGTTTTGTTCCGAAGATTGTGGAAAAATATTTTTTTGTGCAATTGCCAGTTTGCAAAGAAGGTTTCCGGCCCTCCAGCCCCATCAATCAGGTTTCAGACCATGCTGCAGTGCAGAGACAATTATCATATCTATCCTAAGTGAAGTTTATTCCCATCTGGTCAAGGACCAAGTCATTCTGGCAATCTCACTTGACCTTCTGCCACTTTTGATTTTGTTGATCACTTTTTGTTGTCTAGATTACATAAACTGGGATTATCTGGTACTGTATCGGCCCAGTTCCAGTTGTTTTTAACGTATACTGTTCCCTCCATGTTATTACCCCCCTAACCAAGTCCACCACTAAACCTTTGTCCTGCGGTGTGCTGCAAGGATCTCTTCTCTCTTCACTTCTGTTCAATCTTTTTCTAGGTCCTCTGGCTACAAGAATCTGGCATACATAAAAACATAAGTGTTGCCATACTGGGACAGAACAAAGGTCCATCAAGCCCAGTATCCTGTTACAAACAGTAGCCAATCGAGGCCACAAGTACCTGGCAAGATCCCAGAACAGTAAAAGGTTTTATGCTGCTTATCCAAGAAATAACCAGTGGATTTTCCCATCCATCTTAATAATGGCTTGTGAACTTTTCTTTTAGGAAATTATCTAAAACTTTTTAAAACCCTGCTAAGCTAACTGCTTTTACCATATTCCCTGGCAATGAATTCCAGAGTTTAATTACACGTTGAGTGAAAAAATATTTTCTCCACTTTGTTTTAAGTTTGCTACTTAGTAACTTCATTGTGTGCCCCTAGTCCTAGTATTTTCCACTTCTATGCTGATGACATTCTGCTACTTCACCGCACTGATCTGATTGATCCTGATATTGCTCCCTTCAGTATTATCTCAACTCAGCGGATTGGTGGCTAGCTCATCATCATTTGGTTCTGAACTGCAACAAGATGGTGGCCTGCTGGCTATATAACCTCCTTTCATATCCCTCTAAAACTCTGCATATTCTTGATACTTCCATTACTCCAGTAAATGTTTTTTGTTATCTCAGAGTCATTTTTGATTCTCATCTGTTCTTTATTCCACAGGTATCTTCCATATGCAAGTCAAGTTTTTTTCATTTTGCACCAATTACGGTCAGTACATCCTTTTTCTAATGTCACTAGCTTTTATGCTCTGATACTGGCACTTTTTATGACGTGCATTGATTATTGTAATATTATCTTTACCGGCGCTTCTAAGGTGATTTTCAGAAAGCTCCAATCACTTCAGAACCCAGCTATTTGTCTCCTATGTCACTTAAGGAGATCAGATCATGTCATTTTTCTGCTCAAGCAGTACCACTGGTTACCTAATGAACAGCATATAAAATTCCTCATCTCACATTCAAAGCATTTTGGCTGGCCTCACCAGCCTATTTATCTACCCTGACAACTTCATATATTCCCACTTGTGTTTTGCGATCTTTAAATCATCACAGCTTACTACTAGCCGGACCCTGTATGGCACAAATGGAAAGTACAAGACATAGTGCATTCTGTTTTTCAGCCCCTGCATTATGGAACTCACTGCCTCTGTCAGTTCAGAGCGAGCTTTCACTTAAGGCATTTAAGACAGCATTAAAAACCTAGGGGTCCTACTAAGGTGCACTGAAAAATGGCCTACGGTAGTGTAAGCACGGGTTTTGGGCGCACGAAGAATCACTTTTCAGCACACCTGTAAAAAAAGCCTTTTTAAAATTTTTGCTGAAAATGGACGTGCGTCAAAATGAAAATTGCTGTGCGTCAATTTTGAGTCTGAGATTTTACTGCCAACCATTGACCTAGCGGTAAAGTCTCACAACAGTAACAGGGCGGTAATGACCTGCGCGTGTCTGTTATATGTGGCAGAAAATAAAAATTATTTTTCGGGTGCGTCAAAAATGAAATTACTACAACAGCCACGCGGTAGTCGTGCGATAACTCCATTTTGGCGCGCGTTGGGCGCATGTAGATGCTTATGAGGCTTAGTAAAAGGGCCCCCTGGTTATTTCAGCACGCTTATGAACTCAGGCACTGATTGGATGGTTCTGGAATCTAGCTCCTTATTGAATTTTATGTGTATCGTGTAATTTGTTGTTTCTTGGACTGAATGTTTTTCTATCCTATCTCCATTTGTAGTTCCTTTCATTTTATTGGTTACTAGTCCATACACCTCTTTGTCCTGCTAGTTAGCTAAAGCGGTATACCAAGTCTTGATTAAACACAAAAAGTTTGTGTCATCACAGCTCATTATTGCCAAATGTACATAAACTCTCAAGTAGTGGTCATTTTGTGAAAGTTTATTCCTGTGAAGCATATTTTTGAGATGACATTGAAGAGTTTATGTCACATGAAAATAGCACAAACTGCCTCAAATTTGTTCTTCTTTGTGAGTTCCTTAGGGGCCGTTTTACTAAGCCGCAGCAAATAGTGACCTGCAGCAGTGCAAGCGCATCTTTTGGGTGCGCACCGGGCCAGTTTATACTGCATCCTGGAAAAAGGGCCTTTAAGAGGCCAGAAAATGGGCATGTGGCAAAATAAAAACCAGTGTGTGTCCATTTTCGGCCTGAGACCTTACCACCACCTACTGACTTAGCGGTAAGGTCTCATGTGCTACCCGGGCAGTAGGCATGCAACGCGCGCACACTGCCATTTACCTACCGTGTCTTTGGCACATGCCAAATTCAGAATTACCGCCAGGGTCATGCGGTAGCTGGGGTGGTAATGCCGATTTGGCACATGCTGGATGCGCGTAGACCCTTACGCACCTTTGTAAAAGGGCCCCTAAGTCCCGATCCAGGCGGACCTAAGATGGCGGCGCAATAGGTTGTATGGAACAGCAGCTCTGAACCCGACTTGGTAAAAAAAATTATTTCCTCGAGGAAGAATGCCACATACTAAAAGAAAGGGGACAATGAAGGTAGTTCCCCCACCTACCTCTACTCCCACGGTACCTCAGTCTGGTCTCGAGCGCTATTTCGCGCCTATTTCCCGAACAATAGGAGATACGGATCCTATAGCGGGGTCCTCTGGGGAAGCGGAGGCCCTGCTAGGAGAGGAAATATCCCTTTCACCACCTGCAACTGTGAGACCTCCATGCCCGGCGTCTACGACGAGGCCCGATGAACAGCGACGCCCTACCGGAAGTGTTTCGGGTGAAGCTGTTTGTGAGGGGCGGGAAGCGCCGGAGAAGACACCGAAAGTACAAGAAACATCTTTAAGAACTACGAGAGAGGTAAATCTGACAATGATTTGGACAATGTTGGGAAAAATGGACGAGACATTACAACAAACTTCAGGAGAAGTGAGTACATTTAAAAAAAAGTTTCAAGAGTTGAATTTAAAGGTGGACCAGTTAAAAATGGATATTGCTGAAAAAATGACTGATTTCCAAAATAAAGCAGACGCTTTTCAAGAGTTTAAAGTTAGTGTGGTTAAAGACAATGCTGATATTCGAAGGAAACTGGATCAAATTGAGAACTTCAATAGAAGATTAAACTTGAGACTATTGAACTTTCCCAAACTCCCTGGGACTAATCCCTATGATTTACTTAAAAAATATTTAAATGAAGTTTTAAAAATGCCTCTGGAAGCAATGCCGCCTATTAACAAGATATATTACATTTCAAGCCCCAAAGGAGAGAATGGGAAAAAACAGAATGGATTGCACTCTAACTTAGACATTGAGAATATTTCAGCTATACTAGAACAGACGGTGGATGAAAATGCAGACCGGTCCACCTTGATAGTTTCCCTGGTTTTCGAACAGGACTTGAACAATATAATGAAACTTTATTTCAAAAATCTTCAAACCTGTTTTGGTGGGATAAAAGTACAAATCTTCCCTGATGTTACAAAATCGACTCAACAGAGAAGGAAAGCTTTTCTAGCATTAAAATCAAGAACACTGGAAATAGGCGGGATGTTTTTTCTTGCCTATCCGTGTAAATGTTTAGTTAGGTTGGGTCAGGTCAAATACACTTTTTTCTCACCAGATAGTCTAAAATCATTTCTAGATTCTAAACAAATTTAATAGTTAAATAATTTGGGAATATTTGCACCACCTATTTTCTTTATATAAGTTCAATTTAAAATTTCTTCCCTAACTCTGTTCGCCTCAGGATTAAATGTGGTCTAAGGAAGCTTAAAATATATGTCTATGACAATATGTATTAATTTCTTTTTAGTTTTAATTGCTTATATGGGAAATTATTGAATTTCTGTTAATGTAATTATTGCTGTATTTCAAAACAAGTGTAATCTTGTTAAAAATTGAAAATTAATAAATAAATTGGAAAAAAAAAAAAAAAAAGGGCCCCTAAGTGCTTTGCACTACTTTTCGTGCAAGTGCACTTTTACATGGTTACTTCACACTTTAGTGCATGAGGCCCTATATGTAAGAGGTTTATGGGATGTACAGATTAAGGAACACATTATTATTATTATTAGCATTTGTATAGCACTACCAGACGCACGCAGCGCTGAACACCTGATACAAAGAGACAGTCCCTGCTCAAAAGAGCTTACAATCTAAATAATACAGACAGACAAGACAGTTACGGGTGAGGGAAGTAATGGGAGCTAAAAAGCAGCAGTGAAAAGGTGGGTTTTCAGCATTGATTTGAAAACAGGTACAGATGGAGCTAGACGTATAGGTCCAGGAAGTCTATTCCAGGCATAAGGTGCTGCGAGGGAAAAGAAGCGAAGCCTGGAGTTAGCAGTGGAGGAGAAGGGGGGCGACAAGAGAGATTTGTCCAGTGAGCAGAGTTCACGGGGAGGAATGTAGGGAGAGATGAGAGCGGAGAGGTAATGGGGGGCTGCAGAATGGATGCATTTAAAGGTCAGTAAGAGAAGTTTGAACTGTATGCGGAAGGGGACAGGGAACCAGTGAAGTGACTTAGTATAAGAGTGGGCTAGTGTGGGTATAACGATTCTGGTGGAAAATAAGTCGTGTCGAGGAATTTTGGACAGATTGGAGAGGAGAGAAATGGCTGAGCGGAAGACCAGTGAGAAGTAAATTGCAATAGTCCAAGCGAGAGGTGATAAGAGTGTGGATAAGGGTTCTGGCAGCGTATTCAGAAAGGAAGGGGCGAATTTTGCTAATATTGTAGATAAAGAAACGACAGGTTTTGGCGATCTGTTGAATATGGGCAGAGAAGGAGAGAGAGGAATCAAAGATGACTCCAATACATACATAAACATCAGTTGCTGATATCTCTCTATATAAAAGGCAACCCCAACGTTCTGAAGCCTCCACGGAAGTTGAGGCGCCCGAGATATCCGGTGTGCACTGGAGTGTCTGCACCGCCCTCGCGTCAAAACGTCATGACGTCGAGGGCGGAGCTATGACACTCGACGAGGGCCAAAACGGAAACGCCACAGCGAACAAGGCAAGTAGCTCGGGGGGACGGAGGGAGGGGGCCCCTTGCTAGCGCCCGTTTCATTGCGCTCAGAAACGGGCATTTTTCCTAGTATTTTTAATATGGTATGCAAACAAAAAATTTTAAAATGTGACTTAAGGTTATTTCCATGATGTGTATATATCTCAAGAAATAAAAGACTTCAGATCAAACCACAGTAATGAAGAGGAATTAAAACAAAATCGAAACAAATTGCACATCTTTGGCCCAGAGACTGAATTTCCCACATTTTCTGGAAAGGAAATAATTCTATGGAAATCATCATATGATCAAAGCTTTGGCAAAAAGGACTGTGGAAGTTTTATGCAATTTTCTAATTTTGCATTTTTGTGTAAAAGTCTTCTCCCCATCCTACCCCTCTCCAGTTCTTTTTACAGATATGTTTGTTTGCATTTGGGGGTGGGGTGGGGGGGGGGGGTTGAAATTAGAATCACCAGATAAAGGGTAAACCAACTCCAAACTGTATCTCTGTAAAAGAATGGGAAAAGCTATAGAGTTCTTTCTGTGGTATATCACACGGCAAGGACAGAGTCAGGTCAGCAATGATGGGGGGGGGGGGGGGGGGGGGTTCATTTCAATTAGAACCAGGGCTGTAGTCTGGCATATCAACCCGCATTCACAATTACTTGGGGTTTCCCCCCTCTTTTATACCTCCCACCCCCATGCCCAGCATACCCAGCCTAATCATTACAGCAGCAGCCTTCATGACAGGGGTCATACACCAGGGCTTCTTCCAGAACACTGCAATACTGGGTTCTAAGTCAGGTCTCTAAGTGTTATTGTTTTAGCTCTATGACTGGGATTCCCTTCTTCCAGGGGGTTGTGCATCCTCAGCCCTAGGTAGCCTGGAGAATAGAGTCTTCCAAACTGCTTTGCCACTGAGTCACCAAGCCGGCCTTCCTAAAGCACATTTCTCTTTTCTCAAACACACTGAAAAGCTTCATAAACTCAATGTATTCAGAAAATTGTTACTACATTTTCCCACGTGAGGGCAGCCTATACTAAAAAATATTTTACACTATGCTGTAACTGTCAGGTTCCCTAGTTTCAAAACTGAGGACTTTTGTCTGCTTTCTGCTCCTGTCTAGATGCATTCTAGTATTTGCAGTGTTCCTTTTCTCATTAAAACACGTCTAACAGTGTGCATATTGTCTCTTTTATCAACCAGGCTTTATTCAGTTTGACCAAGTCTATAAATCTTCTTGTAAAATTAGGATACCCATAAAGCTCTTCCTTCCTTCCAGAGGCTTACAGTTCCTCAGATCAGGTCCCCCCACAATGCTGTCAGACCTCAAAGTACTAAGAACACGCGTCCTAATTCTGAGCACGTCTTTTAACAGCCCTGAGTAGAGGTGTGCAAGAGGATATAATCTGGTCCCCATCCTCACCCTATTCCCAGTCAATTCTTTGTCATCCCCAACCCATCCTCATCCCCATCAAACTGCTACCATCCCCTCACCATCCCCATGGACTTCCCATTGTCCAAATCTCCATGCACACCTCTAGTCCTGAGACCTCATCTGTTTCCATATCTGATAGCAGGCCTCATGCATAAGCTCTTTTCATTATACCTACTACATCCACTGTGCTCATCTGTGGCCTAAGGGAAAAGACACTAGCCCCCACACCCTAGATTCAAGACCCAGCACAACTTTTATTGTCATTTATTTTGCCTTATTCAGGATAAGGTATTGGATGAAAGATAGGAAGGCAAGTCTAATGGACTCTTACTCTATTCTATTCTATCTTGGTTTTCTATACCACTCATTTTCCTTTTTTTTTTTATTTTATTTATAACCATTTAAATTTTTACAAGCGATTAAACAACTTGCTGGAAATACAGAGACCACTCACTTTCCAAATAGGTTTCACGGTGAAAGAAAATAATTTTCCAAACAGGAAATTTACAAGATGGTCTAATATAACCTAACATCTACTATCTAAAACATCCAATTCTCAACTTATTTGTCAAATAAAAACGTTTTTAAAAACAGCAAATCCTTCAAGGACTTAGGTAAGTTACTTCAAAGCCCTGAAAAGGAAAAGAACACTCCCAAACTGATCCTAACCGAACATTATAGCTGGATAATGTAAATTTAAAGTTCAGTAAAAGCGCAAATTTCTACCTGAAGAAGGGATCTCAAGCAATTTTACAAGTCCACCTGAATTCAAACCAAAAATTAATTAAAGACCAGGCAAACAATTTTTAACCTTATTCGCTGATGCACTTTAACAAATAAAGATTTTTCATAAAGGATGAGACACTATCAAAATAACCCAAATCCAAATATTAACCTAACAGTGGTATTCTGTAATAACTGTAAACAATTACATAGTTTGCTAGAAATTTGACAGTATAAAGAATTACAGTAATCAAGTTGAGGCAAAAGAACTGCCTGAACCAAACCCCTAAAATCTGTGTGTTATAATGAAGACCTTATCACCCACAATTGTCTTAGTCTAAAAAAATGTCTTAATTAAAGCATTCACCTGTTTATCATATGATAATTTGGAATCCAATATTACCCCCAACACTCTAGAATTGTCTTCAATTTCTAACTTCTCGCCAGAGGTTAATGTCAATGACATAGCTGGAAGTTTTTCTATATCCCCAAACCATAGAATTTCAGTTTATTGTTTATTTAGCTGCAAAAATGATCAGTAGACCATTTATCTATAAGTAAAATATTTTCCTTTTATACCCAACCTTAGAAAGATTTGAGGATTCTTTACCATCTATTAATAATTATATCACCAGAATAGGACAATATCAGGCTTATTTTTGAAAGAGAAGGACGCCCATCTTTCAACAGAAATTGGAAGATGGGCGTCCTTCTCACAGGGTCGTCCAAATCTGTATAAATGAAAGCCGATTTTGGACGTCCCCAACTGCCTTCCGTCGCAGGGATGGTCAAAGTTCACAGGGGTATGTCGGAGGCGTAGTAAAGGCAGGACTTGGGCATGCTTAACACATGGACGTCCTCGACCCATAATGGAAAAAAAAGGGCGTCCCTGACGAGCACTTGGACGGCTTTACCTGGTCCTGTATTTCTTACAACCAAGGCACAAAAAGGTGCCCCAACTGACCAGATGACCACCTGAG
Organism: Microcaecilia unicolor; assembly: GCF_901765095.1. Taxonomy (NCBI): domain Eukaryota; kingdom Metazoa; phylum Chordata; class Amphibia; order Gymnophiona; family Siphonopidae; genus Microcaecilia; species Microcaecilia unicolor. The sequence goes on along the minus strand of NC_044040.1, from coordinate 182,506,918 downwards.
AGAATCAGAGATCACCTCCCCTTACTCCCCCAGTGGTCACTAACCCCCTCCCACCCTAAAAAAAATCTTAAAAATTTTTTGTGCCAGCCTCTATGCCAGCCTCAAATGTCATACTCAGGTCCATCACAGCAGTATGCAGGTACCTGGAGCAGTTTTAGTGGGTGCAGTACACTTCAGGCAGGCAGACCCAGGCCCACCCCCCCACCTGTTACACTTGTGGCGGTAAATGTGAGCCCTCCAAAACCCACCACAAACCCACTGTAAGCCACATCTAGGTGCCCCCCTTCACCCATAAGGGCTATGGTAGTGGTGTACAGTTGTGGGTAGTGGGTTTTGGGGGGGCTCAGCACACAAGGTAATGGAGCTATGCACCTGGGAGCAATTTATGAAGTCCACTGCAGTGCCCCCTAGGGTGCCCGGTTGGTGTCCTGGCATGTCAGGGGGACCAGTGCACTATGAATGCTGGCTCCTTCAATGACCAAAGGGCTTGGATTCGGTCGTTTCTGAGATGGGCGTCCTTAGTTTCCATTATCGCCGAAAATCAAAAACGACCAAGTCTAGGGACGACCATCTCTAAGGACGACCTAAATTTCAAGATTTGGGCGTCCCCGACCGTATTATCGAAACGAAAGATGGACGTCCATCTTATTTCGATAATACGGGTTTCCCCGCCCCTCCATTGGGACGTTTTGCGAGGACGTCCTCAGCAAAACTTGGGCGTCCCTTTAGATTATGCCCCTCCACATAAGCTCCAGTATTTAACAAAAGGCTACCAGGTGATCTTAAATAAATATTAAAACAGTAGCGGAGAAAGTGGTGAGCCCTGTGGCACTCCGCAACCCGGATTCCAACTTGGTGATCTCCCTATCACATTGTAAGATCTACTTCTCAAAAAAAATTCAAACCAGTCAAGTACTTTCCCTACTATCCCCAATTTGTCTAACATGAAAAGAAAAACCGAATGAAACTGTTGCAATACAACTTCTTGTCCTCTACTCAGAAAATATTTTATCCTGGTTGTAAGTACTAAGAGTACTCGTTAAAAAGGGGAGAGTTTTTCTTTGATATGACATATTTGAATAAGTGCTGTCATCAGTGTAAAACTGATGGATTATGGGGGCAACCTCCCTACTGCTTCCAGTGGAGTACTGCTCAATACCAGCTGTTTACCAAATCCTAAACGTGCTTGGCAGCAGGAGTTGTATTTATTTATTTTTATTTATTAGGATTTTGCTCACACCTTTTTCAGTACTAGCTCAAGGTGAGTTACATTCAGGTACACTGGAGTAACTCTCAAAGTCGATCTTTTAGGAAATAGACATTTAAGGGCCCTTTTACTAACCAGTGGTAAAAAGTGGCCTGCAGTAGTGTAGGCGCGTGTACTGGGCGCGCACCTGGACAGTTTTTACCGCATCTACAAAAAAAGAGCTTTTTTTAAAAAAATGGGACGGGAAAAGGGCATAGGGTAAAAATGAAACCAGTGCGCGCCCAAAACCAGCCTGAGCTCTTAACGCCACCCACTGATCTAGTGGTAAAGGCTTGTGCGCTACACGCGTGGAGACCAGTCGGCGCCAAGTACCAATTACCGCTGGAACTGGTGCACGTAGGAGGAAATCAATAAATAATTTATCCACATGTTAAATCTAAAATTACCACCAGGAGTGCGCGCTGGCCTAGCGCGTCTCATTTGGGAACGTGCTGCATGCACAAAGAGTCTACCACAGCTTAGTAAAAGGACCCCTTAGTCCCCATCTGAAATGTGGAATAAATGTCTATCAACTTGCCATACCTTTGTTCACTGAAAAAAAGGCTCAGACCACACCCCCTTGCCATTTGTATGCACTTGGGTTTGAGATGTCCATATCCCAGCTTTGTCACATAGAGGTTTAGAGGTTTAGGCAAGATAAACATTCAAGTGCCAGCAAATGATTCATTTAGCACAGTCATTGTTCTCTATTGAAGCTTTAAGAACAATTCTTTCCATGGTTACTGCCAACATAAATTACTATAACTTGCTTCTTTCAGGGATTTGATTATTCAACTTTGATGTCTAAAATTATTACAAAACTTTGAATAAAACTCATGAAAGGCAGAAGAAAGTGGAACCATGTAACCCCTTTATTTATAGAAAAGAACACTGTACAATGCAGAATTCAGTTAAAAATACTAATCCTGGTTCACAAAAATATTCACCACAGAATTCTCGAAATCCTTTTTAGTTATCTGATACCATACACACCTTCTAGAAGTTTCATCATCTAATCACACTTTATTCATGCATGGGGCTCATTTTCAAAAGAAAAAAAGTCCCATAAATATCATAAGGTAGTACATGGACGTTTTTCTTTCAAAAACGTCCAAGTTGCAATTTTTAACATACTATTTTAGACGTTCTGCTCCACAGTTCATCTAAATTTCAAGGGGGCATGTTTTGGGCAGGACATGGGTGGCACCAAAATATAGATATTTTTCTGCAATAATGAAACAAAATGAAAATGTCTAGGGTCAAAATTAAGATGCTTTTGGCTAGACCTGTTTCAGTCACAAATAAATGACCAAATGGTGCCCTAAATGACCACTGGAGGGATTGAGGCATAACTCCCCTTACTCCCCCAGTGGTCACAGACCCACTCCCCCCCCCCCCAAGATGTGGCATTGACAGTACATACCAGGCTCCATGACAGCTTCAAATATGGCCATTCTTCTTAGAGCAGTGGGCAGGTCCCAGGAGTAGCCTAGTGGTTGGTGCAGTGGACTGTTCAGAAGAGAACCCAGGTCCATATCCCACTCTAAATGATACACTTGTGGTGGAATGTGTGAACCCTCCAAAACCCACTAAATATTTACTGTACCTATATATATAGATGACACCTGCAAGCTTGAGGGCTACTGTAGTGGTGTACAGTGAGGTACACTGGGTTTTTCTCTGTTCCTGGAGGGCTCACCATACAATTTAAGGGGGTTATAGTGAGATGTATATCTGGGACCTTCCATGCGATGTCCACTGCAGTGCCCCCTAGACTGCCCCACTACACTGGGATGTTTGTGTGGCAAGTCTACTAGGAATGATGGCCCCCCCAGACATCTCAATGGCTGGTTTTTGGGTGTCTTTCTCTTTGCATGTGATTCCTCTCTGTGGAATCACATGCAGTGTTCGAAAATAGGGTGCACGAAGGTACTCTTGGCAGCACATAAAATGTTGTGTTTTTTTTCTGCTCATTTTCACCTGTCAATGCCAATAACATGGGAAATGCTGATGCCATTTCCTTTGTCATTTCCATACAAATGCACATCCCTAAAATTTTCTTTCTATTAGAAGTTGCAGCCCCATTACCATCCTTAGTTCTATTGACTCATAAATGGTTTTATTTAGAAGAAACAGTCTGCAGTAACCTGCTTAATCATATTACATTTAGATTTTGGATGTTTCTGCATTGGCAGAAGGTTTTTGGCAGCAGACGATCCTCCTGGTTTGGTCAGTTTCCAAACAATTTCCTTTCCCAATGGGATCAGGTGGAAGAGCATACTGCTTCTTCGTCTCAGATAAAAGGGCAAGAAGGGTCAACCTTCAGCTCCTGGTTCATACCTTACATTAGATCATAGCTATAATGAGGCCAAGAAGTGATCATATGACAATAACAAGCAATCAATCAGGATATAAGAGCTTATTTATTTTGAGCTCTATGAAAAGTAAGAGCAGCAGTTCAAGGCCTCTTGTTTGGTTCATTTACGATGACTCCCGAGCTGGTGATTCAGGCTCTGGTTTTCTGCACCCTTGATTACTGTAATGGTTTATATGTTGATGTATCAACTAAGTTGGAGAAAACCCTTGATATAATCCAGGATGTCACAGCGAGGTGGGCATTATGTACTCCAGAAAAAGCTCCAGGTCGGCAGAACATATCAAAATGGGCCTCAAGAAAACCATATTTGAATGATGTTATCAGGAAAATGGTATATCAAAAATTTACATGAATGCATTTCAGCTGTGATTTCTGCAAGTCTTGTTAGATTACTTTATAAAGACCCATAGAGGGGAATAATCGAAAGGGACGCTCAAATTTTGCTGAGGATGTCCTTGCAAAATGTCCCGGCGAAGGGGCGGGGAAACCTGTATTATCAAAACAAGATGGACGTCCATCTTTTGTTTCGATAATACGGTCGGGGACGCCCAAATCTGGAAATTTGGTCGTCCTTAGAGATGGTCGTCCCTAGACTTGGTCGTTTCTGATTTTCAGCGATAATGGAAACCAAGGGTGCCCATCTCAGAAATGACCAAATGCAAGCCCTTTGGTCGTGGGAGGAGCCAACATTCGTATTACACTGACATGGCAGGACACCAACCAGGCACCCTAGGGGGCACTGCAGTGGACTTCAGAAATTGCTCCCAGGTACTAAGCTCCCTTAACTTGTGTGCTGAGCCCCCCAACCCCCCCCCCCAAAAAAATAAAACCCACTACCCACAACTACACCACTACCATTGCCCTTACAGACGAAGGGGGGCATATAGATGCAAGTACAGTGGGTTTGTGGTGGGTTTTGGAGGGCTCACATTTACCACCACAAGTGTAACAGGTAGGGGGGTGGGCATGGGTCCGCCTCCCTGAAGTGCACTGCACCCACTAAAACTGCTCCAGGTACCTGCATACTGCTGTGATGGACCTGAGTATGACATTTGAGCTGGCATACAGGCTGGCACAAAATATTTGTAAAGATGATTTTTGAGGGTGGGAGGCGGTTAGTGACCACTGGGAGAGTAAGGGGAGGTGATCCCCGAATTCTCTCTGGTGGTCATCTGGTCAGTTCGGGCACCTTTTTGTGCCTTGGTCTAAGAAAAACAGGACCAGGTAAAGTTGTCCAAGTGCTCGTCAGGGACACCCATTTTTTTCCATTATGGGTTGAGGACGCCCATGTGTTAGGCATGCCCAAGTCCCGCCTTCGCTACACCTCTGACACGCCCCCGTGAACTTTGGTCGTCCCCGCGACGGAAAGCAGTTGGGGACACCCAAAATTGGCTTTCGATTATGCCGAATTGGGCGTCCTTCTCTTTCAAAAATGAGCCTGAGGTGCTCATTTTCAAAGCACAGAGACGTCTCAAATGCCCCCCAAAAGGTCTATTTGCTAAAAACGTCCAAATAGCAATTTTGGAATGGCAGGTAAAAAAATGTCCAATACTGCAGTTCATTCAAATAGCAAGGGAGCGTGTTCGGGGCTGGAAGGAGATGTGTTTTGGGTGGGACTAGAGAGGGACCAAAAACAGAATGTCCAACAAGCAATGATCCAACAGGAAGAAACGTCCCAAGTCTTGGATTTAGGACAGGTCCTAAGTTAGACCTATTTCAATCACGTCAAGGGTAAAAAAAAAAAAAGGTGTTCTGATTGAGCAACTCACCACTGCAGGGATTAAAGCATGACTCCTCAGTAATTCCCCTCTCTCTTTTCTGAAAGTGAAATTAGAAAGGAATACCAGGCTCTATGACAGCATTAGTCATTACAGGCATTCTGATGAAAGCAGGAAACAAATGTGAGGAGTAACTTAGTGGTTAGTACAGTTGACTATAAACTAAAGGACCCGAATTCAAATCCCACTTTAACTTTTCTTTTTTTTTTTAAACTGTGAACCCTCCAGGAACAGAAATATATACCTACAGTACCTAAATATATAAGGTGCTGACACCGATTATCAGCTACGTGCCAAGCTGCCCTTAACCAATATTCTATAAATTGCACGTCCAAAATCTATGGTGTGCACCTGCTAGAGGGGTGTGGACATGGAAAGGGCATGGACTGGTCAGGGGCATGTCCAGCACTTACACATGCAGGCTATAGAGTGCTAGCATTTAAATGCCTAATTGTCGACTCTGGAGGATCCAAGATGGCGTCGGAGTAGGACGCAGGCGTGGAACGCTCCTCTTGTGAACTTTTTAAAAAATACCTTTTTCTTCTGCTGAGCATGCCGAAGGCTCTCCCTGGGATGGAGCCTACCTCTTCCAATCTCTGCATTTATGGTGTCCACACCGATGGGCGTGTCCGTGACTGAGGTGGGGAAGAGCCCCGGTCTGGAGAGCGAATTGTTGCTCAGCCCATTAGGACCAGCAACTCCCCCACCACTGCACCTAGACAGAGCCGGGGCTCCGAGTGCGAAGGATAGCGACTCGGGAGGCAGACCCCGTCGAAGGAAGCGGCATCAGCATTCAATCAACAAGCGGGGAGTTCTTCGCCGGGAATGGCGGGAGAAGAAACTACAGCGGAGGGGACCCGAATTGCTGACCTCAAGGAGGAATCCTCGCTGCACGCCATAGCTCTACAACCCCTGGTGAAGCCCTTGAGGTCTTACACAAGGTTTGTACCTCATGTACTACTGTCTCATTGAAAAATGTGAAACAAATAACGGAGATAAAAGAAAATCTTGAGACAATTTCGTTTAAACAAAGATCTTTGGAAGGGGACTTGGTTAAAGTGAAAGAGCAACAGACCCAAATGGCAGCAGATCGTTTAACAATTCATAGGAAAATTGAAAACTTGGAGAACTCCTCAAGAAATTTAAACTTACTTATACTCAATTTTCCCCAAACGAAATATATTTCCGCAAGAGAAATGTTTCATAAATTTCTTAAAGAGATATTCAAATACTAAGAACAATCTCTTCCTCCCTTACAGAGAATATATTACATTACTGATAAAAAGAGTTTATAACAAAATTCCTTACAACCAGTTTCCACTCAAGAAGTTCCATCAGAGACGCTGGATTTAACAGGATTCCTAGAACAATCCAAAGAGGAAATTAAAACTAGAGCAACAGTAGTTATTATGTTTGTATTTTTACAAGATAAAGAATCATTGCTCCGTTTGTATTTTAAAAATATTCAACCAGAATTTCTGGGTGGTAAAGTCCTGATCTTTCTGGATATTTCTCAATGGACGCAACAAAGGAGAAAGAAATTCTTGGAATTAAAACAGAGTGTCCTGGGGATTGGTGCTTCTTTCCAACTGAGATTCCCCTGTAAGTGTTTGATTTTCTTTAAAGAACATAGATACATTTTCTATAAGCCAGAACAGTTGAATAATTTCTTAGATGCAAGACAGCAAGAAGGCATGACAAATAGATAGGCTGGACTGTTTAAGAATCGGATAACCACCTACTAAACTTGATTTGATTTATATTTCTTTGTAATGTACCAACTTCCTTTGGTAAAGCCTTGGATTCTCTCATACTTGTGGACTATAAAACCGACGTAATTTTCCTTGAAATTTATATTGTTTATTGTTAATTGATCTACAGTTGTGGATTTATTTAAGTTGGTGTATCCTTCAAAGATTCATCGGTCTTTGTATATATGAAAATTAATAAAGAAATTAAATATATGCCTAATTGTCTACATGTAGGTGCCAGAGTTTATGCCAGCTTTTCACATGGCGCAAGTGCTCATGCCTCAAGTTAGTCGCATATATGTGGACTTATGTTAGCATTCTATAATGGCAATTGATGGGCCCATTTTACAAAGTGGCAGTATGCCCAACGCGGGCTTACCGCTCGCTAAAAAGGAAGTACCATCAGGCTACTGCAGCAGCCTGGCCGTAGTTCCCACCCTCAGCGCGCCATCATATCCAGTGGGTAACTGGCGGTATTTGGACAGTGCCACGCGCTGCCTGGTTACCGCCAGGTTAGCGCAGGAGCCCTTACCGTCACCTCAGTGGATGGCGGTAAGGGCTCCCCCCTGAAATGGCTGTGCAGCAAGTGCTTCACTTACCGCATGGTCATTTACTGAAAAAAAAGGAAAGACCTACCTTTTACCCCGCTGCGGTAAAAGGGGGCCTCGGCGTGCGTCAAAAACACACGCTGACGCCAGTGCAGTCCCCCTTTTGCCGCAGCTCGGTAAAAGGGGCCCTATGTACGCAAATGCCATCGCAGAATCTGCGCTTAGTGCAGTGTCCTGGCGCCTAAATTTAGGTGCCCTGTCTTGAATTTATCCCCATGTGTCTATGAATTGGCAAAATTTGCATATTTGGGTTATCCCTAAAATAAAATTTGGTTGGGGTGGAGAAATTCAAGGGTGTGAAGTGAGAACTGTTGCTCTCTAATATACAGCGGATAAAAAGACAAAGAAAAAACTAAAATCATAGCCTTAGGGTCTGTTTTGTCTTTGATGATGAGAGGGATTTCTTATTTGGATTTCTCCCTGGTGCAGGTCAAGAAGTTAAAATTAATCGTTAACAGACTTTTGTAGATTTTCAAATATGTGAGCAATGGCATTACAATTTGGAACATGCAAGTAAGTACAAGTAACTCCAAGTTCAACAAGACTGACTAAATAACTGAAATTCACATATGAATATAATTACTACATAATTCTTGCAGGATTTAGAAACTGATAAAAGATTCTATTTATTCTTAGAATTATATAAACTAGATCTATAAGTATAAGGAGATTTAGGGAGTATCACTTAAAAAACATATTTACATTCTAAAACTAAAATCATTCATGCAAGTAATCGGGTTGACAATTCATGTCCACAAAGAAAGCGTAACTTGCCAAGTTTAACTTTTCATTCCTTTCAGCAGTTGCTTCCTCTACTTGTGTGACTCCAACAGTCTCAACTGTAAAATAAAAATTAAAGGCCCGATATTCAAAGGGATCTAACTGGGCAGGAGAGCCCCCCACCTGGTTAAATCCTGCTGAGCTGGCAGGCTGCTAAATTCAGTGACTCTTCACTTTGCAAAGCCACTGAACATCAGCTCTAACCAGCCATTTTCAAACCAGCTAGGTTATGAATAGGCAGGGCCAGAGTTTGGGCAGAACTGCTACTTAACGGCGATACTCAGTAAGCTAACTGGCTAATTAAGGGGCCCTTTTACGAGACTGCAGCAAAAGGGGGCCTGCGCTGGTGTTGGCGTGTGTTTTTGACGTGAAGCACTTGCCACTTGGCCATTTCGGGGGGAGGGAGCACTTACCGCCACCAACCCGGCGGTAACCCAAGGATTACTTTACTTTTATTAGTGGATTTGTTAAACTATCACAATAGTATCAAGGTGCTGTGCATATATTTTATATCATAAAAATTAAATCATATATATTTTTGTCAAGAATGAAGTTTAACCTATTACCTTTAGCTCTTATCATAGGACGAACTTTCCTCTTGTAACCTAACCTAATCTGTCCCTTTGCCCCAACTATGTATTTCTCCTATCCGGAACTGGTAATCACCACTTGCGGAATTATGTAAGCCACATTGAGCCTGCAAATAGGTGGGGAAATGTGGGATGCAAATGTTATAAATAAATAAATAAACAAACAAATAAATAAATAAATAAGGTTTATGGTTTATTTGAGGCTTGATATACCGCCATACCTAACTGGTAGATCACAGCAGTTTACAAACAAAATAAACTAATACAAAATACAAACGTCAGTAAAGAACTACAAAATTTAGACAGGAAAGGTAAACAACCACACCTAATTCATACATCTTTGGGAGAAGAGGGAGGAGGAAAAAGAGGACAGTACGGAAAACAGGGAGGGGAGGAGGAGGCACAAACCACAGGACTAAGTGAAACAGCATAACAGACTCAATCAAGGGCCCTTTCAAACAGCCAGGTCTTTAAAAGAAGGCTGAAAGTTTTCAAGGATTGTTCGGCGCGGATGGGGAGAGGGAGGGAATTCCAAAAGAAGGGGGAAGCAAAGTAGAAAGCGCGGTACCTAGTACTTTCAAGTTGTGCATTTCTAGGGCCGGGAAGAACTAAACGTAAATCATTGGTTGACCGGAGCAAATCATCAGAATAGGGCACAGTGCGGTTGGATAGGTAGCCGGGGACACCCATTTTGAAGGTCAGAGTGAGAAGCTTGTGAAGAATATGTTATTCCACAGGTAACCAATGATACTTCTGCAATAAGGGGGGTGACATGGTCAAACGTTCAAGCGTTAGAAAGAAGACGGATAGCAGTGTTTTGGAGAAACTGTAGCTGCTTGAGATTAGAATGGCAGCAGCCTAAGTAGGCAATAATACAGAACTCCAGCTTAGTGACCTAAAGGGAAAGGATGAGTGAATGGAAGGTGACCTGACTGAATGTTTTTCTAACAGAATGAAGCTGGCGCAAAATGTAAAAACCTGATTTGCAGAGACCAGAGGGAAAGACTCAAATCCAGTGTAATACCTAAGCAGCGAAAGGAATCAACTGGGGAGATGGAAGTGCCGGCAAGATTCAGTGCAAAAGATGGAGTAGGGAGACCATGTAAAAGAAGTTAAGGACTGTCAGAGAATAAACTAAGATTAATGGCAAAACAAAACTAGAAACAATAGGAAGGGATGCATAGCACCACCCTCCCACCCTCTATTAACTATATTGAGTATATGCCAGCAAATATCCAAAATTTGATGTGGTTTACTTTGCCGGTGGAACACCACTGGTGCAGATTCCTGGTGCAGAGGGTGGGAGGGTGGTGATTATGATAGATTTTTGAATTATAAAGAGCAACGTTGGAATTTTACACTGAATATAGTAACACCACGGGGTCTGGATGAAGAAATTGAATGGATGACGGAGGTGTGATTGGACTGGAGGGTCTCAGTCAGCAGCACAGCCACGAGTGGGCTTGGGTGGGCATAGGCCCACCCACTTTGGACTCAGGCTCACCCAACAGTGGCATACTTCTGTGGTAGCTGGCGAGGATCCCCAAACCCTGCCAGCTGAAGATCTCCCCAGGGGTGCCAGAAACAACTGTGCTCAGCTTGGCAGTCACTCCCTGAGCCTACAAAGTGGGTACACTGCACATGCTCAGTTTTCATGCATGTGCAGAAACTGAGTATGCACAGTTGTGCAGGTGTCAGCAGCTTCGGAAGCAGCTATCAACTGCTGACCTGAGCACAGGTGTATCTGGCGCCTTTGGGGAGATCTTCAGCTAGTAGGGCTTGGGAGTCCCCACCAGCTCAGGTACTTATAATTTCTTTTAAACCTGGCTTCCCCGCTTCTCAATTTACTGCTCTAACTACTAGGCTACTCCTCCACTCAATGATTTTTCTTAGCCAGATGACTTATGCAAAAATCAGGCTTGAAAAATAATATTTGTAGGGTTATGCTTTTCAGACCCATACTGCTCTTTACTTGATATTGGCAGCTATGCAGCTTCTGGGTCTGATCATGGAGAAAAGCCAAGCAGCTCCCTCATGACTCAGAGAGTGCTTATCCATCAGAACATCTGCTTAGGGCAGGGTGGCCAATGTTCCCTTCCTTTAGTCTGCAGACTAACTTTACGTGCTTTGAGTATCTGTATGCACTGGATCTTGGATCTCAAGCCAGGACCCTAAACTGCCCTTCCCAGCTGTACAATAGTAATTAGTGACAGGAAAGAACCTTTTCACCTTCATGCAATGCATTCTTTTCTCTCACATTATACAATACACCAGTATACAGTAAATAAACTTCGAAGGTATTTCTATGGCATCTGTTTCCTCACTTATGAAAAAAAACAAAAAACAACAACAAAAAACAATAAAAAATCAAGCAAAAACAAAAATGAAAGAAATGTAAGGGTCCTTTACTACGCTGCAGCAAAATATGGCCTCAGGGTTCCCTCATGTGGGTCTTTCCCAAAGTGCTAAGGCCATTTTTACTGCAGCCGTAAAATGGTCCATTTTCTATTTCTTAAATTAATGGCAATGCGCTAATGTTGCCATTACTGCATGGCCATTTTTAAAAATGACTGTGTGAGCCCTTACCACCACCCACTTTGAAGGCGGTAAGGGCTCATGCGGTATTCCCAGCACTAACCAGTTAGCATGCGATAAAGTAGATGCACTAACTGGTTAGCCCAGGATCTCAAACTCCCCGTCCGTGACATACCCCCTCAAAAAAAAAAAAACAATTGGAAATACTTTTTTACCACGCAGTTAGCATGCACACACAGCGTGCCCTGCAATACTCCATTTTTAGCTGCATTAGCTGTGCATTAGCTCCTAACCCAGCTTAGAAAAAGGGCCCCTTAACATAGTAACATAGTAGATGACGGCAGAAAAAGACCTGCACGGTTCATCCAGTCTGCCCAACAAGACAAACATATGTGTAAACCTTACCTTGATTTGTACCTGCCTTATTTAGGGCACAGACCGTACAATTTTGCGCAGCAGTACTTCCCGCCTCCCAAACACCAGTCCCGCCTCCCATCACCAGCTCTGGCACAGACCGTTTAAGTCTGCCCTCCACTATCCTCGCCTCCCAACCACCAACCCCTCTTCCCCCCACCTGCTCCGCCACCCAATTTCGGCTAAGCTTCTGAGGATCCATTCCTTCTGCACAGGATTCCTTTATGCATATCCCACGCATGTTTGAATTCCGTTACCGTTTTCATCTCCATCTCCTCCCACGGGAGGGCATTCCAAGCATCCACCACCCTCTCCGTGAAATGTAGGAAAATTGTAGGAAAAAATGTAGGAAAATTGAGTTCTGCACAGACTACTATTAGTTTTCTATTTAAATGAAATGTCAATCTAAAGGAGAAAAGTGGTCCCAAAAAACTACTACTACTAATCATTTCTATAGTGCTACTAGATATATGCAGTGCTGTACACATTATATGCAGGTACTTTCTCTATGCCTACTACTACTACTACTTAACATTTCTAAAGCGCTACTAGGGTTACGCAGCGCTGTACAGTTTAACAAAGAAGGATAGTCCCTGCTCAAAGGAGCTTACAATCTAAAGGACGAAATGGGGCTCACAATCTAAGGGGCCCTTTTACTAAGGCGCATAGGTGCCTATCAGAGGTATTTTCGAAAGAGAAGGGCGCCCATCTTCCGACACAAATCAGGAGACAGGCGTCCTTCTCTCAGGGTCGCCCAAATCGGCATAATCGAAAGCCGATTTTGGTCATCCTCAACTGCAGTCTGTCGCGGGGACGACCAAAGTTCAGGGGGGGTGTCGGAGGCATAGCGAAGGCGGGACTGGGGCGTGCTTAAGAGATGGGCGTCCTCGGCCGATAATGGAAAAAAGAAGGGTGTCCCTGACGAGCATTTGGGCGACTTTACTTGGTCCACTTTTTTTCACAACCAAGCCTCGAAAAGGTGCCCAAACTGACCAGATGACCACCGGAGGGAATCAGGGATGACCTCCCCTTATTCCCCCAGTGGTCACCAACCCCCTCCCAACCTAAAAAAAAAATTAAACATTTTTTTTTGCCAGCCTCAAATGTCATACCCAGCTCCATGCAGGTCCCTGGAGCAGTTTTAGTAGGTGCAGAGCACTTCAGGCAGGTGGACCCAGGCCCATCCCCCCATACCTGTTACACTTGTGGTGGTAAATGTGAGCCCTTCAAAACCCACTCGAAACACACTGTACCCATATGTAGGTGGCCCCCTTCACCCCTTAGGGCTATGGTAGTGGCATACAGTTGTGGGGAGTGGTTTTATTTGGGAGGGGGTTGGGGGCTCAGCACCCAAGGTAAGGGAGCTATGCACCTGGGAGCAATTTGTGAAGTCCACTGCAGTGCCCCCTAGGGTGCCCGGTTGGTGTCCTGGCATGTCAGGGGGACCAGTGCACTACGAATGCTGGCTCCTCCCACGACCAAATGGCTTGGATTTGGTTGTTTTTGAGATGGTGTCCTCGGTTTCCATTATTGCCGAAAACCGGGGAGGACCATCTCTAAGGTCGACCATCTCAACATTTAGGTCGACCATCTCTAAGGTCGACCTAAAAGTTGAGATTTGGGCGTCCCCGACCGTATTATCGAAATGAAAGATGGACGCCCATCTTGTTTCGATAATAGCGGTTTCCCTGCACCTTCATGGGGCCGTCCTGCGGGGCCGCCCTCAGGAAAACTTGGGCACCCCGTTTGATTATGCCTCTCTATGCATGTCCAATGCGCGTCAATTTGGAACTACCACCTGGTTACTGTGAGCCCCGGCTGGTAATTCCATTTTTTACTCGTGTCCAATACGCGGCTAACCGGGCAGAAATTGGCAGTGTACGCGTGCTGACGATTACTGCCCAGTGAATGCGTGAGACCTTATTGCTAACTCAATGGGTGGCGGTAAGGTCTCAGGGCCAAAATGGACACACGCCAATTTTTATTTTGCCACATATCCATTGTTGGCCAAAAAAAGGCCTTTTTTGCAGAAGCACTGACAAATGGACCTTCACACATGCAATACATGCACCTACAACAGCACAGACCATTTTTTCAGTGCACCTTAGTAAAAGGACCCCTAAGGTCTTGAACCTGGGACATTGGAGGGTTAAGTGACTTGCCCACGTTCACAAGGAGCTGCAGTGGGAACTGTACCTAGGTTGACAGATCAAAGTCCGCTGCACTATTAGGCCACTCCTCCATCATATGGCTGAAAACCACATAGAGGAATGGAATCTCTTTCTGAAAAAAAAAAAACCTCTTAAGATGATCAGGATACTTAAGGGCAAACTGCTGTAATTTAAATTTCCTAAAATACCATCTTTTCCTGTCTTATTTTGTCACCTTTTCTTTAGTCAGTATGACCTGGTTGAAGATGGCATCAAGCCTCAGCTGCTTACACTTAGGGCAGTGTTTCCCAAGTCCTGGAGTACCTCTTGCCAGTCAAGTTTTCAGGATATCCACAATGAATATGCATGAATTTGATTTGCATGCACTGTTTCCATTATATGAAAATCTCTTTTATGCATATTTATTGTGGATATCCTGAAAACCTGACTGGCAAGGGGGTACTCCAGGACCGGACTTGGGAAACAGTGACTGAGGAGCTCATTTTCAAAGCATATGGATGTCTCAAAATGGCAAAAAAAAAAAAAGTCCATCTGTCAAAAACATCCAAATTGCAATTTTGGAATGCCAGAATCTAGACGTCCTGCACTGCAGTTCATCCAAATAGCAAAGGTACGCATTGTGGACGTGTTTTGGGGGGAACTAGAGAGGACTCAAAATTAGGATTTCCAACAGTGATAATCGAACGGAAAGAAACGTCAAAGTCTGAAAACGACATTTTTATTTAGACCTGTTTCAGTCACATCCAGGGTACAAAAAGGTGCCCTGACTGAGCAGCTGACCACTAGAGGCAGGGGCATAGCCATATACCCAATTCTGGGTGGGCATGAAGTGGGTGGGCACATCAACCCCCGCCTGGCATCTCTCCCTCCCTCTTCCATTCCCCTTGCTTGCGCGCCAGCTCCAAGTGCAACTTCCTGGTCCCACAAACAGGAAGTAGTGTCAGAGGGAAGGTTTGGGCATGCATGAGCAGGAGGAATGTGTTGCTGCTCGCTGCCGGTGAACAACTAAAGGATTTAAGAGTACGGGAGGGGGAGGGGGTCCAGGAAGTGTAGTTGTGACCCCCTGATCTCCTGGAGGGAGAGATGCTGGGAGTCTTCAGCTGGTGGGTCTTGGGGATCCCACATCGCTGCTGGGTGGGCTTGAGTCCGATGTGGGTGCGCCTGTGCCCACCCATGTCTGCACCACTGACTGGAGGGATTAAGGCATGATTCCTCATGAATCCCTCAGCGGTTACAGTACCTCTCCCTCTCCCCTGAAAGTGAAACTAGAAAGGAATACCAGGCTCTATGAAAGCATCAGGTATTATGTGCATTCTGAACAAAGCAGAAAATAAGTCTGAGGAGTAGCCTAATGGTCAGTGTAGAGGACTGTAAACCAGGGGGCCTAGGTTCAATTCCCATGTCAGTTTTTTTTTCTTTACATTGTGAGCCCTCCAGAAACAGACATATACCTATTTTACCTAAATATTTATGACACCCCCAAAACTGAAGGCTATAGAGGTGGGGTATAATCATAATTTGGATGTTTCAGTCTGCATAACAGTGGTGTAGCCAGACCCAGTATTCTGGATGGGCCCAGAGCTAACTTAGATGGGCCCTTCCACAGCCCCCTCCCCCCACAGATATAAAAAAATTATATATTTTTTCCCCCTATCTCACATCAACATCTCTGCTCCTCCGCGACGTCCCGACATCTGACTGCTGTCGCTGAACTCTGTACCTCCCTGGTGTACCTTACAGGCGTTCCCGGTGCCTGCAGTGATTCAATTACTGCTGCCTGTGCCGGCTCCGCAGGCTTCCATCGATTCGGCTGTGTCTCGCCAAACAGGAAATGATGACAGTGAGGGCGGGACTTGGCCGATGGAAGCCTGCAGGTCCGCTGCAGGTAGCAATAATTGAATCAGGCACCAGGGACGCCTGTAAGGTACACCAGGGGAGGATGGGGCTCAGCGACAGGCAGTTAGATGCCGGGACGCTGCGGAGGAAGAGAGATGTTGATGTGAGATGCCGCTGCAGTGTGGGCCTGTGCCCACCCGTAGCTAACGACTGCTGTAAAATGGCTGTTCATTTTGGATGTTCTCCCGTATTTTCGAACAGGAAACCTCAAGGTATTTTCCTGCTCGAAAATGGCTGTGAGATGTACAGGGTTTTTTTTTGACGTTATGAGGACACCCCAATTCTGACATGGACATCCTTCCAAAAATGCCCCTCTTACTAGAACAAGACAAATGAAAACAGAATCTGAATTAGAAGAAAACGAAATCCAGATTCAACACTGCGGACCATTTGTAAGTATGCCCTTCTTTTGCTATTAATTATTTATCTATTAATTTGCTTCGATTTTCTGCTCTACTGGCAACCAAAAGATGTTACAAATTATTGAACAGGATCCTGCTTAGATACAGTATATCACCTCCAAGGGAAAACCAAGCAATGCACAAAAAAAAGACAAGACCGATCACCCTGAATACCAGGTATAAATAAATATACATTCTGTTTGGTTTTATTGCACCCACAGAGGAAATACTGCGTGAACTACATTAATTGACTTGGCATCCCAGTGCCTTTCTATATGCGTAATTGGGGAAAATCAGGGCTCTTTACCTTGTTTCCATGGCAGCAGCCAGATGCCTTTGGAGTATTACCTGCTGTCATGTTAACAAGATCTTCCTTTACCCAAGATGAGATTAGAAAGAAAGAAAGAAAGAAAGAAAGAAAGAAAGAAAGAAAGAAAGAAAGAAGCCATACAATGACAGGCGAATAGGAACAATTTTCAGTTTGGTCTACTGTAATCTTCACATCTGTTTTCTTGCAAATATGCTTCTATCTTACCAGTGTATCAGCCAATGAAAATTACACAGTATCTAACCTTGGCGAAGCAGCACTTACTAAATGATTCAACATGACAGCCTGCCTATACTAGGCACTGTTGCGTTTTCTTTCCACCTTATCTCCAGATCTATTTTCCTTTCTTGTGAATATATGCAATTTCTATGTATCGCCACACTTCGGGAGTAAAGCATTCAGCAAGTGTAATTAGTACACTTTTCTGTGGCATATCCTGCACTTGCATTTAACATGCGCTAAGTGTGATGCCTTGATGGGATTCTGAAAAAGATCAACAGCACTGAACTCTCACCGCCATCTTTCTGCTATTAGTAAGACAGCTTAACTGGAGACGCCTTACAAACTTTGAAACACCAATATTGCAAAATGAAAAATGGAATGTTCTAATTTCATTTGCATTAAACTCAGATTGCACAACCTAAAAGTATTGTTGCAAGGACCGAAGTTTCTAGTGTGAATGTCTCTGTTTTATTTCAAACAGCTGGAGGGATAGGTCTCCAAAAAAAATCTTCTTTCTGACCGTGCCAGCATTGGACAGTGTCTGCATATATTTTGGCTCAATGTAAGCCTAATCCAGGTCATATATTCCCACAGAAGGAGGTGATGATTTACATAACTAACAAGGATCTCAAAATAGGGATGCTCATTTCCTTGATATGACATGGGAAATTTCAATGGCACTTCCCATGTCTTTTCATGCCATTTTTAAGCCAAAATGACAGGGAAAAAAATCTGACATTTTTTTCTGTCAAAACTGTGCACACTCCTGCTCAAAAGTGAATGATTGCTCAACTAGTGTGAAATTGTTTATAAATAGGTGCCTCAGGGCCCTTTTTACCAAATTGCAGCAAAATGGGGCCTGCGCTGGCATCGGTGCGTGTTTTTCACGAACGCCGAGGCCCTCTCACTGCAGCATGTAAAGGGAAGTCTCTCTTTTCTGCAGGAAATGGCCACATGGCAAGTAAAGCACTTGCCACATAGCCATTTTGGGGGGGGGGGGGGGGGAGGGAGTCCTTACCGCCACTCACTGAGGTGGTGGTAGTGGTTCCCACACTATCACGGCAGTAACCGGGCAGCGCGTGGCACCGCCCAATTACTGCCGGATACACTCTGGAGCTACAAAAACAAACATATTTTTGTAACGCCGTATATGACGGTGCACTAGGGGGTGGGAAGTACCGCCAGGCTGCTGCAGTAGCCCGGCGGTACTTCCTGTTTAGCAAGCAGTAAGCCGGCGCTGGCCTTACCGGCGCTTAGTAAAAGGGGCCCTCAATGCTTAACTAGTGTGCATGGTTTATAAATAGATGCCTTAGGGCCCCTTTTACCAAGCTGCGGCAAAATGGGGCCTGCGCTGGCATCAGTGCATGTTTTTCACGTGCGCTGAGGCCCCCTTTTACCGCAGCAAGTAAAAGGGAAGTCTCTCTTTTCTGCAGGAAATGGATGTGCGGCAAGTAAAGCAGCTGCCGTATGGCCATTTCGGTGGGGGGGGGGGGGGGGGGGGGAGACCTTACCACCAACCACTGAGGTGGCGGTTACCGGGCAGCTCATGGCACTGCCCGATTACTGCCGGGCACGCTCCGGTGCTACAACAATAAATATATTTTTGTAGCACCAAACATGACGGTGCGCTAGAGGTGGGAAGTACCGCCTGGAACTGCCCCAGGCGATAATTCCATTTTTGACACACGCCCAAAACACGTGGTAGAAAATATTTTCTATTGTCTACACGTGGCGCTTACCTGGCGGTAACTGGCAGTTTACGCATGCTGGCCGCTTACTGCCCGGTTAGTGTGTGATACCTTACCGCTAAGTCAATGGGTGGCGGTCAGGTCTCAGGCTGAAAATAGACATTCGCTGGTTTTAATTTTGCCGCAGGTCCATTTTCGGCCACAAAAAATGCCTTTTTCCCAGGAGCGCTGAAAAATGGACCTGCGCACATCCAAAACACGTGCCTACAGCAGCGCAGGCCACTTTTAGGCACGTCTTAGTAAAAGGACCTCTTAATAAGGATCTTTGGATCTATTTCTTTATGGTACAGAGGCCATAGTTTGCTTTTAAAAAGAAAGATGGGCTCATGGGAGTTGGCACTGTCACCGTGTTTCCCCTACTGATTTGCTTACAAAACACTTAAAGAAGGATGAAATCTGGAATATTTACTTCTTCCTCCATCTCCTCCTCCCATAGAAACCTTGAAATCATTTTGGGACCCTTTTACTATGCTGCATTAGGCCTGACGCAGCAAAAACTGGAGTATCACAAGATGCACTACAGCATCACATGTTTAATTGAGAATCTGCACATGATAACCACAAGCTATATAATTTTTTATATTCTTGGGAGGTGATTTTCCCTGGTGCTTAAATCTGAGTGCATTTACAGAATCTGGCCCTATTCCCTGGACTTTATAAATGGTGCTTTAAATTACGTGTGTAAATTTGGGCATGCACAATTTAACTGAATAACAAGCCAATTAGCACCGATCATTGGGCTCTAACAATCAGTTATTTGTGCTAATTGGTATTAATTAAATTGTATAAACATAAATTTACGTGTCTGGATCCGCATGTATTTTTTGGGCACCGATCAATAAGGAGGGGGGTGTGCAGCCATGGGAAGGTCAAGGGCGCTCCTGCAGTTTATGCACATTATTATAGAATAAGGGGGATAAGTATATAAAAACATAAGTACATAAGTATTGCCATACTGGGACAGACCAAAGGTCCATCAAGCCCAGCATCCTGTTTCCAACAGTGGCCAATCCAGGTCACAAATACCTGGCAAGATCCCCAAAATGTACAAAACATTTTATACTGCTTATCCCAGAAATAGTGGATTTTCCCTAAGTCCAATTTAATAATGGTCTATGGACTTTTCCTTTAGGAAGCCGTCCAAATCTTTTTTAATCTCTGCTAAGCTAACTGCCTTTACCACATTCTCTGGCAGCTAATTCCAGAATTTAATTACACGTTGAGTGAAGAAATATTTTCTCTGAGAACATCCGGTGTAAAGAACATTACAATAATCAAACTGAGACAGCGCTTTACACCAAATGTTAAAATGTTTACAAATTTTGCAGAATACAGCTGAAAAGGAAAACTATGGTTTAATCCTTTCATCTGGCTTCTATTTCTTCTTTTCTGGAATAACTTAAAAAGGAGATATTAGGAGCACTAAGTACATTTTAGCATAATGTAATTTGAGTCTAGCAGCTTGTATACTGTTTAATCAACAACATTGCATCCCTCCCTCTCTTTGAGGCTTTGTTTTGCTGGTTCTTTAATTTAGTCACAAGGTTGCCAACAAGTGGAGCATTATTTTAATATGTGTGTAAACCACTTGCATTACAAAGCCAGCATCCTACGGAAAATGAAGCTATAACATTTAAATAACTTTTAACTGGAATTAGGTCTGATATGTTTAAGACGATGCCAACGTGAATCAAGACTACAATCTAAACGCAAACTTTCTTTGTCTTTTCTGATTATAAAAAGTGAAAAATGGAGCATTCCATGCTTGCCTTTCCTCTCAGCTCTGTAGGACCTGCGTGTTGCTAAGAGTGATGCTGAATTTCATGGAAAAACTGTCATCAGAAATACCAGGAAATGTCTGGGAAGCTTGGCACAACTCTAATGGTGCTGAGAGAAAAAGAAAAGTAGAAAGGCAAATACAAAAAGGAAGACTTTTGTAGGTTTGTGTGTGTGTTTCTGATGACTAAATTTGAATAAAATCATATGAGAAAATGATATTTGTTTTTTCTATCTGGGTTTCTGAACCATGAAGCAAGCAAATGATCTGACTGGCTTTAAAAAATCATAACATAACTTCTATTCTGTGATTCCTCAGTAAAGTTGGTTCAATGCAGATAACAAAGACGCTAGAACAATTCCATTAGCATGTTAACCTGTAGTGAAAGGGCCCATTAATTTGGAACACTTAAAAAAGTTTAAATAATTTTAATTTGCAAATGTTATTGTTTATTAGATTCTTGATATACTGCTTTATAAATGCAAGCAGTTGGAAATGCGAGTGCATTTCTGAAAGTTCTGATTCTAACAGGTCACATTTAATTCTGATTTGTTGGAATGAAATACATACAGATTCAAGCTGAACTGTGTCTGAAGATGTTCACTCATTCTTATTTTTAAGTGTAACATTAACCCCCCTGTTTACTCTAAGCCACGCTAGCAGCTGCCGGGCGCTAATGCCGACACAGCCCATTCACATGGGGGGTAAATTTGGTGGGTTCTATTTATTGCATGGTCATCAATCAGAAGCCACATGTTGTTTGCATAGGAGTCAGTTCTGTGGGTGCTAATATTGAGCAAGCTCCTTCACTGTGTCCAGGGAGGGGTAACTTGTATTGTATTTGGCATTCTCAATCCTTTTAAAATGCTGGCACCTATGGTTGTGTGTGACTAACATTAACAGAAAGATAAAACAGAAACGTTGGTTAAACCGTAGGAAACGTTTTAATTTTACCACAAGTCAACTTTTTCACACCCCTTGTGAACTCAGAAAGCAGTATGTGCAAATGTGCATCCAATCAGGCACTACCCAAAATTCAGCCTGCCTGTATTCATACATATTTTTTTGGAAGTAAAGGTCGAACAAGGATTTTTAAAAATATAGATCAATGCACATAAATTCCTGTCTGTATGTGCATTTCATATTTTAAAACCCATGAAAGGATCGGTGATCCAAGATGGCCGCTAAGCACTTGTGACTAGCTGCACGCTCAGATTCCTTCTACTAACATGCCTAAACGGAGAGGGAAATGTACTGCCCGAACTACCCCATTACCTCCCTCGATTCCTGGACCGATGGATCGGTTCTTGAGCCTGCAGGGGACTGCGGTACACGTCGGGAGTGGACCCTTGATGGGCGCTGCTAATTTGGAGGAGTCGAGGGCGTCCCTCGGGCTGGATACAACTTTGAGCCCCGACCACAGAGCTCCGCCCCCGCAACCGCCGATCACAAGCTCACCGCTCCATGGAGAGCAGGGGCCGACGCAAGAACGCGTTACGACCCCGTTTGCTCTGGGGAATCGATTTCATCTTGTTGAGAGCGGACGAGCTGGATCGACTGAAGTAACGGGGGAAAGAAACAATGGAAGAGAGCTAGAGGAGGAGCAGGAGGACATATTCCCAGCAGAGTTAACCAACAAACCAACAGAGGTAACTTTGGATTCCCTTTGGGAGTTAATGTCCCAGCTGGGGAAAGTATTTATTTCCCAAACAACTAAAGGGGCTCAGAAACTAAATTCTTTAGAGCAAAAAGTGGAAGAAATTGATAATTCTCAGCAAGCTTTGGTAACTCGCATGGATAAAGTAGAAGAAGAATCAAAAAAGACAGAAAATCTTCAAATGACTATGGTTAAAGATATTTCAAATTTAAGATTGAAAGTTGAAACATATGAGAATCATATGAGAAACCTCAACTTGCGATTTGTAAATTTCCCAAGAGTTCAAATGATTCAACCATATGATATGCTGAAAAGATATTTGCGGGAAAACTTGGGAATTCCGCAGGACAATATTCCACCTTTTACTAAAGTTTATTATCTACCCAATAAACAAGTTATTCAGCAAAATCAACAGGAACAGAGACTTGAAAATTTGTCACAATTTCTAGAGACATCAGACACTGAATCAGCCACAGCGGCCACTTTGGTGGCAACCGTGGCTTTACCACATGATAAACAGTGGTTGTTCTCAATGTTTTTTAAGCATAGGGAAACCCTGTTTTTGGGTTTTAAAATTTCCTTGTTCCCTGATCTCTCTAGAGAAACTCAACGTAAGCAAAAACAGTTCCTTATTATGAGACCAGCAATTCAACAGTTGGGAGGTGTTTTCTTTCTGAGATATCCATGCAAATGTATTGTTAGGATTGACTCTGTTAAATACGTCTTTTTAGATCCTTCTCAGCTCTCGGCCTTTATTGCGTCTAAAAGAATATCTAGTAGCCTTAAAGAAAGTTAGCATTCTCTTCACAAGTACCTGATTTCCTATTTTGTATTTCCTGAATCTCCTCATAAACTAGGATCTTGGATCTCCGTTATTGTTAGGACTTGAGTATTGTATCAGAAAATATTTACCTTTTGAATAATGATTCTGATTTGGTTTTTTTTTTTTTTTTTTCCCCTGTGATATAATACTATCCTTCAAGTTGTATCTTGAACAATTGTTTGTAAAATTCATAAATAAATAAAAAATAAAAAAACCCATGAAAGGCATATTAAAGCAATCCACATATACCATGTGGTCTACAAACATATTTCATTGAGTTTTTCACAACTATGAGATTAAGAAATAGTTCACCCATAAAAATAGCTATCTGCAAGTTTTCAACAGGGTACGGTTGACATCTGTTGCATATATACAAAAGATCAGACTCACAACACATTCATAAAGGTTGCAGTGTGACTTGGGCTCAGGGTTTAGATAAGCACAGATTCAGAGCAAGGCCAAAAAACATCAACAATTATTATAGCTGTAGTGAAAGGTTCTAAACAAATAAGGATTATGACATCATCAATGAAGATGACAGCAATTTTCACTAAACTACAATAATACAAAACAATAGGTTAGATGATAAGGCACTGCAAACAGTTGTGTGAAAAAAAAGAACCTGCATGGGCAATAGAGATATAAAATCAGACTACCGTTTTAGGTTTTGGCAGGCTGATTTACTTCTCTTTCTTTAAATCCATCTTGCTAAATTCAGCTGTATCCCCGTCATCAAAACTATCACAAACCTAACTACCGTATAATAATGTGTTAAAAAAAAAAATCTAGAACTGAAGCAGTTTGCTAAAAGGGAACAAAAAATGAGCTGTCCAAAAAGATGCATATTTTGAAAAGGCAACACTGGTGTCTATGTGCCTTTATGAATAGGATTCTACAATGACCTCTATTAATGCACAAATCCTCACACCAATTTACACCTGCTCCGAAGGTGTACATATGAGCATGTACTCTATATGCAGAAATGAGGTCTTACCTGATCATTTTCTTTCCATTAGTCCTTGTAAAATATATTTCCATTAGTCCTTCCCACTATTCTAGAACCTGTGGATAGCTGTGTCCATCAACCAGCAGGTGGAGATAGAGAACTGAAAACTGACCTGAGATATATCTCTCTTGGCACCCATCCAGCTCCTCAGTATTTACATAGACAAAAGACAAGCAGTAAGGAGAAACTCTGAATAAACACAACAACCATAAACAACTCACTAACCTAACACTAACCGATAAGCAAACATGTTCGGACTTCTCTTATCTCTGGACAGCCTTTACAGAACAAGAGACATGCATGAAGCACCATGCAAGGTGACAAGTCATTATTTGATACATTACTTTGTACCAACTAAACATCTGAAAAACCTTGGACAGGCCTCTGGACTAGTGGGAAGGACTAATGAAAAGAAAATAAATCAAGTAAGAACCTGTGGGATGTTCAACAGCAATCTCTACAGTGGTTGGGATCCTGGCGCCTCCACCTTGAGGACTGAAGCCTTAAAACTGGCTTCCGAGCACACAGCAACATCCGCCTTGTAGTGCATGCAAAAGTATGCAGCGTTGATCATGTTGCCGCCTTGCAAATATCCACCGGAGACAGTAAGGTAGTCTCCACTCAAGATGTCACGGTATGCCTTGCAGAATGAGCCTGCAAGGCCTGAAAAGCCTGCTTCCCTGAAAGCAAATAAGCTGATGTGACAGTCTCCTTCAGCTATCTAGCAACTGTGGGCTTGGAAGCCATGAGATGAAGCCTCTATTTACCAAAAACAGTCTGTCTGATTTGCAAAATTCATTTGTGCCTTCCAGATTTCTAATGAAGTCTCAATGCAGATCAAGAAGTTTCAAGGAAAAATACTGAGCCTCTTTATCCTCTCTGAAAAAGGACAAAAGCTCCACAGATTGATTGCGATGAAATGCTGATATAACTTTTGGAAGAAAGGAATGAACCATGCACAGGGAGACCCCCATCTCCAAAAAGCAAAGAAAGGGATCCCAACAAGAGACAGCCTGAAGCTCTGGTATCCTAAGTGCTGACACAACAGCCACCAAGAATAACGTTGTCTTTAGCGTAAGATCTTTCAAGGAGGCCTTCTGGAGTGGCTCAAAAGGAGGCTTCTGAAAATCATGAAGAACTAAACTAAAGTTCCTCTCTGGACATGGCATATGAAGGAGAGGCCACAAGCGGCCCGCTCTCTGCGAGAATCAAATTATATCTAGGTGAGCTGCAAGAAATGTCTTCTGTAGTAAGATCCTGAAACAGGCCAAAGTTGCAACCTGAATTTTTAGAGAACCCAATGCCAATCCTTTCTGAAGACCTGCCTGAAGAAACACTAGGATGTGCGCGATATAAGCAAAGAAGAGACAAAGTCCACACTCAGAGTACCAGCCCTTGAGCATCCTCCACACTCTCGCATAAGCCATGGATGAAGAGCATTTCTGAGACTGAAGTAAGGTAGCAATGATCAAATTAGAAAAACTTTTTTGTCTCAACCGCGCCCTTTCAATGGCCAAGCTGTAAGACCAAAGGTGCACGGATCCTCCATGAGCACTGGGACTTGCTTTAGTAGGCTATGTACCTGTAGAATACGGAGAGGACCTCCGTCCAGCAGTCAAATCAGGTCTGTGTACCATGGCCTCCGCGGCCAATCCGGGGCTACAAGAATTAATCGACCCCTGTGCAGTGTGATCCTTTTCAACACGCAGCTTACCATGGGCCAAGGAGGGAAGACATACAGTAGATGTGTCTCTGGCCAGGGCTGCAGTAGGACACTGATCCCCATCAAGCCCGGTTCTTTCCAGTGGTTGAAGAACTTGGGTACTTTGGCATTCCTCTTCGTCACCATCAAGTCCAGAAGCAGAGAACCCCATCAGTCTACAATCAGCTGAAACCCCTGGCTGGATAGTTTCCATTCTGCTGGATCTAAGGAGTGCCTGCTGAGAAAGTCCGCCTCCACAATTAAGGACCCCACGATGTGAGTGGCCGACAAGCAGAGAAGACTTTCCTCCACACAACCCATGAGGGAGGCTGCCTTCACCACCATCAAATGACTGCAGGTCCTACCTTGACAGAAAGGGTGGAAAGTTGCATAAGGCATTCCTCATTGCCCTGAGCTCCAAGCAATATAATGACTACTGAGACTCCTGTTCTGTCCAGGTGCCCTGTGCCAGAAAGAACTTGTAATGAGCTCCCCAACCCAACTTGCTGGCGAGTTCTGACAGTCAAATTCCTGGGCAACAATCACCACTGCATACTCCATCTTATAACAAGCATCCAAATAAGATGAAGGTCATACTTCGGTGACACTGAAGACCAGAGGCTGAGAAGACATTCCTGTCATGGCCACATATGTGTCCTTGCCCATGGCACTACTTCCTTAGCCACTGTCACTGACCCCAGAACCTGGATGTAGTCCCAGACACTGGGCCTGCCTTAACTCAAGAGAACATAAGAACACAAGAGCAGCCATACTGGGTCAGACCAATGGTCCATCTAGCCCAGTATCCTGTTTTCAACAGTGGCCAATCCAGGTCACAAATACCTGGCAGAAACCCGAATCGTGGCAACATTCCATGCTACAAATCCCAGGGCAAGCATTTGCTTCCCCATGTCTGTCTCAATATTTGACTACGGAGTTTTCCTCCAGGAACTTGTCCAAACCTTTTTTAAATCCAGAAACGCTAACCGCTGTTACCACAATCTCCAGCAAAGAGTTCCAAATTGTTGTCCCAGTCTCTTGAGTCATTGGCCCACTTCCCACTGTCTTTGTGCTGTTATTCTCTTTGAGGGATTTTGGCGTTCGTCCGCCCTCGGCAGACTTTTCTCCTGACCCATGACCGTGGCAAAATAACATTTTATTTCCTCTCCAGAGGCGCAGCATAATGATGCACCTACGGAGAGCCCACCCAGGTCGTGACTCCAAATATGCATTTGTGACCCCATTTGGGGTCCTGACCCACAGTTTAGGAAGCTCTGACTTACGGTGTGTTTGCAACTGTACCATAAGCCTGTTTTTAGCTGCCTATGCTAGTATTCCATAAAGAAAAGTAGGTATCCCATCAATGCTTATATGTAGTAAACACATATATATAGCCCAGTCTTGTCATCACTGTTCCCTCTAAACTGAGCTCGGGAGTCCTCCAACTGCATTGCTACCATTAGGGGGTGGTGCTTTAATATTATGTTTTCAATGGCTAGGAACAGGAAAGTTCTTTGGAGTCCTGCAGGCAGAGCTTGCCTGTCCCACTCTTGAAAATGTGACAGTAAAACGGCACCCCCTGCTGGCAGGACTGTAGGTGGAGGCCTCCAACTCAGCATAGAGGGAACAGTGCTTCTCACAACACATACTTATACACATGCATAAGTGGGCTAATTTAATAAAAGATGTTTTCCCATATATATGAGGGGGAAAGGAGCAGGAGGTTCAAATTCCCAGATGAAAAGTTTAGTGGAGGGTAAAATGTTTAATTCAGAAAATCAAATACACTTGTAAGGTTGATTTACATTTGCTTATAATCTGCTGTAGATTTATACCATGTCACAATATAATCTGTATTAATTTTCCGGTTGCCCCACAGCAAAAAAGGGAAACCGATATCTTGAATGCATGTATTAGGAATCAAAAACTTAGAGCAAAATGCAAAAAAAAAAGAAAGATGTGGGACAAGCAGTAACATATAAAATGGGACTTCTAGCAAAACAGCTATTTCCAGCCTGCAGATATCACAATCAGGTTGACTGGCACCACTTTCAGTGCCAAGGATAGGATGAACTTGTGAGCTGAGCGGGGAGTGGGATTGTCCTGTAAAGAAATGCATATTAGACAAGCTTATGGCATGTTAAGGCCTGGGAACTGTGTCAATGCTAACAGCAAAATTCATTAACTAAAAAAAACCAATATCTTCATTTCTACACAAGGACATATGACCACAAAACCAGGGAACTACTGAGAAAGAAGTATCATGTGCTCCACTCAATGATGAGTAAGATTAGTCCAGTCAAATTATCTTTCCCTTTAAAAATGATTACAGTACATTTTTTGTAAATGTCACCAATTCTGAATCTTTTATAGGGCTGAAAAGATCTTGAAAGACAAACTGCTTTCTTATTTTCTACATAGCATGAGACATACAGAAGAAGCATGAAAAAGTGAGCAAAGAGAAGGGAGACAAAGAAAGAATAAGCAAATGAAACAGAAATTGCCAAATGTACAAAGTTATTTTTCCCCAGACATGCAAAATGAGGAAAACTTCTGAGTACATCTGGTCCCAAACATTAAGGGGGTAATTCTATAAGCAGCTGCCTTGTTTTAAATGGCAGGAAGGCAT
The DNA here is from genome assembly GCF_901765095.1 of Microcaecilia unicolor. Lineage (NCBI taxonomy): Eukaryota > Metazoa > Chordata > Amphibia > Gymnophiona > Siphonopidae > Microcaecilia > Microcaecilia unicolor. Next base: position 182,478,479 of record NC_044040.1, on the reverse strand, counting down.
GTAAATGGTGTATTCTAGATATTTACATACAAATGTGATCATCTGCACATGAAAATGTCCGTTTATAGACCAATGAAAAAGTACGCACACTGATCTCATGGCACTCAGAGAGCAAGTTATCAACATGCATCAAGATGTAGTAACTAGGGGCCCTGTTTACTAAGCCACGCTAGAGGCACGCTGGCGTTTTTAGCGCACACTAACCATGTAGACCCATAATATTCCTATGGGTGTCTACACGGATAGCGCGCGCTAATTTTTAGCACGCGTTAAAAACGCTAGTGTACCTTATTAAACAGGGCCCTAGGTCTACTGCATACAGTGAAACCTGTGAACACATCTTAACTGTAGCCCACATTGATAACGATGCCTCATACTTTGCTTGTGGAGAATGGATGGAGCACATAGGTATATGCATAAATTATAGAACTCTGTTATTCATATTTGTGTGTGCTAAGTCCTAAAAGAGGTCTAAGTGATTATGCTTAATGTACATGTATTTTTGGCCATTTGTGTTAGTATTCTATGAAGAAAAGTTGGTGCCTACTTTTCTTTATAGAATAGATCTAGGCTTTAAATTGGATACCTCAAACAGTGCCTCTAGTAGGCATTACAGAATTACCCTCTAGAAGTTTAAAGCAGCTAAGCATAGGCATACTATGAACTAAAAAAGTAAATGGCAAGGCAGGGATGATTATTTAGCGCAACTGAAACAGAAAATGTAAAAAGTCAAATAAAATAAAACTTAATTTTAAAAACTTTCTACTTGGCTTAGTGGATAAAGAACTCGCCTTTCTTCTCTGGGACCAGGGGTCAAGTCCAGCTTGCGGTCCTAAGTGATTTGAGTTTGGTGGTCTCTGTTCGGTCCCCAGAAGGCAGGAGTCCACATCACAAAACCACCAGACATAATTAGGCACAACTGGCAGTCTCTGCTCAGGAGAGGCCCAGGACTGAGCTGGCATGGAGACTGAACTACCTCTCACCCATAAAGAGGGTGCTCCCTCCAGGTCAGGGTTGAGGTCATTGGTGGGGCAACGTGGGGAAGTTCGTAGTGCAGTTGCCTGATTGTAGCTGGCCTGTGGATAAAAAGAGGACTTCAGTTTCCATTCCTGCCAGTCCCTTAACCGTCACCAGCATAAACACTCACTCAAAAAAGAAAAGATAGATTTATGAACGGGGCACAGGTACAAAATAGAAAAAGTAAATGAAGACAAATGGATAGGTTAAGAGAAGAAACCAGAGGTGGAGAATTAAAAAAAAATGTAAAAGGTGATTAAAATCTATTTAATTTAAAAGAAAATTAATAGTTTATAAGGAGAAGAAATGAAACCAGATTCAAGGGGGGGGGGGGGGGGGGAATAAAGGGAATAAAATTAACTAAGTGAAAGGCAAAATTAAAATTACACAAATGAAAGAAAATGAAAAATGCAACTTTTCTTAATTAAAATGAAAAGCGTTTATGATATAGGACAGAAGAACAAATGATACACACTTAAAAACATTCTATGAAATATGTATTTTTGTAGCACAGGTGCTTTATTTGGAATCATTTGTTTTAGAAATATGTGTTCCTTTTCATTATTTTTTTAATAAATACCTTTTTGAAAGGATGATAAGATTAGTAAACTTTCTGAGATTTGTTTTTGATGCACTACTTGTTTCTGGACCCAAGGAAGAGCAGGGATGTGGTCAAGGACAGAATCACTCTCAGTCCCCAAACCTGCAGCTAGCTACAGTACAGCCAGAAAAAGTTGAGGACAAAAGGTTTCAGGAGCCTGCGAGAAGCTGGCAATACCTGAAGTAGTGAGCAGAAAGGAGTTGTACGGGGAAAAAAAATTTGCAAGAAAGTGCATGTAGATTACATCAGATAATGACAAAGGCAAGTGAAGAGATCAAGACGTTCCAAAGCAGAATATCAGAAGGCCTCATTACGTACATCATGCAACATTTCAGAAGGAGGTATAAGGCAGCCAGCCTGACGCTGATGAGAGGAAAGTTTGAAATGAGGGAGGCTCAAGGAGGTAGGTAGAGTTCAACAGTCTCTATAAGAGAAAGGGACGCGGGTGAAGAAAGGCCTAGTAGTATGGACAAAAAACTAGAAGGAACATGGAGGCAAAGAAAGTGAGGAAGCAAGCTTAGCCTAGCACCAGAGAGCAGTCAGAAGAGGTAAAAGGGGTTAACATACACCCAAAAAAAACCCCCAAAGCAATTGCAGAACTGTCCAGCTGTCTAAGAGGGCCCAGGAACACTCCACTAAAGGACCTCATTCTTGAATACTTGTCCCAATGGAAGGATTAAATCTGAAGTGTTTTAATTTTTGTTTTCTTTTTTTACAGGGTGTAATTACATGTAGATAAGAAAATATCATTTGCACAGGATTCTGATTAGTATTCTATCAGCAAAATATTATTTTCCCAAAACCCCACAAGGGAATGTAACATAGAGAAATGTTTGCAGACCTTCAATTAAATTAATTGACCGAAACCGTGTCTGGTTTTCAGATACACTGTAGAAATGGATTCTACCACTCTAAACAATAATTCATTTTTGGATGGGGGAAGAAAATAAGAGTGGTTGAACAAGGCTGCATCTTGCATTTGTTACACTTTTCAGAATAGGAACCTTATAAATGCATACTGTTTTAATCTACTTTATATAAAATGATGATTATAAAAAATATTTAGATCTGTATTCGGATCTGGCAGTAACCACATTTTCTAAAATGCCAGCCAGAGCATTTAGAAAAAATGCGTATTAAGCGCCACTATATGGATCGACAGAAGCATTGAAAATACTTCAATGTGGGCATCACTGATGGCTACATGTATAGCTGTGATATTTAGCTGCCATCTACACTCTACCCTAACTTTGTTCCAGCACTATACAAAGCATTCTGAAATGGTTACAGTGACTTTCATGTCACTATTTGTATACAGCTGAAAATTAGTGGCCAGGGGACTTATACACTTATTAGCCCCAGGTAAACATGTACGTCCTTCTGAACACTAGGAAGAGAAGAGAATGCTACATGAGCTGCAGCATTCTCTACTCTTTTGTCTTTCTTGGAATCCTGTAGAGGTGTCTTCCTGTTTCCTGCCTTGAATACTAGGTCAAATATTGGGCCTCTTGGGTTTAAAATTTAAGGCTCTGTTTACCAAGGCGTGCTAGCGTTTTTACCACGCACTAATGCTAGAGACACCCATATAGGTGTCTCCAGTGTTAGTCTGCACTAATTTTTAGTGCGCTGTAAGGGGTCCTTTTACTAAGGTACACTGAAAAATGGCCTGCGATAGTGTAGGCGTGTGTTTTGAACGAGCACTGATCCATTTTTCAGCACGCCTATTTTTTTTTGGGGGGGGGGAGAAAATAGACGTGCGGCAAAATAAAAATTGGCGCACGTCCATTTTGGGTCTGAGACCTTACCGCCACCCATTGACTTAGCGGTAAAGTCTCATGAGTTAACCAGGTGGTAATCATCAGCGCGTGTACACTGCCGATCACTGCCCGGTTAGTGCTGCACGCAAAAAAAAAGGAATTACCGCCAAGGCCATGCGGTAGCTCCAAACTGGCACGCATTGGACACGCGTAGGCGCCTATGTGGCTTAGTAAAAGGACCCCTACAAGCGTTAGTGCACGTACAGCGCAGCTTAGTAAACAGGGCCCTTAGCATTTTATTGAGGAAAACCACACTGGACTGAATCACAAATTACATCTCTTTATAGTAAGCTGGGTATGATACTGGAATGTTGTAAATGGAGATCTATCCTATTGCTTTAAAAAGGAAGAGAAATCCCACAGTAGATCCTTGTGATCTTAGGCTTGCCACTTAACCCTCCACTGCTTTATGCAAAACTTAGGGGTCCTTTTGCTAAACTGCGTTAAACAGCTAAACGGGGAGTGGGGGAGAAATGGTTCCTGGCTGGCTGAATCACTTGTTCGGAGCTAACTGGTCACTTGCAGAGGCATTTAACCAGTTAGTGCTGCTGAAAATATCCGGTTAGTCCCAAATTCAAAACCAACTATTTTGGGAGCATTCCCTGGGCGAAGTCAGCACTTGACAGGTTAAGTGTCAATACTCAGCCCTTAAACTAGCCAAGGTCACCACGTAAAAAACAGCCCTAACTGGTGCCCCATAGCCTGTCAAGCGCTGAATATTGCACTTAGCAACATGCAGCGGGGAGAGTCAAAGTACAAGGCACACCAATCCAAAAAGAAGCACAAAGGGCTCTCAAGAATGGAACCAGTACACTTTACTGATGACCCGACATGAGCCATGTTTTGGCATATATTAATGCCTGCCTCAGGGGTCAATTCAATCATGCAACACTTAATGTTTGTGTGGTTACTCATATTCCAGTGATTCATCACCACGAAAATCCACTCCGAAGACAGAAAATGTTCCTGTAACAATTCAGCATGCCAGAAGAACACGCTAAAAATCATACATTTTTCTGGCATCCTACATCGTTACAGGAATATTTTCTGTCTTCAGAGTGGATTTGCGTGGCAATGAATCGCTGTAATGTGAGAAACCACACAAATATTAAGTGGTGCTTGATTGCATTGATCCCTGAGGCAGGCATTAGTATATGCCAAAACATGGCCTGTCTCAGGTTATGAATAAAGTGTACTGATTCCATTCTTTACAGCCCTCTGTGCTTCTTTTTGAACAACTATTGCACTTAACCAGCTATGGTTTAGACAACTCAGTAAACCTGGAAATTCAATTCCGAAGCCCAGAACTGAATTTCTGGGCATATCACTGGCGGCAGCTAGCAAAACACTGAGCACCGCTGGCTAAATATTTACCCCAGGATTTTCAGAATGGTAAACAGTAGCACTGGCCTGTTAAGAAGGGAACCTTTCTGTTAAAAATCCCCCAATAACTGCCTAACATGAGAATGAGAGGGATACGACATGGGTTACTGGAGGTGTGGCTAACTGAAAACCACTGTATGGGTCGGTACCAGGGGCGTATCTGCGTGGGGCCACAGGGGCCTGGGCCCCCGCAGATTTCGCCCTGGACCCCCCTACCGCCGCCAACCCTCCCCCGCCGTTGCTGTCGCCTACCTTTGCTGGCGGGGGACCCCAACCCCCGCCAGCCGAGGTCCGCTTCCTCCTGCCGCTGCCGGCTGCCTTTAAAAGAATTCCTTCAGCTTCATTCTGTTTCTGAGTCTGACGTCCTGCACGTACAACGTGCAGCGACGTCAGACTCAGAAGAAACTTTCGGTGCCAGCTTTGCAGACTGCAGTGGAAGAAATGAAAGGACCTCGGCTTGGCTGGTGGGGGTCCCCCGCCAGCTGAAGGAATTCTTTTAAAGGCAGCCGGCAGCGGCAGAAGGAAGCGGACCTTGGCTGGCGGGGGTTGGGGTCCCCCGCCAGCAAAGGTAGGCGACAGCAACGGCGGGGGGAGGTTGGCAATGGCAGCGGCTGGGGGATCGCAATGGCGGCAGCGGCGGGGGGGGGGGGCTATAATGTGCACCCTCACTTTGGCCCTGGCCCCCCTTACCGCCGCAGTTCAGATACGCCTCTGGTCGGTACCATGCTAGCTGCCCCAAATGCCGATAATGCAGGGCTGTGGTAGTAGCACAAGATTAATGCTTGGGGTTATTAGCATCATTTTGGATTGACTTGGACAGCAGTGGAGGAGGATAGCTGCTGTCTGGGTTCCAATCGACTATCAATGCAGCCCCTAGGTATGTCCCAGGAGGGGAATCTGAGGGGAGGGAAGGTCATTGGGAGAGGAGAAAAGATTTTTAGGTCAGAAGGGCTGGGTTTTAGTGAAGGGGCAATTCGTTTATGTCAGAGGCCTGCTCCAGCACTGGGGTGTTGAGTCTGTCATGGGGGAGGTTCAAGGGGTGTCAGGGTGCTGACTGGAGGGAATTCACAGTTGTGTGTGGTGGGGGGTTGGAATTGTGTTGGGGATAGATTCTGTGGGGGGCGGAGTTAGTGTGCCAGGACTGGTTCAAGTTGGTGTTGAGGAGATCGAGGTGCATATCAGAGGGGAGGTCGGGCATCTACTTTGGCGGGGGGGGGGGGGGGAGGGTTTCAGATGATCATTGGGGGATAGGGATGATCATTTGGGGGTTAGGGGGCCTAATCGTGGAGGGTTGGGGATGTGTCTGGGAGAGGTATTGGTTACAGGTACCATGGCTAGCTGTCATACTGTGTCTTAATGCATGGCCACTGCATTACATGCTCAGGTGGTGGCGAAGTGGGCCTGCGCTATCGGCCCAGGAACATAATGTGGTGGCCTTCCATTAACTCTGTGCTCTGTGCACAACGCCTGCATTCCACAAAGGTTTTGCAATTACAGTATGTTAATTTTTGCAGCAAACATGAAGTAACTGCAAAACTTTCCACACTAGTAAAAGAGCCACTTAGATTATATGACCTAAGGGGACAGGAAAATTCTTGCTGTATATAAAGGTGCTTGTCGTGCTACAACTGAAAAAAGGCATGAGCTGAATACAAAGGGGGTGATATTCAGAAGGATATGGCCGCTAAAATGGCAATTAGGCGGCAATCTGGCGATATTTAGTGCCGGACAGCAGGCTATCCGGCGCTGAATATCACCAGTTAGCGGCTTAAAGATAGCCGGTTACATCGCGTGATATAACCGGCTGCCCACCGAATTTAAAAGTCAAACCAGCCAAGTTTGGCGGCCAATGGTGAAATAACTTTGGCCAATCTGACTTTAATCGGCCAGCTTAGCCAGTTAAAGTTGGATCGCCCAAAGTTAAACTGGATATTCAATGCCTGTCACCGGAAACAGACTAGAACTGAATATCCGGGTTTAGCATGTTCCACGGGAGACAGCCATCTCCCATGGTCTGAAAACTGGGTGGAAAATCCCCTCCCTTCTGCCTATATTTTATTGATTTATTAAAATGTTGGAAGTAAGATCAACCGATTTACATAATTTTTCTGTATCTTTCTGTAGAAGCCCTTAGTCTTCACTCCCAGTCTTCAAGGGCTGCCAACAGGTCTGTTTTTTTTTTTTTATATCCCTAATGAATATCCATGAAAGAGATCTGCATGCCCATGACCTCCACTGTATACAAATTTCTCTCATGCATATTAAATTGAGGTACCTTGAAAACCTCACCTGTTGCAAGCCATCAAAGATTCGGAGTGAAAAACAACGATATAGACTGTTTGGTGGCAGCTGGCAGCATTAAAAAAAAAAAGCAAAAATATTTTGCAAGTGGGGTATGATGTGCTAATTTTTTTTAAGGTTACCAAACAGAAGCTGCAACCTTGTTCAACTTCACTGATTATGATTGTCAAGTACTTTCTGTTAATCAAGTCTTCCACTTTTCTGCCAAAACGTTTCAAGTTTGTTATCAGCAATGTTTTTCTTTCATTTTTTAAAAATAAAAATAAAGAGAAAAAAATTAACAAAAAAACTATAAAATTTAAGCCCGCTTTCATCGTTTCATTTTTTAAAAAATTTTGCTGAAAGAGGTTACATTAAAACAGGCTTTCACCTTCCATGCAGTTAGGAGCACAGACACTCAAATAATTCATGACAATAATGGCATGCAACAGAAATGTTGCTTTTTTTTTTCTAGGATAATCTTGAAGATATGAAGAAACTACCTCACTCCAAAACGGACTAGGTGAAAAACGGGGATATAAGCTGAGTGATCTCCTACCTCCAGTCTGTCTGTCCTCATTAATTTCTGTGCGGCTGCAGCTGCTGCTGCTGCAGGAACTGGGACTCCGTGGTTTCCTGTGACCAGCATTGGAGGCGTTGGCAGGATTTCTGCAGAGACCAAGCCAGGAGAAATGGGCCCCAGGTAGGGGTTAAAGGCGGCTGTTGCACTGGTGGCTAAGCTGGGTGCAACTGAAAACATTGGCTGTAAGCAAAAAAGAAAAAAGAAATGTAGTCTTAATCAGTACCTTACTGTAGATTTGCCACATCTCTCTGCCTGTAATTCTACTACTACTACTTAACATTTCTAGAGCGCTACTAGGGTTATGCAGCGCTGTACAAGTTAACAAAGAAGGGTGGTCCCTGCTCAAAGGAGCTTACAATCTAAAAGAACGAAATGTCAAGTTGGGGCAGTCTAGATTTCCTGAGTAGAGGTGTAGTGGTTAGGTGCCGAAGGCGACATTGAAGAGGTAGGCTTTGAGCAATGATTTGAAGATGGGCAGGGAGGGGGGCCTGGCGTATGTGCTCAGGGAGTCCGTTCCAATTGATACAGTTTGATATGTTTTACCAGAAAGCTATATTTATTTATTTATTTATTAATTATTACATTTGTACCCCGCGCTTTCCCACTCCAGTCTCTGTTCCTTTTATTTTGCTGCACCATATGCCTGGAATAGACTTCCTGAGCCGGTACGTCAAGCCCCATCTCTGGCCGTCTTCAAATCTAAGCTAAAAGCCCACCGTTTTGATGCTGCTTTTAACTCCTAACCCTTATTCACTTGTTCGGAACCCTTATTTTATCATCCTCACCTTAATATTCCCTTATCTTTTGTTTGTCCTGTTTGTCTGTCCTAATTAGATTGTAAGCTCTGTCGAGCAGGGACTGTCTCTTCATGTTCAAGTGTACAGCGCTGCGTACGTCTAGTAGCGCTATAGAAATGATAAGTAGTAGTAGTAGTAGTCAAGGCAGGTTCAATGCAGCTTAAAGAATAATATGGATTACAGATAATTGATAAAGAGAAAATAAGTTAATTAAAGCAGAATAAATATTTACTGCTAGTGCAGTATTTTATGTTTTAACGGTTTTTATTGATGATACAATACTGGACAGAACGAAAAGGTTTACAGGTATTATTGAAACAACATCTTAAACTTATATTCGAACATCAAAAATGCAATCATCAACTTTTTAGCAATTTCCCCCCCCCCTCCCCCCCCCCCCCCCCCCCTTTGTCCCTCCCCCCCCCCTCTTCCCTCCCTCCTCTTATCTGATCCTTTTAGCTCCATTCCCATTCTCTCCTCCCCTTCACCTATTGCTCAGCGAAGGAATTCACTCAGCTTTTGTACAATCAGATTGTCCAGGGTAACCTCATTATCCTTATTATCCTAGCCTATGAGAATCTTGCCCTTTCTTTTTAGGGCCGCCAATATGGCACCCTGGTACAAATAGCTGCGCCTGAATCAGGGGTGGTCTCCTGCCCACCCCGCACTCAACTACGCCGCCCCGTAAGTGAATCCCTCCATGCTCACTTGCTATATATAGGGGGAAAAAAAAAAAAAACCCCACAGCCTTTTATAGTGTGTCCAATATTAGGCTTCGCGCACGCGGTGCCAGGGATTGGATGTAAGGTTTCCAAACCTCCAGGAATTGTGCTCTCTTCTTCGGGGAGTTTCCCACCATCCTACGCTCGTGTATTAAGAGCTCATGAATTTTGTTTCTCCAATGCCAAAATTCTGGTGGGTCTTCACTCAACCACCCAGTCATAATCAATTTTTTCCCCAACAAGCAGGCCTTGCGCACCAATGACTTCTGATTTCCTCTTTGGAGGACGAAAAGCTCGTGTTTATCCAGAATAACCCCCATAAAAGAACAATTTATTCGAGATTCCACTAAGCCCTCCAGGTATTGTATTATATTGTGCCAAAACCTTTGCACTGCAGGGCATTCCCACAGACAATGATAAAATGTGCTTTCCCGTTGCCTGCATTTAGAACATAGTGGATCTTGCACTCCTCCCATCTTAAAAACCTGTAATTTAGTCATGTATGCTCGGTGCAAAATTCGATATTGACATTCCCTTAGTGTCGCATTAATCGATATCTCAGGAATTCGGGATGTCAATTTATTATAATCCAGCACTAAACTGGGCTGTTGTATTTCTCGTGCCCAACGTGCAGTAATAATTTCGGTTTTTTTCCCTGGACCCATCTCCCATAAGGCCTTGTGTAGCTTTGATACTGTAAGTCTCTCCCCAGTTACTGTTTTAAAGAATTCCCTGATTTTCTTCCCATGCCCACTGGTCAGCTTTATACTATTTAGAGATCGAACATAATGAGCTAGTTGCTGATAAGCAAATATGTGGCTAGTATTGAATCCAACCCCCAGAGCACCCAAATTTAACAATCCTCCATTGGTCCCTAGTACGTGCTCCAACCGCGTAATCCCCTGTGAGCCCCACCTTCTAAACACCCTGTTCTCTGACCCAGGTGAGAAGTTTGGGTTGCCCTGTAATGGCATGATATCCGACACATCTCCCTCCATCCCCCAGTAGCCATTGAGATCTCGCCAAACCGCCCGCATTGGTTCCAGTAGCAAACTTCCCTTAAACTTATTTGGCAACTTGTGCCCCTCCGCATGTAATAAGTAGTGTGGGTGAAATGGCAGGAAATATACCTGTTCTAGTTTCCATGGGGTAAAATCTTGTTTATCTAATAACCAGTCTCCCAGATGCCTCAATAGACACGCCTGGTTATATTTTTTAATATCTGGGAGCCCTATACCTCCTAATTTCCAGGGGCCTACCAGTATGTCTAATGGTATTTTAGGTTTTCTTCCCCCCCACAGAAACTGCCTTAAGTATTTATGGAACTGCTTAATATCTTTGTTTTTTAATCGCAGCGGCAAAACCTGCAGTGTATAAAGCCATCGGGGAAACTCCACCATGCGGAATAACTGGATCTTCCCATGTAATGTCAGCGGCAAAGCCTCCCATTGCTTCAGCCGACCTCTCATATCTTCCAGCAATTTAGTAAAGTTGAGAGTGTAAAAAATCTTTGTGTCCATGGCCACCTGTACTCCCAAATATTTGATACTTTCCTTGGCCCACTTTAGCGGAAAATCATTCCCCCACTCCATTTTAACACTATGCTAGTGCAGTATTTTAATAATAGTAATAAAAAATTCCATCTTAGGCTCCTGTCCTAAGGGGTCCATTTACAAAGTCACGGTAAAAAGTGGCCTGCAGTAGTGTAGGTGCGCCTTTAAGCACACACTGGACCATTTTTTACTGCAGCTGGGAAAAAAGGCAATTTTTTAATGGGCCGGGAAATAGACCTCCGCTATTATTAAAACTAGTGCGCACCTATTTATGGCCTGAGCCCTTACCACCACCCACTAAGTTAGCAGTAAGGGCTCACGTGCTACCCGGATGGCAACCGTGCAGTGCGCGCCAATGTAGGCGCACTGCCAGTTACCATTGGGAACACCCCCACGGTTACCACCGGGAATGCCCTACCACGGGATTTGGCACATGCCAAAATCGGAATTACCACTGGGCGAACATGCTACCCTGGTGGTAATGCCAATTGGGCGCACACTACCTGTGTGTTAGCCCTCCCACACCTTTTGTAAAAGGGCCCCTAAATGTTTTGTGGGTAATATTAGCGTTTGTTTCAAGTATAAATACAAGGGACTGTTTTAATGTTCTTTTTACACTTCAGCTGGTAAAGTTTGATGTTTTATATTTATTTAAGTGGCTGCTACATGGTTATATGTACAAGTGTGTTATCTTAAATGATAGCCATGACCTTGCCGGTGTTCTTTTATCATCTGGTTTCTATACGGTAAATGGCACATCTCTATGAAATTGTACAGTGATAATAGATACAGTTTCAGTTCTGGAGCCTTTCTGATCTCCTTTTTGGCCATTCTTTTCAACCATTATGTTGTGTCACAATTGTCAAATTGATCTGATATTATTTTATGTTTATATTCAAATACTCAAAAAAAATTTAGAAAAACAAACCAAAATTCTATAACTCAAAAAACAAGGTTTGTAAAAAATGCCCACATTCAATTCACATAGGGGTCCTGTATAATTTACAACTTTAAATAAACGACACCTCAAAGCTCCCAACAGAGGACAATACAACATCTATTAAACATCCCTCTATCCCTCAGGAGTCCCATTAATACCACTGGTGTCTGAGACTAAGAAGAAAAAAAAGAACCAGTGTAAAAAAAAAAAAAAAAAAAAACAGTCCAAACAGAGAAAAACTGATTTAAAAAAATCTTTTGCCTCACTGCAAAAACAGATACCACCCCAAGCAAATGAGTCCAAGCTCAAAAAATGAAGGGACTCTAAACCAAAATTTCACAAAACCGCCATCACAGTTATCTCTGTGATAACATAGTAGATGACGGCAGAAAAAGACCTACATGGTCCATCCAGTCTGCCCAAGACAAACTCATATGTGTATACCTTACCTTGAATTTGTACCTGTCCTTTTCAGGGCACAGACCATATAAGTCTGCCCAGCAGTATTTCCCGCCTCCCAACCACCAGTCCCGCCTCCCATCACAGGCTCTGGTACAGACCATATAAGTCTGCCCTCCCCTATCCTCGCCTCCCAACCACCACCCCCTCTTCCCCCCAACTGCTCCGCCACCCAATTTCAGCTAAGCTTCTGAGGATCCATTCCTTCTGCACAGGATTCCTCTATGCTCAAACAAAGGGGGGCAAGCTTGCCAAAAACACTTATCTTATGAGACAAATCTTGTCTTCCAGCAACCGCACCCACAGGCTCCGCTGCAAACCGCTACAGAACACTGCAGTTCCGCTGCCTTAACAGGATATTATGAGAGCAGCTTGCCGATCGATGAAGGCTGTTATGAGATTGTTGAGATCCACAATGTCAGTAAGCAGCGAGACGGCAGCGGAACTGCAGTGGGATGGTCTGTTCTCATAAAAATGGATGCATTAAATGATAGCATTTTCATTTCCTATGCTGCCATTGATGTAAGATTTCACATACATAAGTACATAAGTATTGCCATACTGGGAAAGACCAAAGGTCCATCAAGCCCAGCATCCTGTTTCCAACAGTGGCCAATCCAGGGCACAAATACCTGGCAAGATCCCCAAAAAGTACAAAACATTTTATACTGCTTACCCCAGAAATAGTGGATTTTCCCCAAGTCCATTTAATAACGGTCTATGGACTTTTCCTTTAGGAAGCTGTCCAAACCTTTTTTAAACTCCGCTAAGCTAACTGCCTTTACCACATTCTCTGGCAACAAATTCCAGAGTTTAATTACATGTTGAGTGAAGAAAATATTTCTCCGATTCGTTTTAAATTTACTACATTGTAGCTTCATCGCATGCCCCCTAGTCCTAGTATTTTTGGAAAGCGTGAACAGACGCTTCACATCTACCCGTTCAACTCCACTCATTATTTTATAGACCTCTATCATATCTCCCCTCAGCCGCCTTTTCTCCAAGCTGAAGAGCCCTAGCCGGTTTAGCCTTTCCTCATAGGGAAGTCGTCCCATCCCCTTTATCATTTTCATCGCCCTTCTCTGCACCTTTTCTAATTCCACTATATCTTTTTTGAGATGCGGTGACCAGAATTGAACACAATATTTGAAGTGCGGTCGCACCATGGAGTGATACAAAGGCATTATAACATCCTCAATACAATGATATAATACAATACGATATAAGAAAGATAACTCACCTACACTAGTCATTTAGCAGAGCATGTGTAAACGTTTGAAAGTATGCAAATGTTCTTTGGACTTGATTCTAGATAAGTTTATTAAACATACCTAAAAGTATGATTTAGGTATGTTTAATAAACTTATCTAGAATCAAGGCTAAAGAATATTTTTGTAGGCCATTTCACTGAATCTTAATCCAAAGGTTCCCTTTTACTAAGCTGTACTAAAAAGTGGCCGGCATTATCCTCGGAACAGGTCTTTCCCATAAAATGGCTCCATTTTCCATTTTGCCTATTAATGGTCACATGCTAATTTCCCCATTAGCGCATGGCCAATAGTGAGTGAGCCCTGACCAACACCTTTGTTTTATGCAGTAAACGTGCTAATCGGTTAGCATGAGGCAACGTAGCTGTGTTAACCGATTAGCAGTGGGCATGTCGACTCTCCACCCCCAGTGCTAAAAAATATTTTCTATTTTTTAGTGAGTAGGCAGCACACGCCAAACACAAAACTAACTCGGGATGACTGAGCACGCCCTGCAGTAGTGCCTTTTACCCTGTGGTAAGCATGCATTAGTGCGTACTGCAGTGTAGTAAAAGGGCCCTTAACCCCTGGATTCTATATATGGCACCTTAATTCCGAATGGAGATATGCACATAACTTAATTGGTGTAATAAGGTAATCAGCATTTTTAACAGCACTTAAAAAGCAATAATGAGCACTAACTGCCAATAATTACAATTTATGCGTGGAAATCGCTAAGCATATTCTATAAGAACTGCGCCTAAATTGCAAAGCACGCAATTCAAAATAAACGTGCATAGCTTAAAAGGGGCATGTTCATGGGTGTATTTATAGGTGTTTTGTGGGAGTTCCAAAATTACAGAATATAGGTCAGTGTGCCTAAACCTACGTGCATGCATTTACACCAGGTTTTTACTGGCATGAATGGATGTGTGTAGATTTAGGCGCTATGGTATCGACTAAGCACATTCTATACACAGCGCCTAAACCTTATAGAACATACTTAGTTCCGCACAGATTTTTTAGGCGCCATATGGAGAATCTGTCCCTAAATGTCTTGATGCCCACCTCATTCTCACCATGACTGTTCGCTATAATCTGCTGTAGATTTTCCTAATTTCTGATCTTAATGAGAAAGAACTGGAGTAGATACTTATTGCTTACCACAGGCTGTAACTGAGTACCAGGAATCATCGCATTGGCTAATTGCATTTGTTGGGCCAACATGGCCATATTCTTCTGCTGAATCAGATTATTACGTCCATTTATTTCTAGCTGTGTTTTTAAGTGTGGGGGTGGGTGAAGGTATTTGCAATTCTCCCTCGAACAACGTCCCTAAAATAAAGGAATAAAAAGATAAAATAACAATGAAGCAAATAAATGAAATTGCACTTATGCATTTGAAAGAGAACTGTCAGCTTTTTATTTTAGTATATTTTAAATCACTTACAAAATATTCCAATTAACTGTGACAATAATAACAAAATTGTGCTATCCACATTCAGTTTTGATACAGAACCGTTTTGTATAAAGACGTAAGGCTCCTTTTACAAAGTTGCGCTAGAGATTCTAGCATGGCAAACGTGCTGCATTTGGCGCACCGGAATCGCTAGTGTGGCTTCATAAAAGGAGCCCATAATTGTTTAGTATTATAAAATCTAAAATGAAAAAATCAAGCCATGAAGGTTCAACTTCAAACAATAATCAAGTGATTATATCAGGGCACGCATTCTTTTAAAATCTGTTCCAAAATAACAATATGAAAATTGAGCTTCAAAGAAAGGACAATTTAATCAAACAAATTAGCATAGCTTACAGATATTCTAAATTATTCTGGCTTTAATTCAGCAAAAGGCCCTTTTACTAAGCCGCATAGGTGCCTAGGCACGCCCAACATGTGCCAATTCGGAACTACCGCCCGGCTACTGCATGGCCCGGGCGGTAATTTCATTTTTATGTGCATCCAGTACGCGTGCTGAAAAATATATTTTATTGTCTGGTGCACGGCGCTAACTATGCGGTAATTGGCATTGTACACATACTGACAATTACCACCCAGTTAACGCGTGAGACCTTACCATTAAGTGAATGGGTGGCAGTAAATTCTCAGGCCCAAGATGGACATGCACCAATTTTCATTTTGCCACACATCCATTTTCAGCCCCCCCCCCCATCCCCCTAAAAAGTCCTTTTTTGCAGGCGTGCTGAAAAATGGACCTGCGCATGTCCAATACACGCGTCTACAACAGCACAAGCCATTTTTTTGGCACACCTTAGTAAAAGGACCCCAACGCTTTTTGAGTTATGCATGATGTACTTTGCATATACTTAAGGCATTTGCTAACTTGTGTTAAGGTTTTTCTTTAAATTCATTTTTCTCCTCATGAATGTAGTGCTGTGTTGATGTTACATACTATGGGCCCTGTTTACTAAGGTGCGTTAGTGTTTTTAGCACGCTAACCATGTAGACGCCTATAGGGATATATGGTTAACGCGTGTTAAAAATATTAACACGCCTATAATGCTTGCTTAGTAAACAGGGCCCTAGGTTTGATCTATACAGGTAATATTTAACCATAGTTGGTTGTTACTTTGGTGTCACTAAACAATTTAATGGATTGAGATTTATAGCGTTCTAGTTTATAAACAATGCATTCTTGATAATATAACATCCATGTCATTCTTGTTTCCTCTCTCAAATCTTGATAAACGAAGGGCTGGATATTTCTTATCACAGTTTCCGCAATCACTACGCATCTGAATACTATTTTTTAATATCTATGACCCAATATTCAGTTCTGCTTAATCCTAATTAGGAGAAGATACAACCTGGTTAAGTAGTTCTGTCACACTTATCCTGGTCATTATCCATGTACCTGTCTAAAGATTTCCAGTATCAGATAAGGACCAGCAGCCACTCAGTACTTGGATATTCAGCTCTGGTATCCGGGCACGGCCCAGTGCTGAATATCCAGGTAGAAAAGATGGCAGTGGTCAATGTTTAAAAAAAAAGTTGACTGCCACAGGCTCAATATTGCCCCTATGTACATATTTAGTTATTTTTACAAAATGGATAGTCATATCCATAGGACTATCTCTTTCTCTAAATAACACTTAATAATATAACTGCATAATTTTGCAATTCAGGTAACAAAATGACCTGCAGATATATCTCTTGTGGTGCTAAAGACAGTGGTAAAACTTCATTGATATTCATGAAATTTGCCACTGTTGACTGACTATAGGATGTCTGAAAAGCCAAGGTCAGTCAAGACTTGAACATGCAAAAATGGAATTATTTATGCACAGCAAGGTTACATATCCAATGTCTCATGAATCTTTGCCTTGCAATGTTGTAATCCCTCCCCCATCTAGCCCCTATGCCCAAATGCATTTTATTACTAATAGCACTGTCTCAAATGAGGACATATCTTATCAGTGCCTGCAGAACTTTCAAATGTAATAAATAGGGAGAAGAGGATGTAGCCCAGCAATACCAGAGATAAATAAATAATAGTATACCAAGAGGTACCAAATAACAGATGAACATTACCACCTCTCAATCATTTGATAAAATATCAGTTACCAGTGCATCATCTGAGGTTCAGTCCTAGCCAGACCTTCTCCAATTCTACACCACTTTGGCTGATTGTAGAATATTAAGAAAGAGGTTCATACATATTTTAAATAAAAACATACGAATTTATCCTCTATTGTTGAAATAATAAATAAGTTCCAACTGGCTGATATTCAAAGCGATTTAGCCAGCTACTGACCAGTTAAATTATTCAGGGCTAGCTGCTAATTTTCAGCAGCACTTAACTGGCTAAGTGCCACTGAAATTCATGGTTAGCGCCTAATTAAGTGTTGCCATACTAGGACAGACAGAAGCCCCATCAAGCCCAGAATTCTGTTTCCAACAGTGGCCAATCCAGGTTACAAGTACCTGGCAAGAACCCAAAGCAGTGGATTTTCCCCAAATCCAACTTAATAATAGCTTATGGACTTTTCTTTTAGGAAGCTATCTAAACCTTCTTAAAACCCCGTTAAGCTAACTGCTTTTACCACATTCTCTGGCAACAAATTCCAGAGTAATTACATGGTGAGTAAAGAAATATTTTCTCCAATTTGTTTTAAATTTACTACTTTGTAGCTTCAATGCATGCCCCCTAGTCCTAGTATTTTTGGAAAGAATAAACAAGTAATTCACATCTATCACTCCACTCATTATTTCATAGACCTCTATTATATCCCCCCTCAGCCATCTTTTCTCCAGCAAACACACACAACTCTGCCATTATAGAATACTAGCTTAGCACCTAATATTCTGGCGCCTAACTTTTGCAGCCTATACTTAATTTACCCCTATATGCACAGTGGCAATATTCAGAGAACCAGGTGAAGCAACTCTATGGGCATCCAAAGAAGGTAGAAGAGCACAGAATGCAACACGAGCTGCAGCACAGGGTGTGTTCAACAAAGGTTCCAATGCAGGAATTGTTAAAAAAAAAACCAGACACGGGGCCATGTTTCAGAAGAACAAGCCACCTACCTCAGAGGTCAAAGGTTATACTGTATAAAAACATATATACTAAACTAAGTACCAAAACCAGAAATAGAATAAAAACCAGAAATAATATAAAAACAAAAATAAAACAATAATATAAGTAATATAATAAAGTATGGCAAAATCTATCAGACTGCCAATAAACACAATACAGAAGTAATAAAAATAGTAAAATCATTAAAAACAAAACGTCTTTCGCACCCTAGTACAGTCACTAGTCATAAGCCACTTAGACTACTGCAATGCCCTGTACGCAAGATGTAAAGAACAGACCATTAAAAAACTCCAAACAACCCAAAACACGGCAGCCAGACTCATCTTTGGAAAACCTAAATATGAAACCGCGAAGCCCCTAAGAGAGAAACTACATTGGCTTCCGCTCAAGGAATGAATTGAGTTCAAGATCTGCACAACCGTGCACAAAATCATTCACGCAGATGCCCCACTCTATATGCTAAACCTAGTGGACCTACCGCCCAGAAACACCAAAAGATCAGCCCACAAATTCCTTAATCTGAATTTCCCCAGCTGCAAAGGAGTGAAATACAAACAGGCTTATGCTACGACCTTTGCATACAAAAGCACACAGTTCCGGAATGCGCTACCCAAAACCCTGAAAACCATGAACAATCTACCCAGCTTCCGCAAAGCTCTGAAAACACACCTCTTTAACAGAGCCTACAAAAGTCACCCTCAATGATTCAATTCATTCCCCAAATCACCTGAACACACCTAAAACACTTTGCACACAATACATTCCCCAAATCATCCGAACATACCTAAAATACTCGCACTCAACCTACCCAACATCTGCCCATCTACTACCTCTTTTACATCAGCTTAGGATCAACTGCATTTAAATCATGTATTGATTTTATCATAACCTTTTACATCAGCCTATGATCAACTGTATTTAAAACATGTATTGATTTTTACATAACCTCACTCTGTAAGCCACATTGAGCCTGCAAAAAGGTGGGATAATGTGGGGTACAAATGCAATAAATAATAATAATATGGTACACATGTAAAAATGAGGCTAAACTGAGTACAAGCCAAGCAATAAACGGATAAATTAGGGCTTACCTGATAATTTTCTTTCCATTAGTTCTTCACACTATCAATGACTAGACCCAGTCAGCAACATTTATCCAGGTAACAAGGGCTGCTACCCGAATAAATGCTTTTAAAGACTGAGTTGAATATTTGTATCTATATTATTTAGGGAAGAATTATATATATATATATATATATATATATATCACTCAACAATGGGCACTGAAAAAAATCGGCGGTAAGTGTTATTCTATAAAGGCACATACACTTTTTAGGTGCACTCATTTAGGCCTCCTAAAACCAGATCTAAATACCTGATCGGGTGTATTCTATAATATTGCGCATAGTTTTTTGAAATGTCCACAACCCATCCACTCCATGCCTGTGGCCACGCACCCTTTCTGACTGCATGCATTAGAATTTACGCGCACTGTGTCATTGAATACGCCTAGAAAGTTGTGCGCATTAATTCTAATTAAAGCCAATCAGTACAGCTAATTGCTTACCAACACTTATTGGCTTGTTAATCAAGTTGTGTGCGCAATATGGTCATGCGGCCAAATTAGCATGCAGAACTTAAGGTGCCATACAGTGGGGGAAATAAGTATTTGATCCCTTGCTGATTTTGTAAGTTTGCCCACTGACAAAGACATGAGCAGCCCATAATTGAAGGGTAGGTTATTGGTAACAGTGAGAGATAGCACATCACAAATTAAATCCGGAAAATCACATTGTGGAAAGTATATGAATTTATTTGCATTCTGCAGAGGGAAATAAGTATTTGATCCCCCACCAACCAGTAAGAGATCTGGCCCCTACAGACCAGGTAGATGCTCCAAATCAACTCGTTACCTGCATGACAGACAGCTGTCGGCAATGGTCACCTGTATGAAAGACACCTGTCCACAGACTCAGTGAATCAGTCAGACTCTAACCTCTACAAAATGGCCAAGAGCAAGGAGCTGTCTAAGGATGTCAGGGACAAGATCATACACCTGCACAAGGCTGGAATGGGCTACAAAACCATCAGTAAGACGCTGGGCGAGAAGGAGACAACTGTTGGTGCCATAGTAAGAAAATGGAAGAAGTACAAAATGACTGTCAATCGACAAAGATCTGGGGCTCCACGCAAAATCTCACCTCCTGGGGTATCCTTGATCATGAGGAAGGTTAGAAATCAGCCTACAACTACAAGGGGGGAACTTGTCAATGATCTCAAGGCAGCTGGGACCACTGTCACCACGAAAACCATTGGTAACACATTACGACATAACGGATTGCAATCCTGCAGTGCCCGCAAGGTCCCCCTGCTCCGGAAGGCACATGTGACGGCCCGTCTGAAGTTTGCCAGTGAACACCTGGATGATGCCGAGAGTGATTGGGAGAAGGTGCTGTGGTCAGATGAGACAAAAATTGAGCTCTTTGGCATGAACTCAACTCGCCGTGTTTGGAGGAAGAGAAATGCTGCCTATGACCCAAAGAACACCGTCCCCACTGTCAAGCATGGAGGTGGAAATGTTATGTTTTGGGGGTGTTTCTCTGCTAAGGGCACAGGACTACTTCACCGCATCAATGGGAGAATGGATGGGGCCATGTACCGTACAATTCTGAGTGACAACCTCCTTCCCTCCGCCAGGGCCTTAAAAATGGGTCGTGGCTGGGTCTTCCAGCACGACAATGACCCAAAACATACAGCCAAGGCAACAAAGGAGTGGCTCAGGAAGAAGCACATTAGGGTCATGGAGTGGCCTAGCCAGTCACCAGACCTTAATCCCATTGAAAACTTATGGAGGGAGCTGAAGCTGCGAGTTGCCAAGCGACAGCCCAGAACTCTTAATGATTTAGAGATGATCTGCAAAGAGGAGTGGACCAAAATTCCTCCTGACATGTGTGTAAACCTCATCATCAACTACAGAAGACGTCTGACCGCTGTGCTTGCCAACAAGGGTTTTGCCACCAAGTATTAGGTCTTGTTTGCCAGAGGGATTAAATACTTATTTCCCTCTGCAGAATGCAAATAAATTCATATACTTTCCACAATGTGATTTTCCGGATTTAATTTGTGATGTGCTATCTCTCACTGTTACCAATAACCTACCCTTCAATTATGGGCTGCTCATGTCTTTGTCAGTGGGCAAACTTACAAAATCAGCAAGGGATCAAATACTTATTTCCACCACTGTATATAGAATCTGGGGGTATGGCAATTAGGTACGCATACAAATTTTAATGGGTGCCAATTAAAATCAATAACTGGTTGTTAGCACCCAATTATTGATGGTTAAAAGCTCGTTAACCAATTAATTTGTGTGCACATCTCGGCAGCACAGCCGGGGGTTAATGCAGTTTCAAGGCATCCAAAATCCATTGCTCTGAAAAATGCACTTCTGAAATATGAAACCTTCTTGCAGCATGAGAATGACTCATACCATTGCTTTGTGTTAAATGCGTTCTATAGCAAAATTAAGGAGCCATAAACATGCAAGGAAGTACCAAGGATCCTATGATTCAATAATCAAACCGATGTCACAGGCAGACAGCAGTGATCCATCAAAACAATCCGTTATAAATGGTATAATCTACTTGCTTCCATCTATTTCTGATGATACAATTCTGTTCAAGAGTTCTGGTAACTTAACAACCAAAAGGCAGAAAGTTTAATAAATGTCTTATTTATAGAATATCACCAGAAGACAAGAAAAAAAAAAAAACAAGTAACCCTTTAAGTTGAAAAAAGATTCCACAACTTTCAGAAAATATGACAGCACAGTGCAAATTAGGGAAAATATTAAAAAACACAATAAACTTATACATTATCTCATCTCAGGGGCTTAGCCACAGGTGGGCCCGGGCCTACCCAATTTGGGCTCAGGCCCACCCAGAAGCTCTACACATTTAACAGTGCTGGCATGTGAGGGAGCAAGCTGGGCTCCCGCAGTTCTGCATCTCCCTCCCTTCACAAATCTTTCTCAAATCAAAGGGTTGCTGGCAGCGATTCTAACATGCCTCCCCTCTGCTGTGTACTGTCCCCACTCAAAGCAACTTCAAAGCTTGTTTAAAGGCAGGGAGTGTTCTATTTATTGTTCGTTATTGTACAGTACCTCTTTCGATACGTGGCCTGTGGCTTTTCTGTAGTTTATGTCCTGATTATTTTATTTGGAATATGAGTTTTAAAGATTTATACTGATAGGTTTTTCTATGTATTTATTAATAGTTTTTACATTCCCTGATGCAGGCCTTGGAAAGGGCAAATGTAGTTATCCTTTTATGTGTGGTGAATAAAATTGGACCCAATTACATTGCTGGAGCCTTTTATATCATTCATCTGCTGTTTTGTTGTCCATCTTGGATCTCGTAGATCGTCTGCCTGTTTTTTTTCTAGGACTAATAAGATTGTGCACCTTGAAGGAGTTCAGTGAACACAGGAGCATAGCAACATGGGCTACCATTAACACATGTTATTTTACCACTAACTCATTCAATTTTAGCAAAGGTCTCATTTTATGTAATGAGATCTAGTTACTAATAAATGAGGTTAATAGGAAAATAACACATCTTAAAGGTAGTCCATGCTGATATCTTGCCCAATAGAACTTAACTGATCAATATTTGATTAGGCCTTGAAAGAAGCTATATGAAGGACCTGCTTTGTCCACCCTCAATCCCCCTTCCCCAACTGTGAATTAAAAAAGAATATAATTCAAGAAAATGGTTAAGGCATGTGTCTTAGACCCAGATTTTCTTTTTAAAAAAACTGGTGGTTACACTGGCCACCTTCCAATCTTCAGGTAAAGTAGACAACTTAAAAGATTACTAATAGTAGATCTGAAATTTCATTTTGGAGTTCTTTCAGTACTTTTAGGTGTATTCCATCCAGTCCAGATGATTTGCTACTCTTTAGTTTGTCAATTTGGTCTATTACATCTTCCAGATTCACTGAAATTTTTAATTTCTTCCAAATCATCACCACTAAAAACCATTGTGGGCATGGATAGCTATCTTACTTCTTTCTCAGTAAAGACTGCTATAGTTTTGTCCATCCTGAGTGCCCTTTTACACAATGATTCCCTAATGGTCAAAGGCTCCATGGAGAATGCAGGCATTGATCTCACTACCTCCCATATACAAATCAAGTGTTATACCATTTCAGCTATCCTGCCTATGTTTGCTGTCTGGTGCCATTTCATAATTAATTAATTTTAACTAGCAAGTCAAAGGTTGAGATGATACAATGTAATTTACATCTGGGCATGTATACTCGACAACGTTTATGGGAACTGTGCTCACTAGGCTGCTAGTGCACAGCGCACTATTTTTTAGCATGCTAAACTGTCTTTCTGTACACACTAAGCTTTAATACATAGGCCCCACATTAACACAGAAAATGGCCGAAGAAAAAGTCCAAGTGGGCCATTCATTCTGCCAAGCTCGTTTTGTCTTTCAGCTGATATTTGTAGAAGTTTGCCTGCTTGTAGGATTTCAATTCTTATTGAAGTCAATTTTTGTTTAACTTGACATTGGATATCTTTCATCTCGAACAGATGGACTTATAAATTCTCATATTTCATCCAACATCCTGCGCCATATCCTAACGACTTTCCATCAGATTTTATAATAATCTAAACAACCATCAAAACTGATGAAGCTGTTTCCCAAACAGCTTCATTAGGTCACCTGGCCTCGGTTCCATTATCGGCGAAAACCGATGCCGGCCATCTCAAACCTGGCCATCTCTGACACTTGGCGAGCCCCAACCGTATTATCGAAACAAAAGATGGCCGGCCATCTTTTACGATAATACGGTTCAGGACCGCTGTATATGGCCGGCGTCGTTCGATTATGCCCCTCTTTGTTAACTAACAAAGCCAGGTTTTAGGTCACCTGGCTTTGTTAGTTAACTTCCAGTCTTCAACAACCTGCAAGCACAAACATGGCCTGCATAACTGCTACCTTTACTTAATTTCTCTTTTCTTTTTGTCCTTCTATTATTAATGGAGTGAAACGTGAGTTGTTCACCATATTGCAACCCTGAGTCTAGTTATTCAATGCCGATCAGTTTCCGGTGACCGCCAATGAATATCTGGTTTATTTTTGGCCAGTTCAAACAATCTAGTCCCTGCCCTTTTAGTTAGAATATGTTATCTGATAACGAACATTTATCCCATCTAATCTCCCTAATTTTATTAATGCTATAATGTCATAGCTGTCAGTAGGAAGTGTTGTTGAACTTTTGTGGAAATTGTGAACCCCATTTGGTTTTGCGACAGCTGTCAGTAGATCACTGGCATTCCCTCCACTTATTTACCCATAGAGATACCTAGTGATCACCTCATGCTTTTTTTAACTTCTTGTCTCCACCATTTCCATTGGTCTACCACCCTTTCAATAAAGAAATATTTTCTAATACTGAAGCTTCATATAGTGATCTGTTGTTCTAGATCATTCTTTGCTCTAAAAAAAGGTTCTTAAGCCTCATCTCATCTTTTTGACCAAACCTTGCACCCTTTAGTAGTCTTTCTCTGGACTGCTTCAACCAGGTCCACTGAGGTCTATGGTATTACTCCTGGAATTAAAGGAAGATTAAATGTGATTCCATGAACATGAAAGGAACAGGGTTGGGTGCTGCAATATTGCTAATAACCCATTCTGGACTGGCTCTAGCCACATCCTTTTCACACTGTTGTATGGCATTGAGATCATCAAACATTATTATCATGAGGTCTTTCTTCTGGTTTGAGCACATGAGTTTCATACCTCCTGTTGACCACTTTTCCCTTAGGCTTTCTACACCATAAGCCTGTACTTTTTTTTGCAGCCAACTGTAAAACATTCAGTCATTACTTGAATTTTCTTAAATCATGTCTCATTCTGTCCATACCCTCAGGGATGTCCATTAGGTTGCAGATTTTTATGTAATCTTAAGCACACACACAAAAAAAAAACCCAAAAGACAACAAATCTGTTCCTTGTAATCCCACTGCAGTATCGTTCACAAAAGTACTAAACATATATGACCTAGGACAGATCCCTGAGGCACTCCACTGATCCCCTTTTTTCCTCAGAATGGTTTTAATTTACCACTAATCCAGTCAACCACATTGGGGCCCATCTCCAAGTTGCTTAGTTTCTTTATAACCCTCTTACATGGGGATAGTGTCAAAAGCTCTGCTGAGTGCCAAGTCATATCTGGCACACACACACCCTTGTTCTAATACAGACACCTAGTCAAAGAAATTAAAGCTGGCCCAGTGCTTGGAATAAATTGTCCACCGAACTCTGCATATTGGGAACAAAGATTCACTTCAGACAAAGCATAAGGGGTTTCTCTTTGTCCATGCTTTTGGCAATGCTGCTCTCAACTTCAAGGAATGATCGTAGTTTATACTCCAGTGAATAATAGATATATCTGGCATGGTATTGGTTTTTGCTGCAGGAAGAGTGCTTTTTATTATTTAGTCTGGTACTATGTTTGTATGATCTGATTTTTGCATGTCTGAATTGTTAGCCACAGTGAACTATGCAAGCTGGTGGATTATAAATGGTTTTAAACAAATAACTAGATAAAATAAATTACTCAGGGAGTACTTCTTTAAGGCACTGCTTAGCTGTAAGCGGCAAGAAGGCATATACATGGTGGTAATTTCTTCATTTACGCGCATTAGTGGTCACTTATAAAATGACCTCTTACGGAATACTGGCTAGCAGAAAACTGAATGTCATGATTTGATGCCACATTTATTCACCAGTGGGCATGCACATGGTGGGGTTTGGATGGAGCATGAGTGAAGCACACTATCCACCTTATAATTGAAAGAGAAAAACGCCTAGAGTTCGACCCAAATCGGGAGATAGACGTTTATCTCACAAAAACGAATAAATCGGTATAATGGAAAGCCGATTTTGGACGTTTTCAACTGCACTCCATCGCAGAAGCGTACAAAGTTGACGGGGGCGTGTCGGAGGCGTGGCGAAGGTGGAACTGGGGCGTGGTTATCGGCCGAGGAGAGATAGGCGCCTTTCGCCGATAATGGAAAAAAAGTATGCGTTTGTAGCTAGA
This sequence comes from Microcaecilia unicolor, assembly GCF_901765095.1. Classification (NCBI taxonomy): domain Eukaryota; kingdom Metazoa; phylum Chordata; class Amphibia; order Gymnophiona; family Siphonopidae; genus Microcaecilia; species Microcaecilia unicolor. The sequence goes on along the minus strand of NC_044040.1, from coordinate 182,452,400 downwards.
ATTTAGGGCACTTTTCCTGGACCCTGTTTTTTCACGAATAAGGCCCCAAAAAGTGCCCTAAATGACCAGATTACCACCAGAGGGAATCGGGGATGACCTCCCCTGACTCCCCCAGTGGTCACTAACCCCCTCCCACCACAAAAAATGATGTTTTACAACTTTTTATTTTCACCCTCAAATGTCAAACCCACCTCCCTGGCAGCAGTATGCAGGTCCCTGGAGCAGTTGTTAGGGGGTGCAGTGGACTTCAGGCAGGTGGACCCAGGCCCATCCCCCCCTACCTGTTACAATTGTGCTGCTTAATGCTTAGTCGTCCAACCCCCCCAAACCCACTGTACCCACATGTAGGTGCCCCCCTTCACCCCTTAGGGCTATAGTAATGGTGTAGACTTGTGGTCAGTGGGTTTTGAGGGGGATTTGGGGGGCTCAACACACAAGGGAAGGGTGCTATGCACCTGGGAGCTCTTTTACCTTTTTTTTTGTTTTTGTAAAAGTGCCCCCTAGGGTGCCCGGTTGGTGTCCTGGCATGTGAGGGGGACCAGTGCACTACGAATCCTGGCCCCTCCCAAGAACAAATGTCTTGGATTTATTCGTTTTTGAGCTGGGCGCTTTCATTTTCCATTATCACTGAAAAACAAAAACGCCCAGCTCACAAATTGTCGAATAAAACATGGACGTCTATTTTTTTCGAAAATACGGTTCGGTCCGCCCCTTCACGGACCCGTTCTCGGAGATAAACGCCCATGGAGATAGACGTTTTCGTTCAATTATGCCCCTCCACGTATACAAACTGCTCTCTTCTACTCGCTGGGAGAGTGTTCTTTTTCGTAGTACATCAGCTCTGGAATGGTCTTCCTGGGGAACTTAAGACCAACTGTTCCCTTGTGAAATTTAAAGGGTTTGTTGAAGACTCACTTTTTTTGGTTAGCCTTTCCTCACTGAAAATTATTGGGGCCATGATATTCAGATCGTGGGAGATAGTCCGGCTAACTCCCGCAGCTGGCCCTAAGCCTGGATATTCAATACTGGGCCATTTCCGGTGACCAGCACTGAATATCTGGTTTATTTTTGGCCGGTTTAAAGATGAAGCTCCATCTCTGACCGTCTTCAAATCTAAGCTAAAAGCCCACCTTTTTGATGCTGCTTTTAACTCCTAACCCTTGTTCACTTGCTCAGAACCCTTATTTTATCATCCTCACTTTAATATTCCCTTATCTCTTGTTTGTCCTGTTTGTCTGTCCTAATTAGATTGTAAGCTCTGTCGAGCAGGGACTGTCTCTTCATGTTCAAGTGTACAGCGCTGCATACGTCTAGTAGTAGTAGTAGTAAATCAATATTCAGACTTAGCCGGTTATCGTTAAACAGGCTTAAGATATACCAGGTTTTCACACAGCCATATATGGCCCAGAAACCTGGTTTAAAAATTGGCAGATAGCTGGTTATATTGGCCGATATAACTGGCTCTCTGCTAGCTGTAAACGAGGATATCTGCTAGCTGTAACCGGTTAACCCCTGCAAAATATTGGTTGATAGCCAGTTAAGCACTATCTAACTGGTCAGCAGCCGATCTGACTGGTTAAATAGTGATGAATATCAGGGGAGGACTGTGTCTTTCGGGTGGTCTTATGGGGTGTTCGGTTTATATGTATTAAAGATATGCATGTTTTCTGTGTGGCTATGTCCTTTTTACAATGGAGTTTCTTTTTGGTTGATTTTATGTGTTTTTATTTATTGATCTGGCATAGCCTAATGGTATAGTAAATTTAATAAACTGTAAACTATAGGCACATTGGAATTACAGACAAATACAGTTTATGCATGTTCTAGCTCACATCTAGCCGGGTGCAGGCATTTACATCAATCCAGGCCTGGTGGAATTGATGATGCCTTATATGTAAGCATGTTTTCAGCCACCTGTGCTACCATTCAATATTTCTTTATAGAACAGGCTTCAAACAGTGCCTATAGTGGGTGCTCCCTTATAAAATTACCCTCCCAAATGTTTCTACCATGATTTCCCTCTGGTAAAACCATGGGGCCCGACATTCAGACTGTGGGAGGTAGCCGGGCTGGGTCCTGCAGACAGCGTTGAGCAAGGATATTCAATGCCGAGCTATTTCCGGTGACCGGATTTGAATATCTGGTTTATTTTTGGCCGGTTCAAACTTAACCGGTCAAGCCAATATTCAGCACTGGCTGGTTAACTTTGAACTGACCAAAGATATTCCAGCTATTGATGCCAAACTTAGCCGGCAATGCGCTGAAAATCGGAAGATAGCCGGTTCATGTGATATTACCAACTATCCACTAAATGCTAACTGGCAATATTCAGTGGGAGACAGCTATCTCCCATTGAATATCACCAGATAGCCAGCTAAGTACCATTTAACCAGCCAAGTGCCATTTCTGGCCGGTTGAATGATTTTTAATATCAGCTGGATGGTGCCTCAAATGCTGCTACCTACTAGACACTGATGCTAGACGTTCTCCACTGGTTTTACACAAGGCAAGACTAATCAACTTGTAGTTTCCAACTTCCTCTCTGCTATTATTTTATGACGATGGACATCTATCTGTCCTTCTCCGTTCCTGTGGGAGCAATCTCCTGCCTTCCATGATCCATTCAAACACATCCTTTAGTGGACCTGCCAGAACCTCCATGAGCTCCCTTTGCTAGAGATCAGAACTCAGCTTTTATTTGTTAACAAACTGGTAAAGAACTATAAACTTAAAAATTTATGGCAATGAGAAGCATCAATTAGAGTTTTCTTCATAGTTAAAATGATTACAACTTTGAGTGATCCTAAAAATAGCCCAAGTATAAAAACCTGTTATTTGAAAGCAGAAATGTACAACGCACAATTGGAAGCAGTATCAGATAACGTATGTTAGCATTTTTATTGTACATTGATATCATTTTGACATTTTCTCAGGAAAGAAATGTCATTCATCTCAACTAAAGTGTGCAACCATTGTTTTCCTTGTACTGCTTGGTTTAGTCTACAGGTACTGTTGGAGGATAGATAATGCTTGTTCTATTCTTTTTTTATATTCAAATTGCAGTTCTGAACATTGTTTCCTCCTCCTCCTTTGGGCTTTCAGCTCACTCAAAACTACTACTACTGCTTATCATTTCTGTAGCGCTACTAGATGTACGCAGCGCTGGCCTCCATTGTGCAACGGCACTAGAGGCCAATCAAAAGTGCTTTTTGATAGTTTCAGTCAAAACCGAAACTGTCTGAAAGCTTCTAGCCGAAACTGAAACTGCAGTTGAAATTCATTGCCTGGTTTTGGCCAAAGCCAAAACTGAAACCAAAAACTCAGGTTTGGTTGTGTGAATGTGAACCGGTGAGCGCCACTAAGGACTGTCTGAGCTTGCAGTCTAGATCCCTCTGCTAAACCCACAGTATCCAAAGCCAGAATAAAAATTGTATTTTACCTCCAAGCAAAACAGCCTCCACACACATGGACCACAGCTAATGAAAACTGAAACTAAAAGCCATGGTCCTGTTATAGTGGCTGCTTTTGTGCCGCATTCGGAATGTGATGTCAAAACTCCACAGAGAGGCTAATTCCTATGGAACTTATCATCTCAAGTTGACAGACTTAAAATCCTGCTAAACTATACTGCAAGATCATAACTGCATTACTTGGAATCACAGTACAAAAAAAAATAGAAAGAGTACCTCCCTTTCATCCCCCGGACTACCTTACAGTCCCTGGTGGTCTAGTGGTGTACACAGAGCAGGAGGGATGCCCCAGTCATGGCAGCCATTTTGAGAGCAAAGCTGGAATGGGCAGGGATAATTGGGGATTGCTCCTGCCCCAATACACCCCTAGACCACCAGGGGGACTATGGGTGGGGAACCAGGAGCAAGGAAGACAAACGGGACAAAGCACAAATATTTGGCTTCCACCAAAAATACGTTGCCATTTTTAGCTGAAACCAAAGACATGGCTGAAAATTAAAATAACGTTTTGGCTAAAACTGAAACTAGGCAGAAAAATGATTTTTGTCTTGCTTTGGCACCATAACCGAAACTGAAATTTGGTTGGCCTCTAAACAGCACCATCAGACTTCACTCTCAACTACCTGGGACATTTTCCCTGTTTGTGAAATCTTCCCTATCCCAGTCCTAGGAGTGATGGCAATAGCTTGAGGACAAAAGCCAGGCTTGGCGATGACGACTGAACCTGGCTTGGATCTTCCGTAGAGCAGTACAAAGAACTGTTGAGCCACTAACCTGTCCCAGATAATGGCTGTTCCTGGAACTGTATTGTGTTGTGTGTATCTACAACACTGGACTGTTCTGAATAGCCTGTCAAACTAACAGCTTATGTAATACATATCTAAAAAGAGTAGCAAATTACTGTGCCTCGAAAGATATTACCAAGTGCCAATGATAAAAAATGAAGAAAGAGGGTTGATGGATCAGAATAAATATGCTTTATACTGCAGACTAGACAAATAATTTTAGATAATCTGAAAGAAAAAATGCTGCAATATCAGCAATTTTATGCCAACTGATTGAATAATGATTAGGTAGTGTTGATATGCTAAAATATGACACAAAACTGAAAATGTTTTATAACAGGATATCACAAAGCATTCTAGATAATCTAATCAGGAATACAGATAGGCAAGAAAATTGGAACAATAAATTGCAATCCTATACCCTGCCTAGAATAGATTGTAATCCTCTACCCTCCTTAGAATCTAATTTCTTGCAGACAGCGTATAGCTGATAGCAACCTAAATCATTAAAAAAAAAAGATTCAAACAAATCACAGGTAAAACAACAAAATCTCCGAACTCAGCAATCCGATATATGAACATAGCCAAAACTGCATGACTACATATGAATCACACATGCAGTGTGAATCAGTTCCCCCATGAGATGAAACACAATGATTAACTATTGTATTGTATAGTGCCAAAACTGTGCATTGTTTTAAACAACATTCACAAAGCTGCCATCAGTGTGCTGCACTGTCAACTCATTGTTAATAAAACATAACACATGATGCAAAATGAATTCAAAATGTGTTCCCTTCTGGGGCTTGGAACACACTGCAAGCACAGGGAATGCAAAGAACCTTAATGTCTGTAGAGTACAGCACTTCCTATATAGCATCACTCTATATCCACCACCATAGTTTATTCTCTGGCCAAACCAGCTAATCTAAAAGACTGCTAACAAGGAAGTAACTTTGGGGTCAGTATGCAGCCCATGGTGGTCAGTGATTTTTAAGCCGCTGACTGCCATGGTCTAAACTGAAGCGGATATGCAATGTCGGGTGATATGCAGGGATTGGCATTGAATTTCTGAGTTACAGAAGTTACCCTGGAAGCTAACTTCATAGTGGCCAATATTCAGACCCATGCATGGTTAGGTTGGCAGATATTTGCTTATTACTTTATCCGCCTACTTAACTGGTTTGACTGTCTAGTCCGGGTGGTCAAAGGCAATGTTCAGTGACTCTACCCAATTAACTGTCACTGAATACTGGTGGATGGCCAGCTTAGCAAGGTTTAACTAGGCAGGAGCCTCTTCCAAAAGAGTGCATGCTATTTATGCCACAGGAAACCCCCCAAATTTCAGGTTTTTCATCTTGTAGCAAAAGGCTAAAAATGACATGTTTCAAATGAACGCACATCCTCTGCTATGTATGGCTCAGAGCAGATGTAAAAGCCTGATGGGGAAACTTTCTTAAATATCCATATGTGATTGTTTCTGGGAATGGGTGACTAAAGTAGCAGACCCAAAATGCTGAGAATGGCTGATTTTTATTTATTTATTTATGACATTTATACCCCACATTAGCCCGAAATAGACTCAATTTCAAAGTGGCTTTCGAACAAACATAAAGTGAACAAAATGTAATAATGTACAGGGCCCATAAGAAGTCTGCAAAAGTTACAGGTTTGAACTTTTTACTTTTTTTTTTTTTTTGCATAAAAGGAAGAGGATTTGGACTCCTGTATTACAAATTGTTTGCTCTAACAGACTTCATTAAAACTTTGTTTTTTGTTTCTGGAGACTTTATTCACCTTTTCCAACAGATGGTCACATATATTCTCATTGTGAAAAGAAAATATGCGCATTTTCTTGTACCAGCCAAACCATCTGCATCCCAGGAATCTACACATAGAAACAGCAGTTTGTGGTTTCATTTAGACATGTATGCAATTTTAGGAAAGGAATGGAAAACAAAAATGAAGACATTATAATGCCTTTGTATCGGTCCATGGTGCAACCGTACCTCGAATATTGTGTTCAATTCTGGTCACTGCATCTCAAAAAAGATATGCCTGCTTATAATCGAAATAGAAAAACGCCTATATTGTGACCCAAATCGGGAGATAGACGTTTATCTCACAAAAACGAATAATGCGGTATAATCGAAAGCCGAATTTGGATGTTTTCAACTGCACTCCGTCGCGGATGCGGACAAAGTTGATGGGGGCGTGTCGAAGGCGGAACTGGGGCGTGGTTATCGGCCGATCAGAGATGGGCGCCTTTCGCCAATAATGGAAAAAAAATATGCGTTTGTAGCGAGAATTTAGGGCACTTTTCCTGGACCCTGTTTTTCCACGAATAAGGCCCCAATAAGAGCCCTAAATGACCAGATGACCACTGGAGGGAATCGGGGATGACCTCCCTTGACTCCCCCAGTGGTCACAAACCCCCTTCCACCACAAAATATGCCGTTTCACAACTTTTTATTTTCACCCTCAAATGTCATACCCACCTCCCTGGCAGCAGTATGCAGGTCACTGGAGTAGTTATTAGGGGGTGCAGTGGACTTCAGGCAGGTGGACCCAGGCCCATCCCCCCCCCCAACTGTTACACTTGTGCTGGTAAATGGGAGCCCTCCAAACCGCCCCCCAAACCCACTGTACCCACATGTAGGTGCCCCCCTTCACCCCTTAGGGCTATAGTAATAGTGTAGACTTGTGGGCAGTGGGTTTTGAGGGGGATTTGGGGGGCTCAACACACAAGGGAAGAGTGCTATGCACCTGGGAGCTCTTTTACCTTTTTTTTTGTTTTTGTAGAAGTGCCCCCTAGGGTGCCCGGTTGGTGTCCTGGCATGTGAGGGGGACCAGTGCACTACGAATCCTGGCCCCTCCCACGAATAAATGTCTTGGAGTTATTCGTTTTTGAGCTGAGCGCTTTCATTTTCCATTATTGCTGAAAAACAAAAACGCCCAGCTCACAAATTGTCGAATAAAACATGGACGTCTATTTTTTTGCGAAAATACAGTTCGGTCCGCCCCTTCACGGACCCGCTCTCGGAGATAAACGCCCATGGAGATAGACGTTTCCGTTCGATTATGCCCCTTATAGTGGAATTAGAAAAGGTACAGAGAAGGGCGATGAAAATGATAAAGGGGATGGGACGACTTTCCTATAAGGAAAGGATGAAGCGGCTAGGGCTCTTCAGCTTGGAGAAAAGACGGCTGAAGGGAGATATGATAGAGGTGGAACTGAATGGGTAGACACGAATCACTTGTTTACTCTTTCCAAAAATACTAAAGGGTATGTAATGAAGCTACAAAGTAGTAAATTTAAAACAATTCAGAGAAAATATTTCTTCACTCAGCGTGTACTGTTGGAAACAGAATGCTGGGCTTGATGGACCTTTGGTCTGTCCCAGTGTGGCAATACTTATGTACATGTACTGTATCCACATCTAGACATTTGGGGCCAGATTCTATAAAAGGTGCCTAAAAAAATCCACGTGGTAAACATTTCCACCTAAGCGTATTCTATAAGCGGTGCCTAGATTTAGTCACAGTATATAGAATACGCTCAGTTGATATCCCAGTGCCTAAAACTACACGCCTCCATTTACACCAACGAAAACGTGGCATAAATCCCTGTGCGTAGATTTACATGCACTGGGTTATATTCTATAACTATGTGTGTAAATTTTGGAACACCCATGAAACGCCCATTTCCCTGCCCATTGCCACACCCCTTTAAAACTGCACACATTAGAATTTACATAAGTACATAAGTAGGCACGTTCATTACAGAATACACTTAGCAAGTTGTGGGCGTAAATTCTAATTATTGCCAATTAGTGCTCATTATTGCTTAATTGTTGTTAACACTGATTAGCTTGTTAAGCCAATTAAGTGGCATGCACTGTTATAGAATACGCCTGGATTTTGGCATGGATCTCTAGACGTGCTGTATAGAATCCCGGGGGCGTGGCGATATGGCGTCCTAGCTGAATGCACGAACGCTCTCTCTGTTTGCTGGTAATTCCTCTTGCTTTTCTCCTCTATTTCGACAATGCCCCACACAAAAAGGAAAGGGACGACAAAAGGGCAACCGCCAATTGCCCTAACGTCATCCCCAATCCAGCAAACAAAGCTTCGTGAGAAGCTTACCGTTAGAACACTGATTGGCGAGTCCCGCAATGACTGACGTCAAAGGAGCGACGCCATTCCAGGGCCTAGATATCACCCTTTCGCCGCCGGAGCTGAATCCACCTCTGTGTCCCGCTGGTGCTAGAGTAGACTCAACGGGTCAAACTGGGACCGGAGAGGTTGATAGTGTGAGCCTGCTTGGCGGTTTCTCCCCTGGACAAGCGGATGAGAACATTCTGGTGCAAGAAACGCCCCAGGAGGTGACTATAGAAGCTATTTGGAGAGCGGTCCAGAGATTAACTACTAAGGTGGCCAAATCCACTAGAGAAATGCCTACAATAGTAAGTAAATTGACAATAATGTCAGAATCATTGGATGAAGTTAAAAAAGAATCCACAAATCAAAAATCTCAATTAAAAGAAGATGTTAACATTGTAAAAACTACAGTGGATTCTTTAGTTAAAGATAAAGTTTTAACTGCTCGTAAAAGAGAGCAAATAGAAAATTATAATCGACGTCTCACTCTTAGACTGTTGAATTTTCCTATATCACCAACTCTGACGCCTCAAGATTTCCTCAAAAACAAGAGATTCTGAAACTATCTCCATCAGATATTCCCCCATGCAACAAAGTTTATTATTTACCTAATATTCGAAAACGTGGAGAAGTCTCTGAATCTGTAAACCTGGTGCCCAAATTTGGGTGATGACAAAAATGCGCACTAAGCGCTATTCTATAAATAGCACTCCAAATTATTACTTGTGCATATTGTATAGGTATTTACTATTATACCACCCTTCGTTTTTTTTACTGCAGATTGACCCAGTGATTACATTATGCAGGTTTTTTCGGAGGTGGCGGTTGGCCTATGATGTAAGCCCTTATAGGTGTGTCCACTGAGTTGGTACCCTAGGCTTGTGAGGCCTTTATGTAATATCTTCTGATTACCTTTTACATATGCACCAGAGATATTTTTTTGTTATTTAGAGCATTTATTTACAAGTTTCTTAATTTATTGCTCTAAGCAGATTTGCTAATTTTCTGTGACTCCAAATTGGGTGCAATTTATACAATAGCGAGTACCAACTGAAACCTGGCGTACATCCTCGCAAGCAGCTTTAGTGAATGTCCCTGACCCTCCCACAGCCACGCCCCTTTTCAGTTGTGTGCTAAAAGATTTACGCATGCACCTTTATAGAATAGCGCCTACCACGATGCACACGTAAATCCAAACTGTTGCCAATTAGCAACAATAATAATTGTTTGTTAGCACCCCAGTTACTGGCACTAATTGGCTCATTAATCAATTAAATTATGTGCACAACTTGGAGCGCCATACATAGAATTCCCCCTGATGATGTGTGCAAATGCATATTTAAATGCCAATATTCCCAATATGTGTTGTTCTATAAGCTGATACCTTAAATTCAATGGCAAAACTGGGTGCATGGAGTTAGCTTACATAAGTGCAGTATATGTTATTCCGTAAGCAGTAGCGTACCAAGGATGGGGCTATGGGGGGGCGGGCCGCCCCGAGTGCAGGCAGCAAGAGGGTGCCATGGAGTAGTTGCATGGCTGTCGGCTCCACCGGTCCCTTGCCCCCTCTGACATTACTTCCTATTCTGGGACAGGGGACCGATGGAGCCAAAAGCTGCACAATTGCTCCGTGCACTCCCTTGCTAGGAAAAAGGGTGGTGGGTGTGATGTGCTTCGGGGGAGGTTTTGATGCGCTTCAGGGGAGTGATGTGCCAGGGGGTAACGTGCTGGAAGGGTATAGTGGTGACCCCCCTCCCCCCCGGTGGCAACCAAGCTAAGTACGCCACTGCCCATAAGGTACAGCTGGAAAGAAGAGAACATGTTGGTCAGAGATCCCACTGGCTGATTTGGACATTTAAATATAAAGATAATGGGAAAATTAGGTTCTTACCTTGGCAATTTTCTTTCCTTTAGTCATAGCAGATGATGCCATTACATATGGGTTATGTCCATCAACCAGCAGGGGAGATAGAGAGCACTCAAACTTTCATAGTACCCTCTTGGCCAGCTAGCTCCACTGCCTCTTCAGTATTTGAAGCTTCCAAAGCAGTATGGCAAACCGCAATGGGAATCACAAGAGCTTTCCTCACAGCGAACGATGGCCCATCACAAGGGCATGAACTCATAAAGGAGGGAATGCACATCCTCCTGGAGGGAATAAACTCATCCTCCTTATTGTATAAGTGGAGGGGAACACACGCGCCTCCTGGAGGGAATCACACATCCTCCCAACACACTGGAGGGAATGAACTCATCCTCCTATTTATAGAACTGGAGGGGAACACACGCGCCTCCTGGAGAGAATGAACACATCCTCCTAAATTTAAACTGAACATGAATCCTGAAGATTGTTTTCCAACTTTCTCCCAAGGAAGGAACTTCAGGAAATTAGAACAGAACCTGAAAAACAGATTCACAGCATACAGACAATCATACAGGGAGGGCTCATGGCTTCATCTGCTATGACTAAAGGAAAGAAAATTACCAAGGTAAGAACCTAATTTTCCCTTCCTTGTCATCAAGCAGATGAAGCCATTACGTATGGGATGTAACAAAGCAATCCCTAGATAGGGTGGGAACAAGCCACACCACGCGCTAGCACTTGTGCACCAAAACGCGCATCCTTCCTAGCAGCCACATCCAGCCTGTAATGTCGGGCAAAGGAGAGCTTAGAAGCCCATGTTGCTGCACTGCATATCTCTTGAAGAGAGAGTGCTCCAGTTTCAGCCCAAGAGGAAGAAATCGCTCTAGTAGAATGTGCCTTAAAGGCTACAGGCGGAACCCTGCCGGCCAGCAGATAAGCTGAAAAGATAGTTTCTTTGAGCCAGCGGGCAATAGTGGCTTTAGATGCTGGAGACCCTCTGCGAGAACCGGATAGCAAAACAAACAGATGATCAGAAGTCCCGAAAGAGTTAGTAACTCGCAGATACTGCAGCAGAGTCCTGCGCACATCCAAAAGGTGCAGCTGCCCAAATGATTCTGGAAACTCTTCCTCTGAAAAAGAGGGCAAGAAAATAGGCTGGTTTAAGTGAAAGGCTGAAACCACCTTAGGCATAAAGGAAGGCACGGTCCGAACCGTGACTCCGGACTCTGAAAATTGCAGAAATGGGTCTCTACCGGACAGCGCCTGGAGCTCTGACACCCGTCTCGCCGAGGTAATGGCCACCAGAAAAACGGCCTTCAGTGTCAAGTCTTTCTCCGATGCTCGCCGAAGCGGCTCAAAAGGAGATGCCTGCAGGGTTTTCAAAACTAGCCCCAGGTTCCAAGCTGGACAGGGTGCTCGCACTGGAGGTCGGAGCCGAAGCACCCCTCTAAGAAACCGTGCCACATCTGGGTGAACAGCCAAAGACACGCCTTCCACCTTACCATGAAGGGAGGCCAATGCTGCCACCTGCACCCGCAGGGAATTATAGGCCAAGCCTTTTTGTACACCTTCCTGCAAAAAGTCCAGAATCGGCGAGACAGGAGCCCACATTGGAACAATGGCTCTGGAAGCACACCAAGACTCAAACAGGCACCAAATCCTGGCAAAAGCCACGGAAGTGGACCGCTTGCGGGCTTGCAGGAGAGTGGAATAACTTTATTGGAATAACCTTTATCCCTCAATTGCGCCCTCTCAATAGCCATGCCGTAAGACCAAAGCGGCCGGCGTCCTCCATGGCTACCGGTCCCTGAGTCAACAGGTTCGGTACCAGAGGTAACGGCAGAGGAGCCTCCAGGAGCATCTGTCGGAGGTCTGCATACCAAGGTCTCCTTGGCCAATCCGGGGCGATGAGGACCACTTCTCCTGGGTGCAGCCGAATCCGCAAGAGCAGGCGCCCTATCAAGGGCCATGGGGGAAACACATAAAGTAGACCCGGAGGCCAGGGTTGAGCCAAGGCATCCAACCCCGCCGAGCGAGGATCTCTCCATCTGATGAAGAAGCACGGGACTTTGGTATTGGCACTTGTCGCCATTACATCCATCACGGGCTTGCCCCATTTGGCACAGATCTGCAGGAATACTTCGTCTGCCAGATTCCATTCTGCTGGATCGATCTGATGCCTGCTCAGAAAATCGGCCTGCACATTGCTCTGACCTGCAATATGAGCTGCCGACAGACACTGAAGATGCAGCTCGGCCCAGTGGCAAATCAGTTCGGCCTGCGCGGCTAGTGCTCTGCACCTTGTTCCGCCTTGTCGATTTATATAGGCCACCGTTGTCGTGTTGTCCGACATCACTCTGACAGCCAATCCTTCCAGGGTCACTTGAAAGGCTAGAAGCGCCTGAAACACCGCTTTCAACTCTAGGCGGTTGATGGACCACTCCGACTCCTCGGGTGTCCATAGACCCTGGGCATGCTTCCCCTTGCAGTGTGCGCCCCAGCCCTTCAGGCTGGCATCTGTTACCACTAGGCACCAAACGGGGAGCGTCAGCGGCATTCCTTGCCACAGCATGCTGTCCGAGAGCCACCACTCCATGCTGAGATGGGCCGCAGGGAGCCAAGTAAGTCTACATTGGTAATCCTGAGAAATAGGAGACCATCTCCGGAGTAGGGAATACTGTAGAGGTCTCAGGTGCGCTCTCGCCCAGGGTACCACTTCCATCGTGGCTGTCATCGATCCCAGCAGCTGGACAATGTCCCAAGCTCGCGGGCGGGGCATCCTCAGGAGCAGACGGACCTGATTCTGAAGCTTGCACCGCCTTAGCTCGGGTAGGAACACATAGCCCGAGACTGTGTCGAACCTGGCCCCCAAAAACTCTACAGATTGTGAAGGGGACAGGTGACTTTTGGCCATATTGACGACCCAGCCTAGAGATTGCAGTACTGAGACCACTCTGGCTGTAGATTGTAAGCTCTCTGTTGCAGAGTCTGCTCTGATGAGCCAGTCATCTAGGTACGGGTGAACCCTGATACCTTCTCGCCTAAGAAAAGCAGCTACTACCACCATTACCTTCGAAAAGGTTCGGGGAGCTGTGGCGAGGCCAAAAGGCAAGGCCCTGAACTGGAAATGTTTTCCCAACACCGCAAACCTCAGAAACTTCTGGTGCGGGGGCCAAATCGGTATGTGCAAGTAAGCTTCTTTCAGGTCTAGAGACGTGAGAAACTCTCCTGGCTGAACCGCCGCAATGACGGAGCGCAGGGATTCCATGTAGAAATGCCGCACTCTCAGGGACTTGTTCACTTCTTTTAAGTCCAGAATAGGGCGAAAGGACCCACCTTTTCGCGGCACCACAAAGTAGATGGAGTATCGGCCGCAGCCTTGCTCGGCGAGAGGCACCGGGGTCACTGCCCCTAACTGAATCAGACCTTGTAAAGTCTCCTCCACCGCCGCCCGTTTGACGGCAGAACCGCATCGGGACTCCACAAACACGTCTCTTACTGGGGCGTTGAATTCTATTCTGTATCCATCTCTGATCAGGTCCAGAACCCACTGATCTGAGGAAATCTTGGCCCACTCCTCGACAAAGAGGGAAAGCCGTCCTCCGATGACAGGCATCGAGGAGAGGGCCGGCGCACCATCATTGAGAGGGTCGCCCCTGAACTCCTGGTCTTGAGCCACTGGCTGCGGAACGCTTGTCCGAGCGAAAGGAGTTCCTCTGCTGACCACGGGCACGTGAAGTGAACCCAGCAGAACGCCCCGGGCGGTACCTTCTAGCTTCACGGAAGCGAGGTCTGTACGAGGAGTGGACCGCCTGGCCCTTAGAGGAAGGCCTCTGCCTATCTTCGGGCAAGCGCTGGGGTTTTGGATCACCCAGGCCTTTCACAATTTTCTCTAACTCCTCACAAAATAGGAGAAGTCCTTGAAAAGGCAACTTCACCAACCTTTGCTTAGAGGCCATGTCCGCTGCCCAGTGTCGTAGCCATAGACGACAGCGAGCCGCCACTGCTACTGCCATTTGTTTAGCCGAAGCTCTGACAAGGTCATAAAGGGCATCAGCCAGAAAGGACAAGGCCACCTCCATCCGCGGAGCCACATCCAAGAAGGGCTCCGCTCCATCTCCGGGCTGAGCCACTGCCTGTTGCAGCCAAGCTAGGCAGGCTCTCACAGCATAACAGCTGCATGCAGACGCCCGAACAGTGAGACCTGCAATTTCAAAGGACCGTTTCAACGCTGTTTCCAGCCTACGGTCTTGAACGTCCTTCAGGGCAACACCTCCTTCAACAGGGAGGGTAGTTCTCTTTGTCACTGCAGTGACTAGGGCATCCACTGTAGGCATTTGAAAACGAGCCATATGTCCCTCACGCAGAGGGTATAACTGCCCCATAGCCCTGGAAACTCTCAAAGGTCCCTCGGGGTCAGCCCACTGAGCCGAAACAAGCTCTAGGATGGAGTCATGCAAAGGGAAGGCCCGAGCAGCTTTCTTGGTACTAGCCATCCTGGGATTACCCGAGGAGGCCATGCCACTGTCAGGATCTTCAATCGAGAGGGCCTGCAGGGTATCTGAAATAAACGCTGGCAGCTCATCACGGTGGAAAATCCTCACCGCGGAGGGATCATCCAGATCCTGTGGTAAATCCGCACCTGACTCTGGTTCCTCAGACCAAGAACGTCTGTCAGAGTTCTCCGAATCCTCACACCCCGACCACGGGGGGGGGGGGGGGGGGGGTTTAGGGGAAGGTGCACCACAATCTGAAGGGGAATTAACCCTTCTGCGCTTATCTTTAGGCCAAGCATCCGGGAAAAAAGCCTCACTGGGCAGTCCCAGGCCAGAATCCATCGGGGGGGCAATCAGAGGAGCCTCAGGCAACCCTTGAGGAAGAGCTCTTTTCATCATGTATGCTTTATGCAGCAAAAGCACAAAATCCGGGGAGAAAATCTCACGCTGGGCACCCAAATCCTGTCCGGTGCTAGCCACTCCTGAAATAACCTCATCTCGAGGTGCCCCACCCGGCTCAGGTCTCTCCGTGTCCACGGAGGCCGCGCCATGCGGTGTAAGCAAAATGGCGCCCGCTGCCAGCTCAGAGCGGGAAGAAACATCGCTCGCCATGCTCGGGCCGACTCCTACGCCAATACAGCACGATTTACAGAGCCCTGCTGCTGATTTGCGCTTGCCACAAGTGGAACAGCGCTTTACATTGTCCGCAGCCATCGCCGAAAAACGGCGGTAAAATCCAAAATGGCGGTTTCGCGCCAAAATCGCCCCGATCACGGGCCCATCCCGGAGGAGTTGGAAAACACTCTTACCTCAAAGGATCTAGTGTACAATTATGATCCTGCTGAAAATCAGGTCAAAAACCTCTGTTCCAGCGTCTCTGCGTTTAAAAATGCGACGCAACTTTTTTTTTTTTTTAGCTGTGAGGAAAGCAGAGGTATTGAAGACTCCGGAGTCTCAGATGAGTGGGAAAGGCAGGGAAAGGGCGAACCTATATGCCTGCATCCACTGTTGGTGGGTAAGGACAGGGAAAGCAAGGCAATATGTCCACATCCACAGAGGTATTGGTAAGGCAGGGAAAGGGCTAACCTATGTGCCTTTAAAGTGAAGCTGCTATAGCCTCCAACACCCCGGTTAACAACTGGCAAGCCAGGAACCACCTCCCGGCAGATTCTTCTGGAGCTCGAACAAGCTGCAGCCACCCTGCTAAGGGAGATAGAGAATACTGAAGAGGCAGTGGAGCTAGCTGGCCAAGAGGGCACTGTGAAAGTTTGAGTGCTCTCTATCTCCCCTGCTGGTTGAAGGACATAACCCATACGTAATGGCTTCATCTGCTTGATGACAAGGAAACAACTGTTTTAGAAAGGTAAATTGCAAAGAGAAAATGTTAATGGTTATGTCAGCTGTTATAACAATAAGGAACGATGATGATATGGTACGTCAAGCTTAGTGCCTATGAGATGCTTGAGCCTTGAGTGGTGCCACTGAAATCTTGGGATAGACTACTGAGCAATGGTTGTGTTGTAAATGGGATGCATATATGAAAAAGTTGATATCCTTGGGAAATTATTGAGATAGATTCCATAAGGCAGCACATAAGTGTGTTGACATGCATAACTGGAGGCACCAATTTATAGAACTGGCCCCACAGTTTGAAGGTGGGCATACATATGGGTGAAGTCTGGGCAGAACACTGACAAGGTGCACATTTATATACATATGCTGCTGAATACTACAATCTATGCATATTTTTAAGTAATTAATGGATAAGCATTTACACCAACTCAACGGATGGTGGAAGAGCTCATGCCTAAATCATGCGTGTGTAATGTAGATGCTATGGTAGTATTCAATAAAGGGAAATGGTTTTGGCAACTACTTTCAAAGTATAATATATAGAGGTACTTATTTGTACCTGGGGTAATGGAAGGTTAAGTGGTTTGCCCAGAGTCACAAGGAGCTGCAGTGGGAATCAAACCCACTTCCCCAGGATCAAAGTCTGCTCTACTAACCACCAGGCTACTCCTCCACTCCTACTTTGTTTTATATAATATGCTCCAAATAGGTGCTCTCTCTAGATGCCTAAATGTGCGTGTCCCTTTACTAAATTGACCTCCACATCTCCATTACATCTGGGCATTGGAGATATTTTGTTGAGGTCTATCACTTAAAACCTAAATACGGAAGACATACATGTAGATCACCAAAACACAGTTTTTTGTTGGATGATATCACATCTATGTCACAGCAGAAACCAAATTAGTGTAATCCAAAACAAAATAATCTGTTTTCCAACATGCTTAGAACTTATGAATACAAACAGCACACAGCCTGGGAGAAAACATGTAAATTTAATAATTACTTTGATTGTTTTCTTATTACAGTTTTCATTTAGACTGTTCACAATATAATTAGGATTTATAAACTGAGAGTCTTCACAAAAAATATACCAAATGATGCTAAAAAAATATGGAGGTGGTGTGAGTCATGATAATATCAACCATGGCAGCACTGCATCTTAATAAGACAAAATGTGAATGTGAGAAGGGAACGCACAGACAGCTATCATATGATGTTTTTCTTCTGCTATTATATCAACAACATTTTGGCTGGGAGCCTAGATTCTGCTAAAGGACCAGCCTGGATGGCATTAAACTAGGGCAGCATTTTGTCTGTCATAATTGTCTAGCTTTGGCAAAAATATTGAGTGACTACTAAAACTAGCAGCCATGTTTCTGAAGCAGTCAATGCCAATCCCAACAATCAAACTACAACCACTTATCCCCAAGGTACCTCTACTCGATGAGAACTGATCATTGAAAGGCTGCTAGCCAAGGTGTCCTCACCAGTAGCCTGCATCTCCTAGAAGGGGTGGCTACGACTGGGGGGGGGGGGGGGGGGGGGGGGAATATTTTGTATAATTTCTGCAAAACTTTCACCAGATTTTAACAGTTTGGTGTGTGTGTGTGTGTGTGTGTGTGTGTGTGTGTGTGTGTGTGTGTGTGTGTGTGTGTGTGTGACAACATTTCAAACAGAAGAATAAATACACGATATCTCCTGATGCCATGGCCAGAGGGAAATAGAATGGAAGTAGGGGAATTGTTTCAGAAATGAGTGGCATGCCCCTCTCCACATTCCCACTATATACATCAGAATCGGTCATTCACTTTCTGCCACTTTAAATGTATTTCCTTCTGAGCACTTCTTTCATCTACACAAAACAACTGCAGTAAACAGTGACACTACTCTTCAGAGAGGAAAGTGAAAGCAGATGTTATATTCTGCCCGAACAGAAATAGCAGAATGCTGGATACACATTGCTTAACGTTGCTTAGCAATGCTAAAATATACCAGTACCATACAGGCTCTATGCCATTATTCAAAAGAGATCTGTAATCAGTCTACATATATCCTAGTTAAGCAGATGAAAAAAAAAAGATCAGTAAGCATGGCTACAATCATAAACTAACTCTAGAGAAAGGCATGCAACCCGCTGATCATCTGTACTGTATATGTGAAAGAAATCACATGGCTATCTCAGGGCAGTCTCTTATCAGACACAAGGTGGAAGAGATTAGTGAAAAGAGTTAGGGGATTATGAGTGATAATATTTTGTTCAAGTTTAGTTAGTTAGTCTGTCTGTTGGTCATGTGAAATGTGTCTATGTATGCATTTTAAATTATGAACATTGTTTGTTGACCATCCATAGAAAACTTAGCTAACATGTGCTTAACACAGTGGAGTGAAGGAGTGGCCTAGTGGTTAGGGTGATGGACTTTGGTCCTGGGGAACTGAGGAACTGAATTCGATTCCCACTTCAGGCACAGGCAGCTCCTTGTGACTCTGGGCAAGTCACTTAACCTCCATTGCCCCATGTAAGCCGCACTGAGCCTGCCATGAGTGGGAAAGCGCGGGGTACAAATGTAACAAAAAAAAATAGCTTACTGCAAAATGTGTTAAAGTTGGTTTGGCCCAGGGACAATATGGATGGGCATGAAATGTCTTCACCCCTCATTCTCTGCCCCTTCACAATATAAATACCTGAACTAACAGGGATCCCCAAGCCCAAGCCTCGCCAGTCCAGTCTAAAGTTGCTCAGAACACCATGCTGCCAAGGCTTGGCAGCTGGCGGCAGTGTTCTTAAGCCCAAGATGGCAACTAGTGCATGCTTGAGAAGTGAGCATATGTTAGGTGCCAGCTTAGACTCAGGGATGCCACTGCTCAGCTTGGCAGCAAGGCATTCTGAGTGTCTCCAGAAGTCCGGAAGAGGTCTTTAGCTGGCAGGGCTTCAGGACCCCCCATCAGCTGCATTAAGTGCGCACCACTGCTGGGTGGGCCCTTACCCACCCTGACCCACTTGTGACTATGCCCCTGCCTTATATGTTTAAAGTTAGAACAGTTATTTGGCTGGTTAAACTTAAATGCATATTATACAGATAGCAGCTGAATTTTGCTACAGTTCCATAACTTTACACACTGACCCCAGAACCCCTTCCTCTCCTAAAATGCGTAACTTTTCTCTGTATAATGGCTTGTATAGCTAAAGGTTTGGTGTTCCGCTCACAAGAAAAGTCAAACAAAAAAGAACTTTCATTTATGACATCAGCCCTTCTGAAGTCCTTCTGAATTTTACCCTAATTCTGTTTGTATTTTATTACAGATTTTTAAACATAGTGAAAATGAAGTGTTCTGAACTAAGCTCAGAAGCCCAATGCCAATATCACTTTTGGGACTATTCAAGAATAAGGATTACAAATTGGCGGTTGAGACAAAGGGGCATAATCGAACGCGAATGCCCATTTCCATGGGCGGCTATGTCCGAGAACAGGTACGTGAAGGGGCGGGACAGACCATATTTTTTTAAAAAATGGGCGTCCATCTTTTTTTTCCGATAATACAGTTTGTGCCAAGCAAATGCATCGGATTTGTGTGGATTTTAGCTGGGCGGTTTCGTTTTCCAGCAATAATGGAAACCGAAGGTGCCCAGCTCAAAAACGAACAAATCCAAGGCACTGGGTCGTGGGAGGGGCCAGGATTCGTAGTGCACTGGTCCCCATCACATGCCAGGACACCAACTGGGCACCCTAGGGGGCACTTGTAAAAAGTAAAAAAAAATTAAATACCTCCCAAGCCCATAGCTCCCACCCCTTGGGTGATGAGCCCCTCAAATCCCCCCTAAAACCCACTGCCCACAACTCTACACTATTACCATAGCCCTTATGGCTGAAGGGGGGCACCTACATGTGGGTACAGAGGGTTTTGGGGGGTGGTTTGGAGGGCTCCCATTTACCAGCACAAGTGTAACAGGTAGGGGGGGGGATGGGACTGGGTCCACCTGCCTGAAGTGCACTGCACCCACTAACAACCGCTCCAGGGACCTGCATACTGCTGTGATGGAGCTGGGTATGGCATTTGAGGGTGGCATACAGGATGGAAAAAAAGTTCTTAAAGTTTGTTATTTTATGGTGGGAGGGGGTTAGTGACCACTGGGGGAGTCAGGGGTGATCATCCCCGATTCCTTCCGGTGGTCATGTGGTCATTTAGGGTACTTGTTCGTGAAAAAAGGGTCCAAAAATGACCTAAATTTGCGGTAAAAACGCCTCTCTTTTTTCGATTATCGGCCGAGGGCGCCCATCTCTCCTCGGCCAATAACCATGCCCCAGTCCCACCTTTACCACGCCTCCGACATGCCCCGTCAACTTTGCCCGTTTCCGCAACAGATTGCAGTTGAAGACGCCCAAAATCGACTTTCGATTATACCGATTTGGGCGCCCATGAGAGAAAGGCGCCCATCTCCCGATTTGGGTCGAAATCTGGGCGCCCATCACTTTCGAAAATAAGGCGGAAACACTATCTGAAATTAAGAAAGCTTGGGACAAGTATGTAGGATCTCTAAGGGAGAGGAAAGGATAGTAGATGGCATGGATGAGAAGACTGGATAAGCCACATGGTCTTTATTTGCCTTCTTTTTTCTATATATTTCTTTGGTTACCCTGCTCTTGACAAATCATATTTTTGCATAAAGAGTCAATGTTAAACATGCAGCTACAAAATCTAAATACAGTACAGTCTCGCATATCCAACCTTCGCCGATCTATCTAGCATATCCCACACACTCCCAGTGATATCAAGCGGCTTCTTTTTCCGTTTTCCGATCACGGGACGCTACTTTTACCACCGTTATGAACTGGAATCCTGCTTTTGCTGCCTTTGTTTCTGCATTGTTTGAGGGGTTACCATTGTTTTTCCGTATTATCTGACTTTTCATTTATCCGACAATGGGTTGGTCCCATTTACAGTGGATAATCAAGACTTTACTGTACCTAGAATTTTTGATATTTGTCTGCAAGTATAATTTTGAACATTATTCTCTAAATATAATTTAAGATCACATAATCCTTTCACTTGAAATGATGGAAAATTAACTATAACTGTACTCTCTAAAAAGAAAGGTAGCAAAAATAATGCAACGCCACTGCTTGATTTACCCTACCTTCAAAGTAACTTTCATAAAATCATTTATAAGCACTACTATGTTGCCATGTTCAAAACCTTGACCCAGGCCTGTAAGATGCTGTTTTCATCTTTTTTTTTCCTTGACATTTTAGCCTGTTTGCATTCTGGCATTGAATGAAGGATCCATGTTTAATTCCCAGCATGCTACTATCTTGATCTCAGCATTTATATCCAGATAGAAATGATAAAGAACACTTATTTTTCCAAGCTAACGACAGGATTGGCATTGTCTTAACAACTGCTGCATCCTGTTATTTAGGACACAGGAAACTGATATGGTACAATTAATGAGTTCTGTGATTTGAGGGAAAGGAAAAAAGAAGCATGTATTTCTGACTCCATATGCAACTCCTTTAATTTAGCCCCCTTATTCTCTATCTAACTCCTGTTATTCTATCTTATCTGTTTATATGCTCCATCTTTGATTATAACCCTATGCTATTTATTAAGATGTTTTATCAAGATGCCAACATTGTAAGTAGCACACTACGCCATAATATGTGCTGCTATCTGAATATTTTGCTACTGATATTGTCTATTGCCTATTGTGACACGCAAGCGGCCATTGCTACTCACTGTAACAGGGAAAGTCAGAAACTACAGTAATACCTCGGTTTTCGTTGACGTCGGTTATCGGCGGTTTCGGTTTTCGTCGAATTTTTTGGCAAAACATTTGTCTCGGATTTCGTCAGTTGCCTCGGATTTCGTCGGCATGCCCACGTGACCTCGCTGCTAATTTTGCGAAAACAAAGGGCGACCCACGCGTTCTCCTGCTCAGTGTAGCGTTGTTTCTCATTGTGTGAGCATCACCCCGCGCATCTAGCCAAACAATTCCATTGCTTACCAGTGTTTTTGTGCTTTTTTTTTATTGATTGCGAGTGCTAATACTAATTGCCTCGGTTTTCGTCGGTTTCGGATTTCGCCGATTGTTTTCGGACAGATTATCGACGAAAACCGAGGTATTACTGTACATGTTCCAAAAGGCATTGGAATTATCAGCTCAGGGGGTAGAGGGGCTGAGAAAAACCTGGGGTGGTACTTTCTTATTTGAAAGGCTTTTAGTAGCCCAACAGACCCTATGATAATGGAAGGGGATAGGTGTGTGTCCCTTTAAAGGCTGGGATAGGGGAGCCCAAGGCAGACAGTTGGTGAATATTCCAGCAAGTGGGTCTCCTCAGCTCCACCCAGGAGGGTTAATGCTCCAATCACAGAGGAGAGGGATGAGAGATGTTGGTTCCCCTGTAGTATATATAAGCTTCCCTAGGCTGAGAGAAAGGGAAGGAAGAGGGGGGGGGGGGGGGGGGGGGAAGGAAAGAAAGAGCCCCACCCAGGATTGGGAATGCTGAGAAGCCCTGAGTGAAAACCCTGCTATGGGAATTCAGAGGAGAAAAGTAATGCCTTGCCCTGAGCCAGAAAATCTGATAATGTAGGTGCTAACGTCTGTTAAACTCTCTTCTAGAAAACACAGACTTTAGAGAAAAGACAGCTGGAATGAACTGTATGTAATTTTGCTTGGAGAGCAAATGCTCTGGTAGTTTGGATTCATTAATTGTTTGGGAACAGTCATGGGAAGGCTGGCAAAAGAAGACATGCGGGCGGGACCTTCCCTCCTTTACTTGATTCTACCCTGAACAGAAAAGGTATCAAAAAGGGTACCGCAGAATGCCAGCAGATGAAAGGGCTGTGGGCTATATGCGCCTAGTGTTTGGAATGGCTAAAGTAAAGCAGCTGAATTAAAGCATAATTTTGGTTAATGAAGAGGGAATACTGAATGACTTAAACCTGATAGGAAGCAACCGAATGTCACCAAGAAACCTGTGGAATTAAGGCGCTACTCAAGCCTATATGCCTAGTGCCCCCATGTTAATTCTGCCCCCCTAAAATGTCCGGTCTGGCTACGCCTCTGCTCATAAGCCCCTCCCACCTAAACTCTAAACAATCCTATAGCCCTGCCTCTTCATAAAACCCCTCCTTCTCACAAAAACCCTGACCTCCTCCAATTCCCCCCCAAGAACTCCCTGGACTTACCCTAACCTTCTAGACCACCAGGGATTAACCCTGTGTAAGTCCCAGAACTTCACAGGGGAATCAGGAGGTGGTTTGGGTTTGTGTAAGGGGGAAGGGCTTTCCAAAGGGAGCGGGGTTATATGATAACAAGTACAGGTAGGAGGGGCTTCTGGGTGAGGTGGGATGGATCAGGTGGGGGAGGATCAGATCAGAGGAATCAGATTGGGTGGGGGAGGAGTTATGATTGGAGATGGGGAACAAAAGCAAGGAAGGGCCATTACAGCAGCCTCATATGCTGCACTGAGGTAGCTGCACTACTGTTTTTTGGTTTTTCTTTTTAAATCTTAGAAACATAGTCAATTATTATCCCTGTGCTGTCGCAGTGATCTGTTCCCTTTCTAGTTTGGATTTGGGAAGGGACAAAAATCACTGGGGGATTATGGGTAACCCCTCCCCTTAATCCCTTCAGTGGAGTACTGCCCAATAGCAGGTGTTTCCCAAATCCTGAACATGCTTAGTAGCAGGTGTAACTCCCGATGATGATCCTTTACGACAAAGACGTCTAGTCCTCTACTGAAATGGAAACTAGACGTCTGTGAACTTGCCACACCCTCGTCCCATCCAAAAAACGCCCAGGTCACACCCCTTTGCCATTTGAAAGCACTCGGGTTTGAGACATGCATATCTTGGGCTTACAAAATGGGGACTTAACTATTTATGCAAGATAAATGTTGAAGTGCCAATGTATGCGCTTTTCAAATATAAATAGGCCTTGTAAAATGAGGGGCATGATGCTTGAATTGGGAAGTGGGGAAAGGGAAAAGAAAAGAATAGCATTTTACGTAATATTTCCACATTAATTATCAGCAAATTTGCTCCACACTAAAACTCACTTGAATGGCGTTCCACTTTGTTATGCTTCCGTTGGCCACAGTGGAGAAATATCAGAATGATAAAACCGTAGCATGGCAAAAAGTAATAAAGTCAGCTGACAAACGGAAGTCAATGTAATAATCCTTACACAGAAAAAAAAAATGTCTTTAGCAGTGTACACAGAGTGCTTCTTTCATCTGCTCGACTGCACCTCCTTCCAGCATAAAATCAGATAAAAGGCATAATTCAAAATTGCTACCAAGAGACTTTTCAGGCAATAATGCTATCAGTGTCAAGATATCCATATCAGAGCATGTTCTAAAACTGAATTACTAAGATACCTTAAGTGTTTTAACATCGGTGACATCAATACGCAAAGATATTGTTGGGGGTTTTTTTGTTACAATTGTACCCCGCGCTTTCCCACTCATGGTAGGCTCAATGTGGCTTACATGGGGCAATGGAGGGTTAAGTGACTTGCCCAGAGTCACAACAAGCTGCCTGTGCCTGAAGTGGGAATCAAACTCAGTTCCTCAGGACCAAAGTCCACCACCCTAACCACTAGGCCACTCCTCCACTGTTGCTACTATTTGAGATTCTACATGGAATGATGCTATTCCTAGCAACATTCCATGTAGAAGTCGGCCCTTGCAGATCACCAATGTGGCCGCGCAGGCTTCTGCTTCTGTGAGTCTGACGTCCTGCATGAAAGCTAGGTGAAGAGCAGGGGGAGGTGACTGCAGAGCTTCATCAAGAGCAAGGAGGGGTACAAGGATTCAGAAACTGAGCAGATGGGATGCCAGGAAACACAACACATTTGTGAGGCAATGTTCCTCCCACCTTCAAACTCCCACCTCCCTCCCACCTCCAAACTCCATTCATCTTCTCCCACCACAGTTTAAATTGTTAAAGCTCCTAAATTTAAGGCATGCAATTTGTTTGCCAAGATTTAGGCCTATATTTAATACAATCACTCTCCGCTCAATGCAAGTAATATTAGAAGAACGATGCTAAGTAATTATTAATATGAAGATATTCCCAAAAAGGAGGAAAAGGGCTTCAGAAGCTCAGAATCTGTCCCGCTTGCAACTTGTTGGACTAGTAGCTGAGCGACTTCCTCCTTACTCTTTTTCTTTTTAATTCTTCATATCAATTCACCTTTCTTCAATTGTGAAATTTTTTTTCTCATTTATATCTTTATCTTAAAATTCCAAACATGTTCAGCTGAACCTACAATCAAGATCGAGGGGGTCTTTTACAAAGCGTAAGTAAGCCCAACGCGGGCTTACCGAATGCTAAATCGGGACTACTGTCGGCCCAGGGCAGCCGCTGGCACTAGTTCCATCCCAAGCATGCACCATTTCCGGGGAAAAAAGAAACCCCCCCAGAATGGCTTGCGTGGCGGTAACCCAACGGTAAAACCCAATAAATCGGTGGCGGTAAGGGCTCCCCACCGTATTGCCATGCGGTAAGAGTTCTCTTTCCGCATGGCCATGTTTGTCTGAGGGCTTTTAACCCGCCGCGGTAAAAAGGGCCCAGGCGCACGGGAAAAACAGCCCCATTGCTAGCGAGGGCCCCTTTTCCTTGGTAAAAGGACCCCTATATATGGCAGGCTCTTAATTGTCTTTGGTGACAAGCAGGTGGCTATTTTAAAAGCCAGCAGCGGGAAAAATGGAATAATACTTCATGGTGGGTCTCTGTGCATTTGAAACTCTTGAATATGTAAGTACTGAAGCCTAGTAGAACCACTGGTTCATAAAATCATTCATGGAGATGCACCGGCCTACATGTCAGACCTTATTGACTTACCACCTAGGAATGCTAACAGTTCAACACGCACATTCCTAAATCTTCACTTCCCAAGCTGTAAAGGTCTAAAATACAAACTAACACATGTGTCCAGCTTTTCCTACGTGAGTACGCAGCTGTGGAATGCATTGCCTCTTGACCTGAAATCTATTCATGACCTACTCAACTTTCGAAAATCACTAAAGACTTTTCTTTTCAACAAGGCATACCATAATGATCTATAACAGGAATTTTAGCACATCGCTACTTCCTGATACTATATGACTGTTATCTTATATACCGATTTGCTTATATCTATTATGTTACATTTGTTTTTTTTATGTAATACCAACTGTTTCTTTACTCTTGTATTGTGATTGCCATGATGGAATATTGTAAGCCACATTGAGCCTGCAAATAGGTGGGAAAATGTGGGATACAAATGCAACAAATAAATAAATAAACAATTCAAAACCAACAGCTAAGTTTTTCTGCAGGGTACTGTTGGTGCCGAAGTTGTTTGTCACTCCTGAAGAAGCCTGAAGTAAAATGGTGAAGCACATCAGCAAAGACAGTTAAGATGAATGCTTACCACAAATAGTCTTGACTGAAGGTTCAACTAAACATGTTGGGAATTTAAAGATAAAAAAGTATAACTGAAAACAAATTTTTCACAATTGAAGAAAGGTGAACTGATATGAAGAATTAAAATAAGAAAAGAGTAAAGAGGTTTTCTGAGGACTCATGAGGAAGCCGCTTAGCTGCTAGTCCAGCAAGTTGCATGTGGGACAGATTCTGAGCTTCTGAAGTCCTTTCCCTCTTTTCTTTTAAAGAAATATCTTCATAATAATAATTACTTAGCATTGTTCTAATATTACTTGCATTGAGTGGATAGAAACTGTATTCTTACAGCAAGCCAGTAGCCTTTTGGATAGTTAATTGGCATTTATTTAACAGCCATCCTTAAACCACTTCATTGGCTCTCTATCCATTTCTGTTCACAGTTCAAACTCATCTTACTGATTTACAAGAGCATTCATTCTGCAGCTCCTCAGTCCCTCTCCTCTCTAATCTCACCCTACAACCCTCCCTGAGAAGTCTGTTCATCTGGCAATGGAGGAGAAGGGTACAGATAATTACCCTTATCTGTACCCTTCTCCTCCACTGCCAACCCCAGACTCTCTTTTCCTTTCATCTTGCTGCACCATATGTCTGGAATTGACTTCCTGAGTCATACTCCTTTCTGGCCCTAATCAAATCCAGGCTAAAAGCCCACTTTTTTGAAGCTGCTTTTAACTCTTAACCGCTTATTTATTTATTTAACACATTTATACCCCCAAAATAGTAGTAAACCTATAAATAACATGAGTATAAGGCAACAAAGATCTACCACTATTATTACGTCTACTCCTAATGAAAAAATATGGGTATTTACCTGTACAATACCCATATTTTTTCATTAGTAGAAGTAATAATAGTAGTAGAGGTGCAGCGAAGGGCGACTAAAATGATAGCGGGGATGGGATGACTTCCCTATGAAGAAAGACTAAGGAGGCTAGGGCTTTTCAGCTTGGAGAAGAGATGGCTGAGGGGAGACATGATAGAGGTATATAAAATAATGAGTGGAGTGGAACAGGTGGATGTGAAGCGTCTGTTCACGCTTTCCAAAAATACTAGGACTAGGGGGCATGCGATGAAACTACAGTGTAGTAAATTTAAAACAAATCGGATAAAATTTTTCTTCACCCAACGTGTAATTAAACTCTGGAATTCATTGCCGGAAAATGTGGTGAAGGCGGTTAGCTTAGCAGAGTTTAAAAAGGGGTTGGACGGTTTCCTAAAGGACAAGTCCATAAACCGCTACTAAACGGACTTGGAAAAATCCAAAATCCCAGGAATAACATGTATAGAATGTTTGTACGTTTGGGAAGCTCGCCAGGTGCCCTTGGCCTGGATTGGCCGCTGTCGTGGACAAGATGCTGGGCTCGATGGACCCTTGGTCTTTTCCCAGTATGGCATTACTTATGTACTTATATGTACTAGTACATCACATACACATGTAAATACCACTCCCACAGAGCCACTATTTACACACGGAGATCCAGTGCTATCCCAAGCCTTTTTTGACAGCTAGGTGGGGGTGGAGTTATACTGCATATTTTTATACAATAGTCTGTTAAGACTGGGATGGTCACTAAAATCAGCCTGGTGGAATGTCTATATAAAAGCTCCTGGGGAGAACAATGGGATATGCACCACTTGGAGATTTCAAAGGGGCGTGGTTTGGGAGTTTGTGGGTGTGGTTTAGGCAGGACTAAAATCTACATGTCTATTCCCAAGTTTTCAAAGGTAATACACTTTTAAGAGGAAAAATATCCATATCGGTTTTACACCACTTCAGAGGCACATGTAGGATTTTAAAAAGTGCTCCTTTCGATCAGAGCTTCACAGGCATGATTAAGGGAGTCGGTCCCTTTAATTCCATGTAGTTTATTTCCACCTCTAAAATGAAACTATATTTAAAATTATAGCCTCACTGCTTAACTGGTGGCAGGTAGGTTTGTAAAATGAGATATCTATATGCGGAAGTGTGCAACTTGCATGTGGAAGTTGTGAAATTCTCACTTCCATATGTTATTTATTTTACTAATTTATTTATAGCAGCATTTGTATCCCACATTCTCCAAACATGTTTGGTTCCATGTGACTTACAGAGATAGTTAGAAGGGTAGCGAATTACATTTTGACAGGAAAGAATGAGGTAGCAATTGCCGCAATTATAGTTTAATAGGTAAGATAGAGAGTAGAGAAGAGAGAGGGCTTGGCATAGACATCTCTATATGGAAGGTGCAGGGTTCATATGTTTATAAAATGTGTATGTAGGCAAATATACATGGTAACCCATCAAACAATGCAGACACTAAGGATGTAGAAGCTGGGTCCCAGGTCACAATGATGCTGTTTGCTGTAAAAGCAGGGTCCCGGGTCTAAAGCAAATTGTATTAGATTCAAAATTTCCCTCTGTACTATCCTGGAAAATTGAAAGTGACACAATGGCATCACCGGAGGGTCTGTCAGATATGTCGGATGGTCGGATTAGTGAGACTGTACTGTACTATGTAAAATGGGGCTCAGTGTAGTCTGATTTATGTGCCTAGTGCTGTATCAGTGTTAACCTCCTGACTTTATTCCTCTCCCTAAAACCACCTTCTACTGCAACCTACTTTTCAAGCTCTTAAATTTAAGACTTTAATGAAATTTGGAGCATAAATTTAGGAACGCAGCACTAGTAAATTTTCAAAAAGGTCAATTTAGGAGCCTAATTCTCAAAGTTAGAGGCATAAACCCTTTGAATATTAGCCTCACAGAGACTACAAAGTAACTGGTGATTATCTTAAGGGGTGTTTTATGAATTTATGTTTTACTGTTAACTAGAGCTGTACTGAATAGCAAATTTTACTATTCGGCCGAATACGAATACCGAATATGAACAACGAGCATTGAGCTTTAACATAACAAATAATAAAAGAAGCAATGTAAAATCAGAGATCAAGTGTCTATTTCAGTAGGATTTAGCACAGTAGAGCCACGGATTATTTATATTCCAATTTAAATCACTATTCAGCCTAATACAAATAATATATTCGGGGCTGAATCATATCGAATACAAATATTCGGTACAGCCCTATTTTTAACTCTTTTTTATTTTTGCGTGTTATATTTATCATGCTGTAATCCACATTCATCAAGGACTTTTTCCAAGGAAAAGTGGAATATAAATGCAATATTAAATTACATTAAATTATTTTCCTACAACATGAAGGTATCTGGAAATCTAAAGTACTATTGGTGGTAAATGGGACCTTTAGCTGTGCATAAGAAATCATGAATGAAGGAAAACATGGTACGATAGGGTTAATTTCAGCCTAATTTAATATGGTTTTTTATATCCCGCTAAATCCCAAACGGTTCAAAGCTGGTAAGAAAAGAAGAAATTCAGTTATTATTGAAGAAATGAATAGGAGGAGATCTAACCAAAGGAATGCATATATGTGCCAAAGATTTTTTTTTCTCTCCTCGACGGGAATAACATGACTATAACAGAGGAGGTAAAAGTATTTCATTGAGGATGTCTGTGGGTTTCCAAGGTATGTACTGAGCAGACTAAATTAGGTAGTGGTTCTGTTTGTTGCTCATAATGTTTGCTCTTGTGGAGATTTCCTGTAAAAGAGACCTTTATGGAAACTAACACTGGATACAGCCTGTTTTTAACCCTTTAAATCCTGTTACCTAGTTAAATCAGGGAAGCTCCTTTGGCAGCGATTTTAAAATGAAAATAACACTGGAACTACAATAAGGCCCTTATTTTAGAAGCCCTGTTCGCAATTTACATGTATAAATACAAGCGTTTACATGTGCATATCATGTATACATGTAAAACCTGATTTCAGAAAGCCAGTATAGAGGTGTGGTAGCCGTGTTAGTCCACTCTTAAAGGTTATCAATAGAAATCAAACAAAGTAAAACATGGAAAAGAAAATAAGATGATACCTTTTTTATTGGACAACTTGATAAATTTCTTGATTAGCTTTCGAAGGTTGCCCTTCTTCGTCAGATCCGATCTGAAGAAGAAGGGCAACCTTCGAAAGCTAATCAAGAAATGTATTAAGTTATGTCCAATAAAAAAGGTATCATCTTATTTTCTTTTCCATGTTTTATTTTGTTTGATTTCTATAGAAAGCCAGTATGTATGTATTTGTATGTGTATATCTGCACTGCATACAGAGTGTGACTGTGCATGGTTTGGGTGTGGCAGAACCAAACCCTACACGTGTGTGTTCTGATACTTGAACAACAGGATTTTCAGCTACTCTTTCACAGTCTACATTTTAAAAATGTGCTCATTAGGGTCAGCCTTTCACTGGAGGATAGAGGGAGTTCTCCACCTGTTCTACATTTCTGCCTCTGAACCGTAGATATATACAGAGGTGGACTGACCATTGGAACAATACAGCAGTGCTTGAGGACCCACAGCAGTAGGGGACCCAATCTCCCTTACCTTCCATCTAATTTAATCACTTTTGATAGGTGATTAGGGGCTCATAGCCCTTACTGACTGAGGGCCATGAACACTGTCAATCCACCCTTGGATATATGTATGAAGACTGTGGCCTCAGTTGTTGATTTGCAGCATGTCAACATGTAGGTCTGCAAGCTAGCAGACATACAGATATAAGGGGCAATATATACATATTTATGTTGTGAAATACTAACTTACACATGGAAACTGCCGCGAGTCCTCTGTTCAATATTTCACTCTATATCTGTACACCAGCTGCTCATGCTGCATGTACCAGTAAATGCATGTGCACTTGTGCATGTACAAAATCCTGCGTCTGAGAGGGCATTATTGTGTACATTTAATAGGAATATTATTTGTATAGACAGCACTGTTTACCAGGGTTTCCAGCTGGAAAAAATTTTCCCAGCCCCAAACCCGCCCAAAAACCGCCTGTAGCCAATCCCCGTCTCCCGCGTCACCGAACCCCGCCCCCCGCATCACCTAACCCGCCCCCTGTGTCACGAACCCCGCCTCTCATGTCACTAACCCCGCCTCCCACGTCACTAGCCACGACCCCTACGTCATCCCTGACGTCAACCCCGCCCCTGAAAGGCTTATATTGATCCAATTTGGACCAATAGAAGCCCCGGAAAAGCTTCTATTGGACAGAATTGGACTAATAGAAGCCCCGGAAAAAACCGCTGAACTCGCACAGCGGCGACGGGAAAACCGCCCAAACAACCACATCCTGCGGACGACGAAATTTTCCCGTCATCGCTGGCGAAAACCCGCCCAATTGGGCGGTAAAACCGCCCACCTGGCAACCCTGCTGTTTACTTGGGCTTCCCCTCCCCCCTGTCTTCAGTTGCAGTGTCCTGTGATTGGCTCCTTGTGAGCTTCTTTCAATTGGTTGTGAGCTCTGAGCTAAGGCCAGCCCTCTTTCTTTGCCCCCACAGGCTGGGCATGAGAGGCTCAGTCTATGCCTTGCATGCCATGTGCTAGCAGCTTTTCTGAGAAATGACCTTTCTTGGTTCCAGTGGCGTACCGAGGGCGGGGCGGTCTGCCCCGGGTGCACGCTGCTCCCTCTGCTGTTATTTCCTGTTCCGGGGCAGAGGGAGCAGGGAACCGGCGGAGCCAAAAGCCAAACGGGGTGGGGGGGCTTGGAGGTGATGTGCCCGGGGGGGGGGGGGGGGGACGTAGACCCGGGGAGGGGGGTGTTGTGCTGCACCCGGGGGGACGGACTTTAAGTTAGGTGCACTCTGTTGCATTTAGATACCCGCAGTTATGCCAGGTCTATGGCTGGTGTTAGATGAGCTGAGACCAGGTTATGCAAGCATTCTTTAATGGAACCTGTGTGCCTGGGTACCGTTATCAAACAGGCTCCCAGTGCGCACTAAACGGAGGTGCAAAAGTGGCAGAACTGTCCCCTAAACTTTTGAATTGATAACAGGGTGTTCACCTTTATGTGCCAGTTGTGCACACAGATGTACAGAATCCTGATGCTTTTGCCGTTAACCCCCAGATTCTATATAGTGTGCCTAAAGATTGGCGCCAAAATCAGTGTGAATTCTATAACAATGCGTGTAATTTAACAAACCAGCTAATGAGCACTGATAACAGCATCTAACAAGCAATAATGAGCACTAATTGGCACTGATTAGAATTTGGGCACACAACTTGCTAAGCATATTCTGTAACGAAATGCACTAAGCTAATCAGTGCTGCTAATTGGATGTTAACAAGCAATTAACAGCACGAACTGGCATTAATTAGAATTTACACACTGTGTATTCTGTAACATAGAGGGGCATCATCGAACGGCGCCGGCCATCTATATGGCCGGCGCCGCAAAGAGCAGTCCCAAACTGTATTATCGAAAAAAGATGGCTGGCCATCTTTCATTTCAATAATACGGTTCGGGCCGGCCAAATGTCAGAGATGGCCGTCATCGGTTTTCGCCGATAATGGAAACCGATACCAGCCATCTCAAACCCAGCCAAATCCAAGGCATATGGTCGTGGGAGGGGCCAGCATTTGTAGTGCTCTGGTCCCCCTGACATGCCAGGACACCAACCGGGCACCCGAGGGGGCACTGAAGTGGACTTCAAAAATTGCTCCCAGGTGCATACCTCCCTTACCTTGTGTGCTGAGCCCCCCAAATCCCCCCCAAAACCCATTCCCCACAACTCTACACCATTTCCATAGCCCTTATGGGTGAAGGGGGGCACCTACATGTGGGTACAGTGTTTTTTTTTTTTTGGGGGGGGGGTTAGGAGGGCTCCCATTTACCACCACAAGTGTAACAGGTAGGGGTGGGGGGGTGGGCCTGGGTCCACCTGCCTGAAGTGCACTGCACCCAAAAAAAACTGCTCCAGGGACCTGCATATTGCTGTCAGGGAGCTGGGTATGACATTTCAGGCTGGCATAGAGGCTGGCAAAAAAGTTTGTTTGTTTTTTTTTTTTTTTTGGGTGGGAGGGGGTTGGTGACCACTGGGGGAGAAAGGGGAGATCATCCCCGATTCCCTCTGGTGGTCATTTGGTCAGTTGGGGCACCTTTTTGAAGCTTGGTCCTGGAAAAAAAGGGACCAAGTGAAGCCGGCGAAATGCTCGTCAAGGCTGGCTTCCTTTTTTCCATTATCGGGCAAAGCCGGCCATCTCGTAACCACGCCCCATCCCGCCTTTGCTACCCTACAGACATACCCCCTTGATGTTTGGCTGGCTCCACAACAGAAAGCAGTTGGCGCCGGCCGAAATCAGCTTTTGATTATACCGATTTGGCCGGGTTCAGGAGATTGCCGGCCATCTCCCAATTTGTGTCAGAAGATGGCCGGCGATCTCCTTCGAAAATAAGCAGGATAGTGTGCCAAATTTCTAAGTCGAATAGTTGAAAAGTGGGTGTGGAATGAGTGAGTCATGGGTATTTCTAAAACCTATACACATTGTTATAGAATACACCCACTCCATGCCTAATTTAGGCGTCAGGATTTAGTTGGCGTAATTGACCACGCCTAAATTTACTCACGCAGAGCAGCACTCAGTGTATTCTATAAAGTATGCCTAAATTAAAGTACTTGATAGTACTTTATAGAATACGCTTTCATTTGAACGCAGAAATCCAGGCACGATATATAGAATGTAGCCCTATATGTATATGTAAAAATGAGGGCATCAGAAAGATAACTGTCAGCTACTTACTGGCATATAACACTCAGTGATGGCACAAATACTATGTTTTCTGAAACTTAGCATTCACAGGGTTAAGAAATAAACCGGTGTAATAATGAACTTAAGGAATTCCTCTTTTTAATAAGCATGAATTCAAATTTGCCTAGTAATGAAATCCTAAGCCGCTATTACTGAGAGGTAAAAGCCCATGAAGAATATGGCTTGGCATGCCAAAGTCAAAGAGAAGCTTGGGAGATTAAAAGCTGTAGTGTGAAAACATGATTTTACACTTAAAAGCAATCCAAGCTTTTATCCGAATATGATTGGCATAAATAAATATTCAAGTCCTCAGCTGGCATGAGGTACAGGAGGAGTAGCCTAATGGTTAGTGAAGTGGGCTTTGATCTTGGCGACCTGGGTTCAATTCCCACTGCAGCTCCTTGTGACTCTGGGCAAGTCACTTAACCCTCCTTTGCCCCACATGCAAAAATTTAGGGGACCTTTTACTAAGCTGCACTAGTGTTTTTAGAAAGCGGCGGTAAACACTGAGATGCCCATTATATTCCTATGGTGCAGCTTTGTAAAAGGCCCCCTTAAATTGTGAGCCCTCCAGGGACAGAGAAAGTACCTGCATATAGGGCTAAATTCTATATACGGTGCCTTGACTTCCCCACAGAAACCAAAGCGTATTCTATAACAGTGCAAGCAATGTTAATTGGTTAACTAGCTGATAATTGAATGTTAACAACCGATTATCAGCACTAACTGGCATTAAGATTTACGCACAGAACTCGCTAAATATATTCTGTAACGTGGTGCGCGTAAATTCTAAGCCACGAAGTTGAACACCCACTCTGCGCCTAATTTACGCATCGGAATTTACACCAGGTTTTAGTTGGCGTAATTGATCGTGACTAAATTTAGTTACGCAGAGCAGCACTCGGCGTATTCTATAACTTATGCCTAAATTAAACAGCACTTTATAGAATATGCGCTGATTTCCACGTGGAAATCAAGGCACTATATATAGAATCTTGTAGCACTATACAAATGATTAGTAGTGTGGAGCATGTCTTTTTTTTTTTTTTGCATGTAGAGCATATCTTACATGAGGAAAAAGGTAATTTAAAAAATTGTGATGGTATATAAATATGTAAAATGCAGGTGCAACAAGAAACAGAGCTTCCATTTACAAAATATGATGGTAATTTTATAAGTCATTTTTCTGTGTAAAATACTGATTTCTGCACATAAATAAGCTCATAATTATAAGATTAGGCCATGCCTAAAAGTACACATGATTTAAGCTGGACCTCCGCGGGAGGTGGTGGAAATGAAAACGGTAATGGAATTCAAACATGCGTGGGATAAACATAAAGGAATCCTGTTCAGAAGGAATGGATCCTCAGGAGCTTAGCCGAGATTGGGTGGCAGAGCTGGTGGTGGGAGGCGGGGCTGGTGGTTGGGAGGCGGGGATAGTGCTGGGCAGACTTATACGGTCTGTGCCAGAGCCGGTGGTGGGAGGCGGGACTGGTGGTTGGGAGGCGGGGAAAGTGCTGGGCAGACTTATACGGTCTGTGCCAGAGCCGGTGGTGGGAGGCGGGGCTGGTGGTTGGGAGGCGGGGATAGTGCTGGGCAGACTTATACGGTCTGTGCCAGAGCCAGTGGTGAGAGGCGGGACTGGTGGTTGGGAGACGGGGATAGTGCTGGGCAGACTTATAGAGTCTGTGCCCTGAAAAGGACAGGTACAAATCAAGGTCAGGTATACACAAAAAGTAGCACATATGAGTTTATCTTGTTGGGCAGACTGGATGGACCATGCAGGTCTTGTTCTGCCGTCATCTACTATGTTACTATGTTACTATGTATTCTATGTTCATGCAATTGGGCGCACAGTTATAGAACAGAGTCAGTTATGAATGTAACCTAATTTAATAATCAGCACTAAATCGGCACTTAATTGGCAATAAGTATCAGTAATTGGCCTTAGCAAGCACTAATTGGCAATAATTTGTAGTTACCTATATACCTCAGGATTCTATATATGGTACCTTAATTTCCGAATGGAAATCGAAACGTATTCTATAACAATACGCATAACTTAACTGGTAGACTAGCTAATCAGCGCTGTTAATTGGATGTTAACAAGCAATTATCAGCACTAATTGGCATTAAGATTTACGCGCACAACTTGAAAAGTTTATTCTGTAACATGGTGCACTTAAATTCTAAGGTGCATAGTTAAGAAGGGGGTGTGGCAATGGGTAGGTCGTGGGCGTTTCTAAAATCTATCCATGCTCTTATAGAATACACCCACTCTGTGCCTAATCTAGGCGTCGGGATTTATGGCAAGTAAAACATGGCGTAAATGGCTTTGACAAAGTTTGGTTGGGTGAAAAGGCGCTCGGCATATTCTATATATCGTGCGGAAATTTAAGCCTATTCTATAAAATACAGGCGTACTTTATAGAATACACCTAGGAGTATTTTTTTTCCCACGCAGAATTTTCAGGCGCCATATATAGAATCTAGCCCATAACTGACTTATGACCCAACCGAGCACCTAATTTCTATGACCAAAGGGGGGTGGACCTGGAAGGGGCATGGCAGGTCATGGGCATACCAAGCAATTAGGTGCAATGTTATAAAATACCATCATTTTTTATATGCCTAACTGCAGCTCTTAGGTGTCAGCATTTATACCAGCGTTTTGCTGGTGTAAATGCTTGCACCTAACGTTAGGCGTGAAAATGCACACTTATGCTTGTGTTCTATCACAGCAGTTCTATGTGGCACTGCCATTATAGAATTTACGCATCATTCCAGAGCCTATATTTCAGCACCATTTCTTAAATTTGCTCAGGGGCAGAGTTGTGGTGGAGAATGGACAGTCATGATTTACGCACATATATAAAATCCATGCTTTCAATCTGAGTCTTACTTCTGCAAGATTTGTGCTAGGAGTTTATAAAGGCACACAGGCATCTATGCAACTTTTTAAAATTGGGTCAAAACAGGCTCCTTCTTGCCCTCTAAACCAGGAACCCCGTGATAAAATAACCTCCTCAGTTTGCAGTTGTCCCCTGTGGCACAGTTTGTGGGGATAGTTACAACGTATGTTATTATTATTATCACTGTTATGGAAACTTGATACACCTCTCAAGCTGGCGAACAGGTCTGAGCGCTTTATATACTAAAATTCAAAAGTCAGAAAAAGAACACCATTAATAATAGGATAGAAAATATCACACACACAAGAGAAACACACATACTAAGTTTTAAGAATCTGCAATCAAAGGGGTGCTTTTACTAAGCTGCGGTAAGCACTAACGTGTGATTACCGCAGCTTAACATGGCGCACCGCGATGCATGCTGAAGCGTCCCATGGTCATTTTTGAACGTGCGCATGCAAACCGCACGCTAAAATATTTTAAAAATATTTTCCCAAGGGGAGATCTGGAGGCAGAGAGTGGGTGTATCCACACTAATCAGTGCCGGTACATTGCCGCATGTTGATTAGCGCATGAGCCCTTACCACCTATAAAACAGGTGGCGGTTAAGGGCTCACATGCTAATCTTTTTAATCTTCATGTGCTAATGGGAAAATTAGCGTGTGGCCATTAAAACAAAAAAATAGGAAATACAGCCATTTTACTGTTGTGGTAAAAATGGCCTTAGCGTGCCCTTTCAAAGGTCTTTCCTGCATACTAAGGCCATTTTTTACACAGTTTGGTGGACTCATCAAATGACTAATTCTGGGCCTGATTTACTGAGGGGCACTTTTACTAAAGGGTTGGTGCGCAGCAATGGACTTGCCGCGCACCAATCCGGAACTTACGCTGGGATACACGCCATTTCCGGTGCTACAAAAAATATTTTCTGTTATGTAGTGCCGGCGCTTACCTGGTGGTAGGCAGCGCCAGTTATCACCAGGTTAGTGCAGGAGCAATTGGTTTGTGCAACCAGAGCAGACATTAATGTTCATTGGCATAACACAATCTTTTTCAAGGCCTCTACTTTTTGCTGTAAGATACCTTCATTGGAAATTCCATCAAAAGACTCCTGAGGCAGGCCAAAGGCTGAAACACGGTGCCTTGTCGAGTCTTTTTTATCAATAAAATTTCTCAAAAGTATTCAGGCTGTCCGTCTTATATCTCTGGAGTCTACGGTTGTTTTCCCACTTTTTCTACTGCTGTTGCATCTCGTGGGTGGATTTCTACTGGAGCCCTTGCCGCCACCTCAATGAGTGGCGGTAAGTGCCCCCTCCCCAAATGGCCGCACAGCAAGAGATTCACTTACGGCATGGCCAATTCTTTTACAAAACAAATATCAACGAAAATACAAACTTTTACCTGCTGCGGTAAAAGGGGGCCTCAGCGCACTTCAAGAACGTGCGCTAACACTAGAGCAGGCACCCTATTATCACAGCTTAGTAAAAGGCCCCTTATGCTTTTTTCAACCCATAGACACAACAGAAAAAACCTTCATTAATTCCTGTATGTAAAACATTTTATTATTTGGATTTTCCTTTATAAAATATGCATCTACATGCACAATATTATACCTTCTTCAGACTAGGTATAAATTTGAGCAAGAGAATTTGTACACTTATTAGGGATAGTTTGAGAATCTATTTTATATTTTGGATTCTCCTGCAGAGTTGGAGACAATTTTTAGAGAACCAACATAAGGACTGTTCAAGGATGACAATGTGCATGATGAGTTTCCAAAATCATCCACCTCCCTTTTTTAGATCTCAGTCACACCTGAAGAAGAACTCTATATGGTGTCAAAACCTCAATTCCAATATCATGTTCAGATAATTCTTATACTGACCCATTAATGAATATCACAAACTGTGAAGAATCAACTTTTCTACAGTACTCCGTAGCACACAAGGAACTCAAGGTAGTAACCCAGAGGATTTCCCAGGGTTAGTGGTCTCAATTAGGCAAAATTTTGCTACCCGTGCAATTGAATTGGTTCACATAAAGGTTTGGTAATGGGAATGACATACCTATTGTATCACAACAGACCATCAGTTCTGAATTTACATAAATCACTAGTAAAAAAAGGCCCGTTTCTTAACGCAATGAAACGGGCGCTAGCAATGTAATGAGTTCCTGCCATTAAAGTTTCCACGGTTGTATTCTGAATATAATTGTTGTTTACATGTGTAAGATTTCTTTATATACAATATTTTTTGTGTAAACTGTGTTACAATGTGGTAAAAGTTTTCCTTGTTCAGGCCCTTCAATCAGTTTAACAATCACATCAGAAGAGCTCCTTACTCGTGAGAATGCAATACAGTTGCCCATGTGAGGGACTGAGAGTGACAGTGTGTTTTACAGACAGTGTAAGAGAGAGATACACAGAGTGATTGATTGAGTGTGTGTGTGATGTCTGTGTGTGTGTATGTGTTTGAGCGACAAAGTGATTAAATGTTTGTCTTCCCTTCCGTTCTGTGCACTTGCCTCCACTGATGTTCATACCTCCCTGTATATGATTGTTTGTTAGAGATTCAATCCACTCCACTTCCCTCCTCCAAGTTCCGTTCTGTCTGATTGGTTCTTCATTGACAGTGAGAGCCAATGAAACGCTGAACTACAGACGTACGAACCCTACACTGCCACAGTGCCACAGAGTCAGCTTCAGAATGTTGAAGGTGCTTTTTATTATATAGGATTATGGGCTCCTTTTACTATGCGGCGGTATGCCCAAAGTTGGCTTACCGCTCGCTATACAGGAAGTATCGCCAGGCTACCGCAGCAGCCCAGCGGTACTTCCCACCCCTAGCGTGCCATCATTTCCAGTGCTACAAAAATGTATTTTTTTTTTAAGCACCATAGTGTACCCAGAGTGTACTCAGCGGTAATCAGGCAGTGCCACGTGCTGCCCGGTTACTGCCGGGTTAACAGGGTTAACACAGGAGCCCTTACCGCCACCTCAATGGGTGACGGTAAGGGTTCTTCCCCCGAAATGGCCGCGCAAGTGCTTTACTTGTCGCCCGGCCATTTCCCGTAGGAAAGCGAGGCTTCCCTTTTACCAGCTGCAGTAAAAGGGGGCCTCGGTGTGTGTATAAAACATGAGCCAACGCCAGTCCCCTTTTGCCGCCGCTTGGTAAAAGGGGCCCTATGCGTGGTGGGGCATTTTCAAAAGAAAGTCCAAGCCAGAATTGCGATGTCCCACACACAATGTCCAAAAAAAAGATCCATCTCTCAGCCATTTTTGAAAAGAAAAAATGTTGAAGGCTTTCCTGTTCAAAAATACATGAGAATGTCGAAAATGAACAGTAATTTTCCCAAAATAAAACGACCAAATTATGAATGCCAATGAGTCAGGGACAACGTTTATCTGACAGCGTTTGTACAAAAATGACCACACAGATTTCCCTGCAGAGTAGAAGGGTAGCCTAGGTAGTCAGTGTAGTGGAATTTAATCCAAAGCACCCAGGTTCATATTCTACTGCAACTATGTTACGTTAAACAGTGAACCCTCTAGAGACAGGATAATATCTACTGGGCCTGATATTCAGTTGGTGGCGGGCAGTGATTTAGCTGTCCACCGCCAGCATTAAACCCGGATATTCAATGCCTGGCCATTTCCATCTCCTTTCTCCATCTAGTCCTGCCTAATTATGCTCTCACCTTTCCACCCTTAATTATTTCTTTGTTCTTAAGATAGTCTAAAATACAAACTAACGCATGCGTCAACCTTTTCCTACTTGAGCACACAATTCTGGAATGCGCTGCCGCGCAACTTAAAAACGATCTATGAACTAACTAACTTCCGCAAACTACTAAAGACCCATCTCTTTAACAAGGCATACCACAAAGACCAATAAATGTGAACTTCTCCACATATATCCAGAATTGTCTTTTAAATATTTGCTTGGTATACTTCTTTCATGCTTTACCATTATCATTTTACC
Organism: Microcaecilia unicolor; assembly: GCF_901765095.1. Taxonomy (NCBI): domain Eukaryota; kingdom Metazoa; phylum Chordata; class Amphibia; order Gymnophiona; family Siphonopidae; genus Microcaecilia; species Microcaecilia unicolor. Next base: position 182,411,285 of record NC_044040.1, on the reverse strand, counting down.
CAAGATCCTCTGTAATACTACATGTTTATTTCTTATATATCTCCACCATTCATGAAGTACTGTAAGCCACATTGAGCCTGCAAAGAGGTAGGAAAATGTGGGATACAAATGAAATAAATAATAATAATAATAATAATAAATAATAAATCCCTAGTTAGTTACTGCACATGTATTAATTTGCTTCTTGAACTTATTGTAATTTGTGTTATATTCTGTATGTTATTACCGTATTTTTCGGACTATAAGACGCACTTTTTTCCCCAAAAATTTGGGAGGAAAATGGGGGTGCGTCTTATAGTCCGAAGGTAGCGTTTTTGGACCGCCATCCCGTACTTACACGATGCCATGTTGCCTGGTGGTCTAGTGATTCTCGGCGGCCATTTTGAATCTCGCCGAGACCGTCAGAAAGCAGTGAGGAGCACGGAGAGCAGCGCGATGGGCAGGAAAGAGGGGGCTCTTTCCTGCCCCGACGTCACTAGACCACCAGGCAACATGGCTCCTGTCCTGTTTTGCAAGAGGAAAAAAAAAGTCAGAGTTATTCCCCACAAGCCCTCTTGTACCTGGCAGAATGGATCAGTTTGTCTCTTATGGGAGTCAGAAATCTGCAGGAGACTTGATGGTAAGGTCAGATTGTTTCTAGCTCTGAAGAAAGCCAATGTTAAACCTGTCCTACTCTGTCTGCACTATTTGCATATGGAGCACCTTGCATTCTACCTAAAGTCTAAGTACGGGACGGCGGTCCAAAACTCGGACAAGACGCACCGGAGCACCTAGGTTTTACAGGAGCGAAAAAGGAAAATTTTTTTTTTCCTATTTCCCTCCTCTAAAACCTAGGTGCGTCTTATGGTCCGGTGCGTCTTATAGTCCGAAAAATACGGTATGTTTTATTCACTTTATTGTTTGTTTGTAAGCCACACTGAACTTGAGTCTATTTCAGGCTAATGTGGGGTATATATATAATGAATAAATAAAGAAATATACAGGGGGGAGGGGTTAACTGCCAAAAACTTAACCATTTATGCCTACATTTGGTGCTAACCGGTTAACTTTTCAGTGGTTAAAACCAGGTGCTACCCGGCAATATTCAGTGGAGATAACAGGTTATCTTCTCCTGAATATTAGCAGTTAGGTGCCGATAAGCTATTTATTTGGTCAGCAGCCATATCTGTCCAGTTAACTAGCTTTGAATACTGGGGGTTTTGTATCTGACTGTTCATCATCTCAATAGCCTTCGGGTTTCAGATGTGTTTAATATATAGATACAGTGAGTCTGATATTCAGACCACGGGAGGGAGCCTGGCTAACTCCCATGGTCGGTGGTCAACCCAGATATGCAATGCTGGGCTGTTTCCAGTGACTGGCATTGAAAATCTGTGTGTATTTTGGGCCATTTACATTTATCCGGCCAAAATGATAAAGGTGAAAAAAAAGAACAGAGAATTGAAATGGGATTTGAACCTGCACTGACCACTAGGCTACCCCTCAGACTTGCTTGCTGTTGTGTTATGAACACCCAAAATACCTGATGTTGTCAGTGAGCCTAGTTTCGCTTTCCGGTGTCACTTTCAGGGGTGAGGGAGGCGGATGGTAAATAACCACTGAGAGATTAAGGAGGGGTCATGCCTTAGAGGCAGATGCACTAAAGCTAAATGAGCCTTTAATGACTCTCCAACGAGGAAAATTTGATCCGTTGCATGCATCAAAGGGCTTTTACCGAGGAAGCCAGCAGCTAACGAAAACGGAATGGAGATGAGCAATTAGTGTGAAAACCCCATTGAAACGACATGCACTAACCTTTTCCGATTGCCTTTACGCAGGAAAAAGGCAGGAAAACTAACGAGAGGTCTGGACCACTCGTTAGGACAGCTCTGTGCCAGGAAAAATCATTAAGAGAAAAAATAAACAAACTTTGAGCCAATCCCAGCGCATTAGCAGAGCTAAAAGCGCTGTGATTGGTCCAAAGGACGTCAGAAAACACATAAAAAAATAAAAATAAAAAAAGGATCGGGAGGGGGCAAGGGCGCTCATCAGGAGCGTCCTGTACGGACGGCCTTGCCCCCCCCCCCGCTGCTCCCCACTTTCCGCCGCTCCCCCCACCCAGAAAAAGCAAAATTCGAGCAGCCCCTGCCCCCCTCCCTTCCTCACTACTCTCACCTCAGCTCCGCCTCCCGACATCCTCCGTCCTGTGCCCCGCCCCCTTTTGGGGTCGTCGCCGCCATTCCCCTCCTCCATCGGGCCCCCCTCCCTCTTACCGGGCCCGTGCAGCGCCTCTCTCCTCTGTCCGAAGGCGCTGCACGGGCAAGAAGAAAGCCTGATGCCTGCCTTCGCCCAGCTTCGATGGCGCGTCTTTCTCCTGCTGGGCCCGCCCCTGTCTGACGTCAGTAACCAACGTAGGTTACTGACGTCAGACAGGGGCGGGCCCAGCAGGAGAAAGACGCGCCATCGAAGCTGGGCGAAGGCAGGCATCAGGCTTTCTTCTTGCCCGTGCAGCGCCTTCGGACAGAGGAGAGAGGCGCTGCACGGGCCCGGTAAGAGGGAGGGGGGCCCGATGGAGGAGGGGAATGGCGGCGACGACCCCAAAAGGGGGCGGGGCACAGGACGGAGGATGTCGGGAGGCGGAACTGAGGTGAGAGAGTAGTGAGGAAGGGAGGGGGGCAGGGGCTGCTCGAATTTTGCTTTTTCGGGGTGGGGGGAGCGGCGGAAAGTGGGGAGCAGGGCTGCTTGAATTTTGCTTTTTCGGGGTGGGGGGAGCAGCGGGGGGGGGGGGCAAGGCCGTCCGTACAGGACGCTCCTGATGAGCGCCCTTGCCCCCTCCCGACCCTTTTTTTTTATTTTTGTTTTGATTTGGGAGCCATGTGCTTGTGATTTGACTGTGTTTTGACTGTTTGTGGCATGCGCAGAGCAGCTAACATAACGCTTGGCTGCTCTGCGCATGATTTGGGGGCCGATTAACGATGTGTATTGTGATTCTTTGATACATTGTACGTTTCAATACCGATCTCAGCATGTGTGACTTTTTTTTTTGGTGCATTTTTCGTTATTTTAAAATCGTTAGGGACTTTAACGATTTAGATTTTTTTACGTTTGGTTGCTGCATCTGCCTCTTAGTGGGCAGCTACTGATTCAGGGCACCTTTCTATACCCTGAATGTGAATGAACTAGGTCTAACATACTATACCCTTCTTTTCTGACATTTGATTATCGCTGTAAGACATCATAAATTTGGGCCCTTCCTAGTTCTGCCCTTAACACGCCCACAACATGCTCCCTTGCTATTGGACAACTGCAGTGTAGGACATCCAAATTCTGCCTTTCAAAAATTGAAGTTTGGATGTTTTTTGGCAGATAAACATTTTTTTTGGGGGGGGGGGCATTTTGAGATGTCCATCTGCTTTGAAAATGGAAAGTTTACTATTAGGATAAGAACATTTAGGACATTTATTTTCAAAAACGGTACTTCACATGCTAAAAATGCACAAAACCCCAGAATGTTGTGATTTTCCCATTTAGGAGGAGATTCTATATATGGTGCCCAAAAAACCTGCGCTGAAATCTGCGCCAACTAAGCATATTCTACTATCAGTACCTAAAGGCGCCGATTATAGAATACGATCAGTTGATATTTCAGTGTCCAAATCTGTGTGTATCCATTTACCAACTAAAACACGGCGTAAATCTCGGCGTGTAGATTTAGGCGCACTGGGCCATATTCTACATCTAGGTGCCTAAATTTCAGATTGCCCAAAAAAACGCCCATTTCCCCACCTATAAAAAACCCCTTTTTGCCTGTGTGCATTAGAAGTTCGGAGCGCATCGTTACAGAACACGCTTAGCGAGTTGTGCTCCTAAATTCTAATCAGTGCCAATTAGTGCTCATTATTGCCTGTTAAGTGCAAATATCAGCACTCACCTTGTTAAGCCAATTAAGTTACGCGCAGTGCTATAGAATCCACACCAATTTCAGGGCCTAAATCTAAGCGCACTATATAGAATCCGGAGGTTAGTGGGCATCAGAGTCTGGAAGGAAAATAATCATTTTACTTCCTGTTATGTTGTTCTTGCTTGTGAAAGGGATATTACCTGTTAATTCATGAGTCCTGGGTCTCAACGTAGCAGAAAACAGTAAGACTATACTGAAATACTATGAAGAACATGAAACTGGCTTGTTCAGATCTGATAATAATTATTCTGTTGCCTATGTTTTTCCCTTGCTATAATACTGTACATGTATCTAAGGAAATTAAGATGATTCACTGTTGTCGGACCCATCACAGTGTCTCAATGGCACTCAGCAATGATTCAGATGCTGACCTTGGAAAGACTTAGAAATGATGGTTGGGATACTCCATGGGACGCACCCTGACCACTATACAGGAGCCTTTTCGGACTGTTTTACCCCATGTGACTCGTATTCACATATTGAATGGTTTGCCCTGCAGGATGGGCTGAAGCAGTAACACTGTTTCTCTGCTGGTTCTATGGCTCGATTCTGGGGAGGGAAAGGGAGGAAAAGGTTTTTTTTGTTGGGTATATGTATAATACAATATCTGCAATTTGTATGCTTTTTGTTTAAAAGTTGCATTAAAGATATTTATTTAAAAATGTATCTGAGGCAAAGGAGTCATTATGAGTCAGAATTTTGCATACAGAATGCTGTTAAAGCAGTGCTTATCAACCCTCTCCTGGAACCACATCTGGCCAATCAGGTTTTCAGGATTACTACAATGAATATGCATGAGATAGATTTGCATATACTTGAGATCCATTGTATGCAAACCTATTTCATGCATATTCATTGTGGTAATCCTGAAAACCTGACTGGCAAGGTGTGCCTCCAGGAGAGGGTTCAGAAGCATCGTGTTAGAGCACTGGCACTCAACCCAGTCCTTGGGACACACCCAGCCAGTCAGGTTTTCAGGCTATCTGCAATGAATATGCATGAGATAAATTTGCATGCACTATCTTCATTCTTTGCAAGTCTTTCTCATGCATATTCATTAAGGATATCCTGAAACCTGACAGGTTGGGTGTGAACCAAGGGCCAGGTTGAGAACCCTTGTGTTAGAGAAATACATTATTTTACTATATCTTTGACCTCTAAAATATCCTCAGGTTCCTGCCTAGAGTGGAGAAAGGATGCTTTGTAATACTTGTTAAAACACGTTGAGATTCTACAACCTTATTACTTGTTAATGTAATATCTATGCCTGGTAGGCAAAATTGATCAGTGTGTAAGGGAGGAAAGAAAGAAATAGGACCAAATACAATGTGTTAATGTATTAATTTATTTCAATAAAACTGATGCTGCCAAACAGAATTAAATCAGGTATTTGCACTAGTATATGAGATTCTCTTATATCTTCAGCATCTGCATCCTCTCAAGAAACGACGGCACTGCTATCAGTGATTTCTGATCCTGTCACAATCTTTCAGAGAAATTCCCCTCTTCTACATGCCTTTTCTTCATCACCAACTCTAGCATGAAGTAACTTGGCTCAATTTATCTTCTGACCTCTAGGTCGGTGTCTCTCAACCCAGTCCTCGGGGCACACCCAGGCCATCAAGTTTTGAGAATATCCACCATGCATTTTAGATTTTCATGCACTGCCTCCTCGGTATGCAAATCTTGTCTCTTGCTTATTCACTGTGGATAACCTGAAAACCTGACTGGCTGGGTATGCCCCGAGGACTGGGTTGAGAAGCACTGCTCTAGGCCATAATGTCTCCCTTTGACCCGACTTTTTGAAAGTATTTGCTCTGTCTTCAGTTCTTGTATTTCCTCTGATTTGTTCTCTTCTTCTTTCAAAGCAAAAATATAGCTTGAGCACAAAAAATCATCCACTTATCCTTTCATTTCACTTCTTGTTTCAAAACTTTACTCCTGCTGGAATTCTGCACAGTGTGCAGTGCAGAATTTGCACAGAATTAACTTTTTTTTCAAGCAGAATCTTTAACGCTGTCCCCGTTCCCATGGTACAGTACTGTGGGAACGGGGAAGCAGTAAAGGCTGGCCGGCTGCCCTGTGCCCTCCTCCCCCCCCCCCCCGAGCCTTCGTGGGCCCTACCTTAACATGCCCTGGTGATCTAGTGGCCTCTTCGGGGGCAAGAAAGAACCCTACTCTTTCCTGCCTGCTGCCTGGTACCGCTACTTCTTCAAAATGGCCGCCGAGACTTCAAGAAACAATCTCGAGAGGCTGCCGCAGGAAGTCTTGGCAGCCATTTTGAAGAAGCATACACCAGCCAGAGCAGCGGGCAAGAAAGATTGGGGTTCTTTTCTGCCCCAAGAGGTATTCCCAATGCGCGCCTCTGCAGCACCTCCCATGCTAGACTGGTGAGTGCAGGGGTTGGGGATACTGGAAAAAGATGGATGGTGTTTGGGGGGGCTGGAAAAAGTGAATGGTATCTGTGTAAAGGGAGGGCACAGGGGGGCTGTAAGAGGGATTGAGTGTGGAGGGGCTGTAAGGTGGATGAAGTGTGGGTGAAGGGAGGGGGGCTGGGAACAGGATGGCTGTGGGTACAAAAATATTGTTTACATCATGACAAGGAAACCTACAGAATTTACACATTTTTTACACATAATTTTACATTTTGTGGCGCACAATTCTGCCAGGAGTAAAACTTTTGATGCATGTAATTCATGGTCTCTTAGAATTCTCTAACATATTCTGTGTTCAACCTGTATCAATTCTGTCCTGGGCTATCTGTTCCACTCTTAATTGGCTATCTTATTGTATGTACCAATTTTATTTTGCTTGATTTGCATTAACTCAGGAACAATAAAAGTGCAGTTCCATATGCCAATGCTAAATTCAACCCTCGAAGATGGGATTTGGGAGATGCATGTCCTAAAAAAATATGAATTAAAAAAAGTGAGAAGAAAAAAAAACACAACTATGCCCTAGATTTGAATTCTGATCAAATTCTGTAGATGGCAAAAGAAATTCAAAACAATGAATTCTTCCCTATTCTAATGAGGAATCAGGAAGATGAGACAATGAAGCCCGCCAAACTATCTAATATCTAAAAAAACATTCTCAATTGAATTAAGACACAAAGAATACCTGTGTTATGTTATATATATTACATATCTATGTTTGACTTACATAGCAATGAATATTTAGGTTAATAAAAATAAACGCAAATGGTAATAAAAACATGATGATGGGAGAGGGTAGGGGATCTTTAGGGAGCATGGGGCTACATGTTGTTGAACGTTTGATGGTTAGGTAGTTGCCTGCTGTTCATTGATTACATGCTCTGAGAATGTGCCTTGGGTGCTCAGCTTGAGAAGTCTTATATTAATATTTTTTCAATAAAAAATGCATGAATTTATAAAAAATGTTTAAATAAATTTATTAAAAAAAATAGTAGTTGTTATATTATTAGTGACTTTCGTCTTTGATTAGATAGGAACAACGTTTTAAAATTGTATTTCCGATATATGGTTGATAGTTTTTTGGGTTCAAAGATGAATATATTTCCTGACACATCAACGGAATCGCAGACTGGGAGGTGTGAAGTCTTGGCTTTTCAGCCAGGAATCATTGCCCCAGGTGGGACCTTCCTAGCACGATTCCCTTGTAAGTGTTTTATTTTCCTTATTACTTATTTGTTTGAACCTAAGAAATTATAGAGTTTGTGGAAACAGATGAAAATCCTCTGCAGCAACTTCCTTCAGTTACCACTGTACCGGCTGCAATAACCGATTAACCTTCCTCCCTCAGAAAATGTGAAGTGTAAGATTAACCATTTTGAGTTTTTCTTATTTTCTTTAAGATTGTGTTTTCCTGATCTTGGATCTTCCAATTGTGGACAATTATGTAAATATATATTGTTGAGAGAAAATGTTTTCCTTTTTATATTAATTTCTGTATTTCCTTACATTTATGTGATAAATGTGAATGTAATTAAGTAAAATGATAAATAAAATAATTAAAAAAAAAATAATAGTAGAAGCTGCTTATTGAAATCCTCTAAGCCTATCATCAGTTCTCCCCTTTCTTTTAACTCACTTTCAACCCAGGAGCTCAAGATAATAATGTCTACACGAACAGTACTGTTTTTAATTTTTCTCAACAACCACAATTATATTTAATTTCTTTTTACATTCAAACATTTTTTTTGTTTCTTCTGCTAACAACAATCTTTTTGTGCTGTATAATATGTCTAAATGCAAAACATATATTCTGTATATACCACTTTTTCGTAGTCTGTGAAGACAATTTAAATGAGCTTCTCTAGAACGAAGCACATTAAGTAAGAAAAGGAAAAGAAGCCAGCATCCACTGTTCTTGTGTTTCATTGTCCTAATGCAGCTGTGTGCCTTGCTTGAATGCAGAAAACTGTTTATAGAAGCCAACAACTTCTGGTAGCTGCAGGAAAGGAAGCCACAGATTTAAGTTAGATGCAACCACACCTACTTAAGTTGAAATTTTGCTGCCTTGTGCTACATAGAATGACAAGTTCAGGCACAGCGCTGCAGTTAAATGATGCAGTGCCTCAAGATTTCACAATAAATAGTGAGTACAAGGATAAAGAAAACTTTGCATACAAAAATGAAAACAGAGAACATAATTGTATACCAAATTTACAGATGTGAAGCCCTACTTTATATAAGATATTGAGATAGGAATTGGGATATCCAGGCGGTCAATGGTTTGTTTGATTTTTGTTTGTTTGTTTAATATGGGCTACCACAAGACTTTTATACCCAGATATTCAGCACCAAGTTGTACCTAGAAACCAGTGTTGAATATTTGCCTATATCACTGCTATCCTGCTAGTGCTGGCACTGAGCACTCTATCCAGATATTGAGTGTCAGTTACTACACTAATAACATTGAAGACTATCGGGATATTTTTTAGCTGCAGCACTGGCCAACATTAAAATAAAAAGGAGAACCACTGTTGTTTAATATTGACCCATCTGTTCTTAATTTTATAGGTGCTGTTAGACACCACAGAGACCAGCAAAATTACCCCTTCAATCGCAGGTAGAGACCCCAGGTCCAACCAGACGGTACCTGACACGCCTGCCCTACAGCACATTCAAATAACAAAGGAAAAGTTTTAAGATACATTCCGGATCAATATTCAGCGTTTCTTTAAATTCTGACCCTCACCAGCTAAATTAGATTTGGATATTCAATATCAGGCCATGACCCGGAACTGGCATTTAATATCCGGGTCACTGGTGGATGTGCAAGTTATGGGGTGATGGTCAATATTCAGTGCCGATATCCGCATACCTAACTGAGCACAGACAGGACTACTTTTTATGTGGTCCCACCTGCCTGGTTTGGTATGTGGGTACCGGCACCAAACATCACCGGTGACCATGGATCTTCTAACACCACATCCAGACTGCCCCAGCACCACCCAGATTGTGTCAGGTTGGTCTGAGCAGGTACTCTGTGGCAGTACCCAGTTGAGTGCCACTGAATATTGATGGACAGCCTGTTCAGCATAGTTTAAGCAGACAGAAGAGGCTCCTGAATGTCAACCCCTATGTGCAATCTCATGTAAACTAGAAAATACACGCCTCCTTTAAATCTGTGCATTTTGGCCTCTATGTATATGTGTAGATTCTGCAAAAAGCATTCAGCATGACCTCTGAAATGTTCCTAATTCAAAAGCTTCTATTTCCTATTGAGTATTCTAAATTTTCCAGGCGTAGAAACAGCTCTTCAAATTTCATTTCAATAACAAGGATTTCTGCATTTGACCATTGGTATTTCCATAACACATATTGAAGCCTGTTGCTAAGAGCAACTCTTCTTGACTAAAGAAGAAAATACAATGGCAACAGATCGTGTTCTTTTTTTCCCCCTGGAATGCCGGTGAAAGACCAAGAATCGCTGCTAGAGGAAAAAGATGACAGTTGCATCATGTCTATATAAAAGCTGTCTATTGATTTAGGAGGGTAGTTAATAAGGTGTGTTCGCGCAATAAAAAGTGAGCAGTGTTACAGAATCTGGGTGATCCACACCCAACTTGCACGCCGGGATTTATGTCTGGTTTCAGTTGATGTAACTCCTTGCGCCCAAAATTGAGTACAGATCCCAGTGCTATGTGCTATTCTATAAAGGGCACCAATCCTGGAACGACCACAATAGACTACTGTTCAGTGCCATTTTTTTTTTTTGCTGTGCTGATTTTTGAGCGCCACTTATAGAATTTCCCCCCAAATTCTCCTGCGATATATCTGAGTTCATGAGTTGGCACATGCGGCCAAAAGCAAAGCAGTCTTTAGAAATATGCAGTTTCGAATGTAAGATAATTTGACGCATCTTAGAGGTGAAACTGCATCTGCTTTGCCTTTGGCCGCACAGGCTTAACAATTCACAAATCTGTACCCGCACCATTTCTAAGACTCCTGAGGAAGGCTTTCACACCGAAACACAGTGCCGTGTCGAGTCTCCAGATATATATGAGTGCATGTACTTTACAGATTTGTGGTTTCATGGTTTGTCTTTGAAGAGTTATCCCTTTTCTCCCCACTCCTTTTGGACTCCTTTAGAACATAACAACATAAGTAGTGCCATAATGGGACAGATCAAATGTCCATCAAGCCCAGTATCCTGTTTCCAACAATGGCCAATCTAGGTCACAAGTACTGGCAAGATCCCAAAACAGTTCAATTTATGCTATTTATCCCTGAAATGAACCTTGGATTTTCACAATAATGGTCTATGGACTTTTCTTTTAGGAAGATGTCCAAACCTTTTTTAAACCCCACTAAGCTAACTGCTTTTAGCACATTCTCTGGCAATGAATTCCAGAGTTTAATTACACGTTGAGTGAAGAAATATTTTCTCCGATTTGTTTTAAATGTACTACTTTGTAGCTTCACTGCATGCCCCCTAGTCCTAGCATTTTTGGAAAGAGTAAACAAGCCATTCACGTCTACCCATTCCACTCCACTCATTATTTTACAGATCTCTATCATATCTCTCTTCAGCTGTCTTTTCTCCAAGCTAAAGAGCCCTAGCTTCTTTAGCCTTTCCTCATAGGGAAGTCATCCCATCCCCTTTATCATTTTCGTAGTCCTTCTCTATACCTTTTCTAATTCCACTGTATCATTTGTGAGATTCGGTGACCAGAATTGACCCAGTATGGCAGTTCTTATGTTTTTATGGATGTTTACAAAATTTGCCTCATACATATATGTTTCACTATATATATGCATATATCTCTGTAGATTATAAACCATGACTTACACTTGTATATAGCAACACCAAACCCCCACAATATAGATTTTAGACCAACAGCTTAGACCTCAGTGGCAACTCGTTTCACACAGGCACTCATGGCACTGCAGCTCACCTGACCCCTCACCAGTCTATTGAACAAGCTGTCATATAGAATATTTATATTTTAATCATTATATGTAAAAACTTTTTCAACAATTTATTTTCTCAATTAAACAAGCCATAGTCATTTTCTCTCTTCTGCGGCATTAAATAACTTTAAATCCATTTAATATATTTCATCTTAACAATTATTTATCTTATTGATTGCTGCAGAGGAGAGAATGACTATGCTTAATTGAGAAAATAATTGTTGAAAACGTTTTTACATATAAAGATTAAAATATCATAAATATTCTAAATGACAGCTTGTTCAATAGACCAGTGAGAAGGCAGGCGAGCCGCAGTGCCATGACTGCCCGCGTGAAATGAGTCGAAACTGAGGTCTAAGCTGTTGGTCTAAAATCTACATTGTGGGGGTTGGGTGTTGCTACATACATGTGTAAGGCATGATATATAAACTACAGAGATATATACATATATATAGTGAAACTTATATATGTATGAGGTAAATTTTGTAAACATCCATATAAACATAAGAACTGCCATACTGGATCAGATCAAAAGTCTATCAAGTCCAGTATCCTCTTTCCAACAATGGCCACTCCAGATCAGAAGTACCTGGCAGGATCGTAAAGATTAGACAGTTCCCATGCTAATTATCCCCAGGGATAAGAAATGGTTTTCCCCAAGTCTGCCTTAATTACGGTTTATGAACTTTCTTATTTTGTATACCTAGTTAAGTTAACTACTTTAAATCACATCATCCATCAACAATTCCAGAGTCTAATTATGCATAGAGTAACTTCATGGTGTGTCTCATAGTTTTGTATTAAAAACTAACTTATTATATTATATGCATATATAATAATTTCATATAATTGATTTTTACTTCTTTATTATGTATCTGTTTTATAGATTTGAATTACCCCTGATGCAGCCTTTTGGCAAAATGTGACCATGTTGGGTTATTTTTAATTGAATATTTATTTGCGTGGATGAAGAATATTTTAAAACTATAAAAGACTTTAATTCTCTCTCCCTCTCCCCCGCCCTCCTTATTTTTGGCAAGGAATGCCCAGAACACTCTTATAGAGGAAACCTTATGGCTGGCATATATTTGTATAAGTTAATTTGCCACTTGTGCATATTTAATAGGAGTTAATTGGTCTTTTTACAGGTTTACCCAGGCCTGTTTATTAAATGAGCTACTATATCTACTTTTGAAATACTGTACAGTATGAATTACACTCACTTTTCTATATACTGTTTAGCATATGTTCACCAGATTTCAGAGGTCAAAACATGGGAAAACAATTTTCAAAGGAACCTGCCTAGGTAACCGAGCAGTTTACCTAATTATATTCCCCAGGCTGAAAATCGCCCTTCCCTCAGTGGTCAAAAACGTGTTTGTTTCATTTCACATGTACTTTTACTACAGGGAAATGAGGCAAGGTTAGGGTTGAAAGGCAAAGTGCGCATAGGAATTTCATTTTGAAATTCCTCCATGTAAATTACCCTGCGCACTTTGCAACTGTTTTACAGTAGCTGTAAAGACAGGCCTCAAATTCTCAAAGGAACCTCAATGTGGAATTTCCCTTTGAAAGTTAGCTTGCAAGTTTCTGGGTACAAAGGCTCCCTAACTCTGTGACCCCCCGCCCCCCCACACACACAACAATACTTCAGTGTATGAGAGAAAAGCCCATCATCAAGCATCACAAGAAAGGAGATGGCTCTCCTTCAATGATGAAGCCAGCCAAGGATGAAATTCACCTCCAACATGGGCACATTCAGCATGGCTGGTTTACTTAAAACAAAGTCTAGTCACCCGTACACACTCTCCACACACCTCACACTCTTTCCTTCTCATTCAATTGCTTCTTTCCCAGCCCATTTCCCTCTTCACTCTCCTCCTTATGCTCTTTCTCTGCCTAGTTCATTGCCTCCCCACATGGAACCTCCCAGTCCTACCCCAGCCGGTCTCAATCCTCACCCGCATCTTCCAGCAGTTGGCCACCACTACTCTCTCTGCACCACATCTCTCCAGCTTGGTCCCCAAATTTGTTAATTTCCATACATTCTCCAGTGGCTTGCTGTCAGTATCACCTCTAGAATAGCTATTCTGTTGTCGTCTTGTTCCATGTGGCGCTTGGTGTTAGGGCATGGTGGTGCCCTAACTGTCAAGGTGTTCTCACAGTCTGTTGAAAATAATGTAGGAATTGTGGCACTGCATGGCTTAAACTCACTGATACCTGTGCAGTGGCAGAACAAAACAGATTTACCAGAGAAAACATTAGTAGAAAGCCACCAGAGAAGGTGCGAGGGAGGAGGTATACTGGGGGGACAAGAGTCAGGGAGCTACAATCAGTGGTGTGCTGGAGCCGGCTTGCACTGGCTTGCAAGAGCCGGTTGTTAAATTTTTTACCATCTTGCAAGCCGGTTGTTCTTCAGGGCGAGCTGGCTTTCCTCCCTCCCTCCCCTGAGCTACAGGGTCCCAGGCTCCGAGTCCAGTGTACATACCTGAAGAAGGCAACCACCCTGGTTGTCCAGTGGATTCTTTGGGGCAGGCAGGAAAGATCCCCAGTCTTGCCTGCCTGCTGCCGGCGCTGACCCTCCCCCGCTGCCGGATTACTCTTTAAAAATGGCCACCGAGACTTCCAGCGGTGGCTTCGCGAGACTTCTGCTGAAGTCTTGGAGGCCGCCCTTGTAAGTCTTGGCGGCCATTTTGAAAAGCAATGCAGTAGAACTGCGGTACAGTCAGCGCCAGCAGCAGACAGGAAAGACTGGGGATCTTTCCTGCCTGCCACGAAGAATCCACTGGACAACCAGGTTGCCTTCTTCAGGTATGTACTGGACTCAGAGACTGGGACCCTGTAGCTTGTGCGGGGCGAAGGAGGAGGAGAAGAGCAGAGCCGGCTTGCCTTGCACCACAGGGGCGGGGCGGGGAGGGGAAGGGAGGAGGAGAAGAGCAGAGCCGGCTTGCCCTGCTCCACAGAATCTCAGTCTTCCTCTCTGCAATTTGGGGGGGAGGCAGAGGTGGACCGGGGAGAGAGCCCGATGTGGGTGGGGGGGGGGCGCGCACAGAGGTGGACCGGGGAGAGAACCCGTTGTGGCAGGGGCGCACAGAGGTGGACTGGGGAGAGAGCCTGTCGTGGGGGGGGGGGGGGGGGGCGCAGAGGCCTGTTGTTAAAAATCTACCAGCACACCACTGGCTACAATCAAGGTTGACAGGCACTGCCACTGGCTTCCGAGCCTAGATAATATCAACACTGCTTCAAGTACCTCTGCTCATTACTAATATATTGCTTATGTTTTAAAATGTTGACAGTTTCAGACAAGTGCCAACTATTCTTGGTTGAATTCACTGCCTGTAAACAATTACCTACAGATTTCGGCAGCTCAAGCCATACTGTATAAATATATAAATAAAACTTTAAATGATCCCTTCTCTTCCTTGGCTGGTTACTGCAAAACGCTCTTCTGCCAAGCTTATGAGTCAGCAGCAAAAAACTGCATTTTGTTAACTCTTTGCTGTGTGGCCATTTGAGAATCCAAAAGGCATAGCAACAGCATGGAAAAATAACCGGGACGACTTTTCAAACACCTCACCATTTTTTGTTAGCTATTCAGAAGATGGGAGTTTAATAAATCACAAGTATTTTTTTATATTCAGCACAAAAGAACCTCTGTTTCAGACAGTACGAGACATTAGCTTGTGCCAGCAGAGATCTCAGGGCATTAAAGCCAAAGCCTGCAGAAAAGACACCTTATGAAGTTCCAGTGAGCTTGTAAATAGTAAAACAACCTGCTCTGTGTACACATCTGTTTTGGGTTAGAGACAAGCATTCCGTCAGAGCTCTTGATAGGAATGGGGAGCAAAAAGTACAGTGTCCAGCTTAAGTTTGGGAACTTCCATGCTTTTTCTATTGTGAGAGCTGTACAAATGGAAGCATTTATTAAGTTTGCAATTTACATGCAATCTATTTTGTTTCATGAGCACAGAAGACTTAACCCAAATCAATTTTAACGACCTTGTCTCAATTTTCAAATGCATGAATTCTGTTCTCAGTGAGTCAGCGGGTATGCTTGTGACTCTGATGCAAGGCAGATAGCCAAGAGAAACATCATGCAGGCCAAAGAGCTATATGTGTCTAGCAGATTTTCAAGAAAAATCTAACGTTTGTTCCGTGGAAGGACACAACAATAACACGATTCAGAGAGCAATACTTTTCTACCACCGGGTTACTGTGGAAGCTCTTACAGTCACCTGAACGGGTGGCAATGAGTGCTCCCCGCCACATGGCCACGCGGTAAGGGTTATCTTACTGTGTGGCCATTTTTTTTCAGAGACTTTTACCCACTGTGGTAAAAAGGGCCCTGGCGTGCAGGATAAATGGCCCCTGCTGCTACCACGGGGCCCTTTTTCCCCCGAGGCTTAGTGAAAGCACCCCTCAATGAAGTTACATGGAAATATTTTTAAAACAAACAGGAGGAAATATTTTTTCACTCAAGAATAGTTACCAGAGGATGTGGTAACAGCAGTTGGCATTATCTGGGTTTAAAAAAGGTTTGGACAAGATCCTGGAGGAAAAGTCCATAGTCTGCTATTGAGATAGACATGGGGAAGCCACTGCATGCCCTGGGACTGGTAGCATGGAATGCTGTTACTATTTGGGTTTCTGACAGGTACTTGTGACCTGGACTGGACACTGTTGAAGGCAGGATGCTGGTCCGGATGGACCATTGGTCTGATCGAGTATAGCTATTCTTATGTTCTTATAGAATTGCCACAAATAGAAAGGCAAAGCGGGGTGTAAGCTCCTTGAGCAGGGACTGTCCTTCCATGTTAAATTGTACAGCACTGCGTAACCCTAGTAGCGCTTTAGAAATGTTAAGTAGTAGTAGCAGTAGTTCACGCTCTCCACAGCAATCGAACACAACAAGGAAATGGGGTGGAGAGAGCCCAATATCAAGAGATCAGTCACCACATATAAGGGTAAGATGCTCCAGAAAAACCTTTATTAGGACCCAACACGGTCCGTGTTTCAGCTATATCAGCCTTCTTCAGGGGTCAATCAATAAATATATGAGGGTATACTGGTTGATGGAACACTTAATGATCGTTAATAAGAATCACAAAAACCGTAATAAGCACTTCATGTAACGTACTGCTAAAAAGTTTTTATTTTATGAAAACTCAAGAAGAAAAAGGTGCTTAGGACCTTCTCAATAGTTTACAGGTGAAATGGCAGAAACACCATCCAGGGGAACTCTGTGAGGTTGCAAGCTCATTTTCAAAGGGAATTTCCCTCTGAAACTTTCCCCCCAGTGAGCAAACTGCAATATTAAACTGCCCAGGGACTTTCCAGCTGCACTAACTCAAATGCAAACTATAGAACTGAAAATATACACAGAGCAATTTTACACGTAAATGTGCATTTATCCAAATAAACCCATTCAACTATCACTCTCCAAACTGACTAGTAACTTCAAAATTACCATGGTAAGGATTATAAATGCCACAATATCTCAGATTATTGCACCTGATTCTGGTAATGCGTATCATATCTATGGAAAATAATGCACATAAAAAGCAAAATATGATCTACATGCATTATTTCCCAATCCCACCCAAACCCCTCCCTGCCAGGAGTGCCCCCTCATTCCAGTGCATGTATTATATAATTCAAAAGCCTGCATCAGGGGACACCCCCCAGCCAGCCAGTTTTTCAGGATATCTGCAATGAATACGCATGGAATTAATGTTCACTGTAGATAATTAACCTTCGTAATAGATATCCTGAAAACCTAGGTGACTAGTAATCCCAGAGACAGGTTTGAGAACCGCTGCTTAGAATCCCTGACTGAGTGAGGATAATTCTCAGAATCAATTTGCTCACATCTTTAGTGGTGCTGAATATACGTATCAATTTAAAAGCCAGAATCAGCATTTAGATCAGCAGTCGTTGGAGTCGTGAACAGAAAGCCAACCAATAAAGCGCCTCCATTCTTGGTATACTGCTATTAACATATCATGTTTATTGTGTTTGTTTAACATTGCTCATAGCTAAAAGGGAAATATTTCAAATTAACCCTTTAGTGTCCAACGTTCCCATCAATTTGTTCCCATATGGCTTATTACGGGAACACTGGACACTATTAAAGCACCCCTATTCAAATATATCCGAACAGTTAATTCATCTATTTAATATGAAATGTGCCATTGCTGTTCCAAGGTATAAAGAGTCGGTCTAGCCATCTGATTGGCTGAACCAACATCTGTATTA
The DNA here is from genome assembly GCF_901765095.1 of Microcaecilia unicolor. Taxonomy (NCBI): domain Eukaryota; kingdom Metazoa; phylum Chordata; class Amphibia; order Gymnophiona; family Siphonopidae; genus Microcaecilia; species Microcaecilia unicolor. The sequence goes on along the minus strand of NC_044040.1, from coordinate 182,393,690 downwards.
AAAGAATAGGTATTTACTTCATGTGTATTCTCTACAGGAAGGGTTCTCATCCCAGTCCTTGGGGCACACCTAGCCAGTCTGGTTTTCAGGGTATCCCCAAAGAACACGTATGGCATGCACTACCTCACTGTTTCTGCTTGGGGGACGGGTGTAGTGTAACTATCACTGCTGACTGTAGTGTTCTCTGTTTTTGGAAAAGAGGAGGTTTATATTGCCACAGCTAAAAAAAAAAAAGTTTCTATAAATAAGAAAAAACAAATACAAGCAACTTGTTGTGCTATAATATACCAGAAGGCTAAAATAGTACCAGCAACAGGAAGGAAAATAATTACTAGTTAAAAAAATACTACCTATATAGACATCTACCACATGCATATTCATTGTGGGTATCCTGAAAACCTAACTGGCTACGTGTGTCACGAGGACGGGGTTGAGAACCCCTGCTCTTAATCCTTTTCACCAAATTACAACACATTTCATGAGTTCCTGAATGAAGCAAAAAGTAGAACCAGAGGGCAATGCAAGAGCTGGCTGTTCCTTACAACAGCATATTAGTCTTTCTCAAGTGCAAAAGAGACAAAACATTTTATTCTGCAGCTACCGAAAAATATATTTTTTAAAAATGTTTAAAACAACTTTCCACTGTAGGTACTACTGCTCTGGTTGGATGAGTATGTAGAAAGACCAGAGTGAAACCACAGATGGTAAGAGCACCAGAAAGTTTTATTGGGACCCTACACGGTCCGTGTTTCGGCGGAAAAGGCCTTCTTCAGGGGTCTTCAAATTGACATATACGGATGTTCCTCCAAAAATTCTCACGAAATGAGACGATCTGGACTGAATAAAAGCAAAAATGAAAACGCTGGTGCCATCCAAACGGAGCATAGACATTTCACAGACTGTCCTCACCCTCCCCTTACCCACCCCTGTAAAATAAAATTTTAAAAAAAAAACGGTCTAAGGTGGGATAAATTCCTTACTTTTTGCATTCCGTCAAAGAAAATTTTAAAGATTTGATGGAGTCCTAATTAAGCATCCACAGTGTCATAACTACACTGGCAGAGGCATGTAAGGTGTTAAAATTTGCCCCCCCCCCCCCCACTGAGGATGATAATAAAGGAAATATTGACTGGTCTTGAACGTCTAAAAAAAACTCACTCCTCTGGGTTAAACAAATAAATTTGAAGAATTTTTATGTTTCTATGGTCTTTCATATTTCTTACATACATATGTTGTTTTATTTTTCTTTTTACCACAAAGAATGTATAAATAGAAAAATTAAAGAAACTCTGAAATAAATTGCACAATGTACAACTCTATAAACAGTAGGTTTGAAAGGCCACAGAGTCCTTTCCTTACTAAAACTGGCCATTAGAAGTTGGAAGTGTATTTTTTTTTTCTTTTAAAAGAGCTTTATTTAAAGATACAGATCATTTTTATTTTTTACTAGTTATTATTTTCCTTCCTGTTGCCGGTACTATTTTAGCTTTCTGGTATATTATAGCACAACAAGTTGCTTGTATTTGTTTTTTTCTTATTTATAGAAACTTTTTCTTTCAGCTGTGGCAATATAAACCTTCTCTTTTCCAAAAACAGAGAACACTACAGTCAGCAGTGATAGTCCCCCAAGCAGAAACAGTGAGCATTAGGATAGGGATTTCCAAACCCCAAAATGTGGAAGTGTTATTTGTGCCACTTCCCCTACCTAACTGCTATCTGATCTTCCTCTTCTGCTTCCTGCGGTTTCAAAACTCATGGGCTGGAGTTTTCTGGCTGTGCTAATTTCATGATGTATGAGATAGACAGCGGCATTTTGGGGTTAATGCGCTACAAATAATGTGTGCTAATCCACTAACACCCAGTTAACACAAGAGCATTTACTGCCTCCAAAATAGGAGGCCATAAGGGCTTCTGCATTACATCCAAGCAGAGTAGACAAAACAGCGAAGATGACAAAAAAACAAAAAATGGAAATGTTCCCTCCACACTATGGTCAAATCAAAATTCCTTAGCCTACCCATTATTCTGGACTTCAGGGTAAAATTGAAGCAGCTAGTGATCTGAAGATTATCAAGTGGCGATAAAAGACAGCACAAGTTCCTGAGGAAGCCGTAACGGGTGAAACGGTGGCCCTATTGACCACTCCTGACGCAGGCCTCTCTGGCCGAAACACAGCTGTGTTAAGTCCTATTCTCTTTTACCCTGCAATATATTTTTGTGTTTAATAAAGATTTTTAAGTTTTATATTTTTGAAGTGTCGTCTTTTCCATTTTTTGTTTTTTTGTCATCTTCGCTGTTTTGTCTACTGTGTTTTTTCTGTGAAGACTGGTTTCTTCTGTTTCTTTGTTACATCCAAGCAGAGCACATTAATGGATCCTTTAACATGGGGCCTGTACAGAGAAATCCCGAGAATGCCCCTAATGGTTGCCACATCAAAAGTTCCATTAGCCCACAGTAAAATCCTGTGTTAAACTGCGGTACATGTGAATCTTACCGTGGGTTAGTAAAAGGGCCCCTTAGTGTTCAAGCCTAAGGTTGGAAAACTCCCAAAAGAAGATACAATTTGGGAATATTAACATTTCCTCAGAACACTGTGATTTCTACTATCAAGGGGTGAATTCTATAAATCACGCCTAAAAATCGGCACTGAAAAAAACCCACTTAAGCCCTACTCTGTAAGCTGTGCCTAAAGTTAGGTGTGGTTTATAGAATAGCGATTAAGTCCTGGGGATGGGGGGGTCACAAATAAATTTAGGCATATCCATTTGCACCAATGAAAATGTGGTGCATATGCCTCTACCTAAATTTACACGTGGAGCCCCCTTATTCTATAATTGCATGTGTAACCCAAAACCATGCCCACGATCCGCCCTGAATCGCCCATGACCCTCCCACTTCTGCTTCCCCCTTTTCACGATGCACGTGAAATTTAGGCATGGATCACGTGCCTAAATTTACACATGTACATTTTAATTGATTCCAATTAGTGCCAATAACTTCCTGTAAAAAAGCTAGTTATTGGCACTAATTGGCTTGCTGTTCAATTAAATTGTGCGTGGAAATTTGCATGCACAATTTTGGGCAACTTTTATAGAGTTAGAGAGCAAATGTTGAAAAAAAATAGTTGCTGGAAATGTTGTACTATTTGGTCAAGGTATTTATTCTTGTTGAAAAAACATTTCTATTCACCACAGAAGAAAATTAGTTTGGGCTTTGATGGGGACTCAACAGGCTGGATAACTGATTTCAACTTTTTTACATTCTGGAAATATTTCCTCTACCATACAGGTTTACTATATAAGTTGCTCTGAAGAGGGAAACGGATTATCTTCTTGAAGTTTTGATTTATTTTTTTATGTTTGATTATTTTTTTTAGCAAGAGGAAAATGGTGTTTCAGGGATAGAAACCCTTAATATTTTTCTGAGGTACCCTAAAGCACACAGAATAAATGCATATTATATCTAGCCCTGCAAACACAGGCGCTCTCTACTGGGACTCAATTTTTCCTCAGTTTCCACTGCAAGCGTCCCTTAAGCATCAAGGGGCTGGGTATATTTTCTGCAAACTTGGGGGTCCTTTTGCTAAAGTGCATTAGATTCTGCAGTTACATTTGTTAATGCAGGAAATTAACAAGAGGTAATTGCAAAACTAGGGGTCCTTTTACAAAGGCTCACTGAAAAATGGCTTGCGGTAGTGTAGTCACGGATTTTGGGTGCGCGCCGATCCATTATTTAGCGTACCTGTAAAAAAAGGCCTTTTAAAATTTTTGCCAAAAATGGACGTGCAGCAAAATAAAAATTGCCATGCATCCATTTTGGGTCTGAGACCTTACCGCCAGCCACTGAAAGACTCACGCAGTAACCGGGCGGTAATGACCTACGCGTGCCAAATGCCACTTGGCGAGTATCTGTTACGTGTGCCTGAAAATAAATATTTTTCAGCCGCACATATCAGCCGCATGCCAAAAATGAAATTACCGTAAGAGCCATGTGGTACTCGGGCGGTAATTCCATTCTGGGGTGTGTCGGGCATGCGTAGACACTTACGTGGCTTACTAAAAGGACCCCTTAGTGTGCCAAACACGGGGGACGTTCCCTGCATTTTTCACTGAAATACTTGAAGAACAATTAAACAGCAAGTGTACACAAAGATCACCAACATCTTAGCCTGTCATACCCATTTTTAGCTGTGTAACACTGTACTGACAATGCCTATTGAGGAGGGTTGGTGGGTCTGTTTGTTGTCCATCCATTTGCATGAAACAAAGGGGCCTTTTTATGAAGGTGCAGTAGGGCTACCATGCGGGTAGCATGCTGCAAGATATCACTACCACGGGGCACACCCAGTCACCCTGCAGTAGTTCTGCATTTGCCACGTGCCATTTCCCATGCTAGAAAATAATTTTTATTTTCTAATATGGGGGAGGGGAGTAGGCATCCCCTGCTGTAATTGGGCAGCGCATGCACACTGCTATGCACTGCCTGATTATTACATGAGTAGTGCGTGAGAGAGACTTTACTAACTTCTCAATAGGAGGTGGTAAGAGCTCAGGCAGTAATGGCAGTGCACTAATTTTGAAAATTAGGATGTGGCCCATTAATGGCAGAAATAGAATTTTGGCCATTTTTGAGCCACGCTAAGAAGTGGCCAGAGTGCATAGGAAACCCACAAGCTAAAACTACCACTGGCCACTTTCTACTGTGGCCTAGTAAAAGGAACCTGAAGTATGCAATTAGTAAAATAACAATTGCAAAATGACCAAAACATTTTTGGGATAAATATAACCCTATACTCTGTGTACCTCAGCCTGCCATTTGTCCTTATTCTTCCCATGAGACCCCCTCAGTGTTCAATAGTCAAATGTGTACAGTTTCCTGATACCTTTTTGGAATTAAAAAAATAAAAGGTATTTGTGGTGACTGAAAATTTTACATAACCCAGTGAAATTGAAAGTATCAATACTTACTTCCAAAGTGGAGACAAACATGGGACTTCCACTGCTGGAGAAAAAGTGCAAGACCGGGATAATTAGTCACTCGGAAGCACATGCAAGGGAACTCTGACATATGAAGCTATGTTTACTAAGCGGAAATATGGGCGCGTTAGCATTTTTAACGAGCGTAAATGGTTTACATGCGTTAAACGCCAATGTGCCCATAGAAATGTATATAACAATTATACATACACTCTATATATCACATCATATTTATTCCTGCTTAAAAAATACAAACAGATCAACCATACACATAACTCTATCCACCATTAATAACTAAAACGTGACCTAAACATGGAGCAAAGTCACTGATGTCCCATTATATCAGTCCACTTGTTGGCTGTGGATTCTTTAATCATTAGAAGCTCTCCAGACAATGCAGTATTTCATTAGCCATTGTTCATATAAAAATAGATAGCCCAGGAGAATGTCCAATTGTAGATGTATTGTAATATATTCCACACTTTTCCAAAATATAAATGGATCCCAGTCAATATCCAATTGCAGGTGTAACTTGTGTGTATGTCTTTAAATAAGTCATTCCATTGCCATAGAAACAAGGGATAACTGCCTTTTTCACTTTGTCTTAGGGGGTCTTTTATTAAAGATTAGCGCATGTCATCTGCCGCAGGGCCCACAGGAATAAAATAGGTGCTGTGGCAGATAGCATGCGCTAAACTTTAATAAAAGACCCTCATAGTCTAAATTGGTATGTGGGTAATTTTAATATGCAATATTTAAAATAGGGATATTAAGATAATGAAAATAATTCCAAAGCTATACAAAGCTGCCAACAGCTGCAAGTTAACCTGAGTAAGGAAAACTTGTATCTACAAAATAAGGTTGAAATGCTTGAAAACTATCAACGTTCAAACACTCTTAGACTGTTAAATTTTCCAAAGCAGTTGTCAATATCACCTCTTATTACCTTTAAAAAATATCTTACAGAAGTGCTAAAAGTACCTGAACAGTCCTATCCTCCTATCTCAAAGATATTTTATATAACACCTTTTTTGAAGAGAGATTCAGAGCAAGTAGAGAGAGTAATGCCCCCAGCAGAAACTGGGGATGTAAACCTGACACAAATGATAGAAGACGATATGGCGGGTCTAACGCCAGCAACACTCAAAGTTACATTTATTCTACAACCTGATAGAGACTGGATACTAAAGCAATATTTTCTGCATAGAGAACAGAATTTCCTAGGTTATAATATAAGAATGTATCCAGATGTTTCAAAGGTAACGCAGAAGAAAAGACAGGAATTTCTTAAACTTCGCCCAAAAGCATTGCAATTGGGAGCGTTGTTTTGGTTAAACTTTCCATGCAAATGTGTTATAAAGTTAAATTCTGTTAAATATATATTTTATGATTCTAAACAATTGAACTCTTTTTTGGACTCTAAGTTAGCTGGCTCACCCGTTTCGCTACCAGGACCTGTAATAACTTCTACGCCGTAATGTTCTATACTCGGACCTTCTGCTTAGCCACCTTTTCCTTAGTTGTTATTATTATAATTTTCCTGATATATAGTTTAGTATTGCCTCCATATTGTGGACTAAAGATGAGAAATAGATCATGATTTTGTTTAATCCAGATTGTTCTAAGTATTTCCTTTATGTTATAAATGGCTAATAGTCATCTTTGCTGATTTCAAGAATTGTACTTGAATTAAACTGTGAAAAGTGATAAATAAAATAATAAAATAAAATAAAATAAAATAGGGATATGAACTGTTTTAAATGTTTTCTTTTAAGCCTGCAGTAGGTTCATCTTACATTATCCATTAAATCACACTCAGCATCTGTTTTTAGCAGTGAAGGGACAGTCTAATTTTCAGAGACATGGGAAATAAAGGCAGTCTTTCTCATAGCTCTTTGTATGCTTTCTCTTTGTAAATTATCTGTGAGTGTAAGACTCTGTAAATTTATCTCCAGTTGGCAGACAGCTAGGTCAAATTGAGAGGGACATCAAAGGAAAATGCCAGTTATACAAAGAGCAGTAAATAATACATCCTCAGACAGTGCATAATTTGTTTATTCAGAATTACTTAAGGATATTTCTTCAAGGTTTTGATTGTTTTGTGTCAAAATATAAGCACTATCCCCTCCTATCTCCCCTACAATATTCAACATTATTTAAAAAGCCAGAAATGGCCGCTGGCCGGTTAAATAGCATATCAGTGTCTAACTGGCAATATTGAGCAGGAGATAACCAGTTATCTCCACTGAATATTGCCAGTTAGCACACTGGAGAGTCTTACTGGTGTAATTTTTAATAAACTTCCAATGGTAAGGCATCTGGGCATCTCCCTTGTGTTTTTTTTTTTTGATGAGCCTACCCACCCTACTCTTTGGTTTGTCAGCAGCAAGGGGGTCTTTTACAAAGGCACACTAGCAATTTTGGGGCGTGCTAATCATTAGCGCACGCTAAACACTAGCGACGCCCATAGAAATATATGGACAACTCTAACGTTTAGCATGTGCTTATTTTTAGAGCATGCTAAAAACGCTAGTGTGCCTTTAAAATGGCCATAACTAACTATATTGCGTGACTTATCCGGTTAGGTGTTGATATTCAGCGCCTAACTGGATAGGTTTAGTAGCCAAATATGACAGCAATTTATGCAGTCTTATCTTTAACCGCTAAAATGTTATCTAGTTAGCGCTGAATATCGGCATAACCGGTTCAAATATTAGTGGCTTAAACAACCCCAGATACTGAATGCTGTACGTCAGAGTTCAATGCCAGTACCCGACTGCAAAAGTACTGCCTGCCGCCGGCTGACTATCGGGCCCTATCTTTTCAAACTAAGGATTTTGAATACTAATATGACTTAACCAATCGACACACATTAATTTTACTTGTATTTTTGTTCACATCTTTTTCAGTAGTAGGTCAAGGTATGTCTGGGTATTTCAGGTACACTGGGTATTTCCCTGTCCCTGGAAGACTCACAATCTAAAGGCCCTGTTTACTAAACATTAGTGTACGCTAAACGCTAAAGACACCCATAGGAATATATTGGTGTCTATAGAATTTAGGAGTGTGCTAAAAAGGCTAGCACATCTTAGTAAACAGGGCTTTTATTTTGTACCTGAGACAATGGAGGGTTAACAGCAGCAGCAGGATTTGAACCGGGCACCTCTGGATGTCAAGACTGGTGCCAGGCCACTCCTTCACATTATCATGCATTGTTATTTAAATAGCATAATCCTCATTTCTTTTGGTGGCACTTAAAGAAATACCCAGTGTACCTGAAAGTAATGACCTACGCGCGTCAAATGCCACTCGGTGCGCATCCAATACGCGAGTTCGAAAATAAAAATTGTTTTTTGGACGAGCGTATCGGACGCGTGCCAAAAATGAAATTACCACAAGAGCCACACAGTAGCTGGGCAGTAACTCCATTTTTGGCGCACGTTGGGCGCGGGTAGGCAATTAACGCGGCTTAGTAAAAGGGCCCCTGAATCTACAATAAAATCAAGCTATTTGCCTCTCTTTGTAGAAAAACATTTTATCACAAACAGCCTGTGCTCTGAAAAATAGCAAATGTCTTAAGGCTGGCCCAAGCCGGGCTCCTTGTGACAGGTGTGCTCATTTATGCCTGTCTTGTTAACATCCATTCCAAACAGACCCTCAAGACCTCATCTATTTTCCCTGTTATTACTGCCTTGTTCAGGTTCACCTTAAACACTCTGCTCCTGTTTGCTAAATTGTATCTGAAACTGTCCGATGAATGACAGATCAATTTCACTTCCCGGCCAGAACCGCCCTGCCTGTTTGCAACCCCCTCCAACCACAGCAGCCAACCCTATGAATTCACTGGTCACAAAAGATGGTGCTGCACTCCCATGGATCTGTCAGCCTGAAAGCTTTGAGTAACTGCTATGTTGTCACCTGATAATATATTAATACAGCTGTGGGGCTGCTGCTTGCAGTGCTGCTGCCCAGCCCTTGAGATATCGCTCTCTGACACAGCATGCTGAAATACACATAGAAGGTCTCCAGCAGAAAATGTCTAAAAGCCTCTTTGTTCCTCTCTCAAACTATAAGAAATATCTATTGTTTTTATTAAGCAGACTGGGAAAATATACAGCTTGTTGTTTATTCTGCAACAACACTCATCTGAAAGATCTGCAAGACAGGAGATTGGATATCAGATTCTAACCATTTCCTCAAGAAACACGCTTGAGTAGACATTGGAGGGCTGGTGTTACAGTAAAATAAAAGAGTATTTAATTAATAGAAGAAAAGAACGGTAAAGTAGGTCAAACTTTGCCTCTCTTTATTCATTTTTAATTGGGTGGTCGGCCATTCTAATCTGATACTGGTGTCTACAGTACCTCAATCAGAACCACCTTCAATTCTGCCCTCTGTGATAAACAGGGAGAGAAGCTAAGGATGCCCGAGGTTCTTACGGATGTTTAGCCATGGCAGCAAGTTTTCCCCCATCATCCCTTCTCACCTCTGTAAAGGAAAGCTGTCCATCAGAACTGTTTTGTTTCAGAACATAATATTTAGCGTGTGCTATATGAAATAGCATGTAAAAAAATGAAATGAACATCCTTAGTGGAAAACAACCACCCTCTGGTGAATGTAAAAGGTCCATGGTGACCCTTCAGATCTCACTGTAAGTTCAAAGACAATGAAAGGTTAAATAGATGTTCAGTAATGACAAGAGCAAGGGGGGAGAGAACTGGGGATATATCACATACGTAACCCCTCAGATAAAAATGAGCTGTGGCCTCATCCTGCCTTTTCTACTGCTCCTTGCCACAGCCTGTGCTCCCTGGAGCTCCCAATCCACTACACCCTTGGATAGGTCTTACTCATGAACATCTGAGTGCTACTTCTGCTGACCACTGCCTGCCTCCTGCATATGAACCTGCTCCACAGCCCTAACCTTAGCCAGTTTCCTGACCACTCTTCTGCCTGCTGTTTTTGCATTGTTTTTGTTCTGCAAGACTATCCTGTTGAGTCTGACCACAGTGTTTCTATACTCCGGCCCATCTCCTGCCTTTTGTGGTCTCCTCTGTTGCTACTGGAAACAACTCAAACCCATGCTCCAAGTTCCAGTAGCCTGTGAGGGCTTAAGGGCTCAACCTGGAGGAAAAGGAGGCTGTTACAGGTGCAAAACCACAACCTAGGCACGGGGTCTTTGGTGTGCCTGGGACCGGTTGACCCATACTCACCAATACAGGCACAGATGCAGACTCTAATTATAGCTTAAAGGCAACATAAGTATGTAAGTATTGTCATACTGGGAAAGACCAAAGGTCCATCAAGCCCAGCATCCTGTTTCCAACAGTGGCCAATCCAGGTCACAAATACCTGGCAAGATCCCCAAAAAGTACAAAACATTCTATACTGCTTATCCCAGAAATAGTGGATTTTTCCCAAGTCCATATAATAATGGTCTATGGACTTTTTCTTTAGGAAGCCGTCCAAACCGTTTTTAAACTTCACTAAGCTAGCTAATCGCTTTACCACATTCTCTGGCAACGAATTCCAGAGTTTAATTACATATCGAGTGAAGAAACATTTTCTCCGATTCGTTTTAAATTTACTACATTGTAGCTTCATCGCATGCCCCCTAGTCCTAGTATTTTTGGAAAGCGTAAACAGACGCTTCACATCTACCCGTTCCACTCCACTCATTATTTTATAGACCTCTATCATATCTCCCCTCAGCCGCCTCTTCCCCAAGCTGAAGAGCCCTAGCCGGTTTAGCCTTTCCTCATAGGGAAGTCGTCCCACCTTCTTTATTATTTTCGTCGTCCTTCTCTGCACCTTTTCTAATTCCACTATATCTTTTTTGAGATACGGCGACCAGAATTGAACACAATATTCGAGGTGCGGTCGCACCATGGTGCGACATCATCTGGAGACAACTTAAAATGCCATTATACAATAAGAAATATTAGAAACAAATAGACTTTGTAAGTTCCTCACTTAACTTTGAAGCCAATATTTGAAAGCACTAATACAAGCCAGAACCCATTGCTAAACATATAAACGCTTCAGTATAAATTTCCAACTCCACAGAATGTATAACTTTTAGCCCTGTAAGTTGCTACATATCAAAATACCCATTTTAAATGAGGTGGGATTAGAGATGTTGCAAAGGCAGGCCAGAAGATATACAGACAGGAGAAATATTCAGTAGCTTAAGCCTCAATATGGAATTAGAAGGGCCCAACATTATACAGATAAGCAATTCATATCAAGTTAAGAATGTATTTTCGATGGTTAGACTTGGAAGTATATCTTTTCTCAGAATATAGAAAGATAAATTAATAATGTATCCATTAATCTTTATGTAGTTACCAGACTGCTGAAGGGTCGATATTCAAAGTGATTTAACTTGCCAGAAATGGTTCTTTCCACGCTTTCCTCATTATCTGCTTCCCTGCTGCAATCAGCATATTATATTGTACACAAATCTTATTGGACACCCGAAAAACTTTCTAAAGTAAGATCTTCTGTATGCAGCTTATGCTGGTCTTGTCAATCTGCAGTAGGGTCCCCAGAGCACATGCTCTATTCGTGCATTAATCTGCAGCTGTATTGGACATTGATCTGGAGATCCCTTCAGACAATATTCGATAATTCAGATGTGTTAACCTTTAAGGTACTAATTCTTAAAGCATCTACTCCTGGCCTATTAATTCCATTGAAACATGCTAAATTGTTTAATTTAATGATCTCAATTGCACTCCATCTGATAGTTCTACACTGGAAGAATAATCAACATGTCTCCTATCATGAGTGGTGGAATTGGCTTTGTTCATATGAAGAAATAGCTGCTTTGAGAACTGGTCATATTTTGTCCTGTCGTAAAACTTGGTCATTGCTAGACAAATATGCAAGGTTAACTGCTTGTTTTACTTGTTTAAATTATAAATTACTTGTTTACATATGCTGTCTGTTATATTCAATGTTAACCCACTGTCATTTGTTTTTTCTTTTGTTTTATTATGTTCACGTTTTCTAATTCAAAATTATAAATAAAGATATAAAAAAAATGGTTCCTGACCAGTTAAACTTCCTGTGCAGGGCTAACTGGTCATTTTCAGAGGCACTTCACCAGTTAGTGACAAGCAATTAAAGCAAAACCAGCTATTTTGGGGGCGTTCTGAGGGCGGAACCAGCACGTAACCGGACAAAGTCACTGAATAAATAGGACTGCATAAGAGTCAGTGCTATCTTAGGGGTCCTTTTACAAAGGTGCGCTAGCGTTTTTAACGCGCGCTAAACATATTTATATGGACGTCTCCAGCGTTTTAGCACATGCTAATCATTAGTGCGACCTAAAAACACTAGCATGCCTTTGTAAAAAGAGCCCTTAATGCGGTGCCCCATAGCCAGTTAAGTGCTGATACTACTCTTAACTGGTTATGGTGTAGCTGGCTCCGGAAACACAGAAATTCAATGTCGAAGCCCAGGACATGGCTTGGCATTGAATTCTCAGGCATAATGCCACTGGCAGTCAACCAAACACTGATCGCCGCCAGCTGAATATCGACCCCTGAATATCTACCTCAATTTTTCATTTCATCACTACTCAGCTCTGGCTCCTATACGCTGCCATATTTTGTAAATAGCCTTAAATAAACACATGGAAAACCTCTGAAGAATAACATCTTTGTGAAACATTTAAAAATTAGGGGCTTCTTTTACAAAGCCGCACTAGCGATTCCCGCGTGGCAAATGAGAGGAAGCCCATAGGAACTGAATGGGCTTCCTCTCATTTGCCGAACCTAGAATTGGTAGCGCAACTTTGCAAAAGAGTTAGCCAATTAATAATCATAAATGCAGAGCTGCATAGTTAGTCAATAGACCTCACTCAGAATAATGAAGGGTTGCAGTATTTACTGTGCATTAAAACATATTGACATGCTTTTGTGTGCATAAAGATATAGCTATAAGCTTGGATGTGAGGCTAAATCAAAGATTAAAGTTTTCAGCTCAAATATCTGTGGTAGCAAAAGCTGCACTTATAACATACAAAGTACATATCGCATCTGACCATATTTGGATAAAAAGGATTTAGCCACATTTGTTCCCTAATTGGTCATAAATATGATAGATGTGGTGTATCATAGGAATCCCAAATGTGGGACTGAAATGACTGCAGTTGTTACAAAATACTGATGCTAAGTTAATAAATCGGGAAAGGATAATAACCAACTTACTCCACTATTAGGAGTTAGGCACCTAAAGTATGGGCGCCATTCACAAATTTTATGATGGCAAATATGCATTTCATTGCCATTATAAAACACTATGTAAGTCCACAGTTACACAATCTGGCCAACATTCAAAACCATTTAACCGGCCAGGAACAAAACTGGGCCAGTTAAAAGGTACTTAGCCAGCTATCCAGCAATATTCAGCAAGAGATAGCTGGCTGTCTCCCGCTGAATATCACCAGTTAGCACCTAGAAGATAGCCGGTTATATCGTGCGATATAATCAGCTATCTGTCAATTTTTGGCGCATCGCCAGCTAAGTTTGGCAGCCAAATCTGGCCGCATCAATAACTAGAATATCTTTGGCACTGAATGTTGTCTTGGCCGGTTAAGTTCAAATCAGCCAAAAATAAACCGGATATTCAATGCCTTTCAGCAGAATCAGCCTGACGTTGAATACCCAGGCTCAGAATGTCCACGGAACGCAGTCCAGCTACCTCTCACGGTCTAATTATCAACCTCAATGTAACTGCAGTTGAGAGCACTCATGCTAGCTCTACTGCAGCCATAAATGCTTGCACCTAAATGTGGCAGATACATATGTAACTGACAACATTCTAAACGCTTAATACCACGTAAGTGCTCAGCAACCCCTGCCCCACCTATGTCCATGCCCCTCTCGCAGTTATGAGACACTAATGAGTACAGGCCTTTAGCTATTACGAATCGCAGTTATAGAATAGATACTTAGATACTTTATGGAGCCCTTTTACAGATATACCACAAAATTTGGGCTTAGCGCATTTTATCCCACTAAGCCCAGATTTAATTGGGTTGTTTTTTTTTTCATTTACAGGTTGTCTGCTAATATTATCATTAGCGCAGAAAACCTGAAAAAATTAATGTGGAAGCACTTATTACCTCCTATTTAGGAAGCCTTAAGTTTAAATTCCTCTTATTGACTTACAAGTGCATTCACTCTGCAGCTCCTCAGTACCTCTCCACTCAACTCTCCCTACACTCCTCCCCAGGAACTCACTGGGTAAATATCTCTTATCTGTGTTCTTCTCCACTGCCATATTCAGACTCCGTTCCTTTTATCTTGCTGCACCATATTCACTCTGCAGCTCCTCAGTACCTCTCCACTCAACTCTCCCTACACTCCTCCCCGGGAACTCACTGGGTAAATATCTCTTAACTGTACCCTTCCTCTCTCCACTACCATCTTCAGACTCCGTTCCTTTTATCTTGCTGCACCATATGCCTGGAGATAGACTTCCGGAGTATGTCAAGCTCCAGCTTTGGCAGTCTTCAAATCTAGGCTAATAGCCCACCTTTTTGATGCTGCTTTTAACTCCTAACCCCTATTCACTTGTTCAGTACCCATGTCTGTTTTATCCCTTATCTGTCCTGTTTGTCTGTCTTGATTACACTGTAAGCTCTGTTGAGAAGGAACTGTCTCTTACATGTTTAGTATACAGTGCTGCACATGTCTAGTAGTGCTATAGAAATAATAAGTAGTAGTAGTAGTAGCAGTGTTGAGTAGAACTGTTTAACTGATGGCTATTTTTAAATTTCTGTAGCCTTGATGCATGGTTAAGCAATTTATATAGTACAGAAGAGTCTCTTTTGAGAACTCTTTTCTGCTGTGGATCCAGGGAACAAGTCTGAATAGTGTACCTGGAGTAACTGTGAGGGAGCTTCTGGTGGAGATCTGAGTAGGATTCCTATTAAGGGGAAATATTTTAAATTTCCTATATAGACATTCCCATTTCAAATCTAAGTGATGATCAAAAAAATATTCTATGTGCCTTTACGGTATTATGTAAGCCATATTGAGCCTACAAATAGGTGGGAAAATGTGGGATACAAATAAAACAAATAAATAAATAAATAAACTATGGGGCTGATATTCAGACTGCGAGAATTAGCCCAGCAAACTCCCAACGTTGGTGCAAATGCCAGATATTCAATGCCAGGCTGTTTCCGGTGACTGGCATTGAATATCTGGTTTATTTTTGGTCAGTTCGCTGGCAGGTTAAGTTCAAACCAGACAAAGATCTACTAGCTATACGTGTGGCCAAAGATGGTTTCCAAACCCACACTAAAAATCAGCAGATAACCAGCTATATTGTGCGATATAACCGACTATCTGCTAGTCGCTAACCAGCAATATTGAGCGGGAGATAGCCAGTTATCCGTCAAAGAATATTGGCCGATCCTGGCCGGTTAATTGCTTTTGAATATCGACCAGAAACTGTCTTATTCACAGATTTAGCCTGCTTCTTTAAAAACTGATACCTCAGATTTCTTATGCCCCTGACCCCATGTTGGGCATTTTGCATCTATAAGAAGATAAGTCTTTTCACACCCTGTTGTCTACGTTGGATCTTCTTTTTTGCTATTGATGTACTACTTATACATGTATGCTGACGTACATGTATTGATTTGCACGTGCAAACAGCTTTTTACAAGTGTAAATGGTGCCTTTCAATTTTAAGATCACCTCCAAAGTTATCAGCTGAAAATTCCCTCAAACTTAGTAGCCTAAAGCCCAGGCGATATTGAACCCATGGCAGTCAGCATTTTTGAAACTGTGACTGCCACAGGCATTTCTGCACTCGGTTATTCAGTGAAATCCCCTATTCCCCCGGATTCTATACAGCATGCCTAAAGTTTGGCGAGGATTCTATAACAATGCCTAACTTAACAAGCTAACGAGTGCTGATAACAGCACTTAACAAGCAATAATGAGCACTGATTAGAATTTAGACGCAGAAATCTAGGCACTGATTATAAAATACACTTGGAACTGATTTCAGCGCTGATTTTTTAGGCACCACAGATAGAATCTCCCCTATGCAGGTACCAGTACTGAATATCTGGGTGTTTGCTGGAAGTTATCCAAGTCCAGCCAATATTCTCTGTGGTACCTGGATACATACCAGGCATAGGTCTGGAAAGTTTGGGGGGTTTTTTGCCAGTTAGTTATCAGAACACTATTGCTGAATATCAGCAGTGCCTGGAGAACTTTTAGCTCCGCCTTGGCACTAACCAAACAGTGCTGTGGTGAACTGTCCAGATGTTCGGTGGCACTATCTGCGTAAGTGCTCCTGATTATCCGGGTACAACCTGGTCAGTTGGAGCCTCTCCTAACCAGATAAATCCTACTGAATATTGACTCTCCAGATTTTTGGCCGTCTAGACATTTGTCTAGATGTAGGAGGAGCCTAACTGTGTCTCCCCACCCTAAATCTGTCCCTGTAGTCACCCACTTTTTAGCATTCCAAATTTCAGGACCTAATGAAACTGGCATATGAAACTGAGGAACTTGTTCCTACTAAAATTTCAAAGGAGGGGATGTTGGGCACCTAATTCTCAAAATTAAGAGCTTAAATCTTTTGAACACTGGACTCTAGATGTTCTATTAAAAACTACTTGATTACACTTCTGTATGCCATCAAAAATGTACTATTCTTTGGATATGTAGTATCGCATCACACCTAATGCTATGAGTTTATCTTGTTGGGCAGACTAGATAGATCGAACGGGTTTTATCTACCATCATCTACTATGTTACGATGATAAAATAAGGTTATAAAGTCTCTGATGGCAACTGCTATAAATCCAAATGATCCTTGACGTGAAGAATGTAATGCCTAATATTTTAATAGCAACGCATTAGTTTAATTGTAGAACCAAGTAAAAGACATCTACTCATTTAGGGGCCCTTTTACTAAGGGGTTGCCGCGCAGCAACCCAGAACTACCACCGGCCCAACGCAGCCACTGGCAGTAGTTCCGCCTCCAGCGTGCACCATTTCTGGCGCTGCTAGAGTTTATTTAATACACTACAACGGGTTACCCAATGGGGTAGTGGAGGACCCTTACCACCACCTCAATGGCTGGTGGTTAAGTGCTCCCCCTTGCATGGAAATGTGTTTTTTCAGGCACTTTACCCACTGTGGTAAAAAGAGCCCTGGCACGCAGCAAAAACAGCCGCAACCGCAGGGCCCTTTTTACTTGGGCCCTGCAGGGCAGATCGGCAAAGGGCCATGAACAAAGAAGCACTGTGCAGACAGCGGAGGTACTGGGGATTACTTTTATCAACAATTCGGTCTACTGTTCACACATTCCCTGGGAGTGACTCAAGCAGTCAACCACCAAATAACCCACTGTTTAGAAGCAGTAGAAATACAGTCAAAAGTTTACTTTTAGCATTCATGCCTAAGTTAAGAGCAGCTGGAAAGTTCATGTTGCTGCAGAATCACCTTCACTGATATCGTGTCTTTTTGAAATTTCAATTCATAACTTACTTTAGTAACAATTTAATATTAAACATGAATGTTGTCTACTGGATGGTAAATATTTAACGGATGATGCTGATGTTCTACAAGTTTCCACATACAAAAATATCCACAAGATGATTCATCTACATATGCACACATTTTATTTATTTATTTTTATTTTTGTTACATTTGTTCCCCGCGCTTTCCCACTCATGGCAGGCTCAATGCGGCAGGCAATGGAGGGTTAAGTGACTTGCCCAGAGTCACAAGGAGCTGCCTGTGCCTGGCCCTTGCAAATCATCAATGTGGCCGCGCAGGCTTCTGCTTCTGTGAGTCTGACGTCCTGCACGTACGTGCAGGACGTCAGACTCACAGAAACAGAAGCCTGCACAGCCTTCTACATGGAATGTTGCTAGTGGAATAGCAACATTCCATGTAGAATCTCCAATAGTAGCAACATTCCATGTAGAATCTCCAATAGTATCTATTTTATTTTTGTTACATTTGTACCCTGCGCTTTCCCACTCATGGCAGGCTCAATGCGGCTTCCATGGGGCAATGGAGGGTTAAGTGACTTGCCCAGAGTCACAAGGAGCTGCCTGTGCCTGGCCCTTGCAGATCATCAATGTGGCCGCGCAGGCTTCTGCTTCTGTGAGTCTGACGTCCTGCACATACGTGCAGGACGTCAGACTCACAGAAACAGAAGCCTGCGCAGCCTTCTACATGGAATGTTGCTAGTGGAATAGCAACATTCCATGTAGAATCTCCAATAGTAGCAACATTCCATGTAGAATCTCCAATAGTATCTATTTTATTTTTGTTACATTTGTACCCTGCGCTTTCCCACTCATGGCAGGCTCAATGCGGCTTCCATGGGGCAATGGAGGGTTAAGTGACTTGCCCAGAGTCACAAGGAGCTGCCTGTGCCTGGCCCTTGCAGATCATCAATGTGGCCGCGCAGGCTTCTGCTTCTGTGAGTCTGACGTCCTGCACATACGTGCAGGACGTCAGACTCACAGAAACAGAAGCCTGCGCAGCCTTCTACATGGAATGTTGCTAGTGGAATAGCAACATTCCATGTAGAATCTCCAATAGTAGCAACATTCCATGTAGAATCTCCAATAGTATCTATTTTATTTTTGTTACATTTGTACCCTGCGCTTTCCCACTCATGGCAGGCTCAATGCGGCTTACATGGGGCAATGGAGGGTTAAGTGACTTGCCCAGAGTCACAAGGAGCTGCCTGTGCTGGGAATCGAACTCAGTTTCTCAGGACCAAAGTCCACCACCCTAACCACTAGGCCACTCCTCCACTCATACATAACAGAGATGATCTCAGAGTTGTAAATTCACCCAAAACGAGGCGCCATGATATTACGTGACGCCTCTAAGGGTGGACGAATTTCTCGATCATAGAACTTCTCTTAGGTGTATATTTTTTATAAAGTTTTTGAAAAAAACACCCGTGTTCCAATAAGATACTATTGCATGTGTAAATTTACACCTCACAAATCTCAGAACTGAGTAAGTTAATCCTATCACTTTCTCCAATAAAACCTCCTGCACATCCAAAGATAAAAAGTGTGCTCCAATCTTTCTATTCTAAACTCTATAATCTAAATACTCTCAAATCTATACTATCATAAGTATGTTTAATTAAAGAAACAGGCACTTAACGTTCAAATGGTCCAGGGGATCCTCAATGGACACAGTCCTTGATGGCCATCTGTCTCCGTTGAAATATTTAAAAGAAACTTCAACACTCGCCGTACTTGTCAGCAAATATGATGTCTCTGTTGCTAGCAGTGGCCCTAATTATCTGTATATCATAGTCCAACTGGAAAGAGTTCTTATTTTGTATCCTTTATCAGCACTTTACCAACACTTTGGGAGCTTCACCACCACAAAATCCTACAAGGCTGGTTCCATGGGACACCAATCTATCTTTTCGACCTGTCCTTTCGTCTGCTTTAGCATGAAATCATAACGAGTCCGACTCTACAGGGTTTCGAAATTCTTCTTCAGGAACTCTGCGTATGATAATTTGTACTGTCTTCCAAAAATATGAAAGAGTGCCTCTCCTCCGAAGCTCCCCTTATGCCCATACCCCTCCCATTTTCATGCCCTCTTTTTTTCCTGCCCTAATTGGCAGGAAGGTGGACACCACTCCATTTACAGAGGAGAGAGAAGGTTCACAAGAAGAAAGCAAAAGTGAAAGTAAAGAAAGGAATATAGTCAGATAATTTACTTCCTATAGGATGTATTAAGAGAGTTTAGAAAGGTTCTGGTGGCTCCATTGCCGTCTCTGTTTAGTTCATCTTTAGAGATATGACCAGTGTCTGAGGAATGGGAATGGACAGATTTTGCTTTCATTTACAGAAATAATAGTAGGAAGGAAGTTGGTAACCCCAGGTCAGTTGGTTTGACCTTAGCAATGGATACAACGACCTTGAAACCATGTCACACGAGGCTGATAAATGTATCTGAATGGGTGCTCAAAGAAATACACACATAAATGACCTCTTATAGAATACTATCAAGCGTAAAAATATGCACCGTGATTTGATGGCAAGCACATTGCCAGAGGGCATGCGAATGGGCACAATTTTGAGTTAAACATGAGAACACACAGGGACATGCATGAATTGTACAATTCTATCACTTACTCGTGTACGTGATCATGCCTTACAGTACACAGTTTTCACAATTTCTGCTAGTATTTTGTAAAGAAAGATAACTGCCTACTTTTCTTTACAGAATCGGTTTAAAACAAAAGCCATAACCAATGCCTATGGTGGACTCCCTGTTATAGAATTACTCTCCATATGCATAGCGAGGAATGAGATGGGACATGGGCAGTGCCTTGATGTTAACGCCCAGTAACTTACCATGATTAACTGTTACCACAGCAAATAATGCAGATCACTTAATACCACCTCACCTGGTGGTGGTAATTGCAATTGCATTATCTGTCATGCACTTGACATGCAGTAAATGTATTTTCTCTGCATTAGCTGCATGGACAGATGCAATACAGAGGCTTCACCACAGAGAAATCTGAGCAACTGCCGTGTAACAACTGCAAAAATTTAATGCAAAGTGAAGGAAAAGTGACTAAGGGGATCCAGTTCTTCATAGCCCACAACTTTTTCCCAGAGCCAACCATGAACTGAATTAAAACTATTACACAATAGTGAAACATGGAATGAACTGCCCTTATTAACAACACTCGACCTCTAATTTATTATATATTCTGCATCATCATAACAGGCATTCATATCTGCAACATTATGCCACATGAATACCACACAGCTCCATTTTCAATATATTCATCAACCTCCATATACATTTTTTTAAATCTTTTCTTTTCTTACACATAAAAAGGAAAGAAAGAAAGAATATCCTTCCAGGTGTCTATGGAACTACTTAACTTAGCACAGTGAATATCCATCTCTTGTTCTAACTCCAAACTACATCACAGATGTTCATATTCACTGCCCCTCTTCTTTTTTGCTCAGCACAGCTGTGTTTTGCCATCTGAATGCCTTTCTTGGGAGTGCCACCTCCTTTCAGGAAGGTTCACTTTCTGCTGTTCCCCACTGCTTTTGGAAACTCCTAGCAAAGTTTATCTATAAGAGAGGCCAGGGCCGGCCCAAGGAAAGATGCCGCCTGAGGCAGAGATAACATGCTGCCCCCTCCCCCCCAGGCGGCATTTACCTCATCAAGTTCCAAACCCAGCAGCGGCAGCGATTCCCATACGCTGCCCTGCCGCCAGCAGCTGCCTCTTCCCTTTACTGCGGCTGCCTGAGCCTCTGACAAAACAGGAAGTTACATCAGAGAGGCGGCCGCAGTAAAGGGAAGAGGTGGGTGCCGGCGGCAGGGCAGCGTATGGGAATCACTACCGCTGCCGGTCTTGGAACACGATGAGGTAAAACACCGTGAAGGGGGAGATTCCACTCCCCAAGTGATGCCTGAGGCCCTCGCCTCAAGTGGCCTAATGGTCGGGCCGCCCCTGAGAGAGGCACAACAGAGTGCTCCATGGGAAGGTTTGGAGTAGATCAGAAAGTAGAAGTAGTACATCTGTGGTAGTTCATCCTCCAGCCCACTAAAACTCTGTTGCTGATTTTTTCAGACAAATATTTTATTGGGGGGGGGGGGGTATCTCCCAAATATCTACTTTTATGACAGTTTCTGTTTGATTATTTTCTGATATTTGCACTTCAGAAGTCAAAATCATATGGATCATTCATAACAGCGTGCATGGTTACAAATGTTTAAATTTTGTGGGGTCGATATTTAAAAGGACTTATCCAGGTAGCAGCTCCTCTTATCCAGTAAACTCCTCCCCAGAAACTGAGCAGAACTATTCAAATAGCGCTACTGAATATCCTTCCATACCACCTTGGAACCAGAGCGGTCTGGGGATGGAGCTGGGACAGAGACCAGAGTTAACTGCGTAGCAGAGTTTTTCAGTGTCACAACCTGGACAATTATTCACATAACTTAGAACATCAAAACAGCTCTACTAAATCTATCTGGATAGGGACTGAGAATCACCACTGTCTAGTCAGTGCTTGACACCTCACTGCTCTATCTGGATATTCAGCAGCAGCCAATATTTTTACTTCTTTTTAATTTTATTAGATTCACGATATAGCACCTTTCTGTGGTACAACCAAAGTAAAGTAGTTTACATTTGTTATATGTAACATCTTATAACCCACAGTTACCATTCAGGTTCAAAGCAGCTAACAATTAAGCGCAACTAGTCAGAAACTAGGAATTACATCAAAATAAAAATTATTATAAAATCAGCACACCTACAAATAAATGGCATCAGCTAAAATGACATCAGATACCCTAAGATCATTACAGGCCCAATACAAATTTTCTAAACAAAAAATTTTTAAATAGTTTTCTAAAGCAAAGATAATCTGTACTTCCCCTAATAGAAAAAGGGAGAGTGTTCCAGATTAGTGCTGCCTGACAGGGTAATAAATTGCACAACAAATTATGAGATTTTACAGTACTCTCTCCGTCCCTAGTGGGCTCACAATAAAGTTTTTGTACTTGGGACAATGGAGGGTTAAGTGACTTGTTCACAGTCACACAAGGAGCTGCAGTGGTAATCAGGCACAAAACCAGACTTCAATTTTGGGGGGAGGCCTGAGTCCAATGTAAGGAGGCAGAAGCCCTGCCTCTCTGCTGTTCTCTGCCCCCACCTCAACCCCACGTACCTGGTGGCGGGGGTCCCCAAGCCCCAAGAGCAGTATTCTCCAGTACTGTTCACCACTACGCCACCTGCCCTTCTCCCCCCCCCCCCCACCCTTGCAGCATGCATGCTCATTTTTGAATGAGATTGAGTATCCACGAAGCCTCGCGCATGCTCAATTTCACTAAAGCTGAGCATGCATGTATTGGGGGGGGGGGGAGATAGGGAAGGCAGTGAACAGCGCTGGAGGAAGGCTTCTGCTAGTGTGCCTTGGGGACCCCCACCAGCCCAGGCATGTGGGGTTCAGGTGGGGGTAGAGAGCAGCAGGGGGATTATAGTAGGCGTGGGCAACCATGGTCCTCGGGGGCACAACCAAGTCAGGTCTTCAACATTTCCACAACGAATATCCATAAGCTCTATTTGCATACAATGAAAGCAGTACATGCAAATCAAACTCATGCATACTCATTGTAGAAATCTTGAAAACCCAATGGTTGCCTACCCCTGGACTAGAGAAATACAGATGTTGTTCTCTATATAAAATCAGTAATAAGGAAAAGGGAAATTGTATCCACATAGTACTGCTGAATAGGTTCAATATTAGGAAGAGGCAGGGGTCTATTTTTAAGCATCTGAATAAACCTAATATATGGTCATGAATTCACATCCCTAACAAATCAAGGTAATGTTAATGGATCTGCATAATTGTCTGTACAAACTTCCCTGTATTTCTAAAATCTATGGAATTTCTGAACACCACAAATATAGCAGACCGAGGGGCCCTTTTACTAAGCCGCGTAAGCGCCTATGCGTGTCCAACGCATGCCAATTCTGAGATACCACCCAGCTACCATGTGGCCCTTGTGGTAATTTCATTTTTGGCGCGTATCTGCTATGCGCGTCCGAAAAATATTTTTATTTGCATGCCAAGAGGCATTTGATGCATGCAGGTCATTACCGCCTGGTTACTGCATGGTTACTGCATGAGACTTTACTGCTGCTAGGTCAATGGGTTGCGGTAAGGTCTCAGACCCAAAATGGACGCGCGGCAACTTTCATTTTGCTGCACGTCCAATTTCAGCAAAAATGTTAAAAAGGCCTTTTTTATAGGTGCACTGAAAAATTATTCTGCGAACACCCAAAACCCGTGCCTACAACTACCGCAAGCCATTCTTCAGCGCACCTTAGTAAAAGGACCCCTGTATTTTCATTTCACAAATCTGTTTCAGCTTTCAACAACAACAACAAAAGCTATTTACTGGCAAAACATCTTGTTCATATTGGTATCTTGCAAAGGGACAGTTTAACAAATACCTTTTTCAACAGAAAACAGGGAATATGAAATATATGACATTTATGTTTATTGTCTTAAAAGGAGAAAATTAATATTGTTGCTCCTGAAAATCATTTGAGCCCATGTAAACTTCTTACAATTGTTTCTAAATATCTTGGCTACTGCAATATTTTCTCTGAATTTCATTTCTCCATGTACTGCAAAGTTATATTGATCTGCAGTGCATCATGACCTCTACTGCTAAGTTTTACTGAGACTGTACAGATCTCTAATGACAGATTCAATATCCTAGAAACATTTCTGTGGTCAAATAAATGTATCAATTAATAAAATAATCTGCAATAAATAATAGCATCAGCAGAGTGGCCAGCAATTACCAAACATGGAAAAACAGGTAAAGTTCTGGAAATGAACACAATATGCCAGTCTTGTCAGATATCAATGCTCATAATTCAAGCAAGGTGCCATGCTTGGATAGGAAGGTAGAGGTGACTACAGGGTCCTTTTACTAAGGTGCGCTGAAAAATGGCCTGCTGTAGTGTAGACACGTGTTTTGGGTGCGAGCAGAATTATTTTTCAGCGCACCTACAAAAAATGCCTTTTTTTCTATTTTTGCTGAAAATTGCCACACGTCCATTTTGGGTCTGAGACCTTACTGCAAGCCATTGACCTAACGGTAAGGTCTCACGTGGTCACCAGGCAGTAATGATCTACAAGTGTCAAATGCCACTTGATACACGTAGATGCCATGCCGCTTGTCAGAAAATTAAAAATATTTTTGGACGCATGCCAAAACTGAAATTACCGCAAGGGCCACGAGGTAAACGGGCAGTAACTCCAATTTGGAGTATGAGGGCGTGCGTAGGGGGCACCTACACGGCTTAGTAAAAGGGCCCCACGGTTTGCAGCTCACACTAGAGTAGGAAAAGGACATATACGCAGAAGAAAGAGATAAATACAAGGAAATGTATAATTTAAACATAAGAAGATACGTTGAAAAATGCGTAAACAGAGTTAAAAATAACAAATAGCATGTTTTGTTCAAAAATTGAACAGACATTTTGGGAATTGTCTACTAAAGGTTAGTGCAAGTTATTTGCCACAGAGTCCATTTTATTCCTATGTGCCCTGCTGCAGATAACCTGCACTAATCTTTACTAAAAGACCCTCTTTATTAATGCAGAAGTTAAGTTCGGGAACTTATTGCTGGAGTAAGTGGTAAAAACAGCTAATATAGCTAGATTAAAAAAAATAGGTTTAGACAAATTCCTTGAGGAAAAGTACATAACAGCAGAAAACTGGAGTGGAAGATGGATCAGACTCTTCAAAAGCAGACCAAGGAGCACCCAATGTAAAGTTAAAACTTTTTTTTGGGTGGGGGGGGGAGGTCTTTTACAAAGGTGTGCTAGCGCTTTTAGCATGCACTAATGATTAGTATGCGCTAAATACTAGAGACGCTCATAGGAATATATGGGCGTCTCTGGCATTTAGCGCACACATAATTTAACACACATGCTAAAAATGCTAGCGAGCCTTTGTAAAATGACACCTGATTGAAGACTCTTAATGATGACTCAACATGGTACCATGTTTCGGAACAGACGTGCCTGCCTCAGAAATCTATGATTAGTACTGTATCATAAAAATAACAGTTACAATTGAATCTGTCTTCAGTCATAAAATTCACACAAAAGCCTGTCTTCAAAGACTGAAATGCTAAGCAGAGGTCTTGAAAAGTCCATAAACCATTACTAAGGTTGACCTGGGGGAAGACACTGCGGATCCCTGGGAGTAAATAGCATGGAATCTTGCTACTTTTGAGGATTTTACCAGGTACTTATAACCTGGATAGGCCACTATTGGAAACAGGATACTGGGATATACTGACTCTTGATCTGACCCAGAAGGGCACCATATATGCTCTTATATTCTTAAAATTGGGAGGCATGTGTGCAGGATCATGGAATCCATTAGTTTGGTGACCAAGTTATTCTTATTAATCTTGCATAGAAATAATAGTTGTATAGTTAAAGTGTAGTGTGGCATGTTCAGCTTAAAATCATGTTTTCATAAGCTGATGAAGAGAAATATGTCCAGTTCGCTTTTTATTTGGGACAAGGTCTGCCGTTTTTATGCAGACTTATCCCGGTTTAAACATGAATGTACAGCTCTCTTACATACTGCAACTGGCAAGTCTTTTCAGATGTACACCAAATGCAAAACTTAACAATATTGTCATTGTTCTGCTGAAGTGAGGGAGCTGCACTCTAACCCCTTCTGTTGAAAAATGTAAAGGGGTCTTTTACTAAAGATTAGCTGGAGTTATCTGCAACAGGACTAATTTTATTCCTATGGGCCCTGCTGCAGACAACTCGAGCTAATCTTTAGTAAAAGACTCCCTAAGATACATGGAGGGGCATTTCTGATATGACATCTAAAACAATTTTAGATGTTTTGAGAAAAACACGCCCACTTGTGATTTGCATGCACTGCAGAGAAAAATGTCTCAAATCCGAGTTTTGAAACTGTGAATTGGAACTTTTTCAGAGAAAAACATCTAAATGCCACAATATGCCAATTTTGAGACATTTTTCTCCTTTGAAAATGAGCCCCATGGTATGTCATGTAGGCAGCAAGCAAACCTTTGCTCCCAAATTTATTCACAGGCAGTGAGCAAGTTGTGAGATCACAATAGTGCCTGAAACCTTTCTGCAATAAATATATGGTAGTATCAGCCAGTAACCCCACAACAAGCCACTGCCTTATAAACTTACAGCCCTGTTTACTAAGACGCGTTAGTATTTTTAACACGCCTACAATTAGCGCACGCGTTAACCGTGTAGGTGCCTACAGTGATATTGTAGGTGTCTATACGGTTAGCGAGTGTATATGTTTAACAAGTGTTAAAGACGCCAACACGCTATAAAGTGGCTTAGTAAACAGGGAGCTTAGGGTTCTCTAATTTTATCACATTCATTCTTTGAGAAGAGATAACTGCCAACAACTTGAAAATGAGGGCCACATGTTTGTAGTACATTATGTAGGATTAATACAGCTTCTTCCTCAATTATGAATATGCATAAGATAAAATTACATGCAAAAATCGCAGTGCATACAAGTCTATCTCATGTAAATTCATTATGGATATCCTGAAAACCCATCTGACTAAAGACTCCCCAGAACAAGTTTGGAAACCTCTGGTCTAATACATGCATATGGAATTTTCTACCTCAGAACAAAGAGCCTCGCCTTTTAAAAATGACATGGGGACTGAATATTTATGGATGGTGGGAAACTGAATTCTAGCCTAGAATGCTGTCCCTCCATCTCCCTGTCATTCACATACGCCATGTTTAAAAGTTAAGAAAAATGTAAGAGGTTATTACCAATACTTCAGGTCTGATGGCAACATTTTACCCAAAATGGTTTTTACTTTTCTCTTCTTTAAATTATAAAAAGCCCTCCTGTGATTTGGGAAGAACTGCTTCTTTACCGATTGCCCTCTACAGTCTCTGCGTTCCTACCGGGTGGCTAAAGGCTTCTTTTCCCACAAGTACTCTTAGTGCTGCTGATAGGTCAATAAGGACCACCACTCTAGCAGAAACCATCTTCTCTACTCCAGTCAACTGTGTACCTTCTCTACCTCACATCCCAATAATCGTTCAGTTCATTCATATTTGGTTTAACCGTAGGCTTACCATACCATCTTTTCTATCGATAATATGGAGTACCCTTTCCTTGTGTTATTTTCAGCTTGTAAACCACTTAGCCCTGCCAGTCAGATCTGCGTGGTATAGAAAGTTCCAAACAAATAAACGACAGCAAAGTTGTTTACAAAGTTCAAAACAGGCAACGTAAACGTGTTCATGGAAACATCGACAATCAGTAATAGATATATATCAACAATGTAAGCATATCAACAATGTAAGCAAACCAAAGACATACAACATATCACTTACAGCATTATATTGTCACTGGAATGGGGACTGCTGCTACTAACCCAGACAGTCCTCATCCCCCCCCCCCCTATTCTAGAACATGAGTGCCTAAATGTACACGCCATTGGCGTGCTCAGGTATGGAATACTAGCCAGCATTTTGGTACCTAAGTTTGGGCACACTTTATAGAATTGCCACATTCTACTGATTCTATAAAAGTCACCAAAAATTGTGCATTCCTGATTTGCACATGCAATTTACTATAATGAACCAACTAGTGCCAATAATTGGCTTTTTAACAAGCAATTACTGGCACTAGTTAGATTTAACTGGAGCTAATGGATGTAAATTTAGGCACGGGATCCACGCCTAAAATTTACGTGAGGTCCAAAAAAGGGGGGTGTAAATGGGAGGGTCATGGGCGTTTCAGGGTGGAGTTATGTATGTAATTACAGAATACAGGTACTCAGTACGTAAATTTAGGTGCGAGTGTTTATACCATGTTTTTGTTGGTGCAAATGGCAGCATCTAAATTTATGCACGACCTGTCCGCTTACATATTAATTCTATAAACCGTGCCAAAAAGTAGGCATACAATACAGCTTAAATAACTGTTTTTCAGCGCCAAATTTTTAGGTGACATATATAGAACCTAGCGCCATTCCCCAGATTCTATATAGCGCACCAAGCATTCCGCAATGAAATCCAAGCGTACTCTATAAAAATGTGCGTAATTGGTTTAACAAGCCAATCAGCATTGTTAACAGCACTTAACAACCAATAATGAGCACTAATTGCCAATAATTAGAATTTACATGCACAACTCGCTAGGTATATATTCTGTAACACAGTGCGCCTAACTTCTAAAGTGCGCAGGCAAAAAGGGATGTGGTTATGGGCGGGGAAGTGGGCATTTCATGGGCATTTTAAAATTTACATGTGTAATTATAGAATATGGCCCACAGCACCTAAATCTATGCACCGGGATTTACGCTATTCTTTTGTTGGTGTAAATGGACGCGTGTAGTTTTAGATGCTGGGATATCAACTAAGCATATTCTATATACTGGGCCTAAATGTAGGCATCACTTATAGAATATGCTAAGACAGAAATATTTTCCGTGCGGATTTTTGAGACGCCATATATAGAACCCCCCCCCCCCCCCCCCCGCCAAATGCCTTGGTAAAGAAAAAGGGTTTCAAGCCAGGAATGTTGGCAAGGAGTTCCACAGCGATGGGGCCAGAAAGAAGAAAACAGCGTGACACGACAAGTCCAGAAGGGAAGATAGAACAGATTTTAATTTTGCAGTCTAGTCGGTCGTGTAGTAGATAATGCCTTGTTCATTTTAAATCTACACCACTATAACAGTCTTTTGGCTGGACTCTTAGCCTCTTCTACTCAACATTTTCAACGCCGGATATCTCCCTTTTCCAACTTACTTGCCTCTGTTTACTGGTTGCTTTTGAAATACTGTTCTCAAATCAAAACTTTAGCCCTCACTTTCCATTGTATTAATGAGCTGGCACCTTCCTACCTCTATTCACTCATTTCCTGCAATTTCTTGAGTTGCACTTTGCAGTTCCAGTCCTGGATCCTTCTACCCCATCCTATATAATAAAACTCACCCTCAACGTTCTGAGGACACTGACGTCAGTATCACTTCCTTCGGGCTCGAAGGGTTCGTGGTGGTGAAGCCACCGAAATCACTGTCTCTGGGCCCCGCCCTCACATCAAACATGATGACGTCGAGGGTGGAGCAACGGCGTCACAGAGCGAGGCCAGAGCAATGGCGTCAGTGGCTTCACGACTCAGGAGATGAAGGTGGCGTGCATTGACGAGGTGTGGAGCAATGGCGGTCAGTGGCTTCACAACGCCGAAGGGGTGGGTAAGCAGGTAGGGGGGGGTTCGGGAGGAAAACCTTGCTAGCGCTCGTTTCATTTGCTCCAGAAACGGGCATGTTTTACTAGTTCCATATAAAATACACTTTCTATCTCTTGGTTCGACATCTTTGGAATAATGTACCTCCAAAAGAATAAGATTCTCTGTTACTGATGATCTTCCATTCATATCTAAATTCACTTTTCCAACAACCCCAGTTCATGTCTACAAGTAAGCAAACAAATAAAATATTTATTTTGCCCTCTGTTTCCAGTATTGATTTCTATCGCAGGGATTAAAATACTTTCGGGTTGCATACTTCTGCTCTGTCCAAATGATATTTCTGGACTATGAAAGCCAAACTTCCTTTTATGAAACATAATTATCGCCATACTACTTGTCAATGCCAATTTATACTTGGTATAATGTCCAAAGGTTTCAAATAACACCAAACAAGGAACTAAATTCCTAAGTGTTACAAATGCCCTGTTGCAATTTGGCAGCTTCCCCACTAGCTTGTCTACAGACAGTAAAAGAATTCTTGTAAAGTGGGGCTTGCTGAATGGCAGCTTAACCTAGCGCATCCAGATGAAAACAAAATGCCTCTTCCGCTGTGGCCTCTGCACTGCCTGAGGTACAGTGAAGTGTTTTTCTATCAGGAGAGATTTTCGTCCTTTGACATCCATTCCCATTGCATTACATTTCTATTGATAACCTTTAAGAGTGGACTAACACGGCTACCACACTCCTCTACTTCTTCTACCATGTAGGTTATCAATAGAAATCAAACAAAATAAAACATGGAAAAGAAAATAAGATGATACCTTTTTTATTGGACATAACTTAATACATTTCTTGATTAGCATTCGAAGGTTGCCCTTCTTCGTCAGATCGGAAATAAGCAAATGTGGTAGCAGATAGCATATATAAGAGAAACATCAAAGCATTACTTTGACAGTCTGACAGAGTGGGGGTATTCATGGGAACATTTCATTGATATTCTAAGAGGATGGGTGTTGGTAGGTGAAAGGAGGGTAATAATTCTACCATGTAAAATGATTCTTTGGAAGAACCTTTTTTTTTTATTTGTACCCCATGCTTTCCCACTCATGGAAGGCTCAATGGGGCTTAGGTACTTATTTGTACCTGGGACAATGGAGGGTTAAGTGACTTGCCCAGAGTCACAAGGAGCTGCCTGTGCCTGCAGTGGGAATCAAACCCAGTTCCCCAGGACCAAAGTCCACCACTCTAACCACTAGGCCACTCCTCCACTCCATTTGACATAAGAAATCTTGTAACTTGAAATATAAGCATGCCACCCTATCCAATGTCAATGGTAACAATGGGAAGTAAAGTTATAATAGGTTGCGATATACTGGAGGTAATCTTCCATTTCTTTTTCATTGTGTTTCTTTTATTTTTCTTTCATTTTCTTTCATTCTGTTTTAGTGCATGCTATTTTCACTTCAGCCTGCACTGGCACAAAATAGCCACTAGCTATTTTGTCCAGAGAATGTTATTGCATGTTTATGTGCACTATTTCGCATTAGCGTATGCTAAATTAAAGTGTGCTATATCATAGGGGCCCTTTTACAAAGCTGCGGTAAGCATTAATGAGTAGGTACGGTACCACAGAACAAAATGGCATACCATGGGGCATGCTCAGGCATCCTATGGTCATTTCAGGAAGTACGCATACTACCCACATGCTAACAAATAAAAGAGGCTGATATTCAAAAGGATATAAACCACTAAAACGGCACTTAGGCGGCTATCCGGTGATATTCAGCACCAGATAGCTGGCTATCCGGCGCTGAATAGCGCCGGTTAGTGGCTTAAAGATAGCCGGTTATATTGCACGATATTATAACCAGCTATCCACTGATTTTAAAAGTCAAATCAGCCAAGTTTGTGGAATAACTTTGGCTGGTATGACTTTAACCGGCCAGAGCTGAATATTAGCTTGGCCTGTTAAAGTCGGACCGGCCAAAGTTAAACCAGATACCGTGATACCTCGGTTTTCGTCGATAATCCGTCCGAAAACAATCGGCGAAATCCGAAACCGACAAAAACCAAGGCAATTATTTCCATATGAATAAAAACAGTGGACAGCAATGGAATTGTTTGGCTAGACACGCGGGGTGATGCTCACACAACGAGAAACAATGCCACACTGAGCAGGAGAACGCGTTTTCGCAAAATTAGCTGCAAGGTCACGTGGGCACGCCGACGAAATCCGAGACAAATTTTTCAGGAAAAAAATCGACGAAAATGGAAACCGACGATAACCGATGTCAACAAAAACCGAGGTATTACTGTATTCAGTGCTGGTCACTGGAAATGGCCCGGCACTAAATACCCAGGTTCAGCGAGGACCGCGGGAGACAGCCTATCTCCTGCCATCTAAAAATCGGGCAGAAAATGTATTTTTTTGGCAGAGTGGGCATGTCTGTGGGGTGGAGAGTGGGCGTATTCTGCACTAATCGGTTAGTGCAGTTACATTGTCGTGCGCTAACCGATTAGCACATGATATGTGCATGAGCCCTTACTGTCTACATAAGGGCTCACATGATAATCTGTTTTAATGGCGGCAGGCTAATGGTAAAATTAGCACCCGGCCATTAATAAAAAAAAATGGGAAATTCGGCCATTTTGCCCCAGCAGTAAAAATGGTATTAGTGCATGGGAATGGCTAGCATAAGGGCAAGCTAAAGCCACTTTTTAGTACTGTTTGGTAAAAGAATCCAATATAGTGCATTAAAATGAAACCAAGAAGCAAAATGAAAATTGCAGGGGAATGGGGGGGGGGGGGGGGGGAGTAAACATGTAGTCTGTTTCCATAGGATAAAATGGCCACCTGGCTTCAAGTCCTAAGAATGAGTTGAATCATTTCTAATTTTTCATCTCCTGTTTCAAAGATTTTTCACATCAAGACAGTTGCAAAACGCATTGCCATCTTATCAAAACTATTCCCACAAGAGTGAGTATTGTGAGGTTGAAAAAATGCTGTGACCTGATATGAAATAAATATATTGATGCATGAAGTCTGTCAGAGGTGAATAAAAGTCACATTTATATTAGCCTTCATGGGCAGATCTGGAGCAGAATGGAAGGTGTTACAGGAACATCTATCCTGACTCCTTCTTCTGTGCACTTTCGCTACCATTTCAGAGTGCTTCACCGACTTTTGATTTTAATTTTTTTTTTTAATAAGATCACAGCTTTTTTTGAGGGGGGGTCTGAGTACCGGCACCATTTCCATTGTCTGCTAAAATTGACCCATAGTCCCCAAGTTTTAATGAAACAGCTCAGGCCCTACACACAAATTCTGCCTTGTCACAGACTCTGTGACTGGTTACAGGGGGTCTGGCTATTGTGCGGTGGGTACCTCAGTGATCACCCCACCCCTGAAGGTGGCCTGACATTTGAGTACCAGAACAAACGCACAGGATAAGATGCAGTGTTTGTTAGCCAATTAAAACTTGATTCACATGGCAAACTGCTAAACGAAATGAAATGCCTTTGCTATCAAAGGTATGAAGATGAAGATGTTGTGCTTTTAAGACAAAGGAACTCTTTTTAACATGAGGATAAAAAATACATACGGTTTCCACTGGGCATTAGAATGGCGGGATAAGTGTTACTTAAACATGCACAGGCATTGCCCGTGAATTCAAAACCTACTGTAAAACATGTCTGAGCCCTGACATGCCATTTCTACTTTCTTCGCAGTTATAAAGCCTATTTATTCCCTTTTGAGCCCTCAAAACCTCAGTGTATTACTTGCATCACAGAACATGTCATTTGCCAAAGAAGAGATAAGGATACTCTACAAAGAGCGAAAACTACAACCTTAACAAAGGTAGTGGGAGGGAGGTAGCCTGAATGGAGCTCTGTGCAGACTAAACTTAATGGGCTGTTTCAGTGTCTGGGGCCCTTTACTAAGCCTTGGTAAGCGATAATGCGGGCTTACCACAGCAATATATGGTTTATCGTGGGGTGTGCGATAATTTCTGGATGTGCACACGATAACCATGCTGGGGGCGGATCTGGGAGCAGAGAGTGGGGCATGTTCTGCACTAACTGGGTGGTGGTTGGGGCTCACATGCTAATGGCAAACATAGTGCAAGGCCATTAACACAGAAAATGCAAAAACCAGCCATTTTACCCCAGCAGTTTGTTAAAAGGGCCCCTTTATCTGATATCATCTGCTATGCTACTGTCTGCTAAGCAAAATGACAATTCTGTAACTGGGGTCTGCATTTAGCTGCCAACTGAGTGCATAAATGTACCGAATACCAGCATTTTCACAACTAAGGGTACTCTTACCCACAAAAGTGCCAGCAGGGTGCCTAATTGCTCTTCTGTAAGGGTTCTCATAAGTGGCGTAAGGAGCAATTAGTTCTTACCTGCTAATTTGCTTTCCTTTAGTCCCTCCGGACTGGCCCAGAATGTGGCTGATGGGTTGTGCATACCTACCAGCAGGTGGAGACTGAGAACTCTGACTCTAGAGAGAGCCAATAAGAGCCCTGGCTAACTAGAGATAGATTCAGTATTAACATAACAAAGCAAAAGAAGAAAGACACATTCTGTGCAACCAGGAAACATGAGCAGCCAGTAAGGACATACTAATGACCAGCATGTGCCTCTTGCATAACGCGACTGAAACGAGTACATTGTGCACATTTTTTGAAAAAAAATGTATTTGTAAAGAACAACAAAACTGCAAACAAACAAAGTAGCTCTCTTCGAAATCCACGAACCAACAACAAAACGAACTTCATCAGTTGAAATAATTAGAGGGAGGGATCCAGGCCGGTCCGGAGGGACTAAAGGAAAGCAAATCAGCAGGTAAGAACTAATTTCTCCTTCCTTGGCGTCCCTCTGCACC
The DNA here is from genome assembly GCF_901765095.1 of Microcaecilia unicolor. NCBI lineage: Eukaryota > Metazoa > Chordata > Amphibia > Gymnophiona > Siphonopidae > Microcaecilia > Microcaecilia unicolor. The sequence goes on along the minus strand of NC_044040.1, from coordinate 182,359,000 downwards.
GGCCCAGAATGAAACTGATGGGACGTAACAAAGCAGTATCTCCGCCGCTCTGTAAAAGGGGCCCTATATTTATTACTTTCATTTCAGGGGATGCCTTGATAAAGCTAAGGCAAAACACGTGTCAGTACTATTCCCCTACAGAAGATATTATTTTAGATAAGTACTCTGGTTATTAAGTCAAAGAAAACAAAGACAAAAACAGAGTATAAGCATGTATATCATGTAAAGCAAACGCACATAGACTGATGACGATATAAAGTGTGATACTGACTTCCACAAAGTCATGCATAAGCCCAGAGGTTAAAGGAAGTTCATCTCTGATGGTCAGTTTGAACTAAGTAATTCACTGCGTAGAAATCTGACTTATTAAGTAACAGCCTTCTTTGGGATTTATGACATTAGGGGCCCTGTTTACTACAGTGTTATAGGCACGTTAACATTTTTAACGCACATCCACCATGTACACGCCTACAATATCCCTATAGGCGCCTACATGGTTAGCGCGCTAGATAAGTGTAGGCGAGCTAAAACACTAATGCACTTTAGTAAACAGGGCCCTAGGTATTGTGTTTATCTTTTTCAGTGTCAGCTGATAACACCACTTTTTGGTAAAGTTTTTGATATTAGCTTCTAATTTGTCTGTATGCATGTTTTCCACACTTTTGGGCCCTGTTTACTAAGCCGCGCTGTAGGAGTGCTAACTTTTTAGTGTGCGCTAAAAATTAGCACATGCTAACAATAGAGACAACCATTATATTCCTATGGATGTCTCTAGCGTTACAGCATGCTAAAGAGTTTGCGCACCTATAGCACGGCTTAGTAAACAGGGCCCTTTGTATTTTAGTTCTGCTTTTTACTCCCTTTTTTGTTCGTTTCTTCTCTCTTTCTTTATCCTGTTTGGTTCACTTTAGCATGTTTTATTAGTTTTTACCTTTCTTTTTTTACTTGGTTCAACTTTTTGATCTGTTTCACATAGCTTGTCCTTACTACTAAGTATTTTCTGTGAATATCAGAAATTTATTTGATCATGATTCGCTTTTATGTCAACTTTTAAGTTTTTTTTATACTTGTTTATTATTATATTTTGTTTGTAACAGATGGTGTTCATTGCACAATTTACTGTATCCTAATATCCGTACAAGTTGATACACTAATTCATCCCTGTATGTACTATTCATATCATGGTTTTCACTTTTTCATTTTTACATATTTTTTCACTTATATGTAATTTATTTGTATGATTTTATATATTATATATTTATATTTTAATCATATTTTTAATGTGTTATTCTTTTATATTTTGTTTCCTAGTTGTGTGATGTATAAATATGCTATCTTTTTATTACAAAAGACTCCTGAGGCAGGCACCTTCTGTGCTGAAATGCAGGACTGCGTCGAGTCACTTTTAGGATGTTTATTGAATGGTTCTGTTTTGTTAATAAATATCCCAAAGTTGGAACTTCAGTGGTTGCCCCCCTTTTTTTGCTGTTTGTTTTATACAGCAAGGGGTGTCAGGGAAGTCCACCTGCCACAATGCCGTACTGCCCGTGGCTTAGCAGCTGCTCTGAATCCCCCTCTGCACTGTGGAGCTCCTGGGCACTTGGAAGCAGTAGACAAATTTAATCTGATGTCAACTCCTGCTGCCACAGTGCCAAATCTCTGACTGGATTTCTTTATGCATAGGAGGCCTTTGGGGGGGTTTCTTGCATTAAGAGCTAATTTAAAGGAGGGAAGGAAATATGATGTGATGATGGGCACGATGATAAGAAATGACAGCTTGATTTACTCCCCTATTATCACCCCAAATAGTTCTGTCCAGAGCCATCGATGACTTGCTGGAAGCCCTATCCCTTGGAATAATAGATTACCCAGCCTTGACAGGTTCTGAGAGAACCAATGTTGCTGCTCAATGGGCAGGGGAAGGGTGTAATACGAATATCTGCCCTGAGTGCAGAAAAAGCTAATCCCCACTGTGCTGATATTTGGTGATGGCCAGACAAAGTAACTCTGGTAACTTCATTTGTGGATAATGTCAACTAGATAAAGTTATCCTGTTAACTCAAACACATGCTTCACTATGATCTGATTCAACAAAGGATCAAATACAATGTGAGAAAATGCCTTGGACAAATCACACTTTGTTTTCCTCAGCTGTATTTAGATTGCAAACTGTTTATCTTCCAGGACTCAGTTCTGCAAAATTCCTGTACTGTGTAAACAAGAGACTATCTTGAGATATTTGACACTTGCCATTTTTAGTTTATGCTGCAAAAATGATATTCAAGCCAAGCTGGAAGAAATTCAGTTTCAGCCCACGCAGATTTATACCTTGCACATCTTCAAATTTTGAAACTGTTTTGTTTAGAAAACCCCTACTTTTTTATTTGGGACATTTGAAGGTGGTTTTATAAGAAGGCGCCTAGGTTAACAGGGCAGAAAGATGCAAAGTGCGGGCTTCACAAATAATGCATCGCCACAATCATTTGGCAGAATGTAAGACTGAGCCACACTGTGCAGGAAGTACAGCTTATTCCCCCTTAAGAGCGTTACAGTCAGAACATGCTATTAAATATCCCCTCTGTTAATGCTAGGATTGCAACAATTAGGGCATGAATAACTGGGGTTCAACACCGATGGACTGGCGTAGACTTCGATGGAAAAGAAATCATGTGATGTTTAGGAAGAAATTATCAAACTGGTTGTTTTATGAGATGAGTAAGCATGGGGGAGTATTAAATACAATGCTTACGGAAACATTAGATCTGTCACTCTGAGTTTGTCGCTCAGCAAGGGTTCCTTTAAAGGGGCCCTGCGGAGGAATCGGTGTATGGATTTGCCATGCGCCAAGACCCACTTTTACCGCAGAGGGTAAAAAGCAGAAAAATAGAAATGGCTGTGCGGTAAGTACACGCTTGCCGAATGACCATTTCCTGGGGGTGCTCTTACCACCTCCTATTTAGGAGGCTGTAAGGGCTCCTACGCTAACCCCACGATAACCAGCCTGCATATGGCCACTTTTTACCGCAGCTTAGTAAAAGAACCCATAAGCTAATTCTTTCAAAAAGGCGTTACATAAATCTAATAAAATAATTTTAATAAACATTTTATTTATAATGAACCACAGGTTGAAGTCAATAATTTTTTAATTTTAGAAAATAGGATTTTTTTTTTTGTATGAAGATTTTTCTTTTTTATTAGCTCACCCCTTTCTAGCAGTAATTCAAGGCAGGTATTTCCCTGTCCCCAGAGGGCTTACAATCTAAGGAGCCCTTTTATTAAGCTGTGGTAAGCATTAACGCGTGCTTACCACACTCAGGCATGCCGTGGTAGTTTTGGAACTGGTGCATGTTTCACATCTGCTAAAAAATAGATTTTACTGTTTAGCACTGGGGGTGTGTTTAGGGGCAGAGAGTAGACGTGTTCTGCGCTAATCGGTTAGCACAGCTACACTGCCGCAAGCTAACTGATTAGCACATGAACCTAAAAAATAGGTTTTGGTAAGTACTCACGTGCTAATGAGGAAATTAGCGAGTGGCCATTAATAGGGAAAATGGAGCCATTTTACCACCACGCTAAAAGTGGCGCTGAGGATAGCGCTGGTCATTTTTTAGTGCAGCTTAGGAAAAGGGCCTCTTGCAATGGACAGATACATGAGTTGCCCAAGATTACAAGTATCTGAACACTGGCTTCCTGGTTCTTAGCTCACTGCTCTAATCACTAAGCTATTTCTCCATGCCTGATTTAGGGGCCCTTTTACTAAGGTGCGCTGAAAAATGGGCTACGCTAATATAGGCGCATATTTTGGGCGCACGCAGATCCATTTTGAAGCACCTGTAAAAAAGGCCTTTTTTTAAATTTTTGCCGAAAAATGGTCATGCGGCAAAATAAAAATTGGTGTGCATCCATTTTGGGTCTGAGACCTTACCACCAGCCATTGATTTAGTGGTAAGGTCTCACGCATTAATCATGCGGTAATCATCTATGTGCACAGAATGACGATTACTGCCCGGTTTCTGCTGCGTGCAAGAAAATAAAAATTATTTTCCAGTGCGCGAAGCGGACACGCATCAAAAATGAAATTACTGCAAGGGCCGCATGGTAGCCGGGCAGTAACTGCAAATTGATGCATGTTGGGCGTGTGTAGGCGCCTCCGTGGCTTAGTAAAAGGGCCCCTTATATTTTTATTGGATAAAAAAAATAGATGTTCCACAATTGTGGCTGGACTGAAATTAATGACTTAGCTTAGGAACATGAAAAAAGATCTGGTCCTTTATTAAACAAAACACAGACCTTTCACATTTTCAGAAAGACAAACAAAACCTCCACTATGGTTTTTAATCTGGTCCCCATTTGAAGTTGCATAATATTTTATCGGCTGACCCTAAACGTGTCTCTCCCAATAATCAGAGTTATTCAACCAATATCACCAAGGCCTAGAATTAGGTTGAGCCCTCACGTCAAAGTAACATCTCCAAGTACAGGCAAAAAAAAGAGTCAAAGAGCACTTCAGTCACCAACCTGCCTAATTTAAATCCACTTGAAAGTATTCAGCAGTCTAATTAGACCAATTAGGATAAAGGAGGGAAAATGAGAAGAAATATAGACGTGGGGGAAAAACACACTGCCATAACTATAAAGAAGTTAATGAGAACTAGAGAGCAGTTAAGAAAGACATTTACAAGAAAGGGAAATAAATCCAATCTCAAACCTCTTTGCCTTGCTCATTCTTGTTTTCTCAGCCAATTATTATTGATTCAATCCATTATATTGACTAACCAATGTTAGAGCTTTAAAGAAGAAACTGCTACATTAAAGAAACCTCAGAGCATTCTGCCCACTTGACTCCCAAGGGATCTTGTGTGTATATTACTAGTTTTGATCTCCCTTGCCTTTAGAGTCAGAGCCATCAGTTGGGGGAGCGGGGGGAGGAAGTGGAGGCGGGACACCACAGAGGTGAGGAGGAGGTAGGTCTCGAATATAAACCTAGATTCAATTTTTGATGCCTTTTTTTTGGGCCAAAAATCTCCACTTATATTCAAGACTATACAGTAACCCATAGCCCATTAAAATCCATTTTAGCCATTTTACTCTTGTATAGATGTTAATGAATAGTAGGGGTCTGCAAACCAAACATTTTCATTTTGTTGAGTTTCCTGTGTTGTTTAAGGGATTTGTGCTTGGTTTATTTTTTTTTTTTGTTTGTTTTTTAAAATGTTCATATTGGAGGTAATATCCAAATAATAGTCTGCACTATTTTTCTACAGTGTGTCTATTGATAAACAAGGCACATTAGAGAGCAATAGGCACACCTTTAACAATATTACCCCCCCCCCCCCCCAAATAAAAAAGATATTACCCCTAACAGTATGCAGTGTCAAGCATCAGTGAACTCTACTGACAGAAAAATGTCACTGACATTTGCACACCCCTAAAGCACAGGCCTCATAGTATATCTTTATGAGCAGACCCAAATCTAGTAGATTTATCACCTCCATCTCTCAGAATTTATAAATTGAAGGAATAAACTCCTTAAGTACTGTAGCAAATTACAGAGAAACAGAAAATATGAGAGCAGAAAAGGTCCATGTAGCCCTATTAATCTGACCAGTTCACTCTTTTTTTTCCTATCTTAGAAATGTGAATGTTTATTCTTAGATCAAAATAACAGCCAACAATATCTGCCTGGTAAATGGACAGCAAGCTATTCTTGCCAGTGCTAAACAGATTTATCTTCTGTAATTAAATATGAGTTCTCAAAACAAGCCTGGAAGTCTCAGAATGTTATGCAATGCTAGTAACATTGTACATAAAAGGAAAACACAGCCTTCAGAAAAGAGAAAAAGAAGTGCATGCTATACTATCATTTTTTCCTAAGGTAGCTTACCATATATTCCACTCAAAAGTAAGATATAACTATACAGACTAAAACTACATTTCAAACTGTTTAAGGAACAAAGTACTGAAAAGATTACAAAAATGCCCAATGTGCATGTGTATAATTAATAAGCCAGCTTTCACAGAGTTCAATAGACGGGGGTAATAAACATTAGCAATACATAATAACCCAACATCTCAAAACATTTACTCTGTATAGACAAGGTAAATTTCTTGATAATGAATCGTAGTCGCAGACCTCAGAGGTGACTCGTTTCACAAGGGCAAAATGCTCTTGACTCGCCTTGCCTTACAAAATGGTTTGTATAGACTTTTATTACTTTTAATTTTTTAATATTAGAAAACTTTATATAAATATGAAAACATTTTATACATTTTTGCATTTTATCATAAGAAGCCTTAAAACCAAGGACTTATCTTAATCATATGAGGAACCATAAGAGATAAGTCCTTGGTTTTAAGGCTTCTTATGATAAAATGCAAAAATATATAAAAGTTTTCTACTATTAAAAAATTAATAGCCATAAAAGTCTATACAGACCAGTGATAAGGCAAGGTGAGTCAAGAGCGTTTTGCACTTGTGAAACGAGTCGCCACTGAGGTCTGTGACTACGATTCATTATCAAGAAATTTACCTTGCCAATGCAGCGTGAAAAATTTTGAGACGGGTTATTATCAGGCATATTTTCGAAAAAGAAGGGCGCCCATCTTTTGACACAAATCGCAAGATGGGCGTCCTTCTCCCAGGGTTGCCCAAATCGGCATAATCGAAAGCAGATTTGGGGCGTCCTCAACTGCTTTCCGTCGCGGGGGCGACCAAAGTTCACGGGGGCGTGTCGTAGGCATAGCAAAGGCGGGACTGGGGCATGCCTAACACATGGTCGTCCTCGACCGATAATGGAAAAAAGAAGGGCGTCCCTGACGAACACTTGGATGAGTTTACCTGGTCCTTTTTTTCTTACAACCAAGCCACAAAAATGTGCCCTAAATAACCAGATGACCACTGGAGGGAATTGGGGATGACCTCCCCTTACTCCCCCAGTGGTCACTAACCCCTCCCACTCTCAAAAATAATTTTTAAAATATTTTTCCAGCTTCTATGCCAGCCTCAAATGTCATACCCAGCTCCATGACAGCAGTATGCAGGTCCCTGGAGCAGTTTTAGTGGGTCCAGTGCACTTCAAGCAGGCGGACCCAGGCCCATCCCCCCTACCTGTTACACTTGTGGTGGCAAATATGAGCTCTCCAAAACCCACCAGAAACCCACTGTACCCACATCTAGGTGCCCACCATCACCCATAAGGGCTATGGTAGTGGTGTACAGTTGTGGGGAGTGGGGTTTGGGGGGCTCAGCACACAAGGTAAGGGAGCTATGCACCTGGGAGCAATTTCTGAAGTCCACTGCAGTGCCCCATAGGGTGCCCGGTTGGTGTCCTGGCATGTCAGGGGGACCAGTGCACTACGAATGCTGGCTCCTCCCATGAGGATTTGGTCGTTTCTGAGATGGGCATCCTCGGTTTCCATTATCGCCAAAAATTGGAGATGACCATCTCTAAGGTCGACCTAAATTTCACGATTTGGGCGTCCCTGACCGTATTATCGAAACGAAAGATGGACGCCCATCTTGTTTCGATTATATGGGTTTCCCCGCCCCTTCGCTGGGACATCCTGTGAGGACATCCTCAGGAAAACTTGGGCGCCCCTTTCGATTATGTCCCTCCACGTATTGTCAATGTACATGTGTAAGCATAGAAGAAATATAAATTGTGCCAACAAACTGTTTTGAGCTGGACATATAGGGGGAGATTCTATATACGGCGCCTTAAAAAATCGGTGCTGAAATCAGTGCCAACTAAGCATATTCTATAATCAGTGCCTAGATTTAGGGGCTGATTATAGAATACGCTTAGTTGATATTTCAGCGCCTAAATCTACACGCATCCATTTACACTAAAAAAATGTGGCATAAATCCCAGGGCGTAGATTTGGGCACACTGGGTTATATTCTATAGCTAGGCACGTAAATTTTGGAACGCCCATGAAATGCCCAAAACCATGCCCCTTTTTGCCTGTGCACGTTAGAAGTTCAGCGTACATCGTTACAGAATACGCTTATCAGTGCCAATTAGTGCTCATTATTGCTTGTTAAGCGCTTTTATCAGCACTCATTAGCTTGCTAGTTACGCACATTGTTATAGAATCTGTGCCAATTTCGGCACAGATCTTTAGGCGAGTTACAGAGAATCCAAGGGATAATGTTTGCTCTAAAAGACCTCTGACATCTCTACAGAATTTTTGTTATGAATAGATTTGGACTTGTTTTTTTATGTTGAAATCTGTTTATCAAAGTTGTAAACACCAACGGTACAGTCGGAATCCAGTGAAATAACAAAAGCAAAACAGAGTTGGACATGTTTTAAGGATTCCGTGTGGTTTAGGGTCTACAGCTCTCAAGAAAACAGAGTATGGGAATTAAAAAATGAAAGAGACAAGGAGAAGACTAATGATACCTAAAAACAAAAAGCATTGAGAAGAGAAATTAGACTTGAGTGGGAAAAAATAAATATGCAGCATCCAACCAACCCTATTAAAACTAAAAGGGCAATTCTATACATTGGTGGCTCAGTCTAAGCACCTCAATGCACCAATTCTAGAACAGCGTCTTGGTGCCAAGATTCCATTACAGAATAGTAGCCTAAGGTCAGCACTGGCATATGTCCATGTGTAGGTGTACTCTCTTACATAAGTTGGCACCTACACATGGGTGTGCCAAGTGACAAACGTAGTTTATCATATCTTCTTCACCCAACGCGTAATTAAACTCTGGAATTCATTGCCAGAGAACGTGGTGAAGGCGGTTAGCTTGGCAGAGTTTAAAAGGGGGTTAGACGGTTTCCTAAAGGACAAGTCCATAAACCGCTACTAAATGGACTTGGGAAAAATCCACAATTCCAGGAATAACATGTATAGAATGTTTGTATGTTTGGGAAGCTTGCCAGGTGCCCTTGGCCTGGATTGGCCGCTGTCGTGAACAGGATGCTGGGCTCGATGGACCCTTGGTCTTTTCCCAGTGTGGCATTACTTATGTACTTATGTTCTGCCCATCTGTTTACCCCCCTCCCCTGCAATTAGGTGCTATGGCACTTAGGCGATACCTACAGTTGGCAGTTGCATCCATAATGATAATATTCTGTAATTTACATGCGCAACTGCAACACAGACCCCAACCCACCCATGGGGATTGCCCCCCTTTGTAGTTGAGCGCTATAGCATTTAGGTGTTATAAGTATAGAATAGTGGCAAAGTACAATTACATGTGCCAATTAGCCCTGATTAATGCCACTTAAGGGCTATTATTAGTACTTAATGTGAATTAGCACCTAATTTAACAATTAAGTTAGGCTCGCAACTGGTATTATTTTATAAATCATGCTCCCAAATGTGCATGCCAGTCGGAAATTTGGGCACCCAATCAGTGTCAAAGTCAAACATCTTTTTGGGTTGGCCTATAGTTTGGACGGGTGGGTTTTCCAAATCGTCCCCCTTCCCTTACACATTGTCCTGCATCTACCTCCCTCTCCTCTGATCCCGGATCCAGCATTATTCCAGCCCAGCCCCCTCCCCCAGGTCTACCTTAGCAGTTTCATTGGCTCAGCAGCGACACACCTCCATTGCCTGTTCCAGCTTTGCAGGCTTCCCTTTGCCACATCCAGGAAACAGGAAGTGATGTCAGCGAGCGCAGGATGTGGCAGTGGGAAGTCTGCAAAGCTGGAACAGGCAATGGAGGTGTGTTGCTGTTGCACTGGCAAAGATATCGAAGTAGATCAGAGAGGGTGGGGGGAGTTGCCAGGCAACAGGAGGGGAATGCCAGATCTAGGGGCGGAAGAGAGAAGATCGAGGTGGTTGCTACTGAACCTTTTTGGTGGGCCTTTCAGGATGGGCTTCTGCCCATCTAGGCTCACCTACAGCAATGCCACTTTGCCCAACTTTATAGGATCCAGGGGATAATGTCACCAATAAAACTGTATATCATGAATACATGATATACTCATGATATAGCTCATGGGTGAATAACTATATTTTAGGAAAAATAAATGGCAGTAAGATTTCTATATTACATTACATTACCGGAGATTTCTATTCTGCTCACACCAAAGAATTAGTTCGGAGCAGATTACAATACAAATAGAAACCAACAAACTGGGAGCTTACAAAATAGATATGTCAGAATTACAATAAGCTTTGTATCAGTAACAGCTAGCCAAAAATTAACCTGAAGGCACACATTTCCTAAATAAGACAGCCTTAAGCAGTTTACAAAAAGACACATAATGAGAAATAGAAATCACAGAAGCTGGAAAAAATGACATCTTAGGATAAGGACCGTGATTTATTGATACTGATGAAGACGGTACCTCTTTAAGTATCAAACATATAAATGGCAAGAGGCGTACTCACTCGCAAATGCGCAGTAGAGACCCTCTCTGTCCCGCCCCCGCGTCAATACGTGATGACGGGGGCGGGACAGAGAGGGAACCTGCGCACCTGCGAGTGAGGGAACTGCCGTCGTCACCGCTCCCCCCCCAGGGTTGCCGCTACCGCTCCCCCCATCCACCCGGAGTCGCCGCCGCCACCGCCACCCACCCTCCACCCGGCCCGGGTACCTGGCTTCACTATTCAAACCGCCGGAACGCAGCACACAGCTCATCTGAGCTGCCGTTGGCCTTCCTTACCTGCCTGTGTCCCGCCCTCGCCGACGTTACGTCACACGAGGGCGGAACACACGCAGAGAAGGAAGGCCGACGGCAGGCAGCTCAGATGAGCTGTGTGCTGCGTTCTGGCGGTTTGAATAGTGAAGCCACGTACCCGGCCCGGGTGGAGGGGACTCCGGGGGGGGCGGCGACCTATCCGGGGGGGGCCTTTCAACCCCCCCCCCTTCCTTTACTAGCCCGTTTTTACGGGCTCAACGGCTAGTATTGCTATATAGAGGTGATTGAAAAAAGTACTGGGTTGAGGGAAGGGCATACACCAAAGCCAAACTTTTCTTTATTCCCCTGTTCCTGTTTTCAGTTTTGTTGGTTTGTTTCAACTAGATTTCCCACAGTCACACAATGAACACATCTTTCTCTTTGAACTACGCATGCCTTTGCCTCCCTAGTGGTGTTAGCTTCACTCTGCTGTTTCTAAGTGGCCCCAATCAGGTACCTTCCCTCACTGAAAGTGCCACTCCCACTAGCAGTCACTACTGATAGAACTGCACCCCCTTTGCCATTTATGTACTTATGCAACCTGGACCATCTACTCACACCTGCTGGGGGCCTTATTTCTTGGATGGCAAGGATGATTACCATCTGTACAGAGTAAATTTGGGAAAGGAATCGTCAGTGTCTAGCAGCACAAATAAAACAGAGATTCCTTATATAAAGGAAAATAAGCAATGACCCCAAATCAAAATAATGAAAAGAGAGGAAAAAGCCTCGAGAAGCTCCCAGCTATCAGCTAGCAGAGCAGGACTTCTTCTTCATCGGCAAAAAACCTCCCAAAAGAAACATTGAATTTTAATGAAATAGCAAAAAAACAGCTTAAAATAATTAGCTGCATAGTCTCTTTCTCTCTACATAACCAGACCATGACCGATGGTGGCCAGCGTTTCATTAAACTGTGTCAGGGTCAGTCGGTCAAAAATTTATTTTAAACTGTTCGGCATTGACCCCGATACAGCCACTGTCGGTCACGGTCCGCTTTCTGGTTATGTGGAGAGAAAGAGACTATGCAACAAAGTATTTTAAGCTTTTTTTTTTTTGCTATTTCATTAAAATTAAATGTTTCTTTTGGGAAGTTTTTTTGTCTCTTTTTACTTTCATTTGATTTATTTTATTTGTGTGGTGTGTGTGTGTGTGTGTGTGTGTCCACTTAGTGCTTAGCAAGTTCAACCAATGCTTTTAAAAAGAATGAAAACAGTAGGAAGAGATACGGAAGAGTCCAAGGAACACTGCAAAGGAAACTGCTGGCAGATAACTGTAGCAGAACATGAAAAAAAAAGCACTGGGGAAAAACTGAGAGAATGGAATAACAGGAAGATTAGTCATTTCTGGAAGAAAAAAGAAAAACAACTAAAAAAGAAAGCGAGATTTAAAACAAGACTTCAGAACTGGAAGTAACGAGATATTTTATGAAATCAGCAGAATTAGGTCAAAATAGGAGAACAAGAGGGGGAAGTGAAAAAAGCACCAGGATGTAGGGTTTGAACTAATAAGTGTAAACTATATTGGCGGGGGAGGGGAGAGCGAGAGCGAGAGAAAAAAATGTGCTATGAATAAGATTTTCCAAATAGTAATAAAACATTGAGGCCCCTATTCTCAAAATACACAAACATCAACGAACAAAATACATGTATGGCAGTATATTTCCAAGAGATAGAGCCAAAGACCATCATCAACCTGACTTATTTTTCGGCAGATTTTTAAAACTTGATAGAACAGGTGGTGTGCATTACTCTGAATGATAACGCACGACCTGCAATACTGGGATCACCCCCTTCTTGATGCAGCATTAGTTTTGGGCTTGCTGCACATTAAAATTCTGCGTTATAGCACGTTAAGCCCAAAACGTGACATATTTTAGTAGCAGGGGCCCCTCAATATCAGAAAAATACACACAACTAAACAGCAAAGCTGAAGTATCATATACAGTGAAATGCTGCTTGTACGCACCCCATTACTGCGCAGGTCCGGATTATGCGTGATGGCAACATGCCTCCCGATGACACTGGGTTTGTACATGCTCGTTTGTACGCAGTACAGTAGTCCTTGACGCCAGGTTTTATTTCAGCGGCCACCCACCTGCCTCTGGAGTTGTCTTACAGTCGCCAAAAAAACACTCACACAACCAGGTTTTTTGGCAGCCTCCCACCTTCTTCTGCATGAGGTATTTTAAGATGCTTTTTATCAAGGAACTGGTGTTAAGCTCTCCATCTTTTAGGGTTCTCCTGTTGGCATAAGTTGTAGCATGGCACAGACCAGGACTGTGAAAAAGTGCTGTATGGTATTTCAGCACACGCACCATTTTCTCCCCTTGAATTGTTTTTAGCCCAGTATTGTACAAGAGTACAATTAATTTATTTATTATTTCTTTATTGCACTTGTATCCCACATTTTCCCACCTCTTTGCAGGCGCAATGTGGCTTACAAAACATCATGGATAATGGAAATGAGAAGAGAATAGACATTTGGTATTACAGAACGATGTTGGATTGCATGGTAATGGAATACATGATAGTAATATAATAGAAGGCATTACTAACATTTCTGGATATATGTATGCGTTTCACATGATTTGATCTTTGTGGTATATCTTGTCGAAGAGATGGGTCTTTAGTAGTTTACGGAAGTTGGTCAGTTCATACTGTAGGTCACTTTTAGGTTGCGTGGCAAAATGCCAGAATTGTGTGCTCATATAGGAAAAGGTTGATGCGTGCATTAATTTGTATTTTAGACCTTTAAAGTTGGGGAAATGAAGATTAAGGAATGTTCGAGATGATATTTTAGCATTCCTGGGTGGTAGGTCTATCAGGTCTGACATGTAGGCTGGGGCATCGCCATGGATGATTTTATGTACTAGGGTACATATTTTGAACGTGATACGTTCTTTGAGTGGGAGCCAGTGTAGCTTCTCTCGTAGGGGTTTTGCACTTTCGTATTTTGATTTTCCAAATATGAGTCTGGCCGCCGTGTTCTGTAGAAAGCACCCAGGGGACCCCACCACTAAAGAAGTGGACTGCCTAAGTGCCTTTTTTTGTTTTTTACTGTATTGTACTCTGAACCCATGGCAGGGGTGGACTGACCCCCTCCCTCAAACCCCCCCCCCCCCGACCCCGAGGTCTGGCACTCCCTGCTTTAAATCCTTTTTCAGCCCAGGTCTTTGATAGTGGCAGTAATTCATAATGACCACCTGCCCAAACCTGAAGTCTGCTCTCTGCTGTGCCCCACCCTTGTGGAAGCGGGAAGGTAGGTCAGAAGGGGATGAGGTGCTGCGGAGAGCAGACTCCAGGCTCAGGCAGACAACCTGTCTGAATCCAAAGTGCGACCGAGCAAGGCCGAGACATCAAGACCCCACAGGAAATAAGCACCGCACAAGGTCCCACCAAAGAACCTCCCCCTCTGTTCCACAGAAGGCAAAGGTCAGATGCACACAGCACTCACAGTTGACTGCACTGAACAGCACAACCGATGGTGAGCACTGCACATCCTACCCCAGCCCCATGCAAAGCAGAACAAGAAACCCCAAACAGCCATTGCCTCCCATGAAGCCCCAATCAGTCGCACTTCATGCTGCTCCTGATTGTGGGACACAAACTTAGGCACCTTTTGTGCAACTCATAGTATGAAGTAAGAAAACCCCAGAAGCAGGCGGGGGGCCGCAGAAAAACCTGGTTGTGTGAGAGCTTTTTGGCGACTTTTGTAAGACAACTCCAGAAGCAGATTCGCTTATATGCACACCAATAGCACGCGGTTCCAAGGTCTTTGCATCCAGTAAAGTATAAATGATACATCATTATAGGCAGCATAGAGGAACATTCATATAATATAGATATGATATTCACAGTGTCAGCAGTACCTGCCACACTTGATGTGAGCAATCCACAAGAGTACATGTTGGACGCTAAGAGAAAAAAGGCATGCCAAGATGGTAGACCCAGTAAGCGTAATTAACCATGTGGTCAGCTGGCAGGTGACATTGATTACGGAGAGGATCACTCTCCCACCCCAGCTGGCTGATGAGTGCTGTGGGCCACCTAGATACCTGGATGATAAAGTATTTGCATATGACGTGACACGGTGCTGCAGTTGAACTTTATTTGCTAATTTGGTTGGAGTGGCACAGAAAAATATGGAGATTATTATTATTATTATTTGTAGCATTTGTATCCTACATTTTCCCACCTATTTGCAGGCTCAATGTGGCTTACATTTGCCGTAATGGCGGATGCCATTTCGGGTAGTAGAATTGCAAAGTTTATTGCGTGTGGTGCATACATACATGATAACATACATGGAACATAACATATATGGAATAGATCATGGTATACAGTATATATATATATATATACCATGGTATATATATATATATATACCATGTGCGTACATACATGGTAGAGAAAAATAATTATGGTTAACCTGAAGGTTTCAGAGTGATAGATTGCATTATAATCTACATTAGGTCATCGACTGTAGGGAGATCTTGTTTTATATAAGGCTTAGGATGGTGATGTCTGTCATGTGATAAGAGTTCGGTTTTGTATAGCTCCTGTGATTCATACTTTAGAACCTAGGCAATTCTTCAGAGTTTCATATCACAGAAATAATACTGAATGATTAGCATTATGGATGGAGAGCCTATTCCAAAGATAAAATAAAAATGTTTTCTTTTAATTACTACCTAACATAATACACTGAAAGCAAAAATTGAGCATTACTGAAGCCGAGGACAGCAACACTGCCAGATCCAGAATATTCTGATTAATTTAAGTAGCAGGGCTTGTGCACTAGAAATTCAAATCCAAAATATCATATACCAAACACTCAAGTGACAAATGTGTGCTAAAAGCAAGCGTAAACTATATACTGACTAGGAAAATGACTACGAAATAACACAACTGTATAAATCTCTTAAATCCTTAAACCTGGTGACTAATTTTCAGCACAGATGCCAAAGGAAAAGCTGGTTACACAGTAGATGGAGCACAAAACAAATTTGGTTGTAACACTAGATTTTACTTAGCGCATTCTATCATAACATACTACAGCAGACTGATCATTCTAAAACTGGGAAGAGCACTGAGCATATTTGATTTAACAAAGAACCGTAACAATGATACAAAGTGAAGAAAGAATGCTACTGTTCTCTATGGAAACTTACAGGGACTGATGCAAGAAGACCTGGGTGTTTATCAGCCACCGCACAGGGCCTCTAGACATAGATTTTGAAAGCATTGTAAATACAATTTTATAACAGGTCCCCTAGGTATGGAGGGTTAAGAGATGTCTACTTTTAACGTGGAGGAGTGGCCTAGTGGTTAGGGTTGTGGACTCTGGTCCTGGGGAACTGAGTTTGAGTCCCACTTCAGGCACAGGCATCTCCTTGTGACTCTGGGCAAGTCACTTAACCCTCCATTGCCCCAGGTACAAATAAGTACAGTGGTGGAAATAAGTATTTGATCCCTTGCTGATTTTGTAAGTTTGCCCACTGACAAAGACATGAGCAGCCCATAATTGAAGGGTAGGTTATTGGTAACAGTGAGAGATAGCACATCACAAATTAAATCCGGAAAATCACATTGTGGAAAGTATATGAATTTATTTGCATTCTGCAGAGGGAAATAAGTATTTAATCCCTCTGGCAAACAAGACCTAATACTTGGTGGCAAAACCCTTGTTGGCAAGCACAGCGGTCAGACGTCTTCTGTAGTTGATGATGAGGTTTGCACACATGTCAGGAGGAATTTTGGTCCACTCCTCTTTGCAGATCATCTCTAAATCATTAAGAGTTCTGGGCTGTCGCTTGGCAACTCGCAGCTTCAGCTCCCTCCATAAGTTTTCAATGGGATTAAGGTCTGGTGACTGGCTAGGCCACTCCATAACCCTAATGTGCTTCTTCCTGAGCCACTCCTTTGTTGCCTTGGCTGTATGTTTTGGGTCATTGTCGTGCTGGAAGACCCAGCCACGACCCATTTTTAAGGCCCTGGCGGAGGGAAGGAGGTTGTCACTCAGAATTGTACGGTACATGGCCCCATCCATTCTCCCATTGATGCGGTGAAGTAGTCCTGTGCCCTTAGCAGAGAAACACCCCCAAAACATAACATTTCCACCTCCATGCTTGACAGTGGGGACGGTGTTCTTTGGGTCATAGGCAGCATTTCTCTTCCTCCAAACACGGCGAGTTGAGTTCATGCCAAAGAGCTCAATTTTTGTCTCATCTGACCACAGCACCTTCTCCCAATCACTCTCGGCATCATCCAGGTGTTCACTGGCAAACTTCAGACGGGCCGTCACATGTGCCTTCCGGAGCAGGGGGACCTTGCGGGCACTGCAGGATTGCAATCCGTTATGTCGTAATGTGTTACCAATGGTTTTCGTGATGACAGTGGTCCCAGCTGCCTTGAGATCATTGACAAGTTCCCCCCTTGTAGTTGTAGGCTGATTTCTAACCTTCCTCATGATCAAGGATACCCCACGAGGTGAGATTTTGCGTGGAGCCCCAGATCTTTGTCGATTGACAGTCATTTTGTACTTCTTCCATTTTCTTACTATGGCACCAACAGTTGTCTCCTTCTCGCCCAGCGTCTTACTGATGGTTTTGTAGCCCATTCCAGCCTTGTGCAGGTGTATGATCTTGTCCCTGACATCCTTAGACAGCTCCTTGCTCTTGGCCATTTTGTAGAGGTTAGAGTCTGACTGATTCACTGAGTCTGTGGACAGGTGTCTTTCATACAGGTGACCATTGCCGACAGCTGTCTGTCATGCAGGTAACGAGTTGATTTGGAGCATCTACCTGGTCTGTAGGGGCCAGATCTCTTACTGGTTGGTGGGGGATCAAATACTTATTTCCCTCTGCAGAATGCAAATAAATTCATATACTTTCCACAATGTGATTTTCCGGATTTAATTTGTGATGTGCTATCTCTCACTGTTACCAATAACCTACCCTTCAATTATGGGCTGCTCATGTCTTTGTCAGTGGGCAAACTTACAAAATCAGCAAGGGATCAAATACTTATTTCCACCACTGTACCTATATATGTAAGCCGCATTGAGCCTGCCATGAGTGGGAAAGCGTGGGGTACAAATATAACTAAAAAAAAAAAAAAGACCAAGAGATGAGTCTATGGTGCTTAGTTGCGAAGCATACAAGCATCTCAGAATGCCCAAATGAACATCCATGTGTTTGAAATGTTCAAACCTCAATTTTGCAAAGGCAGAAAAGGGACATCCAACACTGCAGTATGACCAAATAGCAAGGAGGCATGTTTTGGGCAAGATTAGGGAGAGCCTGAAATCTGGACACCCAAGAATGATTATTGAACAGGAAAGAAACATCCATGTCTATATTTAAACCTGTTTCGGGCATGTCCAGGGTACAAAAAGGTGCTCTGATTGAGCAGCTGTCCACTAAAGGGATTAAGGCACGACACCTTCTTAATCCCCCCAGTGGTTGCTGTCCCCCTCTTTCTCCCCTGAAAGTGAAACTGAAAAAGGATACCCGGGTCCATGACAGCATCAGGTTTACAGTCTCCTGAATGTCTGAGGAGTAGCCTAGTGGTTGGGGCAGGACCTGTAAATCAAGGGACCCAAGTTCAAATCCCACTTCAGCTCTTTTTAAAATTATTTATGAGTTGTTTGGGGTTTTTTTGGTAATTGTGAGAACTCCAGAAATAGAAAAAAATATCTAAGCCACCTGCAAACCTAAAGGCCAAAGAAGTGGTGTACATTCAGGTACAATAGTTATATTGCTGTTCCTGCAGGGCTTACAATTACAAAATAAAAGAGTTAAGGAGAAATTAGGTCTTACCTGATCATTTTCTTTCCATTAGTCCTTCCAACTAGTCCAAAACCTTTGGGAATAGTTGTGGCCATCAACCAGCAAGTGGAGATAGAGAACTGAAAACTGAACTGAGACATATCTCTCTTGGCATCCACTCCAGCTCCTCAGTATTTACGCAGACAAGCAGTAAGTAGAAACTCAGACTAAACACAACAACTTAAAACGACTGGCTAACCCAGGGGTAGGCAACTCCGGTCCTCGAGAGCCGCAGGCAGGTCAGGTTTTCAGGATATCCACAATGAATATGCATGAACTTGATTTGCAAGCACTGCCTCCATGGTATGCAAATCTATCTCCTGCATATTCATTGTGGATATCCTGAAAACCTGACCTGCCTGCGGCTCTCGAGGACCGGAGTTGCCTACCCCTGGGCTAACCTAACACTAACCAGATGAGGAAAAATATGTAGACCTCACTCATCTCTGGACTTATAGAGAACAAGAGATATGCACGAAGCACCATGCAAAGTGACAGTTGTTATTTGACTCATTACTGCGCGCCGAATAAACATCTCAGAAACCTCGAGCAGGCCCTCTGGAATAGTGGGAAGGCAAAATAGAAGGCCTGATGAATTGTACTGTGTATTGTATCAAACCCAGGGTTTTTCCCAAAAAGCTAAATAAAACTCAGAGCACACTTTTCTTTTGCTAGCTTAATAAAGAGTTTTCTCCTGGATTCTACATACCACGCTTAGAGATCTGTGCCAAAATTGGCATGGAACCTATAACAACATGCGTAGCTTAATTGGCTTAACGAGTTAATCAGAATTGATAACAGCTCTTAACAAACAATAATGAGCACTGATTACAAATTTATGCACACAACTCGCTAAGCGTATTCTGTAACAAAGTGTGCCGAACTTCTAACGTGCACAGGCAAAAGGGCCTGGTTATGGGGAGGAAATGTGCGTTTCATGGGCATTCCAAAATTTACGCGCTTAGTTATAGAATATGGCCCAGTGCACGTAAATTTACATGCCGGGATTTACACCATATTTTTGTTGGTGTAAATGCATGCGCGTAGTTTTAGGCACTGAGATGGTAAATCTAGGTGCCGATTATAGAATACGCTTAGTCGACACTGATTTCAGCGCCAATTTTTTTAGGCACCATATATGGAATCTCCTCGTTTGTGTCTATATTATTTTCTTTAAAGAGAGAATTCTGTGTTATTTATTTATTTATTTTATTGCATTTGTATCCCACATTATCCCACCTATTTGCAGGCTCAATGTGGCTTACATAGTTTTGTTATGTTACACAAACTAGGCATCTTAGAAATAATTCCCAAAAGAAAGTCTGTCAGTGAATGAACTATTTAAGGTATTTAAAAATGCCATATTTTCTCTTTTTAGGTTAAAGAATACTCATTTTGAATCTTTATCCTTTATCCATATTAAACAACAGATGAGAGCTGCTTTAAATCACCAAACGTCTTAACATGGTTGTTGAGAACCCAAGTTCAAGTAGTCAGATATCAGTGTCAAGGACAAAAAGCCAAACTAAGTACCAGAAAGGTCAGCTTGACTTTCACTGGGAAGATACAGATCCAAATTCATACCTTATCCATCTCCAGTTCAGACCTCTGACCTTACTTAACATCCTCAAGAATTATTTTTAGTTACTCAGCTGTTAAATGGACACTTTTCATTTTAGACAGCGGAGTAACTGTTCAATGTGAAAGGAAGTTTAGATAACAAAGAGACCTGTTTACTAAGCCATGCTAGAGGCGCGCTAGCATTTTTAGCATGCGTTAATTGTGCAGATGCCCATAATATTCCTATAGGCATCTACACAGCATGAACTAATTTTAGCGTGTGCTAAAAATGCTAGTGCACCTTAACAAACAGAGCCCAAAGCTTCTAAACATGGTCCCTAATATCTACTATAATAATTTGCATTTCCAAAGTTCTGAAGCTGACTGCCAGAAAGTTGAAGCCCGTTAGTAATGTCTGAAGCCTTCCGGTGACGTCATCGTGTTGCCTGGGAAACCGCGACGCGTCTCAAGCACGGGCACTACGAGTTCGCACCACCATCTCCTCCCAGTTCAGCAGTCCGCTCCCCCCCCCGCCCTCCCCTTCCGAGTTGCAGGATGCCCCCCTCCCCTTCAAGTTGCAGGACGCCCCTCTCCCTCCTTCCTTCCACTCCCCTCCAAGCTCCACGCCCCCCCTGTCCTCTGAGTTCCACGCCCCCCCCCGCCTCCCTCCCTCGAAGTGCAAGCAGGACATGTCCTCTGGCAGCCCCTCGCCTTCCTGAGTGCTGGCTCTAATTTAAAAATTGTTACCTCGGGGTCTGGCGTCAGCATTGAAGGCGAGCGGCGCTTCACACTGCCTTCCCATCTGTCTGAGCTCTGCCTCTGGTCCCGCCCTTCCGGACACAGGAAATGAGGGCGGGACCAGAGGCAGAGCTCAGACAGATGGGAAGGCAGTCTGTAGCGCCGCTCGCCTTCAGTGCTGACGCCGGACCCCGAGGTAACAATTTTTAAATTACAACCAGCATGCAGGAAGGCGAGGGGCTGCTGGAGGACAGGTTCTGTTTGCACTTCGAGGGAGGGAGGCGCGGGGGCGTTGAACTCGGAGGAGAGGGGGGCATGGAACTCGGAGTGGAGGGAGGGAGGGGACGTCCTGCAACTTGAAGGGGAGGGGGGCCATCCTGCAGCTTGAAGGGGAGGGGGCTATGGAACTCAGAGGGCAGGGGGGGTCCTGCAACTCGAAGGGGAGGGGGCCTGGAACTCAGAGGAGACAGAGGGAGGGAGGGGGGCTGGAACTTGGATGACAGAGAGGGACAGAGGGAGGGAGGGGGCCATGGAACTCGGAGGGGAGGGGGGGCTGGAACTTGGACGACAGACAGGGAGAGAGGGAGGGGACGTGGAACCTTGCTAGCGCCCGTTTCATTCCTCTACGAAACAGGTCTCTTTTACTAGTATGAATATAAAGAGCCCCATTTTCAAAAAGCCATTGCCATTAGATAATGATGCCTAGCTCATCGAAAATGAATTCCATGGTATGATTGAAAGTATTCTTGCCTACTGTCCTAAAATGTATGTCTAAAGTCACAGAAAGTACTCTGAAAAAACATCAGCATTCCACATGGACTCATTCATATGGCAACTAAATTCCACTGCTATCTGTAGTCCAGCTGTGTCCCCCCACAGCAGATAACTGCTAGATCCATGGCTTCTTTCTTTTCATCGGATAATTGAAATGGCAATTATTTACTTTTGGCTTTAGTATCTCCTGCTGTGAATTCAACTATAATGGCATTATTAGCTTAGAAGATGTAACTCAGTTTAGTTCACAGTTTTGAAGAACACATTTACAGGAATAAAAGGGGGCTTTTCTGCAGCAAAAAGACTGTGACCATGTGAAAAATTATTAGTGAACAGGAGAACCATGAAAGAAGTGGCATATGTCTGAAGGAATTATAATTTATGCAATATAAAACATACTCGAGCTTTATTTTTCAGAATATACTAAATGCGCTTTTGAAGAAAAAGTTTCATTTCTGTTCAGGATTTTAAACTATTCAAACCTCTACCATAAAATATACCAATAATAAGCTATTTAATGTTAACCAATGTTATTTAAATAAAAAAGATAGAAAATGAAAAAAAAATTAACAGAGAATACATCATAATGGCTATTTACATACAAAGTTGCAACTGCTCTGAAGCAGGAACCAGTGGACGTACATATGTTTTACAAAATACTAGTAAAAAAAGGCCCATTTCTGGAGCCAATGAAACGGGCGCTAGCAAGGCTTTCCTCTGGCCCCCCCCCACCCAAAGCACCTTCGTTGTTAGTGACGGCATTGCGCCGCCGTGGCCGCCGTCGATGTGTGACTCTGCCCCCCACCCAACGCACCTTCGTTGTCAGGCGGCTATGCACATAAACAGTGCCTAACTTAAGACACCAGCAATTACGCCGAGGTCTATTCTGAAACAATACAGGTAAATTCTGGGAATGTCCCTTGAATGCCCTGGCCGCCGTCGATGTGAGTGAATTGCTCCGCCCTCAACATCATAACGTTTGACGCGAGGGCGGGGCCCCGAGACTGTGATTTTCATGGCTTCAGAGCTTCGAACTCACGAACCTTGGCTTCAGTGACGTCAGACAATAGAACATTGAGGGTGAGTTTTATATATATAGATAAGCTTACATGCTGATTTTGCCCTCATGCCACTCATTCTCCAGTCCTGGGAATGCTGATGCGTATGTTACACAGAAGCGGGTCCTATGTTTTCTAGGGCCTGCTTTAACATCCATATGCCTGGGATGTGCTGCAGACAAAAGTTTTCAGATCATTTCACATTTTTTAATTAAAAAAAAATGTTAACGTGTGTTAGAGCATTTTAACACATGCTAACTGACTTAACACATATGCCTGGGACGTGCTGCAGACAAAACTTTTCAGATCATTTCACAATTTTTAATTAAAAAAAAATGTTAACGTGTGTTAGAGCATTTTAACACATGCTAACTGACTTAACACATATTAATTTTTATTTATTAGGTTTTATTTACCGCCTTTTTGAAAGAATTCACTCAAGGCAGTGTATAGCAAGAATAAGTCAAACATAAGCAATAGACAATTAAAGCAGTAAAAATATTCAAACAATACACAGTATGGCATTATTATGCTACATCCCAATGTCAGCACAATAAAACATTTTAATAGATAGCACAGGCTGTGTAAGCCAGTGGTTCCCAAACCTGGTCCTGGAGGCACCCAATCCAGTCATGTTTTCAGTATATCCACAATGAATATTCATGAGATAGATTTGAATGCAGTGGAGGCAATGTATGCCAGTCTCTCTCATGAATATTCACTGTGGGTATCCTGAAAACCTGACTGATTGGGGTGCCTCCAGGACCAGGGTTAGAAACCACTGGTGTAAGCAAAGATGAAACATACAGATAGATAAGAGAGAGCAATAAGGAACTAATTTAATGAAAAGTTGCAAATGAGGTCAGAAAGTTTCTTGAATATTATCTTAGGTGGAATAGGAGTGGATAAACATATCCTGCTAAAGTATGTGCAGCGTGTGTGTGTGTGTGTGTGTGAGATATGTTAATTATGATCTCATAGTGAAGATATACTAGTGAGATCCAGAGTGTATGAGATTGTGGCACTGGCTAATCTAATATCATTTTTTTTCTGTTTTATAGCATGATTACAAATACCATAGTATTAATATTTCTGTGGATCTAAAATTTTGCAGAATAGAAACAACATGGAAGGAATTTCTTTCTGTGCCAAGACTGACTTCTAAATTCGGCTTCCATCTGCATGCTCACCCAAATGTTGCAGTATAAACAAGAAACAAGGAATGCTTTGTTTGGAATAAAGTGTTTATGACAAGTTGTAGAATTTTTTTATTTATTTTTTTCCCAGAAAGTGCAATGTTTAGGTTAACAAGCAATATGTACAATACCGGGTGTCAATTTCTTCTGTTCATGCTAGAGAAAGGAAATATGTAATAGTTCTTGAGTTCCAGTTCAAATCTAGTCCTGAGAATGCCCATGAATTCTTGGACTTGGGTTCTAGACAGTTCTAAGATTAGTTCAGGTTCCATCTCAGCTAGGTCAATTATTGATTCACTCTGATATTTAGTTTGTTGATAAAGCGCCATGTGAAATTCTCATATTAGTTATGTCCTAAGTAACAGAGTTGGCTTGCCTCATCTTTTTCCTTCATATGTAAGATGTTATTTTTTCCTTTTTGTTTCTTCTTCAAGTTCTCTTATAATCTCCAGTGGGCCTGGATTACTTAGGGCCTTGTTTACTAGAGCGCGCTAATCACACAGATGCCCATAGCAATATTGTGGGTATCTAAACGGTTAGCATGTGCTAAAAAAGCTAGTGGGTCTCGAGCAGGGCTTAGTAAACAGGGCCCTTACTCTGTTATCCAGTTTTCTTTTTTGCTACAATTCCCCAGGTTCTACATAGGTCATCCAAAGTTGGGCATCAGAATTTGCATGCGGATCCGAGATCCACGTAAAACTTAATGAGGAAAAGGGCGCCAATTGGCCAATTGTGCTAATTGGTGCTTGACTGAAGTTGAGCGCTATTCTACAATTCGGTGCCTAACTTTTCCCACGCACAACTCAAAAGGGGATGTGGCCGTGGGAGGGGCATAGGCAGGTCATGGGCGTTCCCAAAAGTTAGGCACCAAGTTACAGAATAGTGTCGCTCCACACCTATCTTTGGGGCTCTTTTATGAAGCGGCGGTAAGTCTAACACGGGCTTACCGCTCGCTAAAAGGGAAGTACCGCCAGGCTACTGCAGCAGCCCAGCGGTAGTTTCCTCCCCCAGCACGCGCCATTTCCGGCGCTGCAAAGATATTTCAATTTTTGTAGCAACGGTGTGTACCTGGTGGTATTTGGGCAGTGCTGCATGCTGCCCAGTTACCACCGGATTAGTGAAGGAGCCCTTACCGTAAGTGCTCCCCCCCTCCCAAAATGGTCGTGCAGCAAGTCGTTCATTTGCCGCACGACCATTTCTTTAAGAAAAGGGAAACCTGCCTTTTACCCGCTGTGGTAAAAGGGGGCCTCAGCGTACAGGCCCCTTTTGCCGCAGCTTCATAAAAGGACCCCTTTGAGTACTAGACTTACAGTACATACATTTTAGCTGTCTGGCACCCAAAGGTAGGCCCGAGCTGTGCGCTATGCCAGTATTCTGTAAATGTCAGGCACCCTTTATAGAATAGGGGCTCAGTGTGGATCATTTCGCCACCTAATGTTTAGCGCTATATATAGAATTCTTCCCAATATGTATTTTATCTTTTAGGGCTCCGAACTAGTATATTTGCTTGGTTGTATGGTTTGAAATTTGCATTAAAAAATTAATTATTGATTCACTCCTAGACTGTAAGAGTAAAGTAGTAA